>NC_141691.1:1136294845-1136894845 GCF_964263255.1 Lissotriton vulgaris
AGCCATTTACATTTGACATGTGTTGGTTTAAAAACATGTTGTTTCCACAGAAGCAAGCGTTACAAACGGGACCAAAATATTCTTGCTAAAAGTAGTTAAACAAGAAATTGGGGTTTCCATTATTCCCCAAGACTATCCAATTCACAATATTTAGCTGAGCGAGAAGCAAGTCAGGAGCCAGGATTATTTTCCATACCTGCAAAGTGATTATGCGAGGCGGTGTAGGATTGAGAATTTTTCTACACAAACACCTAAGATCTCATACAGAATAAAACAGTAGCCTGAGCAAAGAAACGGGACTGTTAAAACATCTAACATCGCTATGTCCATCTCTGAATTAATTTTGTTATGTTAACAAATGCCATTCAAAGATGACCCCGGTGGCTGCTTGTGCATCTGTGCTAGCCATCTTTGGTGACATTTTGTTTTACTTTATGTAATAAATCCCACTGAAAGATGAATGAGATTTGTTAAAACAAAAAGCAGGGGCGGCTCTAGGCTCTAAGCTCATGGCGGCCCTGGGCAGCAAGTGTAGCTAGGGGGGTCCGGCCGGGGCGGAGCCCGAAGGCCAGTGAAGAAGGTGGGGGGGGGGGTTAGGGTGTTTGGAAGTGGAACAGAGCCAGAGGCCGCCAAATTCCTGCCAAGGGCCGCCACTCAAATATGTATCCATCCTCAGAGGATTATTATCCGGAGGGCAGAGCCAGCACAAGACGCGGAACCTGCTTCCTACGCGGCCTGGGACTAATTGTCCATACCATCTGAGGGAGTACATAGGTACAAATTTAAGGTTCATGATACATCCACCCAACCTAGAGGTGGAGAATTCTGAACCACAGTGGGTAAGACTATTAAGTTCAAAAACCCATCTACTACACAAATAGTGCAAGTATTTTAAACTTTCTATGGGTTTTTCTTGTCCTGACGAAGGCTCCATAGACCTACGGGCCAAGCGAGCTGAAACATGTTGACGTACTTAATTGAAGAGATATGCTAGGGACCCTTTACTCAGTCCTTAGAGCATACCCACAAGATCCTTTTATTATAGTTGTCCAACGACGTGAATAAAGATTAGTTTGTTGATTGGAGACTATTTTTACCATTTCTGACAACCTACCAGTGGGGTAATATCTGAAGATCTCTGGATACTGCCACGATACACCAGAGACTGCCTCGGGCGAGGCTGGCATGGTACAAGTTGTCAAACCCGATGACTATTGCCACAACGCTAGTGTGGGGCGGAGAATAAGATAAACCGCTACTCGAGAAACACGGCGTTTATGAGGGTTTTTCAACATATATCTCTTGGCAAAGTGGTTACAAGTGTCCTATCCATTTTTGATTAAAATTGATATGTTCTGGGGAACTGATAGGACAATTATTCCTCTTCCCTCCCTTTGATAAACACTCAGTCCAAACAATGCCTTATGGTGGTGGTTGTAAGTCAACCTTAAAAAGACAAGCTATCCTAGGGGTAGCATGGACTAAGCAGCCTTCAGGCTAAACTCAAGAGGGCATGTGAAGCCAGCTGTTTTACCATATGCAATCCTGTAATATCAAATGAAAGGACACCACACAAGTTATATATTATAAAAATATATGTATTTATTGTCAGAATAATCCCCTGTACTCTTTATGAGTATAGAAGCACAAGTGTTTAAACAAAAGCACAATATAACATATGAAAGTTGCATGTTTATGGATGAGGCCGGTGGCCACTCAAACCATATATCAAAAAAGTGGTATAAGTATCACTATTCGATCAGTGGTAAGGCCTAGGGCCTTAGGAATCGCTGGGGCTACTCGGGACTAGCAGTGATGAAGTCGGGAGAGGCCCGCGGGACTCAGGTGCAGCGCTAAAAGCACACGCATGCACCAATGCAAAGTCAATGGTGCGTAAAAGTTATTGAGTTACAGTTTTAGGAGCCTTCCGACTGGACTAGAAATACAAAACTTTAGACTTAGACACTAGAGGTGTAAACCACTACAGGAGCACCGGCGTTCATGAGTTACCTCACCCACAGGAAGCAGGTGCATAGGTGCCAAAGTGCGTCGGGTTTCGTCGTGTAGATCTATGGAGCCTGGAGATGAAGATGCTGCAGGCGGCCAGAAGAGAAGAGTACGGTCCGATCCAAGATGTAGAGTACCTGAAAGCAGAGGGGACAGAGTCTGGGTCACTAGCCAGTGACCAGGATGGAACCAGGAAGGAACCAGGCAATGTCGGGCGCAATCAGTTGGTTGTTGAGAAGCTTGTCTCCACTGCCACGTAGACTCTGGGGCATCGAGGATGTCCAGGAGTGGATCACTAGCTCTCCCACAAAGGTTCTCGCTGTCGGCGGTGTCGGCTTCCGGTTTGGAGTTAACAATCCTTGGCAAGTGCAACCCACGCAGGATTCGAAGATCGCTTCTTACCAGCAAGGTCAGAGAGGTTGCTCCTTTTCAGGGGAGCAAGGGCCAGTATGGAGCAACCAGACTGACAAAGCAATTCAAAGGTTCGTCAGTACTGGGGCCGCTAGCCAACAGGCAAGTGACCGGACCAACGCGTCAAGCAGGAAAAAGCAAAAGGGCCCCGCACAGCACTCGGTGAGTGTGGCGGAGAGAGCTTTGGTGCAAAAGCTGCTCAGGGCTGGGGCTTCTCAAACCCCAATGCACAGCATCGAGGAAGCCTTGGGAGCTGCACGGTCAGCACTTTGTAGTTTTTCAAAGATGGCCGGCCCTATGCTTCAGGTCGCCTCCACGGGTCTCAGATTCGCTGGGACTGTGGATCAAGCTGTTGCAAGGCAGGAAAGCTGAGTCTTGTTGATCTCTGTTGCTCAAGTTCCGACAGGAACTGCAACAAAGCAAATGGTGAGGCACTGAATGGTGCCTGTTTGCACAGGGTGGTCACTCCTTGACCACAAGGGAGATTCTTCAGTCTGCTACGTCGAGTAGGATGTCGAAGGGTCCAGAGTTTCATTTCATAAGTTTCAGTCAGGATAATCTGATGTGCATTGGCACAGCTCCTACCTTTATTCCAAATCAAGGGGCTGGATTACCTGCTAAGTCCCTCCTATGGGTGGGACCCAGGAAGGGGGTGGTTACACCCCTTTCCCTTTGTCCAGTTTCGCACCAGGACTGGGGCTGGAGTGCCCAGAACCGGTTTGACTGGATTTTGTATGGGACACCTTGTGTGCCCCAGGCAGTGTCTAGTTTCTTTCAACCCTCCCTGCTCCTACCCACTATCTCCTGTCTGGGGTGGTGTAGCACCTCCCTGTGACAGGAAACCCTTTTTCCAGGCCTCCCCAGCCAAGTTTCGGTCAGCAGCAGGAGGTCAGACTTGTGTCGGGGCAGCAGCATCCATTTTGTGATGCTGAGGCTCTGGTTAGGATTAACCACGTTTTAGCAAAGTAACATGTCTTCTCCCTCTAGAAGGGTGGAATGCTACCCCCGTCGCCAGGACTGGCGAGGGGGTAGTATTCCAAAGCCCATGACACCTTACACGACATGTTTTGATAAAGCCAAACCAAAGTTAGCAAGTAATCGCAAGGATTATAATGCACTTAAGAGTATATGGTATGGCAATATCCCGAAACAGCTAAGGGAGTTGGTCCCGACAGCTGCAGACAGGCTCAGCTCATGCTAGAGCACCATCTCACATAAAACCAAGCACTCTGCCTCCAGGATTGTTAAGACCTGCCATAGGAGTGACTGATAGGTATATACGTGTTCAGATATATGTTTAGATATAGGTATACTATATCTAAGCAAGGGGTGATTACACCACCTTTCCCCAGCTGAGTGATCAGCCAGTTGTGTCAATTTAAGTACCAGCCAGGGGTGGCAAAAGATATGCTGCAGCCCCTGGTAGGCCTTGGATGCACCTATGCCCTGGGCACCTAAAGTGCACTGTACAGGGGCTGATAAGGTGTCCAGTACCAAATTGGTTATGCACCTAGGGTGCATGGAGTTCATTTTACAGAGAGAGCAGATAGCCTGGTACCCTGATTAGCAGGATCCCAGGCCAACTAAGTCGAAAACCAGCTAAACACAAGGCAAAAAATCTGGGGTAACCATAGTCAGGTATCCACCTTCCTACATGCTGAATATACAAGGAACTTTGCAGTGCTTTTAAAACTGCTGCACTGCTACACAACTGGCCCCCCACTAACAAAAGTGGCCCCCCACTCTTCCAGCCTCCCGGGAAACAATAGATGCTCGGTCCGGCCATTCTGGCCTTGTGCACCATGATGCAGGCGACAACGATTTTCTGGGAACAAAAATACAGAACAAAAGTATGGCTAACAAAGGGATGTTCAAGGTTCTTCATTTTTTGGGGTAGTTAACAAGACCTTTGGAGGCTTAGTTTCTGATGCAAGTGTTCCAGGTGAAAATAACAAAAATACATTTCTCTAGTCAGATATTACAAATCCAAGCCAGTGGCTCCAACGGTTTGCGAGAACATCCTTGAAAATGAAAAAGGCTTGCACCTGTATAACAGCAGACAACTTTGGGTGTTCCCATGCACCCACCTATGGGTTTTGACACAAATTCCTATCTAAAAATAATTGTACTTTACTTTTCGCGCTCTACATAGAGGCATTTGCAGAATGAGTCCGACATTAGCCCAATGTCACTTGGATCAAGATAAGTGATGGAGAACATAAAATCTCCCTCTGCGCAGATGACGTGGTGGTCTTACACGTCCACTGCTAACTCTGCCTCCCCCCTTGGATGAAATCAATGCGTTCTGCAAAGTCTAAGGCTTCGCAGACAATATTTGCCTGCATCTGAGCAACAACAACTGTCCGCCCGCCTCCCATTTGCGTGGGCACATAGAGAATATCATATCTGGGACTGCAGATCTTCCCCACGATCGAGAAGACGATTCAGACAAACTACTCATCCCTCCTCGAAGGGACCCACCAGGAGCTCCCTAACTGGAACAAGCACAAAATGTAATGGCTGGGTAGGTTAGCAGCCATCAAAATTCCCCTCCTGTCCCGAATCCTATATGTGATGCAAACACTACAATTGATACCCCGCCTGCTTGTTAGCTTAGATGCAGCAACTTATGGAAAGTTTTGTTTGGGAGGGGAAGAGCCCGCATGGCGAAAAGCCTGACATATTTGAGCCAGGCAGTCGGTGGCCTTGGGGTTCCACACTTGGAGAAGTACTTCCAAGCAGCGCAATTGCGCTACGTGACAGATTGGTACAAACTGGAATCTGAGAACCATTGGTGCTTTATAGACCGAGCGATTGAAGGCATGCACATATGGAAAAGACATAGGCTGGTGGGGACTTATATTTCGCCAGTACTCCGGGCTACCATGGGGGCTTGAGACAAAGTTCAGGAGACCTGTGGCCTCTCTACCCTAGTGTCACCCCTGATGCCATTCATTGGCAATCTGGATTTCCCCCCTGCCTCTGAGGGGAATAGCTATCTTAAGTGGCAAGAGGCCAACTGCAAAAGAATAGGGGAGCTCTTTGATGAAAAAGGGATTATGGACTCCCCCAACTTGTTTTAGGCTTTGGAATTCCCAGGGAGGCCTGTTGCCAGTAACTAGCATTAAGGCATTGGGTGACCCAACCACACATGCAACCTCATGCAGGCGGACACCTTACTAAATTCTAACTCTGGTTCATAACCCGCACCTCGGACAAACACTTGTTATCGGACATATATGCATTACTGAACAAACCAAAGGGGAGCAGCAAATCCCTGGTGCAGCGCAGATGGGAAATAGAGATAGAATACGATTTTTCCCCCAAAGAATGGCAGGACATTATCCACAGAGCAAGGGCATCCTCCTGTAGCACGGCAGGAAAGGAGATGTTTTTTAAAATTGCGCATTACTGGTCTTATACCGCCGGCCAGAACGGCGCGATGGAAACTTGGTGGAAATGACCGGTGCTGGCGCAACTGTGGGCAACAGAGCACACTCACACATGTCCTTTGGCAGTGTCCGAAAATACAGGAGTACTGGGAAATAGTCTTGCCATTCGTCAAACGGAAATCCCAAGACTGCCTAGCTTCATCCTACTAGGCCTCCCTAACTAGCTTACTATACTCTTAAGTTCGACCGGGGGAAAGCAGTCACTTTAGCACTAGGGCTAGCCAAACAGGCATTGCTGGTGCGCTGGGGCACAGTAGAGATCCCAACCAAGATGGACTGGTTACACAAGATCTGGGAACTGGTGGGCATGGAAAAGCTCACAGCTGGACTACCATGATTCGACAAAATGTGGGGCTCCACCATCGCTTTCCTTTCCATGGAATTCCTGGAACTTACATACCCACGATACCTTCGAGTACTCCGGCTCACTACTTCAAACATACCACCCATAGATCAGTTCCAGGCAGCACAAGCACCTGCAGCAAGGGAATCCCCGATCCATCAGGACACAGAACACACCCAGACATCCTAACCCTCACCTTTTCTCTACTACTGTTCCTTATTCTTTTCTTCACTATAACACTTGCTAGATATGTTTCCCCACCGGCCAGTGGATGTGGGTGGTGGTTAATGTAAATGCATATATCCGTACAAAATCAATAAAAATCAGTTAAACCCTAAAAAAATTGTAGACAGGGATTTGCACCAAAATATCGTGCCTCTCTGAGGTTATTGTAACGTAGAGGAATGTTTTTCGTTTCTCCTCTTTTTTTCCTCTTTGAATGTGTGCTGCAGGGCAGCAACCTAACTTGCTGTGCTGTGTTATGTGAACTCATTGTAATCTGGCCCCCTAGTTTTAGGTTTTTCAGGGGGTAGCAAACATAAACAGTTAAGGCTTATTTTTGAGAGTGGTGTAGGATTGAGTGCAGATTCATTTAAAACTTAAATGACCCACAATGTAGATAATGGCCAAGCACTGTGTTGATTTTTTATAAAAGTGTAAGACTTGTATTCAACAATGGAAAATTCACTAGCATAGTAGCAATGTTTCACATAGCCCTGCATTAACTCAAATTGTGCATCTGAACCAGTGAAGGCTATCGGGCAGACGTTCACGCATCATGCTAGGCATGGGACAAACCAGAAACTTGTGAACTGTCATTTTTCAAGTCTTAGGAGATAATTTAGAGTTTCGAGGGGGAGAGGGACTACTAAAATTGTCTGGGAACCTACTCCACTAAACACAGGGTTCCCCCAACCCATACCTTATGGCGAAACAGCCTTTACCACGTAGCCAGAACCACACAATGCCTTTACAACGCAGTCAATACAATGTTTTTTGTCGTTACCACACATGTCTTTACCACTCAAGGTTTTTTTTCAATGACTTGCTTCAGAGAACGCATTGTTGGAATGGTGTTGGATTTTATGTCCAATACTTTCCCTACTGTTGCGCAGACTAGAGTTGGAATGGTAAATGTTACTATTCCAAAGTCCAGAGCTCCCCTAATGCAAGTCGTTATATTGACTTGCGTGGTAAGGAACGTGTGGTAATGATGTGTTTATTGTATTCTGTCATACAAACCCTCTTATGTAATTGGTTTCTAAAAGCGAGTCCGAGGTGATTCTGGTGTGGGAAACGTCCAATCACTGACCAATTTGGCATATGGATGTAAGACTGTTAATGTCAGAAGGTCTGCCCTATTTTGGTTGGACCTTTTAGGGCTACCCTATTTCAGGTAAACCTTCAAATGTCATTTCTGTTGACCAGATTTTCCATTTGGGCCTGAACACCTAAGAGCACTCATGTCCCTGAAACAGAGAGGGTCATTAAGACTCTGTGAGAGAAACTAATGGCCAACATGTGTGCTCCTGCTGAACTGGTGTAGTCAGGGATAAAGCAGACTCACCAAAGAAGATTCAGGCAATGATCCTTTCCCTGGGCCTTGGCCAATGCAGAAGGTAGTAGGCGACCTCTTATCCTTGGGAGACACACACCTCACCACAATCCCCATAGGCCCTCAGGCTGCTAGGCTGATTAACTCCTTCTCCAGCCAGGCAGGCTCTCGTCAGCAGGGTGCAGCCCGCCAACTCCTCTCACAGCCGGCAGGATACTTCTTATCGCAAGGGTGTCCCGCAACACCTCCTGCAGCATTTATAAGTCCATGTTTGTCTCTTGCTTGGTAAAAAGAGTAGCTTTAAGCAAGGTGATACTCCTGGAGCTCACAATTCTCCCCTACACTGTATGCAGCACCACCTTAGATTTTGGAGGGATCCTGGAGTAACACACTGGTCATGCTTCCCAGTATTTATCACAGAGTGCCCAGAGCAGGAGCAGCTCTTGCCACATCCCAAGTACCAGAGAAGTCCTTTCTTAGTTGGTCCCAGCTGGCAACCAGCTCAAGTGCAGATTCGATTTTGACCTAGACAGGAGTACACATTCATTTTGATTGCAGGGGCAGATCTGAGAACATTGTGGCAGGGTAACTACAAAGGGTGGACACTTCCAACGCCTAATAGGACACTTTAATCATCTACAGCAGGACACTGTGGGGGAGGACAATGTCAAACTGTCAGGCTCTCTGGTCAGCAAAGACCTATACGGCCTTGCACAAAGCCCTTCATCATTTTAGAGTGCTATATACACCGAGGGAAGCCCGAATAAATTGTCCCATGCACTCTGTCACATATGTACACAGGGCCCTAATTCAATCTGCATCATTTACTCCTAACTCATATAGATGAAAATAAAATCCTCCAGTTGCTAGACTGGCTGAACATTTTGAAGAGAGAAAGGTCAAAAGATTGTCTCTTTACTACAATTTACGTTGTCACCAGAGCTACAAGACCCCGGTAGAGCAGGCAATGGCTACTCATCTAAGAATGGCCACTTTAGGAACCCATCTCGACCTCAGAGCACTATTCTGGGTTCTTAATACATATAACTGGAAGGTTCCACAATACCCTTGCATGATTGTCTGGCTCACTGAGGAAAGTTACAAATGCACCAGCTGTACACAATGGAGAAATGAGACAGAGATGGGGAGCATGCTCTCCAGAGTAATTGAGAGGACTTTCGGTCACTACAACTACCCAAAATGCTGAACGAACAGTAAATCGAATGAGAGCTCACTGTGAGCAGCACACACAACTGGCTGTTTCTGGTATGCAGGTGAAATGCTGCAATGGCACACCTACACATGTAATCCACCAAATTGTCACTGAAATCCAGAGACCTTTTGTTAGAAATGGGGGTCTCTATTTGCCAATGATTTGCACCTTTGTCCAAATAGGGACCCTTGCTTCTAGTCAGGGAAAGGGGGATACACTCCTAAAATAATCCCTGCTCACACCTTGGTAGCTTGGCATGAGCAGACAGGCTTATCTCAGAGGCAGTGTGTAAAGCATTTGTGGACACATACAGTACTACAGTGAAAACACTACAAAGGGACACCACACCAGTTTAGAAAAATAAGTAATCTTTATCTAAACAATACCAAACAGCAACAATCCACAATACAATATCACAAAATAGGCACTTCAATGGTATAAATAGTTCAGTTCAATGCAAGTTGTAAATGCAACACTTTTCCAACAAAGTACCTTAGATGCGTCACGCAAAACAAACAAAAGGATCACAGGGAAGGCGAAGCTTCAGTTCCTTGCTTTGGGGGAAGCGGCACACCTGTTCCTTACTGCAGCGCAGGGGAGGCGATGCGTCAGTTCCTTACTAGAGAGGAGGGGTTGTGTCAGTTTCTTACTGCATTTCGGTTATGATGCGACAAGATGGCGCCCGATGCGATGCGATGATCCGGTGCGATACGGCAAAATGGCGGCTTGATGCGATGATCTTGTCCGATGCGTGAACCTTTGCAGCCGCATGGCAGGCGCTGCGACAATGTTCTCAGCGATGCGTAGGTACTCAGTGTAGATGCGACATGCTTCTTCCTCGTTGCTCGGTGATACGTTGGGTCTCGGTGCGGATGTGACACGCCTCTTCGTTGTTGCGTTGCGCTTCCAGCTCCCAGCGTCAAACAGTCTCTAGAGGTCCTAAACAGCAGCAGGCACCTGTCTGCAGGTTATAATTCCCAGTAAGGAAATTCAGAGGAGCTGGTGGTGAAGTCTTTGTGTCCCTGAGATTTCAGACAGGAGGCAAGCTCAATTTCAAGCCCTTGTAGATCTTCCTCCTGATGACAAAGCAAACAGCAAAGTCCTTTTATCCTTTCCTTGGCAACAAGTAACCACTGCAGGCCAACCCCAAATAGCAAACAGCACAGGGGTAGTAATCTTCCTTCAACTTCTCCAGTTCTTCTCCTTGCCAAAGGATCCTCTTGATTCCCAGAAGTGATCTAAAGTTCTGGGGTCTGGGTCTCCCTTTTTATACACACAAATCTGTTGTCTCTGAGGGCAGAGAGTGTCTGTGCCCAGCCAAAACTAGTTCTTTCCTTTCTGGTGCAGCTTCCTGACAGGAGGTGGTGACAGCATTGTTGAAAGCAGACCTGGCCCAGGCAGGTGAAAGGAAATCTCCCCCCTACTCTGAATTGAACCCAGGTCCCATTCAGCCCAGCCCTGACTCATCAGACTGCTGGAGCTGCAGCCCTCTCCCAGCTCCTGTCACTCACAAGCCAGCCATGCAATACACAAAACTAGCAGAGGCACACTGGATAGTTAGGCAAGAAAATACCTACTTTCCAAAAGTGGTATTTTCAAACACAGAATGTTAAAATCAACCGCACTAAAAGATGCACTTTAACATTCTGAGCTCAGGCCTACTAAACTTTATTTTACTATCTTGTTCCCTGGTTCAGTTATGTTTATAAAATGTTATAATCAAACTGCCCATTCGGGCCCATTGGGACAGATAGCCTTGCAATAGTGAAAAACCAAAGTGGCTGTTATTCACTATCAGGACATTCCAGACACATCAGGGCATGTCCTACCTTTCACATACAATGTGTCCTACCCACAGTGGTACATTTGGCCTACCTTAGGGGTGACTAACATGCAGAAAAGGGAAGGTTTAGGGACTGGCACGTGTGTGCCCTTACAAAAGGGGATGATTGACGGAGCGTTTGAGCAAATCAAACACTCACCCCCAGTCAACTGATCTGGGTTTAATCTATCACCATCCTTTAGCTCACTCAGCCACCCCAGTTCAGACATGGCCATATGCAAATCAGTCTGACCCTGTGCCACATGGGAACAGTCCAGCCCGAACTGCCAAGCCACGTGTGTGCCCTTGCCAAGTCGACATGGTAGTCCCACACTGTACACAGGCTCTACAATGGCAGGCCTGAGTCACATTTTACAAGATGCTTCTGTGGGTGGCTAAACCAGTGCTACAAGCCCACCAGCAGCATTTGATTTACAGGCCCTGGGCACACATGGTGCACTTTACTAGGGACTGACAAGTAAATCAAATAACCAATCATGGAATCACCAATTCATAACAACAATGTACAGTAGGGAACTCTTGCACATAGGCACTTAACAGCAGTGGCAAAGTGCCGAAAGCATCTAAACCAGATAAAACAGATGAGGCAAAAGCGAAAAGTCGAAGGGAGACTCACGCCAATGGTGCTAAGTCTAACACCTTCCCATTCCCTATCTGATGGCACGTCATGTCACTGAAAACATATCTGTGGCCCACTGCATCAAAGGCATAAATTAAACAGTGTATTTAACCCGCAGACGTCAGTGGAGGCTCAGAGTCAGTTGCTCACAGACCTGTCCACAGGCTTGTCCACTTCTAGGCAACTTGCCCACTTGCTCATGTGCACAGGGGGCCGATCTATTTACTGTTTGCTTATCTTGTTCATCAACTTACCAGCAGACTCCATTTCAATTTATAACAGAAATGTTTCTACCTCAGCTGTGTTGTGGCTGCTGCACCACTTAGCGAGCTTTCCAGGAGTTTACTCATCTTACTGAAGGCCCACATGCCTCTACTAGGATTCAAATCAGGGTTGCAGATGTGCACCCCTGGTAGGGGGAATCCCCATACTTCTGAGTTAATGGACCCCACACATTATTGTACTGGGCACCTTCTATTTGTCCCAACTCACAACTAAATCCTCATTACAAATATTGAGAGTGTGTTAGTTTCTTATCCTTGCAAGTTAGTTTCTTGTTCTTGGAAAGAGCATATCTACTGCATAGGATGACATGTAGAAGCAGATTTGCAAACAAATTGTCGGAGCTTGGTGTTACAACAAAATTAGCAATCCCATGCTCTGAAATTTTTAAAACGCAGGGATGTGCTGTATTCACAAGAATAAAGCGCACCCCTGTGTTTCCCCTAGCAAAAGCTGCCGAGCACCAGCGCAGGCATCTTGCCGCCATGTTGGAAGGATGCCTGCGCTGCAGGGGCGATTGTTTATGTGCAAATAAACAATCAATAATGGTGATTTGCTCTTTCTATTTGTTCTGCAGAATGCTGCACACAAAGAATAATAACGCCACTCTAAGACCAGGTATTCCGTGGCCTTCGTTTTTGGTGCTGTCCCAGTCTTGTAAATCTGGGGCAGCATCAAAAAGCAATCGGTGGTGGAGTAGAACACCCACTGCAAAACCCATTGCACGTCTCTTTGCCGCTAAGGGCTGTGGCGGAAAGGGGCATATTTACAAGGTGGTGTTAAGCAACATTAAGTGGTTTAATGCCACCCTCTAAATATGTGAAACGGCACTATGCAACCAGAGAGTGAAAAAAAGTGATGCATTGATGGCGATGTGCCCCATAGGTTCTACCACTCTACAGGCCTCCCCCATTTCTATCTATCTGTTGCGAGGAGCTCACTTCACACTTCCCGTGCTATGGTGAGAAATCCTGAACAAATTCCCATGTGGCACTGTAGCCCATCATGTTCTTATGCCAAACCCGCTCAGCGTGCAGATCCATTGATCGCTTCTATCTTTGACCCAGGATGGAGGTGGGGATGTTTACTAACTACTTCTCCCCTTGTGGTACACTTGTTACAGAATTAACATTTCATGAGTATCATGGGTGAGATACTTTGCAAATCACATTGATTCCCTAGAACAAATCAAGATGCAGTACATCTAAAGATGTCTCACTGCTGATGGCAATGCGGTATTTCATATAAGATGTTTCATATATACACAATTGTACGCAAATAAAGCGCCAGCTTAAGCATGGCTATCTCACCGTGTTTATGAACCTCAACTAATAATGATCATGCACAAACAAGTCATCTTAGGCAAAGAAGAGCAGACTTTATGCCCCAAAGAGTGGCGAGAAGGGAGAGGTAAGGCTGGGAATATTTATTTTCTTACCAGGAGGTTCCTGCTTCTTCATTGACAAATGTTTTGAGTCACCATTGAGAACCCATCGTCTGGAAAACGAACATCCTTAGCAGTGAGAACAGAAAGTAAACAGAAAGCATATCCTTTAGTGCCACAAGCACTTATTTGGACCTGCTGGTGAGGGCGACCTCATGTGCAGTGTGGGGACACAGAGCAGCTATTGAGACTGTAGTGTGGCCACCGAATGACCACTAGCCAGTGCCAGTTTTGAATTTTAATACCTCTGCTTTAAGCCTTAGTACTCCATAATCCCTGTTCTATTTTTTGTTGTCGTAGTTTCATTTTCTTCTTGATCTCTTACACACGATCACCGTTGAGTTGTTTCACAGGGTGAGCATTGGGAAGGGCCATGAGAAACAGTTAGAAGGTTCTGAGGTAATGTCTGCAAGTTTCTTGATCAGTGGGTTTTCTTTTTGACAAAATGCTTCATATAATTTTGTGTTGAGGTTCAGAATATTTCAAGCCAGTAACTCAATAGCTAGCTCTCTGTGGAGGTCTGTTGTTCTTGTGAAGCAGGCCATCATTCTCCTTATGGCCTTATTTTGGATTTTTTTGTAGAGATTTTTGGTACTACTGCTGACAGTTGCTTCACACCGGCAGAGCGACTGACATCGTGGGTCAGTTAATCATGGTGGTTATAGGGGCTTGCATTGACTTCTTTATGAGTGGGTGCAGTGAGTATCCAACAGGTGGCTATGGTCTTTTATTACCAAATGCAACATCATAAAACAAACCAACCTTCTCTAAGCCTCAAGGGGCTGGTTACTCTACTTTACATGAGAAACTGAATAACAGAAAGCTGTGTAATATCTGTTACTAAAACCAGTTGGGAATTACATCTACACCCGCACCATGTCTGCAATGGATTTAAATGATTAAAGCCAGATTACAGAAGCAAGTATTTTTTTAATAGTTTAATTAAAGCAAAATAGAGACAAAGCAATATATAGTATGATAAAAATACCCATTGCAGGGAAGAGAACGAACTGTATAAGGCATATAAACGGCATCAATCCACTCGCTGTCAGGCAAATGTACAGGATTAACTTAGAGGCACTTAGTTAATTATTTATGCCGCACACAAACAGTTATAATTGGAAATCAAGACACAAGAAAAATCCCTCACCAATTTAGAGAAATTGAGAAAATGAGAATAAGTAAAATGAAATCAAGATTGATGAAATCCAGTCAGTAGAATTGGAGTTATATGTTTGTAAAGTTTTAAGTGAAAAATAGAGCCTAAAATATCATTGCACCAACTGCAGGTATCTGGTCGTGCAAGACTGGGGCAAAGTCAAAAGTTAAGGCATACCGTGATAGGGTGTGGTTCGGCTACATGAGTTGGATTTGGCTCCGTTTTGACTTACTTTCAAACCTAGTAGAATTTTTTTTAAAGAAACTTTACTGAGAAGATAGCGCTCAGAGGGGCAAGTAAGCCAGTGGAGTTCGAAGAGGAGAAATAGTTGGGGAGCCGCTGGATTGAATCGCAGTGAAGATTCTTACATTCAGTAAAATAAGGTATCCCAATGTTATCCTATGGGAGAGGTAGGCCTTACAGTAGTGAAGAAGTAATTTAGTCATTTTTCACTACCAGGACATGTAAAACCTAAAAACACATGTCCTACTTTTTAAATACAATGCACCCTGCCCTCTGGGCTGTCTAGGCCCTACCTTAGGGGTGCCATATGTATTAAAAAAGCAGGTTTAGGACAGGCATAGGGGTGATTTTTCCAGGTTGAATGAGCAGTTTAAAATTGCTCTCAAGTGTACCAGGCTCGAACATAGAGAATTCATGCAGTTGAATACGATCAGAGGAAAATTAACCAACCAAACAGATAGAAGCTCACATGTATATTAAAACTGTCTCCACTTTGACTTCCACGATCATCAGGAGGAAGGAGTCGACAACAGTAGGTGATCAAGTTACGCACACACTTTGATGTAGTAAGTGGGTAGTGGTGGGATATTAGACCTGGACCATAAGTCCCATCCAATTTTTCACCCCTTATTTAACCTAACGGTTGTGTGACTATTTAACCTAATGGTTACTGTGTAACAATCTGCATTGAACTTTTAAGAAACAAAATGATTTTATACTTAAATTTCTGCTTTTAACTGCTTATCGTAATATTGTGCTTTTGCTACTTGTTTTAAATTGTTATGGTTTTAACTAACTAAACAATAAACATTACTTACTTAATGGTTACGTGTGACAATCTCATTATTCTCCCTTGTAGTGTGTGACTACGGTGATTCCTGAGCCTTTCCTCCATGGGGCTCAGTTGACCAAATAGTAGGGGAAGAGGATGTGAGCTGGTCTCACAGCATGTGTGAGACACGAGCGCTGTGTCACATCTACACTGCATGCAAGTGATGCATGCATTTGATACTTGCATGTTATGTGTGGGACCATTGTCCTAAATATTCAGTCAAGAAATTGGTTAGTATAACTACAAATGTTGATGTTTTTCAGGGACCAAGAGACCAGAGAACACAGGGTGGCAACAAAGGTCAGACCACTCAACAGTGGCATACGCATTGTTTGTATGGCAAAAGAGGATACCATGCCCCATCTTAACAAATACCATGGACTCTTCTAGGTCAAAAGGCAAAACCATTTTGACATTTTGAGTGGTGATGGGGAACTAGTTCCTTTTCTCCACACTACCTTTTTAACAACAGGTTGTGCCCCACCCAGTATAAAGGTCAGATTGGTGTTCCACATTAGTTTTTACTTTATTTCACAGGTCCATATATAGTTAGAAGTGCCTCCCGAACTTCAGGGTGTAGGCCTGCTCTTCATCAAACTGGGTTTTTGAAAAGTGAGGGGAGTCCTATGATGAAGCATGACACCTGGTGGTGTGTAAGGACATCCCAACACAATATCACGTAGGTCTAATAGTAAGCTGACGTTAACATGGGCATAACGCATGATATGCTGAATTAGAATCTCTAAAGTGTTTCACTCTGTGCCGTTTTTGTGAGTAACAGTTGATGGACCCTGGGCCCACTAACTTAGTAACACTTACTTGACAGTCTTTTTTTGCGACTTGAGAGGTGAGGAGAAACACATTTCAATCCAATATCCAAATACAGTGTAGCCAGTGTGGTCACACAACAAGTCAGTTTGAAACCAAGTCTCAAGTTAGTAAGTTTTATTTCATAGTCAAATTTAAGAAAAGATTAATATAAATCAGTCAAAGCACAAGAGTATAGACATATGCTGGTCAGACGGCGGCGCTGATACTGCTAGATCTCAGCGCCGCCTTTGACACGGTCTCTCACAGTATCCTTCTGCATCGACTCGAGGAGATTGGTGTCGGGGGCCAGGCGCTGCAGTGGTTCCGCTCCTTCCTCGGCAATCGTTCCTTCTGTGTTGCCATCCCTCCCTTCAAGTCCAAATTCCAGCCACTGGCCATGGGGGTTCCGCAGGGATCCTCGCTGAGTCCCACGTTGTTCAATCTGTACGTGAGACCGCTGGCTGAGGTCGCCAGGCAGTGGGGCCTAACCTTGGTCTCATATGCCGACGACACACAGCTAGCGGTTACTCTCAGCGGGGATGCGGAACAAGATGCCCCCAGGTTTCAGGATGGACTGAAGGCGGTGGCCAGCTGGTTGACGGGGAACTGTCTCCAGCTCAATGCCACTAAGACAGAGGTTATGATTGTCGGAAGGGGAGTGGAACTATGGGGTGACCAATGGTGGCCGCCAGAGTTGGGACCAACTCCGACTCCGGTGTCGGAGCTGAAAAACCTGGGAGTCTGGCTGGATGCTGGTCTTACCTTCGTAGGACACACCAAAAAAACAGCTGCCTGTTGTTTTGGCCTGTTGAGAGGCTTACGACCTGTCCTCAAATACTTTGACGCCCCAACCAGGCAGCTGGTAATCCAGGCCACTGTCATCTCTCGCCTGGATTACGCTAGCTCTCTCCTGGTCGGGGCCAATCAGGCTGAGCTTACCCGCTTGCAACGGGTACAAAATGCTGCGGCCAAAGCGATTGTCGGCCTGCCCAGATTTTGCTCGGTGTCAAGTGTCCTTCGCTTCTTGCACTGGCTTCCAGTGAGGAAGCGTATCCTCTTCAAGGTCCTTTGTTTGACCTTTAAGATTTTGAGAGGTATAGGCCCTGAAATTATGTCCAGCTTTCTTTCTTTCTATGTCCCTACGCGCACCCTCCGTTCCCAAGGCCAGGCCTTTGCTGTGGTTCCTAGATACAGGCTCTGCCGTGTGGGGGGACGTTCCTTCAGTGTCAAAGCTGCAACAACTTGGAACTCTCTCCCGGTTGAAATTCGCCTGCTGGAGGACCTCAAGGCTTTCCGGAAAGCCATAAAAACCTTTCTGTTTTAGTTAGCCCCCTCAAGTTTTCTGTTTAGTTCCTGTTATGTTATGTTCTACCTTGTCAATGCGCCAGGACGCTCCTTAGCTGGAGTAGCTGTGCGCACAACAAATAACAATAACATAACATAACATAACATATAATACAAATAGGATGAAGCCAAATCTTTGAAAGTGATTCACCCCATATTTGAAAAAAGAAAACCACTAGTTCAATGATGGCGACATAGGTAATGAGGAGTCAGAACTTCGTATCAGATAGCATCAATTTGTCATCAAAGATAAGCATGGACCCCCATCTGTCCCTACTCTACTCTGTTCTAATGTGACAACCCTAAGGTAAGGCAACATTTAAGTAAAGAGGAAATAAGAGAAAAGGTGTCAGCTGTCAGAGTGCTCTATAAAAGAAGCTCCAACATGGGTCAAGTAGTATAAAGCCACAGATGGCAAAATAAGTCTGTACCTCAGGGATCGCTAAGCCAGAATGACAGCTATCCCTCACTACATTGCATCATAACATCAGTTGCATCTAAGGTACTGTAGTGTAGTTCCTATTTTCCCAATAGGCTTTGCGCATTGGAATAACATAAACAGCAGTGTAGACGTAGGACTGAGGTCATATAGGTCTCTACTGACTATGTTAAACTTAATTTAGGTTTGCGCCAGCTAGCTCAGAGGTCACTGGAAACTTTCTTGAATGAATAGGGAGGGATGAACTTCCCTGGCTCAGACAAGAAGGGATTCAGTTTCCGACAACCGCATAAACATGACAACTTTGCTCCCTCAGAATAAGAGTGTATCTCTAGAGTTGTGTGAAAACAATAGACAGCTATTTCGCTCAGTCAACTGTGCATACTTAGTTTCACCAAAGTGCAGAGAAATAGAGAGATGGGCGTTTTCAATAAAAGGTGTTATTTATTGAGCACTCTTCTTTCTCATGCAAGAGAAATGAATTGCCACAATTGCAATACTTATAATAAAGTAAAGTGTATACAGTAAAAGTAGTATTAGGGAATAATACTGTAAAAGCATTGATATGGTTTCTTAGCCATATGATACTTTAAAATGGATAAAATATATACATACATAAATACATTGACTAAAGTACTCAACTGGTGCTTCTAACTAAGCCTACCCCGGTGTACCTGACATAAGCCTAATACTTGGGAAGGGAATAGTAAGTAGCAGTTTAAGTTAAGTTGTTTAAGATTTTTTTGCCAAGATTCTGCATCAAGAATTCTCTTAAGGGTTTAGTCAGCTCCGTACCTTGGTAATAGAATGTTGGAGGTCTGGTATCTCTTTCCTCAGGACTCGATCTCCCAGCAACCCGCAAGGGTAGGCTGGAAACACCGGAGCTGGATTTTCTCGGCTGGAGAAAAAGACAGCGTCTCTCTCAGTGCGTCAAATGGGAGGGGCGGCTTCCGTGGGCTCTCGCATCAGCTGGGCTCTCGGGCAAGTAGATGGCCGCTCTGCTCCAAACCACTGTGTGTTTGCTTAAGGCAACTGTTGGTATTTTATACCTGGAAGGTGCCGGGTTTGACGTAAGGTTGGACATAAGACGTCACTAAGAACTAACAGTTCTTTCTGGACTTCAGGAGTTCTTGTTCAAATCAAAACATAAGCAGGGGGGATTTTCCAGGCTGCTGGATGCTTGGTTTGTTTAAAGAACACGTTGTGCTTTCTAGGAGTCGATGGGAGTAGCCGTGCTGTGCTTTGGACTGCATGGGCTATTACTGAATATGGATCTGATTCTTATGCCTTTATCAGGATATTATTGATTATAACCTCACAAGGGAATAAATCGGGAATATCAAATTAGGGTCCTAGATATAAACACGACACCCACTCCACGGATTGATATCCATCATTACTAAAAAACAAACTGCAACTGTGCAGTTCTCTGCGTGATTGCTATCATCGATGTTTGGATCAGCAATACTCACAGAAGGCTGTACCTGTTTGGTGCTGCTTTCCTCTCGTACCTCACCGCCACCTATTCGTAGTGGTGAAGTCTCAACGAATGCCATCATCAGAATCGGTAGCCGCTGGGGACAACACGATGCATGAGTTGTTACAGGACCTGGCAAAGTATCGATATCCATTGGTACTGCTGATTGTAGTGTAAGACAGACGTCCAACACGCATTCTTCTCCGCATAGCAGACATCGAAGCACAGGTATGATGCAATCTTGCCAGATCGGTCTGAATGAAAGAAACCAGGTTGTACTCAGATCTCTTAGCCGGGCCAATCCGAGGACCTTAGTGATACGGTCTCGGTATCGTATTGCTAGGATTGTTTCTTCCATCGTTGCTAGAGTCTTGTCTGTGGATTGGCTTGCCATATCGGTGCAGAAGGAGCAAAAATAAAATTCCTGCCACGAGTCCCAAGATTAAGGGTAGGCCGCCAAAGACAGAATGGACAAAATTCGGGAAGATGCCCAGAACTGTTTCAAAGGGTGTTGACAGTCCCGAAGAAAATGTCTTAAATACATGTGCGATGCCACTGGTATCAGACATGTTTAAGATTTGGCTTAGTATTTCTACGAAATGCACGGGGCAATTTTTCGATAAAAGGGAATGTATCTCTGCCGATGTCCTTGCCACTTGCAGATCATACATTTCTTTTGATGACGTTAAAGGCACAGTTGTCTGTAAAAGAATAGACTTCATTCTGCTTAAAGTATCAATTCGAATAGAAGAGATATTCAATGAAGGCCATAGCGCAGACCCCATATCTTGATTACTGTGTGGATACAATACTTGCATATAGCAAACGGCCCTGGAAGTTACAGTTGTCAGATAGGCTTTTCCTGGCAGCATGCCACAACAGCTGTTGTCACTTATTAAAACGTAACTGCAGTTAGAAAGTGGTCTAAAAAATGCCTCTATCCGTTTTGCAGGTGTGCCATGCAGGTGACATGAAAGGTTATTTGAAGACCCTTCGCAGGCTCCTTGCAAATTAATACCTTGACACAGAAGCGTACCGCTTAGTGATTTTTTACAATTTTTACCACTAAGAAATACCTCCTTGTACCCTTCACTATAACATCTGTGTGTATAAGGTAAATCCCAGGTTGATTTGATGTATTCTTTACCCAACCTTTCATACTGGCCTGCAGGTATATACTCTTGGCAGTATTTAAACTGGAAAGTTGTTATTGTAATTGTAATCGTTCCGTGTATTATCCATTCAATGACAGGTCTCTCTGACATTGTCAATGGTAATCTCTCAAGTTTTTCAATGCTCAGAATCGTATAGTCTGCTCCTTTTTGTGCCAAACTGATTTGTTTATCAGTAAGGTTAAAGATACCGAATAATGACGTTGTGTTGATTAAACGCCATGGTACGTAGCCTGAACGCAGATTTTGCAACGTCCAACAAAGCTGTACAATAGAACGTAATTGAGACTGACTATGTTGTAACATTAGTAAGTCCTGCTCTATTATATCAAAAGCAGATGATACAATGCTGTCCAATGAATATATTCTGGAGGACAGAGTTGTTAACCCATTTTCCACAACAGAAAGTGTTTTTTCCAAATGTATACGATCATTTTCTCGTACTTTTTCTGCTGTCTCAATTTGCATTACTTTCCAAGCTTCGTTATACGCAGCGTAAATATACCGGCCGCTATGAAACGTTTTTGATGCTGTTTACGTGGTCCCAATATGAAATCACTTAAGTCAGCACCGTCTTTAAGTAAAGTCAAGTGTTGCTTAATTTCAGCCAGTGTGGATTTCTCTAGCCACTCAAGGCATAGTTTCCCTACACTGTATGTTGTAACTATCCCTGGATGTTGTCTCTGGGAGTATCTAGGGTTTGGTCTGGTCATTTTGAACCCCTGTGTTTTGTTCAGGAATCTATCGTGACAGTTATTCGTGTCTGTTGGCCAGATCAACCACTTTTTCCAATCAGGATGTGTTCTGTTTTGGTGTAAAATATGGGATACGTCTATCTCCACGTCTGTAGTGCTGTCACTATCAGTTATGGGTTTTGGAATAGACGGTGTATTTAAGTCTTTTATCTTAGCTAGGCCAAGACAAGTAGTTTGTTGAATTGTGTCATTCAAGAATATCATTTGTTCTGGGATCATGCATGCCCTAAATAATGCTTCTAAGCCTTGTACTTGCCAATCTTTGGAACCCCAGATCGTTTTTGTTTCAATGGTGTTTTTCCAAAATTCGAAACCAAATGTAGACATTTTGTCATAACATTTTTCAGAATAAATCAGTTTAGTATTTGTCAACATTGTTTTCATTCCTGTCCTAGTTAACATTTTAAAATAAAACGTTTCTGGATCACTGTTATTAAACCCTGAGAAGTACTGGAATTTCTCTTAAATGTTTTTGAACTGCCTTTTGGTGGAGTTGGACAGTGTTCCCACTGGTTATAAGATAAAACATTTCTAGGCTGAGCAGTTTTATGCAAATAGTGATGACCATAATGATTGTAACAGTATAACTCTTCATAATTCGATGAACCCTGTAAGTAATCATGTTCTGTGAATTTTGCTGACATTACTAAATCTGACATCATATTATTAATGTTTTCAAAGTCCCAATCATCTGAGAATGTACTTGGTGTCACAAAGTCACTTAATGAAACCTTGAACTGATGTGGATATTTCAAGAGCTCAACCGGGCCAAAAATGTCATAACCAGTTCTGTCCCATGCTACCCCACCGGGTATTGGATTGGCTGAGATGTTCACAGATGACAGTTCTCTTTTCTCAATGTGGGAGGATGTGTGAGGCTTTAGGACCAAGTTGATGTTCTGACTTGCTGTGTCCATTGTACTATATTTTCCATCAATGAATTTTCCCAAACAGAGAACCATGATGAGCCAAAGCAGGAGAGTAAGTACACCTAACACAATCCAAAATTCAATCCATGGTGAAATCAGATATGTTTCTTTTAGTTGGTAAAAAAGTTCAATTACTTTGTCTTTGAACGTTTTTGTTGGAGGCTTCTCTTCATGCTCGCTTGGATCTTCAGAGAAGTCGTCGAAATTGATGAAGTAGCCAGATGCAGTTCTGTCAATTGGTGGAATTTTTTCCGGATTTTCATTTGCTTTTGCATTTTTCATTCTTTCATTAGCATAGTCAGAGGCTACATCATTGTAGACTGGTGTTTCTTGATGGACTGTCGCAATTTGGGTTTCAAGAGGCACTAGTTCTATGGCATTATTGCATAGTCCTTTGTTGTTCACTGCAGGTTTATCAAATGTGATTAGTCTCTCAGTATGAGCCTCTTGGATTGTAGCAAATTTCGGTATTCTGCTATTTCTTGGGAGTCCACTGGGCCTACTACGTATTATTGGCCACATGATTATGGTTTTACCAGGTCGATGGATACAACTCTGTTCTCCTTTTTACCAGCAAGGGGCGGTAGTACAACTGATCTTGTTCCGTTGATAGCTAAGACAGGTACTGCTTTTCTGTAGGAATGCCAAAATTCCTTCTTTACTGCAATCTTTTCTCTGACCAGATCCCCAATCTTTGGAATCCAGAGAGGTCTTGCTGGGACAGGTGGTTTTTCTTCAGTGGTTGTCGGCTGTTGTTTCAACTTTATGTCACTCAGGTTTTTTCTTGTTTCATTTAAGTCCTGTAAAACAGCCAAACGATCTTTGATATCAAAGCATTTTTCTTCTACCACTGAAGTGTGACAATCAAGATCCTGAATCAGCATTCTAGTGCCGAACAATAGTTTGTATGGAGTGAGACCTTTTAGAGAGTTTCTTGGCAGATTATTAAGACTACGTTGGACACTTGTTAAATGTTTGACCCACCCATCACCCGAACCTAATACCCTCGCAGTTATAGATTGCTTTATGTCCCGTTTTTTTCTTTCCACAACCGCATTTCCCTCAGGATGGGAGGGAGAAGAGTACCGCAATGTGATGCCCATGCTGTTCATGGCCTCTTTGTAAGCTCGAGAGCTAAACGCAGGACCCTGATAAGAATGCAGCATGCCAATTGCGTATGTGCCGATAAAGACTCGCAAATCTTTTATAACAGTTCTGGCGTCAGCCGAGTGCTGGGGGACACATTTTTAAGTGAATTAAGTCTTTATTAATTATGGGACGCATTTCTCCGACTGGATTTCTGCGCTATAGATTGCCTGATGCTATCTAATAGTGGTATCTGGGGTACAGGCTGGTCCGGTTCACAACTGCGATCTCTGTTGCAGTTCTCACAATTTTTTGCAAATTTGTAGATATCTACGCTCATTCCCGGCCACCAGTACTCTGATTGTAGTTCCATCAGAGATTTCAGGATCTCTTGGTGCCTCAGACCCAACCCCATATGTGCTTCTTGTAGCAAGAAGATTTTACAGTTTGTGTTTGGAATTACTCTATCCCCCACTCCAGGGATTCGAGCAAACGGAACGGAGTTTGCATCAATTATTTATGTATTACTGAGTGGATAGTTGAGAGGTAATGCTGCATAATCGCCTTTTAATGAGGCTTTTACTGCCAGCATGGTTTCTCCATCTATTTGTTTTTCTGAACGCTTTTCAGTGGCTACGGAAGCCGGTTGAACCACTTCCGTTGTGGCTGTGTTAGCCAATGAATTCCCTGCAACGTGAATGCCATCACGTCGATGACTCAGTGTGTGTATCACGTGAGTCTTTCGTTGTTCTTTCTTTAAAAGAACTACTTGTTCCCAAAGTGTTTTATGGTTGATTGTGGCACCTGCGTCATCTTTGTAACCGTTTTTACTCCATGTCTGCATATCACTGTTGTATAACTTGACGCAGAAATACGAATCATACACTAATAATGTGGGGAATTCGCGATCGGCATTTTCAAGCGCCAGCTTTAAAGATCTTATTTCAGCTCACTGAGCTGAACAGTTCCTGAGTGATTCAGTTTTGGTAATCATTGGTTTGAATTTACCAGAGCGCCAGCGACCTTTAACAATCGCGCACACTGCATTGTAGGATTTCTTCTCTACATCGTAGTGTTGTGCAAATCTGTCCATATAGATTACGCAGGTGTATTGTTCTAGAGGCAGAATTTCAGCTGGCATAGGATATTCTCGTTCATATTCTAGATCATCTAGTTTTTTCAGTTTCGGGTCAAAATAGTATTTCATGTCTTCTGTAGCAAAATAATTTTCCCATTCTATCCATTTTGGATCTAAGGCCACTTTAATCAGATTACGTGGACTTGTTAATGCCTCAAGGGCTGATTCTGCTGAAAAAACAGCTATTCTTCTGCCTTGGGCTAGGGCTCTTTCTTTTGCTATAGCAGTTTTAACCGCTGTCAGAATTTTTTCTGTAGAACTGAACTTCATTTCAGCTTGAGTGTACAAATGAGATATGTAAGCTATAGGTACCGTTTCTCCCTCAATAGAGGTGAGGTATGTGAATCCGCATCTTCCTGGGATGACTCGGATTACAAGATTGCGTATGTTTTCGCGAGTTTGTAATTTTGTTTTAGCTAACATGTCTGTTTGCAATGATCTCAAAATCTCTGTGTGTTTCTGAGTCCAATTGATTTGTTTGAAATCTGGTCTTATCAATTCATAAAGAGGTTTAAACCTCTCGGCATAATTTAGAATATATGTTCTTCCGAAATTCAGGAAACCTAGTATTGATTGTAAATTCTTTATGGGTGTTTGGAGTACAGCACATTTCTCTAAGAAATTGTCTGCCAGGATTTTGCCTTCACTTGATAATTCATATCCTAAAAATAGGACAGTTAGATGGGCAATTCGTGATTTTTTAAAGTTGAATTTGTAACCCTCTGACGCGAACCCAAGTATTATGGTGTTCACCCTTTTTAAGTGAGTCTCCAGGTCATCATCTGTGAGATATGTGTCATCGACATATGATAATGCTTTATCATCATATATTTGTAGTAACTCTGTTACCCTTGCTGAGAATAATCCTGGGCTATTCTTGAACCCCCGTGGGAGTCGGCAAAATTGTTTTTGCGATCCCATTATTGAGAAAGCGGTCAAATACCTGCTTTCAGTTGCAATGTTTTGACAGAAGAATCCATTAGAGATATCTAATGTCGTTTTATATTTTTTGCGCACAATGTTATTCATTAGTGCTGCACTATGTGAGTTTTGTACTGCAAATGTTTTACAACAGGAGTTAAGGTGTCTGTAGTCCAAAACTAGACGATATGAATCGTCTGGCTTGGAGACAGGAAACAAAGGATTGTTCATTTGAGAGGTGCATGTTTCGATCACCCCCTTATATTCAAGTTGATCTAGGATCTCCCTGACTTGCTTTTTAGCTTCTTGTTTAACTGGGTACTGCCTTTGTGCAGTGGGCTGAATTTTTAACTGGATTTTGTGGTGAGGAGAATCCTCATCCCATCCTACATGATTTTTATATAAGGCAGGAGCTTGGGCGACTGCCCATTTTCTTGCCAATGTGTATTTTTTATGAATCGGAATATGATTTGAGAAGGCAGGCATAATCATTTCTTCGCCATGAGGGCCTTCCCTGACAAACTCTGGTGGCCAGTCTTTCTCAGCTAACAGGATGTCATAGCCTTTAGAAAGTTTTTCCCAAAAAAGACCTTTTATTTTCCTAGTTCTATCTCCCTCTATACATAATGTTATTTCATATAATTTATGGGGCACACTAACTCGTGTGTCTGCAGTTTCCACCTGAATGTACTCATTCGTGTCCACTGTCTCCAGAAGATTCATCAGGATCTTGCGAGCTATGGTCACTTCTGCTGCGCTGTCTAGCATTGTCTGTGCCCACTCTCCGTTTTTCAGTTGTGTCCTCAGAATTCTCGGCATGTTTAATTTTAATACTTGCTACCTTCTTTCTAGGAAATTGTAATTTTTTGCTTTGATGAGCAGGTTCCTTGTCTTTGGACTTGAGGTGCTCTTCTCTGTGTTCCGACCGTCCTCTTCTTTCCGATTTCTGTGAGGAAGATCGAGAAAGATTGAGTGAGAAGGATTGAGAGGGACGTGTATCAACATCTTGATATCTGTCTGTTTTTCTTATTTTATCCCTGTCTCTAAGGTTGTATCTTTTTTCAGAGGGCTCCCTTTGGGGAGACTTGTCTTCTAGGCCTGGTGTTCTCTCCCTACACTGAGGAGACCTTCCTCTGGACTGGAAATGTTTTTCCCTGGGAGTGGATTGTTTATTACCATCCCAACTCTTTTTTGGAGTTCTTAAATTATTTTTAATAACAATTTTTTCAGGATTTTCAGTTAGTTGGGGTTTTACCGGTTTCCCACCCAAACTATCTCTTCCTAGCACTTCATAGGATTTTTCTATGATTCTGGCGAGTTCAAATGGTTGGTCTGCTATATCTGTTTCCTTCAATTTTTGGAGGTTCTTTATATCATCCCTTGCCAATTGAACTAATTCTCTATATGCCTTTGTTAATACTTTCAGTTTAACTAGAAGTTCTTCGCTTGACATTGTTTCGTAGTCTGGGTGTGTTGCATAGTTGCATTGGACCGGCCCGTTGCTTCTGGTCTACCTAGTGGACCAAGCCTGGTGATGTGATTATTATGTTTTAGGGCGCCATTAAACCAGAGCAGGTGCTCTTGGTAATTTAGTGGGATTTCGATATCCTCGAAAGGAGTGTAATCTCCCGGGGGTTCCTCTATTTTGTAATAGTGGAAGTCTTTTGTCACAGAGTGTGCTGCTGGAAAATGTATCCATGAATAGAATACCTCTGTCTGCCGATATTCATGTGCTCCTACCACGAATATGACTGTACCACCTCGTGGTGTCAGTCCGTTTTCTATAAGTTTAAGAGTTATAGTTCTTCTTATATTGACCGGAATGATTATAACACTCGGGTCATTTTCTTGGAGGGTTGTGTCTTCCTCTAAGAGTCGAGCTGCTAAGGTTTCTCTTTCTTTTTGTTCGTCACTTTCTGGCATTTTACTGACTGAAAGTTTTCTCTTGCAGATCGAGTTTCAAGGAAACAAAGATTAGGTGCACAATATTTTGGAACACTGTATCCTTCAACGTTGATCAAACCAAAAACTAATGCATAGGAATCTCTTCCTACTAAGTTCCAGCGGATATTAACCTTTCACCCACTCCAGCCGTCTATTGGAGTTTTTACGGGAAAAGGGTTCTGTGTGAAAAAGCACGACTGAGTCACTCTAGTGTCTTGCGTTACATTATCGCCTTACCAAACGTTGGGCGCCATGTAGTGTAGTTCCTATTTTCCCAATAGGCTCTGCGCATTGGAATAACATAAACAGCAGTGTAGACGTAGGACTGAAGTCATCTAGGTCTCTACTGACTATGGTAAACTTAATTTAGGTTTGCACCAGCTAGCTCAGAGGTCACTGGAAACGTTCTTGAATGAATAGGGAGGGATGAACTTCCCTGGCTCAGACAATAAGGGATTCAGTTTCCGACAACCGCATAAACATAACAACTTTGCTCCCTCAGAATAAGAGTGTATCTCTAGAGTCGTGTGAACACAATGGACAGCTATTTCGCTCAGTCAACTGTGCATACTTAGTTTCACCAGAGTGCAGAGAAATAGAGAGACGGGCGTTTTCAATAAAAGGTGTTATTTATTGAGCAGTCTTCTTTCTCATGCAAGAGAAATGAATTGCCACAATTGCAATACTTATAATAAAGTAAAGTGCGTACAGTAAAAGTAGTATTAGGAAATAATACTGTAAAAGCATTGATATGGTTTCTTAGCCATATGATACTTTAAAATGGATAAAATATATACATACATAAATACATTGACTAACGTACTCAACTGGTGCTTCTAACTAAGCCTACCCCGGTGTACCTGACCTAAGCCTAATACTTGGGAAGGGATTAGTAAAAAGCAGTTTAAGTTAAGTTGTTTAAGATTGTTTTGCCAAGAATCTGCATCAAGAATTCTCTTAAGGGTTTAGTCAGCTCCGTACCTTGGTAATAGAATGTGGGAGGTCTGGTATCTCTTTCCTCAGGACTCGATCTCCCAGCAACCCGCAAGGGTAGGCTGGAAACACTGGAGCTGGATTTTCTCGGCTGGAGAAAAAAGACAGCGTCTCTCTCAGTGCGTCAAAGGGGAGGGGCGGCTTCCATGGGCTCTCGCATCAGCTGGGCTCTCGGGCAAGTAGATGGCCACTCTGCTCCAAACCACTGTGTGTTTGCTTAAGGCAACTGTTGGTATTTTATACCTGGAAGGTGCCGGGTTTGACTTAAGGTTGGACATAAGACGTCACTAAGAACTAACTGTTCTTTCTGGACTTCAGGAGTTCTTGTTCAAATCAAAACAAAAGCAGGGGAGATTTCCCAGGCAGCTGGAGGCTTGGTTTGTTTAAAGAACGCGTTGTGCTTTCTAGGAGTCGATGGGAGTAGCCGTGCTGTGCTTTGGACTGCATGGGCTATTACTGAATATGGATCTGATTCTTATGCCTTTATCAGGATCTTATTGATTATAACCTCACAAGGGCATAAATCGGGAATATCGAATTAGGGTCCTAGATATAAACATGACAGTACGTCCCACAAATCCGCCGGTACTTTTCCATTCCTCCTGCAGACATCAGCTTCTTCACGCCATCTTGCTATTCCCACTGTTGTTATTCCAGCCGTCCTTGGTCTCGTCTCCTTCTCCCATGAGAACTTGTCTCCCATCTTGTTATAGATCTCCTTGTACCAGTTGCTGCTTCACATGCCTCACCTGCTGCAAGAACACAAAATATTCTACTGCAAAGGAAAAAAAATATGAATTCAAATGTTAAACTGAAATGTGAGCTTGAATCCAACTGCATCTCAGACCCACAAGGTAGGCTAAGTTAACAAGTGCACTGGTTACATTTAAGTGCATTCTTTACAGACAAATAAATCAACATTCTCAACATGTACATTTTCAGGAAATGCAGTGATAACATGATTATTCAATTAGACCTTCTAAGCACATGAACTTTCCTCTAATAACACAGCACTATTTATCTTGTCTGCGGACAGGTTCACAAACATTTTCATGAAAAACTACAATCCTATCAGTTACATTTCTTTTTTTTAATTAACTTTTGTTTTAATGACATGAGGTCACATTAACAGCAGGGTTAGAGAAAGCAAAGCGTAATCAAAAGGCAAAAAAACCAAGGAACTAACAAACACATATGTCAAACTGTAGAGGTTAATACATATTGAAGAGACAAGGGCAAAATTAATTTCCGATAGCAGAGTAAAAAGCCGTTTCATACAAGTATAGCTTACAATTAACAGCCTGGCCTAATTTTTATACAAATACCTAAACAAATTCTCCCCAGATCTTTCCAAATTTATGTAATGCCCTTACACCCTGAGTTTTAGCTAAGGCATGTTTAATATTATATGTATCCTTAACTATGGCCCACCACTCTGCCGTCGATGGTGGATCTCGTTCAAACAATGCACGAGCGATAGTTAGCCTAGCACAAGCCACTATAACACTTATAAGTTCTCTCAGGCTATGGTCACATAATTGTGGCCCCAGTAAAATGTCTATAGCCGTAAATGAGATAGATCTTTTAACTTTCTGAGACATAATCCTTTCTATTCCACCCCAAAATAATGATAATAATGAGCATGTATAAAACATATGCTCTAAATCAGTTGCGTATATGTCACATTTCGGGCATCTAGTCCTGTCACTACTTGAATTGCTTGAGTTGATTGCTGCCCATTTTGAAATATGTGCAGGGGTGTAATAAAGAAAGCACATAGTTCTATACGATTGTAACCTTCAACTGGAGGAGAGTACTGATTTTCGAATAGTATGCAAGAAGTATTGAGTTAGCAGTAATAGTAGACCCCAATTTCTGGCTCCAACGTGTAGCTAATTTCCCACAGTCACCTTCCTTTTGAGAATTAAATCTTTTATATACAAAGCTAATCAGTGATCTATCTTTTGTTGAGTAAATACATTCCCACATACTAGAGTCAGTCGGTTCAGTAAGTTTAAGGTTACGTTGAAAGTAATCTCTGATTTGATAGTATTTTAAACGCATGATCTCAGTGACATTATACCGAAGTTGAAGTTTGACAAACGTTGAAAAACCTGTGTTATCATCTAGATCCCTTAAGTATTTGATCCCATAGTGTGCCCATTGTCTCCCTCCCCCTCATTAAAATTTTTTGGGAGAATTGGATTATCTCATAATGGTAGTTTAGGGTGGTCTATCGGTATTTGAAATTTACTGACAATAGCCTTCCAGATATATGCTATATCTCGTGCGGTCTTCAAATTTGACCCGCTTGAAGTAGTTTGGATCGTTGATTCGGTATAAGAACATTTTAGATTCTGTTCCCAACATAAATGTATAATAAAAAAAGGTTCTTTATCAGGATGTATCAGACTACGAATACGCCCTAAGAATGCTGACCAAAAATATGTTTTAAAATCAGGGAAGTCCAAGCCACCATTTACATAAGGTAGTTTAAGTACTTCTATTGCACGCCCTGTTGTTTTTTATACCCCCAAATAAAGCTACTTAATGTGTCATCTAAGCGCTTAAAAAAAATGTTGTTAATGCGCAGTGGGATAGATCGAAATAAATAAATAAACTTGGGGAGAATCTTCATTTTTTAATTTAATAAATTTTTCCAATTAAGCTAAGTGGAACCTTGTGCCATTTTTATCAGTTACGTTTCTAAACACACATATAAATTGCATTACATTGCAGGGATATCTTTACATATATCATACCCCCACTTCTATTATTAACATTAGTCACACAAAATATATGCAAGTGCAGTCTACAAGTGGCTATGATGCACTCCGAACATGCTCTTTGGAGTGGAGTCAATTTTACACTGCTCCACAGTTTAAAATTGCGCACAGGCTGTAATGGTAAGCCTGAGACAGGCTTTGAATGGCTACTTTAGTGGGTGGGAAAATAAGGGCTGCAGGTCCATTAATAGCATTTAATTTATAGACCCCGGGTACAAGTAGTATTATTTTACTAGGTATTTAAATGTGCCAATTGTGTGTAAGCTAATTTCACCATGTTTAAATGGGAGAGCACAAACACTTTAACCCTGGTTAGTGTGTGATGAAGTGCACCGAGCCTTAATACCAAAAAACAAATTCAGAAAACAGGAGGGGAGAAGACAAAAAGTTGGGGCAAGACTACAACAAGGGTGTCAGGTCTAAGAGTGATTTGATGGTAAATGGATTTAGGTGATTCTGTGGCTGCAGCATTCACCACATAATTATGATTTACTGCATTTGCCACAATTTGCAGATTTCACCAAAAAATGTGTTTTTTCAAATAGATGAAAATAATAATGGGAGAGAAAGTGCCACATATCTTACATTATCTTTACATTTTTTCAGCATAAATTAAATAAACTTGCAGCACAAGTTGGTCTTTCATGCGTGTAATCCTAGTTGCCATGACAATGCTAAAGCTCTGTAGAATGGTTTGAGGAATGCCATAATAATGATGAAATCCATATTTCACCGCCCACTGTGAAATATTTTCTATATTGCATGGTTTCCTATGAAGTATGGGTTTTACACTATTGCACTGTGTGTTTTAAAATCAGGATTATTATAGCCTCCTTCCATGTATTAGGGACCTTCCCTGTTAAACTATAGATTGAATTAAAAGTGTCCCCCGCTGGTTCTAACAGCTAATTCTTAAGATGTTTATATATTTCGCTCGGGAGTGCATCTGAACACGCAGCTTTTTTGTTCTTTGATTTCGTGATCTGAGTAGCTATCTCCTCCAACGTAAAAGGGGCATCTAAGATATTTTTACTTTCTTCTGAGAGTACTGGTAGTTGTTTACTTCTGAGGAATGTCTGTATCGAACTCAATTGGGGGGCCAGATCTTCTCTATACAGCTCTGAGAACATGGAAAGAAGGCAGGTCTGTATGTCGTCGATCTTATTAGAGGCTACCCCGCTATCGTTGATGTTAAGTTCCTTAATATAATTTCTGACTCGGTCAGACCTGGCTTTCCAGGCCAGTAGAGCACCCGCCTTCTCCCCATACTCAAAGTTCTGCATCCCTCTCGCAGCCCGCTGTGCCCTGCACTTAGCCTCCAATTTCCCTCTATATTCTGCTCTTGCCTCTTCAAGCTTGCCCGAGATCCGAATAAGTTGCTCTTGATCTCCGTTCCTAACTTCATCCCTTTCTCTCTCCAAGCCACTTATCTTCCCCTCGATGTTTTTTAATACCTCCGCTTCAGACTTGTTCTTATAACAAATAATTCCATGGAGTTTCCCCCTGAGCCAGGCCTTATAGGCATCCCTTACTACATCAGGTGATATGGAACCTGAGTTCAATACAAAGAACTCCAAAGAAGGGGCCTGCACCGCGGCAATCACGTCGGGGTCCAATAACTTCGCCCTGTTAAGCGTCCACCTAGATGTTTGCCGATGTGCCTCCTTTATCTGATATACCACTTGTAAAGGCGCATGGTCGGACAGGTGACTCGGGAGGACTAGGATCGCCCCTAGATTGACTATAGATCCTCTATCCATAAAGATATAGTCGATCCTGGAAGAATGAGAGTGCTTCTTGCTATGAAACGTAAAGCCCTTCTGGTCTCCATTTATCTCCCTCCATACATCAACTAAATCCATATCGTGCATCATATTGACTAATGCCCGACGCACCTTCACAGCTCCTATATAATGACTTAAATTGGATCTGTCCTTTAGAGGGTCCATCAACACATTAAAACCTCCTCCTATCACGTGTGGTGGAGGTTCCAACATCAACACAGATTGTAGTTTGTGGATATATGATGGATCATCCGTGTTTGGGCCATAAAAAGAAGCACAGACCATCTCGAAGTTTTCAAATGCCAAACAAACAGTCAACCACCTTCCAGAGGTGTCTGATTGTTCTTTTCCTATAGTGCAGGGAGTTCCTTGTTTAATTAGTATTGCAACCCCTCTGTTTTGTGCTGTCTGTCTTGATGCACTGAAAAACTTTACTAATTTAACCTTGGACAAGACTGTGGCGCTCTCTTCCCAACTCAAATGCGTCTCTTGTAGCAAACATACTTGTGCGGTTGACAGTTCTAGATGCTTAAGAATTAACCTTTGCCTTCGGAGGCACCTCAACCCATTGACATTCCATGAAACAAATCTAACCCCTTTATTCCGTAATGTCATATCAGCCATATTCCTCTCTTCCTACTGAATGACATTGTCTATGTTTCACACAAAAAATTACTAAGGCTATACAAAGGTTTAAATGAGGATAAAATGTTTTTCCTTTTTTCCCACTGCTCCCCCACCACGTGCCCCCCTGCCCACCCTGCCCCCCCCTCTACCCTGTGCCCCTCTGCCCCCGAGGAACCCTCCCAACTAATAGGCAAAAGCCTATTTAGCCTTCCTTCCCTCCCATGGAGCAACCGTAACAGTTTCAAATTCTACCGTACACTTTTTCCTGCTGATCCCACATCAAATTAAGTAAAAAGACCCATTACCTTTATTTTATTTCCCCTCCTGACCCCCTTTACTGACCCTTATCTTAGCAATACGGACATCTGCTTTTTCCCCTGACCTGATCAAGTGCATTTTATTATCCCACATCACTCTCTACTGCGCTGGGAATTTCAGCTGTGCCTTGGCTCCTAAGCTATTCAGCATCTCCAGCCTTTTACCCAACTCCCACTGTTTTGAAGCGGTGATATGCGATATGTCCGATCTTATATGGAAGGTAAAGGGATTAGAGCTGTTAAAATGTATGGAGCCCTCTTTTAATGCGGCGGAGAGAATCTGCTCTTTTATGGAGTAGGTCAAGAAATTCACCAGGATCTTCCTGGGCTTTTGTTTTGCGAGGTTTCTCCTAAAAGGGTCACGGTGGACCCTTTGTATGTCATGCATCAAGTCCACCCCCGGTGAATCCTTTAGTACTGTCCCCTTCAGTAGGGATATTACGAACCCCCTTATATCGCTCCCCTCCATGGCTTCGGGTACATTCAGTATTCTTAAATTGTTTCGGCGTGAATAGTTTTCCAACCGCTCGATGTCCTCTTTTAGCTCCATATTCTGAGCTGACAGCTTAATGACCTCGGCTTCAGTGGTATTTAACTCCTCCTTGAGTTTAACAGGGAAGGTCCCTAATACATGGAAGGAGGCTACAATAGTCCTGATTTTAAAACCTGGTAAGGACCCAAAAAAGCTGACTCCTACCGTCCAATCTCCCTGCTAAATGCAGATTATAAGATCTTTATGGGTATTTTAGCAGGGAGATTGGCTAAATTAACACTAAAGTTAATACACCCGGACCAGAAAGGGTTTGTTGCAGGGAGACACATCCAGGAACAAACGCAGCTCCTGATCGGCAACATAGACCTGGCCATTCAGAAGACAGAGCCCTTGGCCGTGGTCGCTGTCGACGCAGCCAAGGCTTTCGACAGAGTCTGCTGGGCATATTTATGGGAGGTTCTGAGAGCCATGGGGTTTGGTCCAGTTTTTATACAAACTCTGCAAAATTGCTACCAAGGTGCCACTGCTCGAATACTTCTAAATGGGGCCCTGACGGAGAGTATTAATATTCAGAGGGGAACTAGACAGGGGTGCCCGATGTCGCCCCTCCTGTTCAATCTATATGTGGAACCATTAGCCCAGATGCTTAGATTGGACGACTCAATAGTTCCATTTAGATCAGATCAATACAGCTCAAAAATAGCCCTATATGCTGACGATCTGATATTGTATACAGGGGACCCTGAGACAGCTATCCCGAGGGCGGAAGAGAGTATGTGTGAGTTCGGATTGCTCTCAGGATTTCTTGTCAACAAAACAAAGACAGAGCTAATGTGTTGGAATGTGGAGTGGTCAGGGAAAGTGAGTGTTGAGATGAGATACTTGGGGATTTATATCGTAAAAGATCTCGAAAAGATACCTGAGCTAAATCTAAAGAGGGTGGTGAGAGAAATGGATAGTCTTTTTAACAGATGGAGTAATCTTCCCCTGACTATATATGGAAAAACCAACCTGGTAAAGATGACAATATTACCCAAGTTGTCTTATCTTTTTTCTTCAATTCCATTAACATTTGCGAGTAACAGATTAATGAAAATACAGAGCAAAATCAGGAGTTTTATTAGGGGCAATGAAGGGGTCCGTTTGGCATGGAAAAAACTAAGGCGCAGACTAAAAAAAGGCGGGTTAGCCCTTCCGGATGTCAGGCTGTATGCGGCAGCTTTCCACTTTAAAAGCATCCGAATGCTGCTGGTAAAACCGGGGGATTCAGCCTGGGGGAGGCTATTGGGCGAAATGGTGCGGGTGGAAGGAGGCGGAGACGGTGCGGCGTTTTTGTACAAGTTTGGGTCACCGAGGTTTTTCAAGAGGGTACGGTTGAAGGTTTTGAGGGCAGCCCTGGAGCTATGGTATAGGCTCAGGCGCAGCTGGGGCATTGGGTACCATTCTGAAAATGCCCCAGTATGGGATGCACCAGGTACACCGGACTGTCTGAAGGACAGTTTGGCGTTGCCGATAAGAAGGGCAGGTATTGCAAACTGGTCTGAACTGCTGGATTCCGGGGGGATTCATCCATGGGAGTACCTAAAGGTAAAGATCGGGCCAGGACTCTCAAGATTTAAATACATGCAGTTAACATCATGGTATGAAGCAGAAAAGGGGGAGATTGGCGGGAACAGAGATATTGAAGACCTGTTGAGCGCTAACCGTCCACTCAATAAAGAAATATCTATATGGTATAACAGCTTGCTGGATGTTGAAGACCAAGCGGTACCCCCCTTCTCTGCAGTTTGGATAGATACCCCACTTGGGCCGCAAACAGACTCCCTATATGAACCATCTCTAAAGATCATGTACAGATACGTCAAGCCTGCTTGTTTAAAAAAAAACATTTCTTTGTTATTAATAGACTTTACTATACCCCCGCAAAAATTGCAAAGTTCGCCCCACACCCCGCCCCTAAATGCCCTAGGTGTGCGACACCTCTTGCAGATGACATACACATTTTCTATGAATGTCCAGCACTTGTAAAATTTTGGCCTGAGGTGGTAGATAACATACGAGACATTTTCAAAATCATTATAGAAATCAACATGTCTTTGGTGTTTTTCGGAGATGATGGACGCCTTAGCCAGACCCTCTCTCAGAAAGATTGGGGTTTATTATTGTATTTGATATTGCTGGTTAGAAGGGAGGTGTGCAAGAGGTGGAAGGACCCCCTACCCCCCCCCCCCCAAAGGGAAGACTGGCTCAAAGCTGCATTCACCATGTCACGGTTAGAGTATGATGGAGTGAAGGACAAGGCAACAAATATATGGCACCCTCTCATCGGCTGGGGTAAGACTCTAAGATTACTGTAAACATCCTTGGTCTTATGATTACACCAGGGCCTCTTACAAAAAGAAGAGGCAGGTCGGATGACCCAAGCGAGTGCGGTAAGCCGTGGGGGTGTCAGACTGAGAAGGCGGCTTCATAAGACCCGCATAGGCTTGAAAGGTGAGATGAGGACAAAAAAAACAACAACAAAAAACGATTGCACTGTGTGCTATAAAAGCATGTAAAACATTTGTATTGCATATATATATTTGTGTGTGTCTGTGAAAAGAAAACTATATGTGGTGTGTGAGCAAAGCAGGAGATTCTGCTGATATATATATATATATATATATATATATATATATATATATATATATATATATATATATATATATATATATATATATATATATATATATATATATATATATATATATATTTGTATGTATGTAGATATATATATATTTATTCAATTTTTATTTTTTTACCAATATTTTAGCTGCACTTGTTTAAAGTGATATATGTTCTCTATTTATGTAACAAACAGTTCAGAAAGAGAACACAACAAGTTTTGGCCTTGCACGGCCTTGGTCAAAGCTCTGCGAGGCCGAAACACGTTTGGTTCTCCTTTTCAACTGCACAAATAAAAGGATATATATCTCTTTTTTAATTACGATTCCTTGCATATTTCACATGCATTTGACAACATGTAATGGTACGAAACGAAAGAAAAACATCACCAGAAAGTAAACTACAGCCTGTGCATTAAGTACACCATGTATCACATTATTATTTTACATCCACTCCTTCGAGTACGCTGTCCATCTCAACCTCTGCAGATTAAGTTAACAACTACCTCGCAGACCTATATTAAACTCTATGCATGTTCTATTAATTACATCATGTCAGGGTGTTCCATTAGGAAAACTGTCACAGGGGCCCATATATCCTTGGTTCTCGAAGAAGCCGGTAACTCCCCAGCAAAAATGTCCCACTGTTCGATACAAAATACAACGTCCTTAAGCCAATATGCAACTGTAGTTACCGTTCCCACACCCCAATTCTGCAACCAGTCACTTAGACAACAACGTAGTGATAGCCATCAGTTTGCAGTTACATGGTTTGATTGATTTAAGAGGTCCATGCAAACACATCTGAGGAGTGCAACCCACCTCTTCCATTATCATTTGTGATAGGAACTTTGTAACATGGGCCCAAAATGCAAAGATAAGCCTACAGCTTCAGGCGAGGTGCATAAAATCCGCCGGGTCATCCCCTCACTCAATGGGAGACTGCCCGCATCCCGTATCTATGGAGCCGTACAGGCGTAGTGTACATTTGTTATATGAATTTAAAATGAATTATTCTAAGATTCCAATTTGCAGTGAGGTGCCCAGTAAGTGCAAAGCATGGCTCCCAGTCCTCCCAATCCAACTGCACCTCCAGCACTCCATTCTAACTATCTAGGGCTACAGATCTGGTCACTTAATTTTCCCTAAAGGATGCGTTATATAATTTAGGCATTAACCCCTTACACTCTCCAGTGGTCAGGAGCAACTGCAACACTTTCAGCACCAGTGATCCTTCCGGAAACTCGAGGTACAGCTGCATGGAGCCTAGTATACACGAAACCTAGCATCCCTCAGACTCTTCACAGAAGTATGCAATAGCTGTGCCTATGATGGTCCGAAACACTGGATCTAGTAATGTGGGCTGCAATCTTCATTGATACTTGGGTCTAACATACGTGGGAATTGCCAACTCTAGTAACACAGGAGCATGATCAGACAGTGTTCTGGCCAAAGGTGATACCCTCACTGTACAGGTGCACACCTCCGTGGCGATGAGCCAGTAATCCAACCCGGACCATGAACCTTGTACAGATGATACAAAAGTCCCCTCCCTACAGTCTGAGTTCCTGAATAGCCATACGTCTATAAGCCTTTCAGCCTCCATGATTTCCCTCGCAATCCTTGCTGCCTGCTTAACATGCCAGTCTGTAGTGGCTGATCTGTCCAATGACGGATTCAAATATATGTTTAGATCCTCACCCCAGACCACCATGGAAGTTGGTATGGAACCCAATTGCCGTCAGATCTCACTATAAAATGTCGGATCATCTACGTTAGGCCCATATGTGTTGCCGAACAACACCCTCGTACACCCTAAGTATCCCTGTACCATCAGAAATCATCCGTGTTCATCACTATCTGTGTGTGTGGGCGTGAATGAAATACCTTTCTTTACTAAAAACAATACACCCCTAGAGGCGGGCCAAGCCTATGAATGGATGGGCTCTTTTTTTGCTGATAGGAAATTCCAAGTCCACTGCCCCCCGTATAAATCCAAACCCAGGTTTCTTAGACCAGGGGTTCTGCAGGGCTCCATATTGAGCCCTACACTGTTTAATCTCTATATGGAGCCCCTTGCTAGGATGGTGGAATCTTATGGGGTGGCTATTGTCTTGTATGCGGATGATACCCAACTGATGATCACTCTATCTCATAACCCAGTTGTGGCAGCGGAGGACTTATCTCCTCCTGTCTTGTGGCACTGGCTGGCTGGATGAAGAATAACTGGCTTCGCTTCAATGGTAATAAGATGGAACTTTTGGTAATGGGTCCGGCTCCCTCCGTCTGGACTTCAGCCTGGTGGCCAGTTGATTTGGGCACTATGCCCATTCCATCAGATACGGTCAAAAATCTGGGTGTACTTCTATATTCTAACCTCTCCAACTCTCAACACATGGGGATTGTAGCCGGGGAATGCTATGGCACACTAAAGGTCCTCCGTAAGATCTAAGATCTTCTCCCCATCAAAGCAAGGAAAACCCTAGTGCATGCCTTAGTCACTCCTCATCTCGATTATGGGAACTCATTGCTCTGTGGCCTTAGTAAAAGGGGCCTGAACCAACTCCAATGTGTCCAGAATGCGGCGACTAGGTTGGTTTTGAAACTACCTAGGAAGTCATCTGGGAAGCGTGCTCTTCAAATCTTGCACTGTCTTCCCATGCAGGAACGCATTCGGTTTAAAACCTTGTGCATTACCCACCGCATCGCACATGGCCGTGGCCCTATCTACCTCCAGAGTATGATAACCATATATCGACCCAAATGGTTGTTGAGATCCATGGGCAGCATGCAGATGGTGGTCCCTCGTATCCGAAGAGCACGGATGGGAGGACGGTCCTTTAGGTTGCTAGCAAGCAAATATTGGAATGAACTTCCAATTGAACTTCGGATGGAACCTTCGAAATCGCGCTTTAGGCTGAAATTGAAGACACATCTTTTCCCCAAGGTCTAGTTGTATTCGTGCCTCTTGCTCTTTCCCTCCTGTTATGGGGGGCCTGCTCTGGAGTTCGGACGGAATGTATTCACAGTGCGGGGACGTCACTGTTTTCCTGTGTAACCATGCGCTTAATAAATGTTTTAATTATTATTATTATTATTATTATTATTAGAGTACGTGGAGTACAACGAGGCCGACCTGACCATCGCCCATCTCTTCACCACTTTTTGTTCTGTTTGTTTTGTGCGGTGCATTTCTTGCGGGAATGTCACTTGTATACCATTCCTGTCAAGATATGCTAGCACCTGCCGTATTTTCATGGTGTTATGAGACCACACACGTTCCACATTAACATTTTGATTAAGCACCCCTGTCCAGACATTTACGGAGTATGATTTTATCGATACTGTGGGGTGACCCCACCCCCGAAATGAGCAGCAATTGAATATCACTTGTACAGGACATGCACTGCATCTGCAACAGGCAATAAACATTGAAACCCCCCACCCACTTCAGCACGCCCAACTTGCTAAAGCCATCCCAACTTGCTAAAGTCATCCCATTCTTATGGAAACTTGTACATAAGTGAAGCAACTACAAACATTGTTCACAGGGGTATACCCGTCAGGGGTCGCTAGTGCTGGAAAGCCCCTCCGTTGATAGGGGAGGTAGCCTGATGTACCCAAATGAATAAGGTATGATCAATGTACATTACCTGCAGTAGAACCACATGCGTAGTGTCCGGGGCCATGTACCAAAGACTGCATATAGTTCACTCTGGGTGCATCCTCATCAATCTCCCCTTTGTAATGCCAGAGCCTGCAGCACTGCACCCCAGAGTGCCCATCTGAACCATTTGTCCATCAGCACATATTTTATGTGGTAACGTCGACCCACTGATCCCTGTCACACCATCCACCGGCTGCTGCATAGCCCCAAATGTCCAGGCCTCCTCTTAGTCCCTGTCCAACCCAACATCATTCAGACGTTCAGCCTGGTTTTCCCGTTCCTCTTCAGTGATTTGAAGTAGTTCATGACTGCTGTGAGAAGATGGCCTGGTATATGCTGTCCACTATTGAAAGTGGGCACCTTGTACCAGTTCAAACAAACCTTATGGTGATTAGGTCAAAGACAACCTATATTGAAAGCTATCCTAGTGGTAGCTATGGAGAGCAGCCTTCAGGCTAAGTCTTGAAGGAATGTTAAGCACTTTATTTTACTGGAATGCATCACTATAGTATTGGTTAAATGAAAGGGAAACCACACAGAAGTTATAGAAATATGTATTTATTATCTATAACCCTCTCTAGTATCCTCTACAAGAGGATAGAACACAAATCAAATAATCCAGTTGCAAAGAATCAAACGTAAGTAGCACAATACACAGTGGGCTCGGCTCCAGGGGGAGACCAAACCATATGCTAAATAAGTGGTATAAGAACCACGACTCGGGACTAGACTTAGTCTAGGAGGTGTAGAATCGCTGGGACCAAAAGGAACCACCCAAGGTGGGTGAACAGGGACCCCACGGAGGACGGGTTCAGAGGGAGAACACAGCCGCGTGCTCAGTGCAATTCAATCGGAAAGTCGCGGTTGGAAAATTAGAGATTAAGGACCCTTCCAGGCAGATTACAAAAACAACCCTTGGAATTTACGAGTTTGAAGAGCCACCCTACCCGTGGATACCTTTGTACCAGAGTTACCTATCCCAGAGAAGCTGGGTGCATAGACACAAAGTTACGTCGGAAACCCTCATTGTTTTCTGTGGATGTCGACAAAGTAATGCTGCTGCTAGAAGTGCGAAAAGCGTCCTGTGGAATCCAAACATGCATTATAGATCAGAAGAACCTGAAAGCAGAGGGGAGAGAGTCTTGGTCACTTTGGAGTGAGCAGGGGCTCGGTAGACGAATGCCCACCAATGTTTGGTGCTTCAGGTGTATTGACGGTGATCTTGACTCTTCAGCTGTGAGGACCCGGAGATGTCTAGGACAACCAGGAGCTGGAGGCAAGCTGTCCCATGATGGATGTCAAGTGCTGAGGGGTCAGTGTCCGGCTGGAGCACTAACAAGCCTTGGCGGCGGCAACAACGGAGATTGTCAAATTCGGTGTCGATCTGGCCCAGCAAGGATCCGGAGACTCACCACAGAAAGGGCAGTTACAGCAGGCCTTGAGCAACCAGGGGAGCCCAAATAAAGCAAAGTTGGCCCTTAAGTGGACCCACACGCTGAAGGCGTAGGAGTCGCGAGGGGACCTCAGGTGGTTTCACAGGATACCAGCTAGCAGGGCTGAGAGTGCGAGGATACCAGAGTCCTTCTCAGAAAAGATGCGCTGGGGTCAGGGCTACAAATGGCCCAATGCATGGAATTGTTGCATGACAACAAGCATGTGCAATTGTAAATGGACGCAGTGCACAGAAGTATGGGTATATGGTCCTCACGAGGGATATCCACCTCAAACTCAGTGAGAGGGCAGCTCAACCTCAGGAACCTTCAGAAACCCACCTCCTGTGTTACTGGAGCCTTCGGAGTATGCAGGACCTCAGGAGCAGCAAACCAGTCATATGTGTTACGGTGCCTGGAGATTATTTTCTTGTCTTGGAGGTCCACAAAGACCAGCACGGAGCCTGTATGAATCACTGTTAGAAATGGTATTTCTGGTAGGCTAGGGCAAGGGCTGAAGCCAGGCAAAAATATCCACTCTAGTCAGGATAAGGGAGATACACTTCTAAAATAACCCCTGCTCACCCCCTTTGTTAGCTTGGCACGAGCAGTCAGGCTTATCTTAGAGGCAGTGTGTAAAGCATTTGCACATAACCCACAGTAATACAGTGTACGCACTACCAAAGGACACCACACCAGTTTAGAAAAATATCCAATATTTTTATATAATTAAAACAAGACCAAAAACAAAAAAAATCCACAATACTATATGGGAAAAAACATCTGTAGTTATCAAAATAATTTTCAAACAAAGTTCCTTGATGTCAATAGCTCTGTCCGGGGCTACCACAGCGTCGTGAACAACAATTCCAACAGTTCTGGCTGGTCACAGGGTCGCGGGCCAGCTACGGCATCGGGAAGACCTGCAAACTGTACCTGTGAGAAATGCAGGGCGATGAGGCCCTCAAAGTCACTTGCGTTGAAGATCGAGCTGCTGTGGTGCGAAGTGCAGTGGTGCGGGGTGCGGTGCCTCCAGGTCGCGGTGAGAGCAGCAGCTCGGTGTCAGGGTTGGATGGCGCCGTCGGTGGGACCAGGGTCGCGGTGCGTGATGAAGGCAGTGCTCGTCACGTTGCTAGCAGGTCACAGTGCATGCAGCGTCGTCATCGATGCTGAAGCGTTGTAGTCGGCTGACAAGTGGGGGTCGATGGTGCTGGCGTCAGTGGCCCAAGGCTGCGGTGCGGGATGAGGGCGGTGTTTCGTGTGACTTAGTAGCGGTGCCCTCGAACCACGGTGCAAGCAGCGGCGTAGATTTTGGCGTGGAGTGGCGGCATCTGGGAGGCCAGGATGTCCTCATGAAGTAAGGTGGTGCAAAGTACAGGGCCCACAGGTCTCGGTGCGAGCAGTGGCTCAGTGGCGGCGTCAACAGACGTCGTTAGTGAGACCAAGGTTGGGGTGCGGCGGTGCTCTCTGCGGTTCCAAGGCTTCGGCATGAAGCGAGGCAGTGCGGATTGCTGTGTCCACTGGTCGCGGTGAAAACAGCAGCTCGGTGGCGCGGTCGACAGGCGGTGTTGGTGAGACCAAGGTTGCGGTGCGGCATTGCGGTTTTGCCCTCTGCAGTGCTTTCAGGACACGGAGTCGGCAGCGACGTCGTAGACATCGTCGAGTTGCTTTTTCTCTAATACAGCACAAAACACACAGTCCGCAGTGCTGCGGGCAGAAGAGCTTGAAGTCTTTGCTGTTCCTGAGACTTCGTGAACAGGGGGCAAGCTCTACTTCAAGCCCATGGAGAGACTCACAAAATAGGTTGCAGAAAGTCCAGTCCAGGACTTTTACTGCCCAAGACAAAAGCAGCCACTGCAAGTAAGCCCAGCAAAGCACACTGCAAAGTGGTAGTTCCCCCTCACAGCTTATCCAGCTCTTCTTCTTGGCAGACTTCTTGATCCAGATGAGTTCTAAAGTTCAGGGGTCTGGGCCCCAGTATTTGTACACAATAATCCTTTGATCTGGCAGGCAGAGGGTGTCTGTGCCTGGCCAAAACCAGTTTGGCCTTCTCTGGTGTGATTTCCTGGCAGGAGGGGGAGACGGCATTGTCAGAGGCAGACCAGGCCCTTTGAGGTGCAAAGAAATCTTCTCTCTGTCCCCCATCGCAGCCCAGGTCTATTCAGCCTTTTCCTGACCTACCTAGACTATCTGGAGCCCCCCTGGCTCCCCAGTCTTCTGTCATCCAAAAACCCAGACAGGCAATCCACATTCCAGCAGAGGCACACGGGATGACTTAGCAAGAAAATATCTACTTTCTAAAAGTGGTATTTTCTAACACAGAATGTAAAAATCACCTTCACTAAAAGATGCATCTTTAGATTCTGAGTATATAGGCATACTATACTTCATTTTCTACCTAATTCCTTGGGCCAGTTACGTTTGTAAGATGTTATAAACAAACTTCCTATTCTCTCTTATGGGGAACCGTAGCCTTGCAATAATGAAAAACAAAATTGTCTGTAATTCACTATCGGGACATGCCACGCACACCCGGGTATGTCCCACCTTTCACATACACTACACCCTGCCCACAGGGGTACCTTGGGCCTACCTTAGGGGTGTCTGACATGTAAGGAGAGGTAAGGGGCTGGCAAGTGTGTGCACTGGCCAAGTCGACATGGCAGTTACAAACTGCGCGCAGATTCGGCAAAGGCAGGTCCGAGGTACCTTTTCAGGGCTGCTCACGTGGGTGGCACAATCAGTGCTGCAGGCCCATGAGTAGCATTTGATTCAAAGGCCCTGGCACACTCAGTGCACTTTACTAGGGACTAACAAGTTAATCAAATATCCAATCGTGGAAACATCAATCCATAACACAATTGACACAGAGAGCGCCTGCACTTTACAAGTGATCAGCAGTGTGAAAATTGCGCAGAAACTTCATGCCAGCAAAAACAGAGTCAAAACCGGGAGGTCAGAAAGCAAAAACTCAGGGGATTCTTGTCCACATAAAATCTAATGTCCTGTAGCCAATCCACAGGAAAGTGTTGGACAGATTCTAGGGACCCTCCTAAGGGAGGGACAGGACAGAGGGGTGGCTACATCCATGTCCTTTGTCCAGTTTCACGCCAGAGCAGGAGAAAATGGCTCCCAGAACTGGTTTGAGCTAGACTATGCACAGGGACAACAAATGTGCCCTCTTGCAGACTTTCTGGCACAGAGACTGTCCACCCACCTAGCCCAATACACTAAATCCTGTCTGGGAGGTGGTCACACCTCCCTGTGACAGGATACCTATTGTCCGACCTTCCTCTGCGCAAGCTTGGCTCAGCAGCAGGAGGGCAGACTCATGTGTGTGTTTTTCAGCATCCATTTTGTGCTGTAAGGCTCGAGAAAGTTGGTACCGGTAGACTTAGGTACCCCAGAACCTTGGTTCTGAGGGAAGGAATCATACCTCCCACACCAGTAACTGGTGTGGGAGGTATGATTCCAAGGTGTTTGACACCAAACATGACATACTTCATTGCAGTCGTTTTCGAGATAGCATTTACAGCAAGGTTTGAATGCACCTCTAACTATATGTCTGGCAGTATCACGTACAGCCCGGGAGCATGGTCTCCAAAGACTGCAGAGGGGCCATGCTCATGCAGGAGCACCCTCTCACATAAAGCCCAGCACCCTGCCTTCAGGATTGTTAAGGCCTGCTATAGAGGTGACTTATAAAGTTTTAAGTATAGTGATAGGTATAGATATAGTGAACCTATATCTCTCGTAAGTGGTGCAAGCACCAGCTTACATAGGCTGCAGTAGCAGACCCGAGGTTCAATTTTGAATGGCCTCTCATGGGTGGCATAATACATACTTCAGCCCATGGAAGGCCTTTAGGGTACCTATGCCCTGGGTACATATGTACCATATACTAGGGAATGATAAGGGTATCCCATTATCCAATCTGGAGTTGTACAAAAGTACACACATATCATTTTAAGGGAGAAAGCAGATAGGGGTCCTGATTTGCAGGATCCCAGCCAGGCTAGTCAAATCAGTGGGTGCAAAAAGCAAAAAAAGGGGGGTTAACCATAAGGAGAAGAGCCTACTTACCTACAACTGCTTTTGGCGAAATGAAAATCGTATTCTTTCCCTCGACCTCTATATGCAGATGAGCTGGGTAAAGCATGGCATTTTGGATGTGTTCGGCCTATAACTTCTTTTTAACTGGGAGGAATTCACGCCGTGCCATTTGAACTGAGCCAGTGAAGTCCGGGTAGTACGTGATATCATTTCCCTTGTAATTGATGGTTTGTTTTTCCCCCACAAGGCGCAGAACCGCATCTTGATCCCGATAATTTTGCAATCTTGCAACAATCGGGCGTGGCAGAGCACCCGGAATGGGGTGCGCCGCCAACAACCTATGGGCTCTTTCCACTATCAGGACCTCAGACATGTTTTCTGGTCCAAATATCTCCTTGAGCATTGTCTCAGTATACAGCTCTAGTCTACCCATGTTTGTTGGCTCTGGCAAACTGGTAATCTGGAGGTTATTGCGCCGGGACCTTGCCTCTAAATCTTCTTTTTTTTGCCTGAATGAATCACCACCAGTTCAATCTCCATATTCAGGCATTTTGATGTGACAGTTTGTAGGCCATCCTCCGCGTTTGATATGCGCTGGTCTGCTTCACTCAGCATGGCTCTATGCTTGTCGAGCTTTGCAGCAAAATGATCCATTCACAGGTTGAGCGCATCTATTTTTCCATCTATGGATTGTAGACTGTTGTGCATCACCAGGAGTGTTGCCTCCAGTGCTGTGGCACTGTTTTCCGGAGGCTCTTGTTCTAAATATGACAGTGCGTGCTGCTCAGATCTGGAAGGTTTCCTCGTTTCAAGGAAAGGCGGGTCCGCATCGGCCCCCCCGCAGTTATGGCGGGCGCACTGGCCCCCACCCGCCCCGTGTCCCCTGGTGACCCGGAAGTGATTGAGTCACTTCCGGGTCACGAAGGGAACAAAGGCCAGGCCAGTTAGATCCAGCCCGGCCGATGAAGGGTTAAAAGGCTGTGGAGTGGGAGAGTCTGCCTCTTCGACTCCTGCTCGCCACGGCCAGCCCTTCCAGCCTCTAGGAGGCTGTAATTATTTTCTCTTGTTTTTCGCCTTTGCAGGTTGTCTGGAGTTTGTCTGAAACCGTGGAGAGTCTTTGAGGTTTGGAGTGGCTGGTGGCAGCGTTGGACGTGGACGACTTTCACGGGGATTCCTGGGCTCAAGGGGCAGCGGTGGTGTGCGCAGTTGGAGAGGCAGCAGAGGTGTGTGGGCAGCAGCGCGACCTGTTCACGATGCTGCGGCGGTGGCACGAAGAGGAGCAGCGCCGGGTTGAGTGGATGCGGCGTGTTGGAAGCTGCCTTTGTGCGGGGTAGGCGCTCAGCTTTTGCGGTGGGGCGGGTGGCGAGTTGGGCAGCATCGTCTTTTCGCCCCCAGATCGCTGCTGGGATGGCCCTCTTCCAGTGACATGTCTAGAGCAGATTGGGAATGGCAGGCCACGGAGTTAATGGGTCTTTCTGCCAGCGCGCGCGTCTCGAGCCCTCTGGTTGCAGGGCATTGATGCGCCGGCTCGTGGTGGGGGTGGGTCCCGGGTGGACGAGCCTCCCACACAGTGTGTTACGGCTCACGATTCCCACCAGAGCGATGCGGGGCAGGAGTGGGGACGAGCCACCTCCTTGAGGGCAGTCTAAGCAGAGGCTCAGTAAGCTGCTCGTGCATTCGACGTGCCCCAGCTGTGAGTGGTTGTACAAGCGTATGGTTCGGTTTGAAGTGAATGTGGTGCGTCACATGGGGGTTTTGGCATGGTGTGTCGTGTCACTGAGTGGCTGCAGGCGAAGTGGGGATGTTCCCCTCCCTTGATGCAAACGTGACGTCGAGGGACAGACGAGTCTTTCCGCTGTTGAGGAATGTCAACAGTCGGTTCTGGGGGGGCGCACCGAGGCATGAAAGTATACAGGAATGAGCGGGTTGCATGTGGGTTGTGCAGGCTAATCTTCTAGACGTGCATGGTTTACCGATGCTATTGGAACATGAACATTTATTTACCTGCAATTCAGTCGGGGGCATTTGTGTGGAATATGTGGGTTGCGTTTTTTCTTGCGTGGTTTACGAGTTGTGGTTGTGTATGTGCATTTCTTTGTAACCCAGCCACGGTGTCGCTGGGGCAAGGGTTTGATGGGTGTGTGTTGTTTACTCAAACAGTTCTCCTTCCTTGGCCCGGAATTTCAGCAGTGTGTCGGGGTGCGTCTGACTCGTGGAGTTCAGGAGTAAACGGCAAGTGGTACAATGGTAGATTGAAGCAGGGTGTTTGTGATTCGGGTCCAAGGGGTGGAGGATAGCGCTCACATGCACGGACGGTTCTGCCAACATTGTGTTTGTGTAGTGTATCCAATGCAGGGGTTGTTTGTGTGCAGGCTGTCAGGTCAATTGCTTGACCTGTCGGCCTCGTTGTGTTGGTTTTTGTGTGCACCTTTGGCAGTTGGCATCGGCTGGAGTCACTTGTGGAGGGCCCAAAAGTCCTACCTTTGATAACGTATACATGTGAAGGTACTGACTGTGATGTGATTGGCGCGCGGTGCCTGTGCAGCGGTGGTTGCAGGGAGCAATGCCGAGGTGGTGGGTTCGTGCCTCACCTGGAGCAGGATGTTTGGTATAAATGTAACCGGTGCTCTTATAAAAGGCAGCACGCATGGGGGGGGGCTGTTATTGTTCTTAGTTGCTGTATCAAGCGTTCAGGGCATCATAAGCTATTTACTTCAAACCAGGAATTCTACAGGGCTAAATTATGAAGTGGGAGGAAAAAACGTGGTTTTCCCTCAAAGGGGGCGTGTGTAATGTAGTAGGCATTACTTAATTGATTTGTCAGCATCACACTCGTTAGCAGTGGACACTGGTTGCTCCTCCTTAGTCCCAGTTTAACACTCAAATATAGCAATCAGCAACAGATAAGTGTCCACTCAAGCTTCATATCTGCACCCCCTGCTAATTGGCTCAATCTACGGACAGAATTGAGTTACAGTTGCAAGAGGTAGTGCTTTAGTTGTGCCAATTTTTTGCTAGTCTCTGGGACAGTAGTCTAACGCTTGGTCACCTTAGTTTACCTTAATATTGGTAACCCTGCGTATAGACTGTGTCCCTTTCGATCTTATATCCTATGCCTAAAGACTTTGATAGAAAAGCAGACATTGGAAGTGATGTTATGGGCTTTCAACATCATGTCTTATTCAACTACTCTGGATTCACAATGCTCCGAGTCCTTTAGCGTCAGGTCAACCAGTCCTAAAAAGAGCCGACGCACTATTACATTAATTGCAAGCGCTCTCATTTGGAAGCACAACGTCAATATTACTCATGTAAGGAAAATGGTACTGGACTTAGCTGGGGGAATCTTTCATAAGGGACTGAAAGAGCTCCAATTTATACTCTATACCTTCCTTAAGTAACCATGAAGGCGCTATTGATTCATTGTGGATATGGCATGTGCCCTCGGAGGAAATTGTAACAGTAACTATGTTTAAGTTTTTTCTGCAGCTAGAAGGGGGGGTGCCATGGCCTGTAAGCCAAATGCTGGTAGTGGGCTTGCACCACCAGTAGGTCCATCCGCAGGGGTGTACCTGTGAAATGGGTTTTCAACCTATTACTGTAGGGTCAGCTCACATAGTTAGTGAAATGCTAGGTCAGGCCTACTTGGCAATGGCCTCGGGGAGGGTCACTCGGGTACATTCTTAACACTGACGTCAAAACAGTACACCCCAGGCCCTGTTGTCATATCTTCAAGGATATCCCTGCGCGCAGTTGTGGAGGTACATTGGAATGCAGGGCCTGTGCCTAAAGCCCTAGACACCAAGTGGTGGTACACGTAAGCTTTTGGGGGGGTGTCATGTCACACAGATACGCTCATACACGTATGTGTGGACAGACTTCGGGAATTCCAATAGCATCGGCCTGGCAAGAAATGTGCTGGGCGGCAGCAAACATTTTTGTAACCATGAATGAGCTATTTCACTGCACTTCACACTGTGTACTGTCCTTAAGTAATCAAGGAGGGGCTATTGCATTCACTGTAGACTCCAGGTCTATTCTTTAATGAAGGTCATAGTACCAGGCACCCTCACTGTAACACTAATTTAAATGCTCCGCATGTGACACAAACTAATGCTATGCTAAACACTCGCAGTTGCAAGTTTGATGGGAATGCATCTGGTGCCAATCTTAGCTAAGGCTTAGCATGTGACAGCAATGTAATACGGGCATGTGTACTGGATTTTTTGTCAGGAAGCCAGAAACATTTGTGTTTGTTTTTTCATTTATGTATGACCCGATCCATGGCGGATACCTGGGAAGTGCTCCACACCGCAACAACTGCAAGAGGTGGATAGCCAAGAGGACCTGTACACCCGGAACGGGAGTGTCAAGCAAAGGCATCAAGTGTGATGGGCGGTCAATTCAACGGCTCAAGCGGTGCCAGCATGAGAAGGTGCTACCCATGCATTTTAGATGAAGTGTGAAATTGTCACCCATTTGTGTTGCCAGTTGTGGGAAATGGGCAGTGCACTGCATTACAGGTGTATACTGTCACAGCTTGACCAGGAGCACAAGTATTATGGAGGAGGCGTCACAACAACACCCTCGTTGTGAAACGGTTACTGATATGATGGCGCCTCTGCTCGCGGGCGCCTTCATAATTGACAGTGAGTGATGTTAGGAGGCTCCGTAGTAGAAAGGTAGGCTTGCACAAGGCTTAGCCTTACAATGGTATAGTGGCACCAACAACGATTAGCATTGACAGGGGAGGCGTGAATATCCGGTGCACCATGATGCTGATGACGGAGGCCAGGTAGTGGCTCCAAGAGGGGGTGACAAGTTCCTATGAGTAAGCCAGCCCCAGCTTTATGACCCTGCAACTTGAGCAGGATTGGGTGGTCAGGAACACTGAAGTAGGTTGGTTTTACACATCTAGGGCCAAGATACGCCCTGTCACAGCGACTCCAGGGATTCCAAAGATGGTGTCTGTCCTTCCAGAATAGGGAATGAAACCATCGGACAGATCTTTAGGCCCAGTTAGTGGTGTATAGTGAGGCGACCTGTTGGTGCACCAGGGTACACCCAGACATTCCAGAGCCTCCAAGGGGAGGAAGCGAGTCTGTGAGGCCATTGGGTCATTGGAAACATACCTAGTAGCAAACTGCTGAGGTTAGCTAGGGCTTGAAATTACAGACTATAGCACAGGAGTGGATATGGGGGGGGCCGTGCTTCTTAAGAAGATGTTGTCCATTTGTTCACACCAGGGGATGAAGCAGTCACAGGGGATCTTCTTGCCTAGTTAGGTGCATATAGGGACAGGGCATGACCTTTCAGTGAGATGGTAGGGCCTGATAGTTGGGCTAAAAAATATAATGGCTTGGCTAGGGGAATTTTGGGGCAGGGCATGACCTTTCAGTGTAGGAGGGCAGGGGGGGCAGATAGTCAGTCAACTATGCTGGCCTGTGGTGGTAAGGTCATGATTGGTGAGCAGTTAATTTAAGGTCCTTAGGGGGCGGCGCCATTCTCAAATGGGGTCGCCCAAAGAGAGGGACAAATGGTCTCTCCTAGAACTCCAGGGGCAGGTACAGCCTGTCGGCTACATGGGTGCGGGGGAGGGGAGAGTCACGCTTTTTCTAGACTGGTTGGCCACCTCGCACGTGCACAATGACACCAGTAAAAGGCACAGAGATGCAAGGGCCCCCTTTAATGGAGTTAATAGAGCGTACAGGGGTAACTGGGGGGCTAAAGTACCCCCACGGTAAACGGGCCCTCTGCACATGTGCACACCTACAGGAGGGCGTGGTTAATAGGGAGTAGGGGGGTAACCGGGGAGGGGGTGTACCTCCACGGTAACAGGGCCCTCTGTGCATGTGCACTCCTTCAAGAGGGCGTGGTTTACTGATAAGGATCTGACACCAGTCATTGACCTTGCCATAGGCCCAAATAGGTACGCAGAAAATAAATATTGTATGTGATTGATATGTTAGTCTCGGATAGGAAATACCTTGTACTAGAAGTATGTTAAGGTTAGCCATCTGATATCTGTATATATCAATTGTAACATTTTCTGCGTAATTGTGTAAATATTGTTTATTTCAATTTTTGATTTATTTTGTATGCTTTAATAAATACGGCCGGGGGGGTCGAAAGACCCCCCGCCTTCCAAAGAAATCCCTCTCATGTCCTGTTAATAATGTTGGTTAACGGAAGGGTGGGGGTCCTCCGGCAGTCCCTGGCCATAAAAGTGAGGCATGCCTGGTGTTTATCTGTCTTTCCCATGTTGCCCCTAAAACACTCTTTTCACAGCCTGATCACTCTCAGTCTTTGTTAACAATTTTCTAGGGCCAGGGCCGCCCATGGATCACAGGCCACTTACTTTCACCAAGTCCTAGCACTTTTGAATATTAAATGGTGCCGCCACACACACTCAATCCAAAGGCGCGGCCCACTGGGTGATTTCTGTGTAACTCCAGTGTTCGCCCCTCATTTTAATTCACCAACAGGGCCGGCTTACACCGCTAGGACAGGAGCTTTCCCTTTCCTCTTCCAACCAGCTCCACAAGTCACCACTTTTCGAGGCCACATAACTCAGGTAGGCCTCTATTGTCCCCACAGGCCAGGCATCCAAGAACCGCTGGCCGCATTGCAGCACCCGTCCTGGGGCCAGTGGGCACACAGGTAGTCGTTGCACCGCGGCTCACTGCCCAGGTGAGTCAGACAGCTTCTCTAGGGCACAAGTCCTAAAAAAAGAAGTGGGGGGACTAACCTAGTTAATCAGTATGCAAGTGGTATCGCAGTGGGTGTTATCGCAGCGTGTAACATCATGGCACGTGACATCACAGGAACTGGTATCACAAGAAGTGATATCAGAGCTTAAGTCCTCGCATATATGTTTAGCAGGTGTATCATGAGTACATTTGTGCACATTTCGAGTATACTTGCAAACCCTCCTAATTTAGGCAGAAGATTCACACTTTTGTACGCTATACATAAAGCAATATTACCTTTTGTCAGCGTTAAGCTTTCTATAGCCATAGTGCTTTAAAAGAAAAAGTGATATTTAAAATATTATAACGCCTTCTCAAGGGTAGTAGGCATATATATAAATGCTATTTATTTTGTGCAAATACTGGGAAAGATCAACACATCCGACTTTCTAACAGTGCATACAAATCTCCTAAACAGAGTCTGAACAAAGTGAAAAGCTGCCTCTCAAGTATGTGTGAAGGGCTAACAAGTTATGAGCCTTTGTTTCTCCCCTCTGCTGCATTTGTATCTAGGTGTGAGACTCCTGACTACTGCCAGCCAGGAAACTCCAAAAAAAGGAGGGCCTGATGACCCCTGAGATCTCGGCCTTTGTTAAGGGGGCAGCAGGAGTTAGAAATAAGAGAGCCCCTCCCGTCCCGGCCTGCACGTTGTTGTGATCGAAAGAAGACAATAACGTGCAGGCGCTGCTGAATGTGTCCCGGTGTTTGGAAATTACACCGGGACGAATTCAGCATCTTTTTCAGTGGCACCCAACTTCTTGGCAGGGTGGGCGGCCTCCACCCTGTGAAAGAAGTTGGGGGACGCCATCCACCCGCGTGGATCCCCCGACTCGAGCCCTGAGCTTCTACCTGGGCTGCACACGTTCTTCACTGCGGTCCGGAATCACAGCTCCAATTGGCAACCAGACACTCTCCTCATGGCACATTAGGCCGCACCAGTCAGCAGCGCAGTCTCGCACCGACTCTCCACCTCACCGCAGCAACCACTTCTCACCATGTGAGTCACGCACCAAGCAGCATCAGCATTTGCGCAGCCGGCAATGTTTAGTGGTCAGTGTCTCCGCGGCTTCCCCTCAGCTTTTTCAGCGGCCGCCATTTTACTGCAATGCTTTACTACTGTGCGACCACTGCAGTACTGAAAATCTGCTCCCAGCACCTTCCTGTACAGCGCCCAGCAGGGGAAATATAGACTTGGGAGGGAGGGGGGGTGGGGGAGCAGACCACAACCAGTTTTGTGTGAAAAAGGCCGCTTTATTGAAACAGGTGCACATTAACAATTATAAAACCTCTGCAAACGCCTTACAAAACTAAACCTCACTAAATAACACGTTTCCTTAACCCCCGATTCTCGCCCACCCCTAAACCATACATTACAACATTACACAATACCACAATGCAAATTCCTGCATAAACCTTTCAACTTAACAAATCCCCCAGACCATTATCCAAACTCCCCGGCTTGCCCCTTACCCAATGTTGTTCCCCCAACCCCAGGAAACACCTCAACAACTTAACCTTCCCAACTCACCCTGACGATGATCCAACCAAGCAAACGAACAACCACAATCCTGCCAATCTTGGCAAAACACCACTGATCCCCGCACCTGCACCTGTTCCAAGGGACAGTACAGAAAAGCCAAACCCCATGTATACCTGTTCCAACAAAAACCACCAAATTGACTTATGGAGAGTCGAATTGGAAAGAAAATACCAACAGAAAATTAAGAAGGGAGGGAGGCAGGGAAACAAGAAAACCACTAAGCCCCAGCTACCAGGTCACCGAATCTAAAATGGTGGCCGGGGGAGGAGTCAGGAGGAATTTATGATCGGGGAAATGTGCGCTACCAAATATTAGCCCAAAATAGAAAAACCCCGCCCAAAGGCCTGTCATACTCACCCCCCGCCCTTCCCAAACTGCCCGGGGGGGGGGCCTCCCTTCAGTCGGCAGCCCCCCCCAAGCCCCCTTTGGGAGGGAAGGGTGGGGGGTAGCAGACCACAACCAATTTTTTCTGTGAAAAAGGCCGCTTTATTGAAACAGGTGCACATTAACAATTATAAAGCCTCGGCAAACACCTTACAAAACGAAACCTCACTAAATAACACGTTTCCTTAACCCCCGATTCTCGCCCACCCCTAACACGTCAATGGCCCGCCCCCACCCATACATTACAACATTACACAATACCACAATGCAAATTTCTACATAAACATTTCAACTTAACAAATCCCCCAGACAATTATCCAAACTCCCTGGCTTGCCCCTTACCCAATGTTGTTCCCCCAACCCCAGGAAACACCCCAGCAACTTAACCTGCCCAACTCCCCCTGACGATGACCCAACCAAGCAAACGAACAACCACAATCCTGCCAATCCTGGCAAAACACCACTGATCCCCGCCACCCAGGAAGGGGGAGGGGAGAAATACTACCCTCCCTCTTTCTGCCCCTCAAACAGGCAAGGAAGAACTGAACTACCAATGCTGCATGGCCTAACCAGAAAGCTCTTGCACCTTCAGACAACAAGACAAAACTTCCCTAAGCTCCAAGAGGTATAAATCCATACCCATCCTGGATAAATGTACTCCATCACTCCTAAAAAAACTCTACCGCATCAAAACGAATATCTCTGTGAATCACTCTACCAAAACCGAGACCTTTGCAAAATCTGGAAACCTCCAAGTTCAACTTTTTGAGCGCCCTATCAATTGCCTTGGGTTTGAGAGCGCCTCTCCAGATCCTGCGTGGAACCAGCTCCGTCCATAACACATGGCAACCTGACCATTGCTCCTTCAAAAGTGTAAGATCTCTTTTCATGACCCTCAACAAAACCACACCTTTAACTCAACACAAATCATTTTCGCCTAAGTGGATTAACAAAACATCATGACTCTGGCCCCCCACCAACCAAGATTTAAGAGCAGGAACCAACTCCCTCCAAAGCATCCCTCACTTATCCTTCCACACAACTTTAAATAAACGCTCGTTAAAGCCTAATAAAGACCCAAAATAACTGCGACAAGCTTGAACATGAGCCCATTTTACAAATGAGTGCCCAACAATCCAGATGGTCATTTCCGCCGCACGGGGGCCAGCCACAGAACCTGAAACGAAAAAGCAGTATCAGACTTATGACAAAACAGATGACGCAAGCGCCTCCCCCTCATGTCTCACATATCGCTGAAAACAATTAGATGACCAACGCCCTAAGCGCATTATGTCCTGTCTAGACCAACCCAGATTAAGAACCTCGGTCGCAGCCCCAACCTGGAATGAGTGAATACCATATTCGACCCATCCAGACCAAAGCTCCGCAAGGCCTTACGCAGCACCATGCGAAGTTGATATTCTGTGGCCCGCGCTCCATCGGTGTGCTGAAAAACACTGGATTCAACACCCCCACCAGGCAACACCCACCATCGCCGCCCCCACTGTAACGGGCAAGTCTCAAAGGGGGAGGACGCCACCAACCAAATGTCTTTGCCCCTACCCCTCTGGTCCATTTTAGATCTGTTCAGCCAAATATGAACACCTCTGTCTGACAAATGCACCTCTTGCCACCTAAGGCCCTGAATTAGCTTAGAACCCAATAACTCAGAAACTCGGAACGCCCCAAAAAACATCCACACCATGAGTGTGGAAAAAAGGCATGCCTCAAAAGTATCCCTACACACTGACGGCAGAGCCTCTACAACCCTGGCCAAAGTCTGCCAGGATAAAGGAGACCTAACTGGACATTCCGCTCCCCGCTCCCTAGACCAACCTTCCAACATTCTCTTCCCCACCTCCCCTGCGGAAGGGGTGTAACCCCAAAGGAGTTTCCCCATAAATGCTATGCCTGCTAGCTTCCCAGCTATCGTAACTTTAGACAAACCTTTTTCCATTAAATCAAGAATGAACTGAATAACATCTTCCGACCTCTGCCACCCCAACTCCCTTCTGCAAGTACCTGATGCCAAAAACTCATTCCAAGCCAACGCATAAGCAGTCCGAGTGGATACTGCCAGAGAACCTACCACCAGTTGAATGACCCTACGTTGCCGACACACCACAGATGTTCCGGCATGGGTGTTGGTGTCCTGTCCGCGTCCTTGGCAAGCCCATGGAATCTCTCCCACTGCGAACGAGACAAAGCATCCGCAATGTCATTGTTCACTCCGGGGATGTGCAAAGCCCTAAAACTGATGTCAAATTTCAGGCAACCAAACACAAAGAATCTCATCAACTTCAAAATCTGTTCATCTCTGGCCGACTGTCTGTTAATGAAGTTCACCACGGCCATATTGTCAATTTGAAAGAGCACCTTCTTATGGGTCAAATCCTGTCCCCACAGCATTAAAGCTACCAACACTGGAAAGAGTTCCAAAAATGAAATGTTCCTCCCACCGTCCTTCCACTGATGCGGCAACTTCTCCGCACACCACTTGCCTTGCCAATAAAGGCCAAAACCCTCACTGCCCGCAGCGTCTGAGAAGATTTGAACATCCCAAACCCAATCCTCCTCCCTGGCCAAAGGAACACCATTAAGGGAGTGCAAAAAGACTGACCACATTGAAAGATCTTCCTTAACCCCGGCTGACAACCGTACATGGTGATGGGGCAAGTGCTGGCCGGACAATGCTCGACCCAAACGTCTACAGAAGGTTCTTCCCACCCTGACCACCTGGCACGCAAAGTTAAGATGGCCCAATAGAACTTGCACTTCCCTCACTGACACCTTTTGTTTCTGCAGCATGGTCTCCAAAAGTTCGAACATTTTCACCTTCTTTTCAACGGGCAAGCGGGCCTGCATTGCCACTGATTCAATCTCAATTCCTAAAAAAGACATGGTCGCGCAGGGACCCATTGTCTTTTCTGGTGCCAATGGTACTCCAATTTCCTCCATGAGCTCTTGAAATGTGTCCAGAGCTACCTGGCACTCAGTGGAGCTGGGGGAACTAACGAAAAAGAAGGCATCCAAATAGTGCGTTACCAACTCATGGCCACTGCGCTGAGTGAAAAACCATTGCAAGAAGGTACTGAATGATTCGAAAAGGGAACAGGACATTGAACAACCCATTGGCAGAGCTTTATCCATGTACCATTTCCCAGCAAACTGGATCCCCAGGAGATTCCAATCTTCTGGATGGACTGGAAGCAGTCTAAATGCAGATTTAATATCGCATTTTGCCATTTCTGCAGTTGCGCCCACAGTCACTACTAGTGACATGGCAACGTCAACCAAGGAATATGACACAGAGGCCGCCTCCTCATCAATAAAATGATTGATTGAAGACCCCTCCGGCCATGATAGGTGTTCAATTAACCTGTACTGACCTGCCTCCTTCTTGGGGACTACCCCAATTGGTGACACAATCAGTTCCTCCAAAGGCCAGTCATCAAATGGCCCAGCCACTCTACCTTCGCGTACCTCCTTGTCCAGTTTTCCTTGCACTATGTCTTTGTGTTCCTCAGCTGATTTCAAATTCTTTGACCAACGCCGCAGCCGCGGCCCGTTGTAACCAAGGCGAAACCCCTCTCTAAAACCATCCAGTAGCAACTTCTGAACTCTCACATCCCCATACCCCCGCAACGCCTTCGCTAGCTGCTCTAGGTTAACCGAAGTATGAGCCTTTGGGCCCAAACCCCTGTGGACCCTTTCCCCCTCTAGAAGCCTGGGGCTGCTGGGATGGTCCTGGAGCACTGGCCATCGGCCACAGCCACTGTTGACTGCCTGAGTTCCCTGCCCCCCAGCACTTGGCCAAAGGATGCCTCCTGCCACATTGAGAACATTCATGCCTGAATTTACAATATTCCCTGGTGCACAAGCCCTTGTTAAAATCCCAGCATGTCCCGACTCCAATCTGTGTTGTCGCTGTACTTCCCACCCCTCCCCGAGTGGGCTTCCCCTGAAAGGGCCGGTACACTAAGAGCAAACCACTGGCTGTAAAAATTGTCTTACCCCCCGCTGAAGCCCCCATTGTGTGCTGCCACAGATCAGTATCCAACTCCCCCTACTTTGCCTCTGGATCCCAAGCCATGCGAGCCCTAAACTCCTTATCGTACTGGGCCCATGCAAAACCACTATCTGTAATTCGGGCTTTCCTTATTACATCCATGTATTTGAATATGGCAACGCAGCGCTCCGGGAACTTCTCACAGTATACGCTACCATAAAGTTAAAACGCTGCCGGGGGGGGGGGAGCTTGCCAGCGCAGATGGAGGACACTTGAGCGAAGAGCTCCGCACCATCATCCAAAAAATCCGGCTAAAATCCTACAAATAAGGAAGCCTTCGAACCCACATTGACTGCGCAGGGCCGCCGGGAGTAGCTGGAACGGTCGAGGGCAAGTGCGGGCGAGATCCGACAGCCGGAGACCGTGTGACGAGGCTACTTCACGCCTGGCTCCGCAGGCCGCAAATCCTCAGGCTAGAGTGACGAGCCATCCGTCCTGCGTCGTCCTGCGTGCGGTGGGAGGCGTGGGACTCGGCCCGGAGCCGCCGCGGCTGGGCGGGACTATCGGAACCCCGGCTGCCTGAAACCCCGGAGTTTGTGGCGGTGAGACGCTGCGCTCCTCAAAGACAGTAGCCGCTGCGGGGGAGCCTTACTTGAGGCCTGCAAGGCCCGGGGAGGAGAGAGGAGCTAGCTGTTGGGTCAGAGAGCGGACCCCCCGGGGAGGGGAAACCTTGGCTGGGAGCTGCAAGAAGCGACCCATATAGACCGGCCCCGGGCCGAGGGCACGGACTCTGGAGTTACTGGATCTGGGGTGAGTACTCGGCAGAGGACAGATAGGCTCCGAGTGAAGATACCCTCGACGACCTTGAAATGCCCTGGTGTGCTGCTGGGGCCTAGGCGCTCTCTCCCTGGCGCGGTGCCGGGCCGGGTGGGTCCTGTCCCAGTCGGCAGGCTGCAAAAATGCCGTAGTTAGGGCGGCGGTCACTCCTGCTACTGGCTCACACTGGGGCCTAAGAAAGCTTTGGGAGGCTTTAACTGGCCCACTGCCCACTCCACAGGCACAGAAATATAGCGGTGGCTGTAATGTTGTGATGCAGTCTAGTGGTTGGGGTGGAGCTAGAGGGAGGAACAGGAACGGGAGGAGCTAGGGGGACGAGCTTAGGGCAGTTAGAGTAGGGACAGGGACCTGCATGGACGCATAATAAAATGCTACAATTATTAACGTAGTCCAGTGTCATCATTAGTGTAGCAAGATGCTACAGCTGGCGACGAAGGTGGGATCGAGCGCACTGTGCATCCGGCGCTGATCCCGTGAAGAGATTTGACCCTGTCCCTGATGGCACGAGAGTGTATGGTCGTTGTTGAGACCAATGTGCCTGAGAAAATCCCACGGTGAAAACGGAGCCGCCGGAAGTCTTCGCGCCGGAGTCTGTGTAGAGCTCAGCGCCTGGAGGCCACGTGGAACACGGTGCTGTCGGTGGTCGCACGCTGAAAGTGGCCCCATTAGATGTGTAAGGAAGTGAGGCTGCAGTAGCGACATCGGGAGCTCGCCCTGCACCTCTCCCGCCTGCCGTAGTCCGCCCTGCCGTGGCGGTGCCCTAAGAAGACAAGGAGACCAAAGGGGAGCCCACCCGCGTGGTCGAACAGGCCCGGTGGTCGAAGGTGAGCGGACGTATGCGAAAGTCAAAAGCGGAGCCCACCCGCTATAAACTGTACGCTGTGCCCCCTAAAGTGAGAATGACAACAGCGAGTGCCTAACAATAAAGCATGACTCGCGGAGCCCATCCGCGGCCTGCCTGCTGGTGAATGATTGAAAGAGGAGCGCCCGCAGCGTGTGAAGAGCTGCCGGGCGCCAAATAAGTAAAGCGGAGCCCACCCGCGATTGCCCCACGACTGACAAGCGCCCCAGCACAACCGGAAGGGGCATAGGCTGTCCAAGGCACTAGAGTAGTGTGCGACCCAGCACCCCTCCACCGCCGCGCTGTATGTGAATTGTGAGGCTGTGGCGGCGGAGGAACGGAAGATAAGATAGTTGTGAAGGCAGCCATAAGAGCGGATGGGCACAGAGAAGCCCGCAGCGCGAGTGGCGCCACCCAGAAATGATCGGGGAGACACCAGTACCAGCCCCCGCGCAGCATGTGAAGCGCGAGTGACTAACGAGAAAGGACTGCTGAGGTGGGGACAATGATATGAAGCCCAGTACAGTACTCGGGCAGTGACGAGCAAAGGTTACCGCGTAGCCCAGCCAGGGTTGCGATGATGAAGCGTGAAAGAGAATAAAGTTAATCAGGACACAAGAGGAGGTACACAGCTGGCAATTTCCCCACCCCACATTGTGGGAACTCAACACCGGGAGATAAGAGGAGGGCCAGCTGTTCAGGGCCTCCTGTGGCGTCTAGGTCACTGGCAGTCGTTTCAGCAAAGTGTGCAGCAGCAGCAAGCCGAGATACAGGTGACCGAACCCAAACAGATCGCATCAAACGACGCCGAGTTAAAGAAAACCCCGAGGTCTAGATCGCAGTAAAAAGAGCATCAGCGCCACCTAGTGGCCATCCTGCGGAATCGCGTAGTGGACAAAGGCAAGCACTAGGCCAGCAATTTAGGGAAAAGGGACGGCTGTGGCCTACGATCAGCTCAGGGAGAAAAGGCAGCTAAATAAATACGTGCCGTGTGAAAAAAAAATATACATATAAACCAAGGAGTAGGCAATAATGTATGTGGGCATAAAAAAGGAACGCCTCCCATGAGAGAAGTGAATGGCTAAACAATCCCAGTGGTTGCCTGCCAACACCACGGGCACAGAGACACTGATGCAAGCCTCCAGCAGTAAATGGCCACCACAGCAAACAAAGCATCAAGCCCATAAGATGGAAAAGGGATGCGAGGGACACAGTCAGGACTAATACTGAGTGCAACACACACGCTCCCAGTGGCAGTAGATCACTACAGCAGCAGCAAAGAGCCCACATGAAACTGACCAAACGCAAAAGAACACACATTAGCAAATGCAAGCATTGCACCGAAATAAGCACGAGCACATTTGAGAGTCACGCAAAGACAAAGAGGGAAAACAAACATGCATAGGCAACTGCAAGTCCTGAAGTAAACAAGCCCGAGCAGACACCAGTGTCAGACATAAACAAGCACAAGGAAACGCGAGGAGTGACTACATAGAGCGCATGTAAATACAAGTCACGAATACAGCAACACACGAAATACTAATTGGAATGCAACAAGCACGAACAAATACAAGTCTCACCGTAAGCTTCAGCGCTAGGTGGAGACAAGCAATTGAAATTAAAGAGGAATAATTACACACTAGATTACCGTGGGTCATAGAATAAGACGGAAAACGAGGTGAACCATAGCAGATCAACATCTTTCTCCCTCATGGCGGTGGGAAAAGCAACTCGACTGTCCAATCCCTGCATTGGCGTACCACCCCCAGTGACGCAGACTGACATTCAGAGTTTGGGTCTCAAATGGAACCGGTGGTTGGAATCACTGGATGACTTTCTTGACGCAATCGGTGAACGAAGAGACGGAAAATGTCTGTTATTACTCCTCCAGCTGGTGGGTCATGAAGGACGACGCTTAATCAAAACATTTTCTGAAAAGGACACAGAGACCTATGAAAGACTCCAAGAGAAGCTACGTGCCCATTTCCATGCACAGGCAGACGTGGATCATGATCGCATTGACTTCAACACAGCGCGGCAGGAACCAGGAGAATCATTGCCAAACTTCATCACCCGGTTGAAAAGTCTGGTACAATACTGCCATTTCAACACGTTTACAAATGAGGAAGCAGTTCGGCTCCGGATAATCGAAGGCTGCTCAAGTTCGAGCACGAAGCGCAAGATCCTTCGAGGACATTGGTCGCTAAAGGAAATTATCAGGAAGGCCGAGGTGGGAGAGCGGATCAAAGCAGGGGAAATATTAAATGAACTGCACCCGAGTGCAAGACGCAAGGACACTGATAAAGCTCAAGAAACAAACAAAAACAGAAACAGGGAGGGAGAAGGCAGAACAGAGTCAAGACATTGGGAGAGACAAAGTAACATGAAATACTCTGAGTCAACAACACAAAAGACCGAGATGATCCAAGATTGTGATAGCTTCACTGATACAACCTCAAGGAGTCATTCAACGTATGGTGCGAACGATTCTGAAGCAGATGAAGAGTCAAGTGGGACAGATCACACCAATGGACCAGATGACAGTCGGCCCAACAAAGGCACCAGAACGACAAACTATAGAAGACTGGACCAGTCATGCCAACACTGGAGATTGGTACACGACCACACCCGAGCACCGCACTGTTTGTCAAATTCGGGAGATGAGTCCGAGGAAGCATCAAGCAGGAGAACACATTACACCCGTAGCACAGATGTCAGTGCACAAAACAAGCGGGAAGAAGAAGCCAACCGCATAAGACGGACTGATTCACTTAGACACCGGAAAGGGGAAGACAAACGCATCCATGACATCCGAGATAACGAGGAAACTGAGAGGAGGTCATTTTCATCATGCGAGAGAGGCAGAGATGAAATACCATGGGATCAAACACAAGAAGCAAGCATGTGGTTATCAAACAACCTCTCCAGTGAAATGACACCAAAGACACTTCGAGAAAGGTACCCGGAGAGACATCCCAAAGATAACTCCGAATGGAAGAGCAGCTCGTCACGGCTTACCCATGTCAGAAATCTACCATTCAAGACCCTCTCAAAGGAACGTTCTCAAAGGAAATCGACAAAAGACTCCTCTGATTCAGAAAGCATGTCCGTCCGATCCTGGAAATTGACAAAAGACTCCTCTGATTCAGAACATTCTCAAAGGAAATCGACAAAAGACTCCTCTGAGTCAGAAAGCATGTCTGTCCGATCCTTCGAGTCGACCGAGTCATGGTCCCGACAATGGCCAAGGCATCAACCACCCGAACACACCATAGAACCAAAGGACATTCTTCCCATCAAGTGCAACCTATCTCACACCAATGTCTCTGAATACTCAATCACCCCACAAGACAACCTGTCATGTCAGTCGCAGGTATATCACGACATAAAGAATATACCGTCACCCCTGATGGGGTCAGCGAGGCTGACTCAAAGGATCTACCGAATGAAAACAGATACAAGGGACATTACACACCGGACTGGAAAGGACTATCTAGTCACCCTGCAAGGAAAACCTGACGTGTTGACAGAGACAGATCAGCATCAAATGAGAGGGAAACATGCACCTGATCAGATAGTCACAGGGTTCAGCAGTCCCAAACGCGAGTGGGAGTGGGTGAGACAACCAGAGGCAGCGAATGAGTCCCCAAACCAAACTGGAATGATCTTTTCAAATATTGCATCACTGTCTGGTATGCATGACGTGGAACAGGAGGTTAGTGCTGCCCTCGACTGGACAAGAGAAAAGGAAGTAAAAGTATGTGCCGGTGCTCGGAAGAGAACCAGAACAACATCCACTCAGGAAGGAGATCGAGCGTCAATTGAACAAGAGCCACAAAAGAAGACAGACTGCCGCCATCACGATGAGCCCTTCACGGTCACCTCACAGGGGGCCTTCGTGATCGCCTCAGAGACTGAAGATGAGTGGATCTCACAGAAGCTTATCGGAAACCGCCACGAATCTGGGAACAAGAAGATCACACGAAACATCTCGCAATTTCAAAGATGCACTCCTGTTGTCAAGGAGACTCTTATCAAGACAAGAGAAAGCCACACCATGGGAATGGATATGCGTATCCATAGCCTAAATGGGCGGTCTGCAGACCCGTGTGGCTGATTGAGGAACTATAAATATGTTGGACACTAAGTCTATTTTGCTAACAAAGGGGGAGATGTAATGTTGTGATGCAGTCTAGTGGTTGGGGTGGAGCTAGAGGGAGGAACAGGAACGGGAGGAGCTAGGGGGACGAGCTTAGGGCAGTTAGAGTAGGGACAGGGACCTGCATGGACGCATAATAAAATGCTACAATTATTAACGTAGTCCAGTGTCATCATTAGTGTAGCAAGATGCTACAGTGGCAGCACCACATAATTGGAGCGGATTACTGCAAAGGAGAGTTCTGGGGGTCCCCTGGTCCTGGTTGGTCTGGATTTGCACCGGTGGAGTTGGCGGGACACCCTGGGGAGAGTGCGGGCCGGCCACTTCCGGACTACGGAAAGCTAGAAAACTAAGCCCTTATTGGTGACAGCACGTCTGGCGGCCCCCTGCTGGCTCTCTCTGTCCACGTGGTGCAGAATCACTCCCTAACTTCGGATGTGGAAGCTCCACCGAACCAACGGACTCGTAATACCACCCTACATAGCGGCCTGACAGACCCTTCCCAGCTTGTGGACGGCGGGGAGCCGGCTGGCGGTCCGGCTGAGGTGACCGGGTGCGACTCGGGCGAAGATATCACATCGACGGGCGGAGCCCCCTGAAACGCATTGTGAGGAGTGGGACCCTTGCGACACTTCCCGGCAACATAGGCAAAGGGGACAAGATGCAAACCAAACTCCCATTTGAACAGCACCAAACGAAGGCCCCAGAGTCGCAGGAGACAATACAAAACAGGAGTCAGGACAACTCGATATACACGGATATCAAGGAGCTGCTGGTCACCATGGAGAAGGGCCTGCAAGACAGTATGGCGTCTATCGGAATAAAGCTCGACGCCCTTACCTACCGCATGGACAGGATGTCAGAGAGGGTGGACAAGCATGCGGACCGGCTGGATATGTCGGAAAGCCGCCTGACGGAAGTAGAAGAAGGCCAAATGGAGCTGGACAAAGACCATAAACAAATCGGCAAGATCCTACAGGTTATCCAGGATAGGTCGGAGGACTTGGAAGCCCGCTCTAGGTGCTCCAACACACGCATCACAGGAGTTTCGGAGACCACGCAGACAGGAAAGATGGAACTATTCGTAGAGAAACTCCTGACCACCTTACTAGGGTACAATGTCTTCTCGCCCATGTTCATTGTGGAGAGGGCGCACCGCACGCTGGGTCCTCGCCCGCGCCCGGGGGCCCCCCCGAGGCCGATTATCGCTAAACTCCTAAACTACAGGGACAGAGACACGGCGTTGCGGGTGGCGAGAGAGAAGGGTCAGCTGCACTTTGAGGGGGCGACCATCTCATTATACCCAGACTTTACGGCAAAGGTGCAGGAGGAACGGCGACACTTTGCCCCTTACAAACAGCAACTTTGGGATTTAGGCCTGGACTACGCAATGCTGTACCCGGCGAAGCTAAGGATCAACCGTCGGGGGCACTCTCACTTCTTCACTGACCCGAAAGACCTCCAAAAGGCCCTCAAGACGTGGACCAAGGAGCAAAGGAACAGCTCCAGAAGCCAGAAGGCAGACAGGAAGATAAAACACTTGGGCAAATACGCCGCTGCCCGCACGTATGGAGAGGGTGAAAGGCCGGGATCGGTGTTGGCAAATGTAATCAAAGGTAGGAGGGGCAAACGCTGGTTGCCGAGAAGAAATACATTGAAGGACGCACCATTACTGAAGAGGCGGAAATAGCTGACATATTCAGAGAATACTACTCGGAGCTGTACTCCTCGAAAAGCGGGGAGATGTCAGCAGAAATTTTGGACTATGTGGAGCACATAAAATTGCCGTTCCTCCCTGACTTGGACAGGGAATTCCTCATGTGCCCTATACAACAAGATAAGATCACTGAAGCCCTGGCCACCATGCGCTCGGGCAGCGCACCCGGAGTGGATGGCTTAACGGTAGAGTTTTACAAAACATTTCAGGAACAACTGCTCCCACACATTTCTACACTGTTGAGCGACATATGCACCCAGGGTAGTATGCCGTGTTCCACGAGGGAGGCTATGATAGTCACTATTCTTAAGCCTGATAAGCCACAGGATGAATGCGCGTAGTACCGACCGCTGTCCTTACTAAACGTAGATGCTAAGCTGTATGCTAAAGTACTGGCGAACAGACTAGCCCTGCTAGCCCCCGAATTGGTAGCCCCAGAGCAGGCGGGGTTTATCCCTAGCAGGAACCTGACGTACAATATAAGAACCGTATTAGGCACTATCCAGCATGTGAGGCAAGATGCGACGGCAGTGGCAATATTCCTGGATATGGAAAAGGCGATTGACTCCTTGGAGTGGCCGTTTCTACTCCAGGTGCTGAGACGGATGGGGCTCAGGGAGCCTTTCCAGCAAATGATTGGGGCACTTTACGAAGGGCCAAGGGCAAGAGTGTGTGTCGGTAACGCAGTCTCACAGCCGCTAACTATCAGTAGGGGGACACGACAGGGGTGCCCTCTATCCCCACTGCTATATGCCCTAGCTGCTGAGCCCCTGGCGTGTGCTCTGAGGGAGTACCACGGACATGAGGGTATACAATTTTCTACCTACAAAATATTAGTGTCAATGTACGCTGACGACACGCTGCTCTATGTGCGTGACCCTGCTGCGAACCTACCCTCACTGTTAAGGGAAGTGGTCCGCTTTGGAGCACTTTCCGGCCTTAAAGTAAACTGGACGAAATCCGTGGTGCTGCCCCTCACGCCAGTGACGGTGCGGATGGAAACGGAGTACCCTTTACAGTGGTCCGAGGACCCGATCAGGTACCTTGGGATCCAACTCCACACGGAGCCGGACTTGCTCATGAGTCAGAACTTTGTGAGAGCGGTCAGCAAACTGGAAGATGACATAGAGATCTGGAGCAAACTCCCTCTCTCCTTGCTGGGCCGCATATCCATTATGAAGATGATAGTCCTGCTGCGGTTCCTGTTCTTCTTTAATGCCCTCCCAATAGTCCTATCTAAAGCCTTTTTTTCAACGGCTGACGAGTCTAATGATCAGCTTGGTGTGGGCGGGTAGGCAACCTAGAGTCAAGTGGTCTACACTCACCCTGCCCTACAATATGGGAGGTCTTGCGGCCCCCGACCTTGAACTCTACTATAGATTAGCAGAGGCGTCACACCTGCACACATGGATACATGGAGACGAGATGATCTTGCATGTCCGCATGGAGCGACTCTTTGCGCTTCCACATACGCTACCGGCCACGATATGCAAGCCACTAGACCGAAGAACGGGAGTGCCTGATTCTATTACTGCCACCAACCATGCATGGCACTCGCTATTACATCGACAGGGAGGGGTATTTCTGTATTCACCAGACATGCCGCTGGAATGGATGCTCTGGCTCTCGCCTATGGGCGAAAAAGCAGTCACTAGAGATCTGGGGAAATTAGGGCTTCATAGAGCGAGCGACTTGTTTCAGGACGGCGTCGCCAAAACCTGGGATCAGGTGCAAGGGAGCAATGAGCAGATGCCTATGCTGCAACGCTTTCAATTTCGCAGAACGCGCAGTGCACTCCTGGAGCTGCTGGGCCCAGACATGGCGGAGCCTCCGGATGTCCCCGAACTGACACACGTTATCAAGGCTAAGGAGCCCCGGAAGCTACTCACAAATCTATATAAGGTGGCCAGGGCACACGGTAACCACGAGCCTATGAAAGTGAGACTTGCGTGGTAAACAGACTTGAACGCTACGCTAGATGACGCTACATGGCGGTATTGCTGTGAGAGCACGAAGCGGATATCGCTTAATGGCCGACACAGATTGATTCACTTTCGGTTCCTACAGAGGGTGTATTACACACCGGAGAGACTCCACAGATACGGCCTACGACACATGGCGGAGTGTGAACGATGTCACTACGCGAATGCGGACTTCATGCACATGGCGTGGCTCTGTCCGGGAGTCCAGTCCTACTGGTGTGACATCTTCTCGGAAATTAGCAAGATCCTGGAGGTGGACATTCCCCCAGAACCGGGACTTGCGCTCATAGGAAACTCCAAACGACTTCCCGTTGCGATTCGCAGACTGGCGGATATGGGAATGCTAATGGCAAAGAGAGTAGTGGCCCACTGCTGGATGAGAGGCCCACTCCCTACCAAAGTTAGATGGGCGCGAGATATGCTGTACTGCAGCACCCAGGTGGAACACTATAGCTAACTGCTGCCCTCTAGGAATCGCCCTAAGAACTTTTGGACGCTATACCGCACTTACTTAGACAGAGGGGTGCAGGGGGAATCTGATAATCCGGAGCAGCAAGTCACAGACGGGGCACTACGAATCCAGACGGTGACGCAGGGTAGCGAGGGACCTGGCTAGATGGATGGATAACCATGCAGGCTTTTGGATTACCCCTAGCTGACAGGGACATAGCAACCGAACCATGCACCCAGACTTGGAGGATCAGTTGGGTAGCAGAGTTAGTGCTAGCGCACAGACAGAGCGTCTTAGAGGGCAGGAAGGACGGAGCATCAGTGCGACACATAAACTATCAGCATACACTGAGAGGGCATGGGGGTGGGGTGGGAGGGGACAAGTTCAGTAGTTGAGTTGGAATTCAGTATACGCTAATTTTTGTTGATAACACTATGGGTGCTGATTAAGGCTGCAGCTTCAGGGAAGGGGTGGGCGGGACTGAACAGTTGGGGTTGATGAACAGAAGAAAGCACGCACAAAAACTGAGATCTAATTGCGCTTTTTGTAACGAATCTGATGTCTCCGCAAGCGCGCTAGAGAACTACGCCACAGGACCTCCGGGTTGTCGGCTGAAGGGCTGTGTACACAAGAGCTAACTAGTTAACTGATAAACACACATTGCGGCCGGCCCCTGAGGATGTAGGCCTAGGACTGTATACCAGAAGAGTGTGGAAATAAAATAAAATAATAAAAAAATAAAATAAAATAAAAAATTTTAAACTCTGCCGTCCAATTTTCAATTGTCAAAGGTACTTTTGGACGCTTGGCCAACTCGTATTCTTCCTCCTTAGAACCCGCTTTTGACCGCACTTCCCTATGCAATAGTTTCAAAATTTCAACATACTCCCCCTTCCAAATCCTTTCTTTTGTGGCCAACATCAAATGCGCTCCCAAAGGTTTTGTAACGGCCATGTAGGGCAACTTCTTAATCTTCAATTCTTTGCTATGTAACGGGTCTTTGCTTATGGCGACCTCGTCTGTGTTCATACCACTCTCTACCTTTGTACCCACGCCCCTTCTTACTCCCTCGTGCCCACTCCCTGATCTTTGACATAACGACCTTTATAAATCTTTCCTTCATTCACTCCCCCAACAACCTCCTCCCTGTCCCCACAGACACCCTTTTTGGTTTGGCCCTTGGTTCAAAAATCTCACCTGGCTTCAACAAGGGGGCCTGACCAGGCACCGACCGCCATGGTACGTGTTCTACGTTGTCCCCCAGTCGAGGAACCCTCACTGAGGGGCCGCGCTCTCTTCCGGTTCCAGACTCCGTTGCCCCCTTGGGCGGTATCACTGCCTGTGCAAAAAACTACGAGAAGCATGAAAAGGCCCCCCCCCAACCTCCACCTCGCGAAGCTCGCCCTCTTTGGGGCTGTCCTCATCGTAGACCAACACCAAAAGCTCCTCCACACGTGAAGGGCTAGCAACTGACAACATACCATGGGCCTTACCCGACCCTTCATGACCAGCCTGGGCCTGACCAGATCCTTTCCTAACACCAGGCGGGGGAGTCGACTGTACCCACCGATACTCCCCCAAACGTTCACCAAACTCAGAAATATTTTTTGCCGTCCACTCTGTCCAACGTGAAGAGGTTAAAGTTGGGGCCAGCGAGGTCGCACCGGACCTGCGTTTGCTGACAACGCTGGGATCCCCAGATGGTACGGAAGTGCCGCGCCAGGCTCTACCCTCCCTTCTCCTCGGCGCCACTGAGCTGCACACCGCCCTACCGAGTCTGCTGCTCCTGGAAACTCCCTAGCCTGTGGAGAAAAAATTCGGACTGATGTTCCGGGACCCTTAAAACTACCTGCCCCTAGATTCTCCTGCCCACTGGAAATCCCTGCACCTGACCTCACATTTCTAACCGGATCCATCTGGCTAAAACTCGTCACCTCCGCCCTGCGTGCATCTGCCGCCGGGGGAGGGATATTACCTACCTCCTCGTCACTGCTCCAGTCCAACATGACCTGTAGAACAGAGGATGCAGGGCCCAGACTTTGACCCCCTTGCACCTTAATACCGTCTCCCGAAAACTCTGGCGCCACTACTGCCTTACCTGTTACCTGTTACCCTATGCATCTGACCGTGAGAGTCCCTCACATCCCTTTTATTTTGCTGATGGACAAACCCACCCACAGCATTCCTAACCCCAGCATCCCTCAAACCTTCCAACCAGGATGGGAAGATGTCCAAACCCTCCCAAGATCTGACCTCTCCAACCTGTCTCCTGTCCACTACCTGCCCTGCCACCATCCTCATGGAACCATCCATGCCCCCAAAAACCTGGCCCCCGAAGACCAATTATGAGAGGGAGGTGGAAAGAGCCCTTAATCAGAAAATGTTTCCTGCTGTCGAGAGATGCCCCCCAGTGCCCACTCCCCTTCACCCACTGATCCACTATGTAATGAGATTACCTCCCCTCTAAGAGAAACCTGTGGAGAAAAAAGGAGGGGACTAAAAGGGGCAGCTTCTACCATTGCCCCAACCTGCTCCACAACCGGAACCTGCCTGTTCTCTCCCCCAGCACCGGGGGACATGTAGGAAGGCTGGGGATGAGCAAAAACTACCTCCCTTGCACCCCTCCCAACCTGCATCACAAGTCTCTCCTGTACATTACAGGAGGGGGAGGGGTTGACAATACCCAGCTGTCCCCGCCATGCGTGCCACTCAGAACCTGCACCGGGGCAGGAGAGCGAACCTCCCGTTCTCCCGCGCCGACACAGAGGCAGAGCGCTTCTTGGGGCCCCTCCGCCCCCGTGCCTTCCTCACTGCGCAGGGGCAGAAACTGCTGGAAGTGGAACCGCCGGAGCAGAAAGCGGCTCCGGCGGCACCACAAATGCTCCCTCCTGTACCATATTGCCCTGTACCATATTGCCCTCTACAACCTCCGGCCGCGGCGGGGGCCCAGCGTCCGACTCCCGCACCACGGGCGGACGCATTTTCAATCCCGGGGCCGCTATCCGCAAACGCAGGCAGCCCTGGTCACTCACCGCTTCGATGCGAGGCCGTTTAGGCGTCATGCAAGCGGTCTCTACCGCTGCGGCACCGGCCGAGGCTTGGCGCGGCGGCCGAGAAGGCCCTGCCGCGTCCCCCAGCACCAGGTCCAGGCGACCGGCCTCACTGAGAAGCCGGATGGCTTCAAGAACTCGGTAGTCCTCCGCCGCCATTATGCGAAAGAACACTAACTGCAGAAACACTAGAAACTAAACAAGAAAACCACTAAACCCCGGCCACCAGGTCACCGAATCTAAAATGGTGGCCGGGCGAGGAGTCAGGAGGAATTTATGATCAGGGAAATGTGCGCTATCAAAAAAAAGCCCAAAATAGAAAAAACCCGCCCAAAGGCTAGTCATAGCCCCCCCCCCCCCCCCCGCCCCTCCCAAACTGCCTGGGGGGGACCTCCCTTCAGTCGGCTTCCCCCCTCAAGCCACCCTTGACGCTCTTTTTCATGGAAATCCACTATTTGCAGGCATGGATGACATTCTAATCACAGGATAATGGATGGATAATTGCACTCGGCCGGCAGAGCAGCACTAGGATGAAGCCATCTTGCCACAGGCCCTCTAGCGCCCCCCGCCTCAGGATATATATCACCTTAAGCGAGTGCAACTGAATTATTGGTAAAACAATAGACACTGGATATATACATACATGTATACCTTTTTGACTGAAAAAACAGTTTGAATCGGAGTTCTGGTTCTGGTTCAAATGCCGAAAACCAGTGAAATTCACCACTTATGTTAACCAACGCCCACAGTACATGCAATAAATGCAATCCTGTTGCCCTTTTCTTTGTTTTTGTTCCATTGGCAAATTGTGGTTTTGCGCATGACAGGCCGCATTAGTTATGGTCTGTGTTGTGTGGGTTGGTGACTGGTGAGTTTCAGTGGTATTTTGCGGTAACCAGAACTATAACTCAGTTGCTACTGATATCTTTTTCAGAGAACGTGTGCCTGGAAAGAGGGGATAAATAATGCTAATCTGTGTGTTATGGTATTAGGTAGGGGTGTGCAAAGCAATTAAAGGGCATATTTCACCACATTTTTAAACTTCAATGTTTTGCAAACAGCAGAGCTGCCAAAGTATTTTTTTAAAACATGTGTCGCAGTAAGAACGTGTCTGCTGCTGCACATGCCAGGAGCATGCTGCACATGACCAGGAGCATGCTGCACTCCATCTACATCTTAAAATTCTGACATGTAGCGTTCCCTCCAACTTCCACCAAGCTGGTAGTACAGCAGGATAGCAAAGTATGGAGTTTGGCTGGCTGGTGGCTATTGTGTTACAATCTGGTGGACAGATGTGAGCACCTACAATTTCAGATGTATAAAATACTTTATTGATTTTTCACAACTGCCCATTCATCTTCGCAGAAGCATAGCAAGGATGCAGTGGGCACTGTGCTAGCAAGGGAAACTGCCTCTCTGGCTGCTGTTGAGCTCATAAAATACAGCAATTATCAGGGTTCACTGGGCCCCTCAGGGCACTGGATCTCAGTGCTGCTGCCTCTGCTGCACCAATGGAAGCTACAGTCCTGCATCTTCCTGGCCCACCCATCCATGTTTATGGCCCTTCCAGAGCACGAATCCTTGAGCAGGGCCTGGTTTAAATGTCAGACACATATCACAATATTTCACATCAATGTGCATAAAAGAGAATAAATACGCTGAATTAATGCCCACCACCTGTTCAATGGAAGTCTTTGTGACATGCTTGAAGAGTAAAGACTGTCGATCTGACCTGAAAGAAATGGTTAATTTCTTGTACGTCAATCAATGGTCCACCATGCCCAGTTGGGGGACGTGTTCATGCCAGGTTACCATTGTATCCTGATCATATTTCTATCTTTGTTTTCACTCTAGGCTGAGGAAAGAATGCACAACGCTGGGGAACAATCTATTCCATGTGTGGCTTTTTGATCAATGGACTGGTTAACAAAGGCGCCATGTTACTAAGCACTCCATGTTGAAGAAGGCCTTTGTGTTGAAGACTTGATTAATGGGATTCTGGTGTTTTATTCAAGTGAAAAGAGCAAGGCTCAGCCAAATACTATCAAGTACATAGCAATTCAATGATTCTTTTTTTCCTTTTTTCTCAACAGCGAGGGTTGGTTCAGAAAAAAAGCAAAAGTCTAGTGTTTTAATGGGGGAAACCGCTATTCCGGAGGGAGTTATTTCCAAATGCACATATATCAAACGATACTAGTAGCAGTAATTCGAAACAGTTTGGCATTGAGTCTACCTTAATATATAACAGAAGAATAATGGAGTACGGGGACAGTCTTGGTGTTGAATAATTTTAACACCATATGGAAGGCAAATGACATATTTAAAAAAGAAAACAAAGCATTTAAACCCAATTGTTTATTTTTAAATGAGGCAACTTGATGGGATAAAGATAAGTTGGAAGAAGACATGGTAATACCCAAATAGTCATTGGTGTGGCTGGTTTAAATGTGTCTACCTTCAACAAACACCTGTGGGAAGGCCTGCCAGGCGTCATGATTTTAATTTTAGTTACATTGACCGTGAGGCCATTTTCTCTAGAGTATAGGGAGATAAAGTCCAAAGATTGCTGGAGTCTAATGGGTGCCTTAGCCTTAGCCATTAATATGAGATCATCAGCATAGGCCATGATTGGTATTTTTATACTGTCAGGTGGGGTGGAATGCAATTGACCGTCTAGGGAGAATAGGTCAGCGGAGTATATATTAAAACGTGTAGACATAATGGCTTACAGCATGTAGCTTACAATGTACAGTAGTATAACATGGTTATAGCATGACTATACAGAGAATAAACCGTACTCTCTTTAATACAATGAAAGTGAAAACATTTACTTACATCCTTGTTGGTAAATCTTACAGTTTGAAATTATAACAAAATTGTGTTTTCTCATTTAGAACATTTCTGTTTGTGATGTATCTAACCCCAAAAGTGGGAGTTGCCATCTTTTCCTATGAACAACCAAAGAAATATGGTGACAATGCATCAGTACATCCTTCTTGAACGCATTTCCTACATCATGGTCATCTTACAAATGAGGATTTACCAATTTCCCTGTATCTTGTATTTCAATGGGGACAGTAAAAGGAGCTCACATAGATTTCCCACTTTAACTCATGTGGACACATAAAAAACATCACTTTGATCAGTCAACTAGGTGGGGTATGATCTGACCATAACGTGCCAGCTAAAAAGTCCTCAATGGGTGTCTGAAACTGCACTGCCGACTGAATATATTCCTTAACCTTTTTTTGGTCTGAACTACCTGAACAGTAGTCAAAGAATGATGACCCTTTCCCAGGAAACACATTGGACATCATTATCACTGACCAAGGTTTTTAACTTTTAGTTGTGACAGAAGTATACGTTGATGTAGGAAAGTTCTCCTCCTCTTACTGTATTATGTCTAAAAATTCATTTTATGCTAATCTCGTCCCAAATAGGAGTGTGTTGAACACTAGACCCAGTTCCAGGTAGGATTCACCTTGGTGAAAAAGTAGCGTACACCTTTTTGTAGTTTTCTATTTAAAGTGACTACTGGAGCCACAAAAAAAATTTGAAGGCATCCAAAAGCCCTGAAGAATGCCCCAGAACTTTGAGGCCTCCATTATTGGGCCGAAACATGTTGGCAGACGAGAGACGGGTTTGAGCCACTGTCCTCAATATACCCACTAATTATGTTTTTTAGATATACCCGATGTCCTCTTGAATGAAGGTAATAACCTAAGAACACTGAGGTATTTTAGCTAATCAGGACCTCGCCTCTGTCCTGTAGATTTTATTTAAGAACACTCTCCTTTCTTTAAAGTCTTTGAGGAGGTTGAATCTGTCCTGGTTGCACAGACCCACCAGGGTGGGGAGTGGATGCCGATTATGAAGCATGACACTGTTACGTGTGTGAGGTTTCCTCTTCTATAAAAGATGACTTTCCTCAGATGCGTGGCAGAAGTTCTGCGACAAAGAGCATGCTTTGTTGTAGGAGGAAGATGCTAATAGACGTGTTCTTCAGCGGTGGGGGCATTTAAAGAAAGTGGACTGAAAGATGCCCGGAAGGAGACAGCCCAGGGAAAGGAGAATTGCCCACAGAGGCAGATCCTGGAGCTATTCGGTTTGTCAAGATAGTAAAAGGGAAGATAATTGTTAATGTCCTACATAAATCTTTCTCTTCAGACACTTGGGAACAAGGTGTGGAAGGGGTTTTACTTGTAAATACGTAGTTTCAGGTAGTGTTCATGCACTGGTTACGTTTGTTTTGGAGGTTTTATTTTGCAAAGTAAAGGTGGGTTGCACAAACACTTTTCTGTTTGTTTTCAATGAGGATCATTTTCTGAACTGGGCAGTTAGTAGGTCACACGTGCTCTGTTGGGTAAAGCAAGTCCCCGTCTGCATGCTGTATGTAATAATCTCATTGCATCAAGTATAATGTTCACAGAACGTGCAGTTGCACTACTTTTTATTTGAGCTCAGCTAAAGTTATATTGATGATGTTGATGGGTTTCTTTGATTTCTTTGATTTCAGATAGCCCTGAGGAAAGGAGTTATCTCGAAATCCATTGGGCATTTTTTAACAGGCACCGTGATATGTGGAAAGGCAAACTGTCTAGTGCTACTGTGAAAAGCCTGGAAGGGCAATGTTGAAAATAATGTACAAAATGAATTGAAGACGTATGGAAACTTTAAGATTATAAATGGATAAAATGCTGATAAAAAGAAGATTAAATTGTGATAAACTGGTCAAAGATTATGGACACATTTGATTCATGTATGTATATGGCTGGGGACCTGACGAGGCTCTGTTTCGTTCATGTTTAGCAAACATGCACAGGCGGAGAGCGTATTAAGTTTGCATGCCCCCCCCCACACGCCGCTGAGCTTCTTTAAAAGTTGGAATACACTGGAGTGCATACTACCATTTTTGGTTTGCACAAGAGAAACCTGAGGACTATTTTGACTTGTACCATTAACCATGCCTTAGTATACACCGTTTTTTGAGTAAAGCATCAGAAAATAACCCTTCTTCAACTCTTTCGTTCCTTGTGCTTCTGACTATTTCACAGGCTTCTACAAAATCAAAGTAGCTAGATAATCCACTGAGTCTTTTATGTCATTTGTATTTAAGCGCATACTATGCCGATAAGTTGCTTTTCCTCACCGCATAACTTGCATTTCTTTTGCTGCATAATTTAGTCAGCCGACGTAATTATTGTTTTTTTCCAATCTTTTTTATTTGTTTTTAACACAGAACTCAAAAGCATAAGTTAACATTAAGAAATCTTGTATAAAATATAAAAAAGGAATAAAGTAAGAAACAAACTTATTTGTCAGTCCTACCACCTCCCCTTGACCCTTCCTTAATCAATCAGGGTGGTCTACCTGTGTCAGTCTGACTAGGCAGGTTACACACATTCATGGTTGCCTAACTTAAATAGTCAGTTTGTCTTTTTTTTTTTTTTTGTCCTCATTTGCCTTACCCACTGCTTAGGAAATGCCAACCACCTTGCGTGTCCCCGACCAAGAGAGGGAACCAAGAAAATGATACCCATCTCTGGAACTGGACTCCGAGATATTTTACTGGTGGCAGAGAAGTCCCAAGGAGAAGGGGAATTTAAATTCTTACGCTGACTCCATGTTATGTTATGTTATGTTATGGGAATTTGTATAGCGCGCGGCTGCCCCAGCCAAGGGGCGTCCCGGCGCTGTGAGCTGACCAGAATGCGGAATGAAGGTGCACAGAAAACAAATTATTGGAAAAGATGGGTTTTGATGGCCTTTCTAAAGGCTAAGAGATCATGCATCCCCCGTATGGTTACAGGCAAGCTGTTCCATAGCTTGGCAGCAAGGAGGCTAAAAGAACGTCCACCAACTCTGGCAAGTCTAGTGCGGGGAATGATCACTAGATGTTGTCCCTCTGAGCGGAGAGATCGGCTGGGTGTGTACTCAGACAAGAGGGGACTCAGCAGTGGGGGAGAGGCGGTTTTGAGGATCTTGAAGGCTAAACATAGAGCCTTAAACTGGATCCTTTTTCCCACCGGGAGCCAATGCAGTTTTCTTAAGGTTCCTGAAACTGAAGAGTGGCGAGGGAGGCCGACCAAAGCCCTGGCAGCCGCGTTCTGGACTCTCTGCAGTCTGGTGGTTTCGGCCAGGTTCGCTCCCAAAAGGAGAGAACTGGCATAGTCCAGTCTAGAAAGGATCGTCGCCTGGACGATGAGCTGGTGGGTGCGACAGTCAAAGAACTTCAGGATAGGCCTGATGTTGCGTAAAATGCCGAAGCATGTGGCAGCCACTTTCTTGGTGTGGATGGTGTATTTTAGATCCGAATCGACCCAGACACCTAGATTTTTGACACAGTCTTTTGGCTTGGGGGGTGGGCCCAGAATGTCAGGCCACCAGTTATCTCCCCAGGAAGCGGTGTTTTTTCCCAGGAGGAGAATCTCGGTTTTACCGGCGTTTAATTGGAGAAAGTTCGCCGTCATCCAGTTGGTGATGTCAATGAGTGTCTGTTTAAAGAGATGGGCTTCCAGACCACTGTTGTTATTCAAAGCCACCACCAACTGGGTATCATCTGCATATGATACCAAAGCCATTCCATTCCTTTTGGCCACCTCCGCTAACGGGCGGACATAGACATTGAACAGGGTAGGGCTAAGGGACGAGCCCTGCGGCACTCCCTGTCCAATGCTATGCTCCTTCGAGATGTAAGGGGGGGTGGAGACTTTGAAAGACCTGTTAGACAGGAAGTCTCTGAACCACCCCAGGGCTGCCCCTGTGACTCCAATTTCCTCCAGTCTCATCAAGAGGACCTCATGTGACACCGTATCGAAGGCAGCACTGAGGTCCAATAGGACCAGTGCTGCAGTACCACCGGCGTCAAGAATGGAACGGAGGTCTTCAGAAACACTGAGCAAGGCTGTCTCGGTGCTATGGCCAGCTCTAAACCCGTGTTGGGAGTCATCCAGGATGTTATTGGTGAGGAGGAAGTTGGACAAGATGTTATTGACGTGTGCCTCGGCCACTTTAGCAGGCCAAGGGAGCAGGGAGATCGGCCTAAAGTTCTCCGGAAGTGAGGGATCTAAAGTAGGTTTTTTTAGAATAGGGGACACCCATGCCTGCTTCCATTTGATAGGAACACTGGCAGTGGAGAGTGACCGATTGATGATGTCACGGACGTGGTCTGTGATGAGTACATGAGCGTCACAGAAAAGGTCAGGCTTCAAGGGATCTGCCGGAGACCCGGATTTAATTTTTCTACAGATTTTAGAGAAAGTCTCACGGTCAAGTGTAGGAAGGGAAGTGAGGGAAGGCCTAGTAGGATCAAAGGTAACCGGTGACTGTGGGCCTTTGGGGAAAGTGTCGTATATCTTCATGATTTTATCTGTGAAAAAATTAGCCATGTTGTTGCAGAGGTCGGGCGAGGTAGTGATGGCGTTGACAGATTTTTTTGCCGTGAGGTCTTTCAGAATTTTAAAAACCGATTTTGAGGTGTTAGAGCTATTGTTAATTTCACTGGCATAATATGCTGCTCTTATTCTGCAGACTTTACGGTGGTAAGTTTTTTGGAGCAGGACATATTCTTGTTTAAGGCTGGCATCATAGCTTTTTCTCCAGCGTCTCTCTGCCTTCTTACATTCCTTTTTCAAGGTAGCAAGTTCTGAGTTGTACCATGGAGGTATGTCTCAACCTGCAGGACCAAAACACCGTATCGGGGCCAGACCCGGTCCAAGGAGTATTGTTGGCATAATCATAGGACCCGGGGGAAAAAAAAAAAAACCCGGAACACTATCTCCACTGTGTCAACAGATCCCAAAAGGCCAGATTACGGTTATTGCAAGCTCTAGCCATGTCCACTTTTGATGTTTCATATAATGACGTGAGCCAATCCGAATATATTGGAGCAGATTTTTCCACCCACCGTATGCAGATCTGCCTCCTAGCCAACAGAATAGCATAAAACAGAAAAGATCTTGCTTCGCCAGAAATACTGTCCTCGATTCCAAAGATGATTAGTGGCAATGAAATTACTAATGACATCACAAACATAAGTTTCCTTTTAACAGCCATATTAGTTCTGAGTATGTCTACAGACTATTCCAATAGGGTGGAGGTGAGGTTGGAGAGTCGTTGTGGGTGTAAATCTGGCCATCCACCAGGTCAGAGTAAGTAGGGGAGGGTTTTCCTGGGGAGGGTGGGTGCAGGGGGGGAGGGGGAATAAAGTAAAAAATCCTCATAAGTCTGCCTACTATTTTGCGGAATGGTTATTTCTGACATCTGTCCAACACCAAAAATGGCAAAAATTAAGGTTCCCGCAAGAGCTATTGGGAAAGGTTGATACGAGGGGGGTAGCGGTGGTAATATGACAGCTCTCCACTATTTGTCCTGGAATGTCAATGGCTTACGAGGGAGAAGTAGGAGGGAGCGTATAATGCAGTACCTGAGGGACTCCCCGGCGCAAATTATTGCAATTCAAGAGTCACACCTTCTTAAATCAGAGGCAGTAGAGATACTTAAAAAACAGAAATGGGTCGATAAATTCAGCTCTACTGACCACAATGCTAACATTAGGGGGGTTATATTTATTTTTAAAAGAGCTGCGAAAGCCCAAATCTTGGAGTGTATAGAGGATCATACAGGGAGATGGCTGATATTGAGAGTTCAGTTGGTGGGTCAACGGTACACCTTAGTGGGCTATTATGGCCCAAATTCGGATGATCTGTCGCATTTAGATGCCGTCAGAAATCATTTGCTACTTTTTCAGGACCCGGTGATTTGGATGGGCGATTTTAATATTGTGCTGAATCCTAAATTAGACAAATCAGCAAATTCGCGGGCCTGTAGTTCACCAAAGTCTAGGCGAACTCTATTAGCTATAATGGTCCAGCTAGGCCTGGCGGACCCTTGGCGGGAAAGAGCAGGCAGTAAATTGGGGATTTCATATCGGAATAGTCGTTTCAAGCACTCATCCAGAATTGACTATGCTCTGTTTACTTATAATTTGAAAGACGCTTTAATAGCGATTGATTATCTTCCATCTCACCTGTCAGACCACTCAGCTCTTGTTTTTTCAATTAGATCCGACAGTAGGAGGCAACATCCTTCTTGGTCTTTTGACCGGACACTCCTACTTGAAGAAGGTGAAGTGAAATTCCTGGCCGCAGAGACAACTGCTTTCTTTGAAATTAATATGGAGTCCTCCTCTCCAGAGGTGGTTTGGGAGGCCTTTAAGGCCTTTTTGAGAGGCTGCATCACTAATAGGTCCTCATATCGGAGTAAAAAATACAAAGATATGGTAAATAGTTTGGAACAAGAAATGAAGGGCATAGAATCCAATTTAGGTCAGTCTCTAGGTTCTCCTGAGGAGCAGTTAAAATTGGCTGAGCTAAAGCACCAACTAGAAAATATACTACAAGAGAGGGTTAATAAAAGATGGAAGGCAAGTAAGATTTCCCATTTTGAGTTTGGAGAGGCCGCGGGTAGAGTACTGGCGTGGAAAATTAAATCGGACCAAGCTCAGAAATATATTAGAGAAATCAAGGTGGAAGGGGAGGCGGTACCAAGGACAGCTAGTCATGAGATAGGTAAAGCCTTTTATGAATTCTTTGAGACTATCTATAGGGAAGAACTGCCTGATGATCAGATGGCACGAAACACGTGGCTGAATGGAATAGTGCTCCCAACCTTATCAACAACACAGAGCAATAGTTTAGAGATTGCAATAACAGAGGTAGAGGTAAAGGAAGCAATAAGACAGGTAAAAAATGGGAAAGCATCTGGCGCAGACGGTCTCCCTGGGGAGATCTATAAAGTATTGGGGGAGAACATCGTCCAAGTAATGACAACCCTATTTAATGGTATCCTCAGGGAAGGAAAGCCACCACCAAAATCTTGGGGTGAGGCCACAATTGTTCTTATACCCAAACCTGGGAAGGACGTATCAGAGTGTGGGTCCTATAGACCAATATCTTTGCTGAATAGCGACTATAAGATTTTTGCCGCAATACTTTCAGCAAGAATGGGTAAGGTAATGGGCACTATTATTCATCACGACCAGAAAGGCTTTATTAAAGGGCGCCATCTTTCAGATCTTACACATGATTTGGTAGGGGCTATAGATATTGCCTCTGCTTTTTCCCTTCCACTGGCCACCTTAACCCTCGACGCAGCTAAGGCCTTCAATAGGGTCAATTGGCCCTACCTAAACGAAGTGTTAAAAAGGTTTAACTTTGGGGAGGGCTTTCGCAGAACTATTGCCTTACTCTATCGAGCCCCTTCGGCTAGGCTGCTGATTAATGAGATATTGACAGACCCCTTTAAGATCACTAGAGGTACGAGGCAAGGCTGTCCGCTTTCTCCCCTCCTTTTTAATTTGTACATTGAGCCGTTTGCCCAGGCTTTGCGAGCAGACGAAAATATACCATCATTCAAGTTTAAGGAGTGGGAGAGGCGGACGGCATTATATGCCGATGATATCTTAATCTTTACCTCGGATCCGGTGTTGTCCTTCCCTGCCGTGATTCAGAAGGCGGTAGAGTTCGGCAAGATCTCGGGCTATAATATCAACTCAAGTAAGACCGAGGTTATGGTCTGGAATATCCCGGACCCACGGTTAGGCATTAATATCACCACTTCTATGCGCTATCTCGGGATCCGAATCACCCAAGACATTGGGACCATTGCCCAAACTAATTTAGATCGAGTCTCCAGGGAATGTAAGGGCCTATTGAAATCTTGGACACACTTGCCACTTTCCATAATGGGGAGGGTCAACTTAATAAAAATGTCTATCCTTCCCAAGTTTATATTTATATTTGGTGCCATTCCTTTGGGGTTTGATGTGAAGATGTTGGACAGATGTCAGCGAGAGCTTAACTCCTTTATTTGGAATTATAAGTCAACTAGAATTGCGTGGGAGAAGTTGAGGAGGAGAAGGGAGAAGGGGGGCCTCGCCCTACCGGATTTAGTGTACTACGCTTGGGCCTTTCAGTTGTCCTACTCCAGGATGTTACTAAAAACACCATCGAGTCTTCTGGAGGTGGCAATGTATAAAGCCATGTTAACCGGAGCAAATCTACCAGCTGACGGATTTCTATTTAAATTTGGGAGTCAGAAAGACTTCAAGAAAATAAGACTGAAAATTATACAGTCTTGGGCTAGGGGCTGGCTAGCCATTAGAAGAAGATTGGGGCTGTCTTACTATTCTAATTTCGCTCCCATATGGGACTCCCCGGGTTTACCGGAGTGTCTTAGGGACAGCTTATCTTCCTCACTAGAGGAAGCTGGAATTACTAGATGGGGAGAGTTATTGGTGGATGGATCGATACTTCCTTGGGATGTATTGCATGAGCGTATAGGTCCAGCATTCTCTAGATTTAAATTCATCCAGCTGGAAAGCTGGGGGAGAGCCCAGCGGTGCAAAGATGTATTATTTGGGAAATCAAGCTCCCTGGAGCAGCTGCTACTAGAAAGACCTAGGGGTGGTAAGGAGGTGGCCTTCTGGTATTGGCAGCTTCTGGAGGAAACCGATGGGGATTTCACCCTTCCAGATGAATTGTGGGGAGAGACAATGGGCTTACAATGTGAGGAGATATGGTTAAGATCTTTTGCGCTCCTCTATAAAGTGGTGAAGCCATCATGGCTGAGGCGCAACCATTTGTTCACAGCACACCGGGCTTATATAACACCGCAGAGACTTTCCAAATTTCTCCCAGACAAGAAGTGTAATAAATGTAATTTACCAGGAGCTTCAGATATTCACATGTTCTTGGAATGTCCCAACATCGGTCAGTTCTGGGAGGAAGTGCTGTCTACCTTAAATTCCATTATGAACACATCATTAGTAATTTCATTGCCACTAATCATCTTTGGAATAGTCAGTTTGTCTTCAAGAATGTTAAATATTCTGGGGTATTTTAAGCCCGTAAGTACATACTTGTCTGGGGCCAGATACGTTTAAAGCAGGGCTCCAAGTCCTGCCAAACATGCCAGGTATACTCCTCAACTTGCTTTGCAGACTTTTTTTTATGCCCAAAATGTACCCTGCATACGGCTGGGTCGAAACTGGGGTGGCATGGTGAGAAAAAGAACAATGGATTTACCCCACATCTCTTGACTGGGGGTGAATGTTTGATTTGCTCTGCATTCTGTCAGTCATGTGTGTGTCTTTTGCTTTCTCGCCCTAAGTGCACCGGGTGTGCCAAGACGTGGGTACCGGGCTTACAGTGTCACTGATTCAAGCTAGCCTGGCTGATGAGGAATGATGCCCTGAAACTGGTCCCAGAATGCTTGTTTCCGGTCCAGGGAGGACCTGGCTAGGCAGTTCAGGCTGGACTGTTCCCATGAGGGATAGGGTCAAGACTTATTTGCATATGGCTGGGTCTAAACTGGGGTGGCATGATGAGCAAAAAAACGATGGATTTAACCCAGATCTCTTGACTGGGGTAAATGTTTGATCTGCTCTGCATTCCGTCCATCAGTTGTGTGTCTTTTGCTTTCTTGCCCTAGGTATGCCCAGACATGGGTCCCGCGCTCACTGTGTCACTGGATTCAAGCTAGCCTGGCTGATGAGGTATGATGCCCTGAAACCATACCCAGGATGCTTGTTTCTGGTCCAGGGAGGACCTGGTTTGGCAGTTTGGGCTGGACTGTTTCCATGAGGAACACGGTCAAGACTGATTCACATATGGCTGGGTCTAAGTGGAGTGTGGCATGGTGAGCAAAAGCACAATGGATTAACCTAGATCTCTTGACTGGGGTGAATGTTTGAATTGCTCTGCATTACGTCCATCATTTGTGTGTCTTTTGCAAAATATACTCTTGACTCATCAATGTTGGAATTTCCTGCATACCCCACTGAGCCAGGGTAGTCCAATTTGGAGCTAGAATTATGTGTGAGATCAGCCTGGAGTCTCAGACCCACAATATAAATATTGTCCATTAGGGCATCCAGTACCATGGTTTATGGTGTTATCAGTATTTCACAGCCATTGGCTTGCTGTGTTCCCTCTACATTATTTGTCCAGTAATCTGGAGGTTTTTATTTAAATAAGCTTTATTATTTATTAGTATGCAACCCTCTGTTGCCTCCCCAGATCTAAGATGGCGCCACTAAGGGCCTCTCCTAACTCCGCTGCAAGACTCATCAAAGGTTCCAAAAGAAACTACCATATCACAACAGAGGTGAAATCCCTACACTGGCTCCCATATGAAGCAAGGATACAACAAAAAATTGCCTGCATAACCCATAAAGCCTTGCACTTCAACACCCGCTATACCTTGCACAAAAACTTGTGCTATCTGGTGGTTCTAGACTCTCTCAAAGTTCCAGAACCTTATTGCTGAAGTCGCAGAAATTCCATAAAAAGAAAACTTACAATCGAGCTTTCCCGGGTTTCGCCCTGAAATCAGGATGAACCCCCAACGGCATCCCTCAAAAAGAAAGTTAAAGCACTATTGATGAACACATTCTTGTCCTAGAACAACCACCCCACCCTACAAGCACTCTAAGAGTCGCCTTCCTCACCCTTATTTTTTTACTGACTTTTAGGATAGTATTTTGATATGTGGGTTTCAGAGAGTTATTTCTTCTTGTACTTTTCATATTTGACTAGCTTCCTCCTCCTGGGCATTTGTAAATTGTTTTGCTTAATCTTGATCGGCTAATCTCCAGTTCTAATCTGACACTTTTCCTTCACCCTTGTTTATTACTTGACTGTTTATGATTAAGCCTAGTTCTGTTGGCCTAACGTTTTTCTCCTTCTGTACCTCTATGATTACTTTGTTGTTTGATTTATATGCCTCCTCTTTCTCGCTGTATTGTAAAGTGCTCTGCCCATGGCTCTTGTTCGCGCTATATAAACTTTAAAAATAAATAAATATGAAATATAATGCATACAGAACAACAATTAGAAATACAATATTAAAAATAACTAAACAAACTTGCCAAAACATAAGTTTGTAAATATGAAATGTGTAGATGCAATACAAAAATCAATATGTGTGTAAAAAAGTACAGGATTGGAGCAATGCAAAACAAGCTTTTTTGTAAACAAATTTTATTGGTATTTCTGTTAGCACAGTCAAGTCAAAGTTTTTTTATTTTGTTACGGTACTCAGTTGAGGACCACAAAAATAAAATATATACATTATACATTCACATTTAATACATTTTCAGTGAAATTTTCAAAAATTTAAAAACTTTATAACAAACATATTCGTTTGGGGGGTTTTTACAAATTGATAAGAAGTCTTTTGAGTTTACAATCCTACATGATCGGTAAATGGGTGTAAGACATAATAACCTTGCCTTCACAATTACTGTATTAGGACATATGAAAAGAAGATGTTCCAAGTTCTGATTGCCCCCCTGACAAAAGGTACATAAAGCTGTCTTTTCTGATCTCCAAGTAGAAGTAAGAGTTAATACAGGAAGGGTTCCTAGGCGCAGCATCATGATTGCGCGTCTTGCGCCATGTGTAAGGGTATAGTCTAGATAAGGTAAATATTGCTTATATTCATGGGAGTTTGCGTAGGTCTTATACAGAGATAGGCTAACACAATGTGAATAATCAATGTCATAACTCAATTTAGGGGTGAATTTTTTTAAAAATAGTTTGAGTTGGGCTGGAGACCATGTAGACAATATTTCTACGCTGATTTTAGCTAGCTGAAAAGCCTCTTGCATATTTTTTAAAAAAGTGAGATTGGTGGTACCGATGTTAAATGTCTCAATTTTTAGTAAATTTCGAAGAGTGCCTTCCTTAGAATGGAGAAGATTATAAGCCCACCTTATGATACTAGCTACAGCCGTAGCGTAGGCACTCGTAATGTTGCATTCCAGTCTCAACACCTGAACTGGGGTAGATGTGGAGAGCTTTAGTAAGTTTTTTAGTATTTTACCTTCAATTAAGTTCATATATGTCCATTGATGAATAGGAATGTATTCCGAAGCATACGAGACAACCGGTGGGATCTTCGCTCGATAGACTTGAATCAGTGCCGAAAAGTGCCTTTGTCCAGTGGCAGAATATAGGCGGGACAATGCCCCAGCGTGTAGGTCACTTTTCCTTTTTAAATGATCTATTTGGCTATTGTTCCTCATATTTTGTGAAAAAATTCTGCCCAAGTAAGTATATTCTTTTACCTGTTCTACTGTCTCCCCTCCCAACTTCCATTCATATCTCACCATTTTCTTCTGTTTAGAGAAAGCAACCACTTTGGTCTTACTAATATTTGGAATTAGAAAGTTTTTCTTAGAATACTGATGTAAAATGTCTAGAAGATTTTGAAGACCAAATGGAGTTAGATCGAACAGGACAATATCGTCCGCATACAGCAGGGAATGAATGTACTCGTTGGCTATCTTTGGCGGTGTACATAGACTTTGTTGTAAATTATTTGGTAAGTCACTTAGGTACAAAGAAAACAAAATAGGAGCCAAGAGGCACCCTTGTTTTAATCCATTTGACGTAAAAATTACCCTTGATAGACCTTTATCACTCCCCATTTGGATACGGCACCAAGTGTCACTGTGAAGATTCACTATTAAAAGCAATAGCTGTTCTGGTATGCCCATTTTCCTCAGTTTTAACCACAAGGTCGGTCTGTCTACTCGGTCGAAGGCCGTCGAGTAGTCTATGAACGCTGCATAGATGGTTTGGTTCTTCCCTGATACATATTTGTCCAGAATTGTTTGGAGGATGGCTACATTGTCAGTCACTGCATGATTTGGACGAAATCCAGACTGGAACATGGGGATTAAGCCCAGGGAGAATGCCCAAGTTTTTAGCCGTTCCAGTATTTCTGCAGCGAAAATCTTGCCAACGGCATCCATGAGGGCAATTTGCCTATAGTTTCCCGGAATGTTTCTTTTTCCTTTTTTGTAAATTGGGATGATTATACTCCCCTTCCAGGAAATTGGCATTTTGCCACTGTCAATTATAAAGTTAAATAGTGGCGAAAGTAGCCGTCCCCACTCATTGTGCTCAATTTGATAGACCTTAATAGGTATCTGATCGGGTCCCGATGCGCCAGTGCTTCTTGCCCATCTTATGATCTTAGAGACAGACAGTGCCGACGTTTTATTGATTTTTATGTCATTCTTTCCCAGACAATGCACTTCAGCTTCGCCATTATTAATCAACTTGTTGGGACTATAAAGCTCTCGGAGGTAAATTTCCCAGTCCTCTTCTGTGACAGGAGTTGATTCTAACTTTTTCTTAGTTCCAGTCATTATTGCGATCAGAGCCCAGTATTTGCGCTGGTTTTTTTGTTTGGCTGCTTCTTGGATTTCAATCCAATTGGAGTCCTGTTTCAGTTTTTTCTGTTTAGTTTTTTCTCGCCTTATTTGATTTTTTAATCTATTAATTTCCTTTTTATTTGTGAATGAAAAGTTCAAAAACTGGGCACGTATCAACCTATTGATTTGTTTTACGATTGGTTTGCTTGAGTTTTTGTGGTTATTACTTCGTTTACTTTTCCATAATTTTGTTTGTTCTATCTTACTTTGTAGTGCATGTTTCAGCCTATGTATTATGCAGGTAAAGTTCTCTATAGGATCGGCTAAATATGTTGTAGTCAACAGATTAGTTTGAGAGACCAATAACCTCACGTGGTCCAAGTTATCTGACCCCCAGGAAATTCTACCCCTCGTTGCGTTTACTTCCATTTTTGTTTTCTGAAATATCGGCTGATACTGGAAAGTAGCTTGTAGAATCCAATCAGTTGATAGACATAGGATAGCATGGTCACTTTCCTCATTGAATGTGATTAATAGTTGACTCATTCGATCTTTTTCTCCGACCCCACATATGAAGTAGTCAAGAATAGAGGGAGATCCATTGCCTTGCCTCGTATACGATGCTGGTTTGTCGCCATGTATATTACCATTTAAGATGGTCCCGTTTATTCTTGGGAGAAATGATAATAGTGCGCGACCTCTTTTATCAGATTTCATTCCTTTTGGGAGTACAGGGAGTGATATTTCCAAGGATTCCTCATTTAATAATAGAGCCCATTTCTTTATTTCACAGTTTGATATTTTTGCATTCATATCTCCCATTATAATATAAGGCAAGTTGAATTGTTCTTCAATGATTTGGGAGATGGACTCCATTAGGCGTTCAAACAGCAGATCGCAATTAGTGCTGGGAGGCGCATAGATGTTAAAGAGTAGTAAAAAAGTGGGTGATGTTTGGGATTTAAGAGATATTTTTAGACATTGTAAATTATCCATCTTTGTATTAATTAATTCTTGCGACCAAGAGTAATCTTCTTTTAATAGGATTGCTAAACCGCCTTTAGCATGGCCCCTTCTAGAATTTTTTGCCAGGGTTTCAAAAACAAAGTATCCTTTTTGAGTAAAAGGTTTAGTATTCCATGTTTCCTGTAGACCAATAATGTCAGGGAGGGTATCAATTACGTACTTCATTTTATTGTCCATCTTCCCAGCCAAATTCCAGGACAGTATCGTCATACCTTTGCTAAACTTGATTTTTTTGAGGTTTAACAATTTTTTTACTATTTAGGGTTTCAGATAACCATGCCCAAGATTTAGACGTGTTCTCATTATTGGTAGGTCTTAGTTCCCTGGACCATACTGACCTCTCTCCTTCTTTTACTTGTATTTTTAGCGAGTCTTTTCTGTTGGAATTTAAAACTTTTTCTCCCCAGGATGTACTAGGGAATTCATCTCTTCGGTTGTTTTGTCCCAGGGAACCTTTATTTAAGTTATGAGTAGGTGTGGGGTCCACAACGGAAATTACATCGTAACCATTTTTATGAAGGATTTCCTTCTCCCTGAGTATGATTCCAGGTAGAACTGGCGAGAAAAAGGAGACCTGGGCTAATTTCTTATTCTCTTTATTAGGAAAGAGAACTAAGTCAATTTCGTTACTTGTCAGTGAGATCAGTGATGGCATTTCTTGTAAAAGGTTCAATATTCTACAGCGATTCAATGGCATCTTGTCAGTAGGGAACAGTTCCTCAATGATTAAATGTTTAGATATTATTCCTTCCCATGGTTGCGTAATAATAATATTCGCTTCTTCAGTAGCCTTAGTGCTTTGATCTGTTGATCTATATTCTACCACTGGACAGAATTCTTCAGCTTTTGGGTTCAAGTGCGTTAACAGCGGAGATTTTTGAATTTCCGAAGAATTCATCAAGATTTTGGGAGTGAATTTTTGAAATTTCAATTTATTTCCTTTTTTCCTTTGTATTCTCCTTAGTGGTTTTCTCTTCTTCTTCCCCCCAACATTTTCTTTCTCATCTTTTTTTTCAGTTTGATTTAGTTGACTAATTTTCTGTTCGACGGTAATACCCGATGGCTCTACTTTATTTTCCATAATACCCTGATCCTGCTTGTTGTTGAGCTCTTTGCACGAGAAGATTGAAAAATGTTTATTAGTGTTTCCGGTTTTGATTTCCGATTCTTCTTTGAACAATTTTTTGAGAGAGTATGTAATAAGAGGTTTATTCTTCTTTCTTAGTTCCTTTGTTTTAGTCACGATTTTTTCTATGTTGGTTGTTTGTGTACTAGCTTCTCGCTGCTTTGGAGTTATAATGACGTTGTTTCGAAGATCTTCACCTGTTAATGTTTCAGCTAGAACTGGTTTTTTTGGTATGTCGTTATTTAAAAATGTTTTCTTTTTTTCCGCAACTAGGTGTTTCAATATTCCTATTTGCACGTCCAAGGTTTCATCGGAATTAGCTAGAATTTGGCCAAGATGAGTGAGCACTGATTCCAATATTTCTTGCAATGTAAAAAGCGCCTTTGAGAGTGGAGAAGTGATATTTCCGAAGGTTAAGTGTGAAAAAATAGGATCAGTAAAGTTGTCCTGGTTAGGGTATAGGATAGGGGATTTTTCCGGTGAGCTAGTTAAAGGATGTATTTGACTCAATGATATTTCGAATTTTTCTTGTTCTTGCTTCATATTCATACTCGTAAACACTTCAGGGGGTAGCTCATATTCCTGTTTACTTATTGGGATTATTGGAGTTATTTGAGCTGTTTCCACGTGGGTATTTTGGTCTTTCCCAATAGCGGAAATATTTGCCAAGTTACTTTCAGATTTAGTGCGACCTAAATTGTCAGTACTCTGTACGAAGAGGGGTAAAGAGTCGTAATGATCCTTATTTGTAGATGGCTCTAGTTTATTTTGTGTTTCAGTTGAGAGTGAAAATACAGTTTTTCTCTTCGAGAGAGTAGAAAAATACGTATTTATAGCTGGAGTACTTGAAAGATGGCCAGATTTCAATGAATTTGCTACCGTCTTTGTGACAGCGGTTTCAGTCCCCATACGCTTCGAATAAATAGTACGTGAGCGGAGTTTTTTTATCGCCCTCATATTTGAGATCAGAGGTCTGATTGATTATATATTAACCACAGTTGATTTTATCCGATTATGAAATCTGTATTTCAAATGTGTAATACAAATGATTCTGTCAAGATTAAGATGTATTCATATATTGGTTTCACAGTGTAAATTTTGTAGTACCTCTGTAACCAGGCGAAAATGGGGTGGCCCGTCCCGTCCTCGGTCGTCCCCGGACGGCCACAGACGGCCCGCCCTTTGCCCGGGCTTCGCCCGGCGCCGCCCGCGCGCGTCCCGCTATGCGCGTGACGGATGGGAGTGTTGTAGTTTTCCTGGAAGAGAGGGCGTGGCTCTGGGAGGGGGCGCGGCACTCGCGGGAAGAGGACCAGCTGTAGGTGGAGAATGCTGGTCCTCGCAGTCCCGGGGCCGGCGCCTCTCTCTCCTCTGCGGCCACGGAAGGAGCAAGGTCTCTGGGGCGATACAATCCAACAGCAACAGCTATTCACAGTGCAGGCTACTCCAGTAGCGATACAAGGCACAAACAGCACTTCGCTTTGATCACGAGCGGCACCCGCGAAGCGGGGGCCGCGAGTAGTTATACTCTTTTAGCAGGGCGTGGCTCTGGGAGGGGGCGCGGCACTCGCGGGAAGAGGACCAGCTGTAGGTGGAGAATGCTGGTCCTCGCAGTCCCGGGGCCGGCGCCTCTCTCTCCTCTGCGGCCACGGAAGGAGCAAGGTCTCTGGGGCGATACAATCCAACAGCAACAGCTATTCACAGTGCAGGCTACTCCAGTAGCGATACAAGGCACAAACAGCACTTCGCTTTGATCACGAGCGGCGCCCGCGAAGCGGGGGCCGCGAGTAGTTATACTCTTTTAGCAGGGCGTGGCTCTGGGAGGGGGCGCGGCACTCGCGGGAAGAGGACCAGCTGTAGGTGGAGAATGCTGGTCCTCGCAGTCCCGGGGCCGGCGCCTCTCTCTCCTCTGCGGCCACGGAAGGAGCAAGGTCTCTGGGGCGATACAATCCAACAGCAACAGCTATTCACAGTGCAGGCTACTCCAGTAGCGATACAAGGCACAAACAGCACTTCGCTTTGATCACGAGCGGCACCCGCGAAGCGGGGGCCGCGAGTAGTTATACTCTTTTAGCAGGGCGTGGCTCTGGGAGGGGGCGCGGCACTCGCGGGAAGAGGACCAGCTGTAGGTGGAGAATGCTGGTCCTCGCAGTCCCGGGGCCGGCGCCTCTCTCTCCTCTGCGGCCACGGAAGGAGCAAGGTCTCTGGGGCGATACAATCCAACAGCAACAGCTATTCACAGTGCAGGCTACTCCAGTAGCGATACAAGGCACAAACAGCACTTCGCTTTGATCACGAGCGGCGCCCGCGAAGCGGGGGCCGCGAGTAGTTATACTCTTTTAGCAGGGCGTGGCTCTGGGAGGGGGCGCGGCACTCGCGGGAAGAGGACCAGCTGTAGGTGGAGAATGCTGGTCCTCGCAGTCCCGGGGCCGGCGCCTCTCTCTCCTCTGCGGCCACGGAAGGAGCAAGGTCTCTGGGGCGATACAATCCAACAGCAACAGCTATTCACAGTGCAGGCTACTCCAGTAGCGATACAAGGCACAAACAGCACTTCGCTTTGATCACGAGCGGCACCCGCGAAGCGGGGGCCGCGAGTAGTTATACTCTTTTAGCAGGGCGTGGCTCTGGGAGGGGGCGCGGCACTCGCGGGAAGAGGACCAGCTGTAGGTGGAGAATGCTGGTCCTCGCAGTCCCGGGGCCGGCGCCTCTCTCTCCTCTGCGGCCACGGAAGGAGCAAGGTCTCTGGGGCGATACAATCCAACAGCAACAGCTATTCACAGTGCAGGCTACTCCAGTAGCGATACAAGGCACAAACAGCACTTCGCTTTGATCACGAGCGGCACCCGCGAAGCGGGGGCCGCGAGTAGTTATACTCTTTTAGCAGGGCGTGGCTCTGGGAGGGGGCGCGGCACTCGCGGGAAGAGGACCAGCTGTAGGTGGAGAATGCTGGTCCTCGCAGTCCCGGGGCCGGCGCCTCTCTCTCCTCTGCGGCCACGGAAGGAGCAAGGTCTCTGGGGCGATACAATCCAACAGCAACAGCTATTCACAGTGCAGGCTACTCCAGTAGCGATACAAGGCACAAACAGCACTTCGCTTTGATCACGAGCGGCTGTTAGCACAGTCATATTTCAGCAGGCATGGCAATAGTGAATAATGCATGTACACGTTATATTAATCTACTACTTAGGATAACACAGTAACAATACAAGCATCTCTTGTAGTACAAATGTGAAATTTGGTTACCAGCCCAACCTCAGGACTGCATCCTCTCTCAGCTTCTGCATATCAAAAAATGAATGTGTCCTCATGTAATGCAACTGGTGCTAATTAGCCCCTTCGACGCTGGTGACGTAACCGCTCCTTCACCATCCTCGGTCACGCTGTGCTGGTGACGGAACGCGCGCCTGCGCGGTGCTGATTTCGCGCCTGCGCGGCGCGTTCCATTGAGCGGGCGTGGCAATGACGGAACCGCTCCGTCACAAGCACAGCGCGCCCGAGGATCCTGATGGAACGGTTCCATTATGAGTATGGGAGCGCCGTGCGGCCCCCCACCCCACTAGCGCTACGGCTGAATAGCCGCCGCAGCAATGGGGTTATATGATTCTAGTCAAGTTCGCGCTATATAAAACTCAGTAAAATAAACAAAAATAAAAAATAAACAAATAACAACCCATAACAAGCAGCTCCCTCCCACATTCCCTCCCCCCTCATGGTCGTGCCCTGGCATGTTCTATCCCCAGTGGGGGGTGCCAGCTTTCAGGCCCTTCTTAGGCGTATATTAGGCCAGTTCATGTGCACACTGTGGTCCCTCACGAAGTCCCATCATCTCCATATGAGGTTGGTGGAAGGCCACTTATCGTGATTAGTCTCTTGAACTCACTGTACTGAAGATCGTCAAATGTGTGACAGTCAGAGCTTGTTTTCAACACATGCGCAAGGTTTTTTTCTTTGTCATTAAAGACACATTCTTCTTTTGTATCAGCAAATCCTTTTAGAAACTTCACAGGTTCAGCAAGCTTTGTTCCAATTTTGTTCATAGTGTTACAAATGTTAGAATATGTGCTTTGATAAGAACATTGGGTATCTCTGTGTAAAGTTTCTTGTACCGAATATGAATCGTAATTAAGTGTCTTTTCTCGCCTGTTCCATAACGTATCCATAACTCTGACAATCCTTATGAACAATGCAACAAATCTAAGTAGTACACTAATAACATCTGTGTCATTTGACAGTGCAAAGCCTCAACATGTGGCACAGCACGAAGGTTAGCTGCCTCCAATTTATTGTTAAGTTCTTGAACAATGTGGCCTTTACCTTTTGAATATATCTCTGCAGGAACCAGCTCCTCATTGACAATCTTTCATCTTGCAATAATTGGAAATTCTGTTAAACTGAAGCAACAGCAATGTTTTGGTGAGTTTCCATCTCCAAGTTCATCTTGACCAGAATTTATCAAGTTGCACAGGTATAGATGTCTTATTTTTCATGCAGGCGAGGTCTATTGTTCCACTTGTAGAATTCGTCTGATTCTCTCACATTCTTTGACAGTTAGTTCAAGATAACTTTCAAAGACAATGTGCAGTTCTTGCAAGGTGCATACTGACTTTGATATCTGTAGAACATTCTGAAGGACCTCATCGAAGTTTTGCATGGATGAAATATTAACCAGTATCAATTATGACATATAGTCCAAAACAACAGCAGTTTTCAATGAGGACACTTTTTCGAATTGAAATTCTTCAGGTCAAAGTCTTTTTTTGAGCTCTTGTTCAATTTGTGCTTCACTGGTTTGGTTGCAGCATCTCCATCAAATAATGCGTTTGTTGGAAGATCATGCAACAGAATGTCCTCTCTATTTACTTGCGAAAGTTGTTTTTTTGTTACCTGTTTTGTAGTGATGGGCTGGGTGAAACTCTTACTATGACAATTAAAGCATGGAAGTTTACCTTTAGTGATTATGTCAAACAGCTTTTTCTCTTTCAATACAAATCTCTCCTGCTTCAGCGTTTTGTCACAAAGTTGGATAGTCACACAGGCTCAGTCATTTTAAGGGGTTTCCTTGCTGCTGCATGAAATGAAGAAGGCTGTCAACATGTTTATTATCAATAGTTCCCCTTTCGTTTTTGGTGAGGAACAGTTTGAAAATGGTCCATAATGTTGAATTTGTCATCTCTCTGGAAACATTGCAAATAGAAAGGACTTCATGGTAAACTAGCTGGCATTGAGCAACATATTCACTGTTACATGTCTGACCAACAATTCCCTTGGAGTTTTTCCATGTTTCATATCTGAAGCCACAGCATTGAACCTTCTGTATCTGTCTTTCACCACAAAATGCTTTTTGATACATTTTCTGTAGTGGTAAGGTTTATCCACCTCTAGCTTCTTCACTCTTTCTAAATACCAGGACCCATATCTCAGGTAGGTTATGCAATTGAATTCATGAAACATAGTCAATCATTGCCTCCACAGTCTTCACGTGCAGCTCCCAATTACCGCCCTGATCTGGATGCACCAATTATTTCACTGGAGCTATCATGTGTAAAATTTGTAAAACATTTCCCCAGTATTTGCAAAGTTCTGATTTTTCTTCACATTCTTAGACAAATGCTAAGAACTTGGTTTTCAGGTTATCTGATTTTGAACTGAGTGCATTGAACTTTGCCTGGCTTTGTATTATGTCTTTTGAATGAAGTGCACCCTGTTACTTTTTCATTTTTGAGATGATATACAAAAACTAATTTGTCAATTTTGTTACAGAAAACATTGCAAAGCAATGTTCCCACAGCCTTAGATATGATGAACATACCTTGCAACTGATGGAGCAAGGTTTCGCAAAAAATAAACCTGCTCAAATCAAGTACCCCTATAATAAGTACTAACAGTAAGTAGAAGTAGTAAACTAATGTGCACCACACTTAAACACGGGGAATCTGCCTTGCGCATTTATGCACTAATGTGAATTAACATATGAAAGAACTAAACCTGTATGTGCATTGTATTTTAAAAGAAACGAGAAATGCTGCACAAATATGCCACATGTGCATCAGTAGTTGCCTGTTGTATCCCGGTTTGAAACAATAAATAATGCCGCTTTTGCCCAATGCTTATGCTAGGTAACATTAATGGGGTGGTAAACAGTGAGGGATGCAGTGTCATATATAATTATTGAATGTAAATATTTTATTCATTTTAGTGGATTGAATGAAGAACCATCTTTTCCTAAATTGACTAATGTGAAGGGAGGGCTTGGAATGGGAGCGATACTGTCAAGACAAAGCAGCCAGAAGTGCTGAGCACAGCAGAAGATGCCTATAAGTTGAAGGCTCTTGATGCTGAATGCCTGCCAATGGCTGAGATCGACCGCGTGAAAGATGACAACCTCCGCGGACGCTATTTAATTTGAATAAAGAATTCTACTAATAACCCTAAAGGTTTATGTGAACTTTGCAAAGTTGGCCAACAAGATTTGTTCCACGTTTTATTAATCTGTCCCAATGAAAGCATAGTTAAGGCCCGACGCCGTTACATAATCCCAATTCAATTAAAGTATAACGCTTTCTCTGCTCAAGATCTAATTACATTGTGTAACTTTCCGGTTAATGAATATGTTTGTCATAATCTGTTTAAGTTTTTAAAAAGCTTCTTGAATCTGTTTTAAAAAGAAGTACAATTCAAAGATTTTATTCTACCAAATCTATTCTAATGTTGTTTGAGTAGGTGGTTGAACATCGTTATTGACCATCTTGTAGTGAGCCTATAAAAAGAAAAAAATCAAAAGTGTTTTAGCTAAGCATTTATATGAGTATTTAATATCATTCTAATTTTGTATTTGTTGATCTCAGTTGAGGTCTGGATCAAATAAAGTTTTACTGTTTACTGAATAAAGAATGTTTAATTGTAACTTTTGTAAATTTCATGTGAAAAGTACTGAGAGTCAGACTATGGGAACGGAAGTGGAACAATAGAATAGTCAAAATGTAAGTGAATTCACTGTGATGTGACGTCCCACCTCCCACCTCCCAAAACCAACCAATCCCCTGTCAGGATTCATGAAATGTAGCAACTAATGTGGGACGGACATGTACGTTTTAGACTATAATTGGGGTTCCTTTAGGGGTGTGGTTTAGGGCTTAGGCTGGCAGGAGAGAGAGGGGAGACGCGTCGCTGTCTGTCGGTTTGCAGAGGGGCCTAGCTGATTTTTATCCTGTCCTACTCCTGACTAAAATTTCTTGCATTTCCTTGATTACCTTTTAGGGGTACCTCCAACATCTCCTGAGTCTTGAGGTGGTTTTCCTACAGACAGATAGGTTTATATTTAGCCTATGATGTTCTCAGCATTACTTTATTGATCTCAGAATATTTTGTCTTTCCACCTATCCACTCCATCAACAATAAATTGAAATGCATTATTTTTAGATGAACTCTTTTGTCTCTTACTCTATCCTTTCCTTCATTGCTCAATGCCATTGTTGAAAGAGTCTGTGTAAATTATTTCTCTGGTCATGAGGTTCGATGTTTGTAATTGTGACCTGGTGTAAATGAGCATTATTTTAATTCCGGAGATAAAACGCCTTTATTAACCTTACTGAGAGTCTGTGGTTAATTTGACAAATGTTTAGTGAGTTAGTATCTTATCATTACTACCAACTACTCAACCAATTGGCCCATCGACCAAGTTGAGGAAGAGTTGATATAAATATTAGTTAGCTAAATAAAATGTTCTAGGAGATTATACAAGAAGAGATGAATGAAACAAATTAATCCCAGTGCATTAGGGATACTGGGTGAATGCGTATGGGCCATTGTAATGGTTTGTGGAGTATTGATCCCTGATCAAATATTGGTATTGGCGCTGGATCAGTTTCTTGGTAGCAGAGGACAGTTCAATTATTGATTAGTTTGGTAATGTCTATTATTGATTATATGTTCTTAACACAAAGGGTTAGTTTCATGTTTTATGATGTCTAGAACTCCAGGTACGGAGATACCTGAGGAATGCCGAGAAGGAATCTGCTGGAAGTAGGCAAAAGAAGAATGTGGTAAAGAAATCACACTGCAGAAGTAGTTTGTCTGTTAAAATAATGCCTAAAAGCTATGGAGTGCTGTAGGTGTTATAACTTAGGAAATTTCATATGAGAGTATAGTGTTTGAATAGTGAAGGGTTTACTTCCGTAATTCTAGCCTCATTTCAAAGAAAATAGCTAGACTCCTTTTCACACCAAAAATTCCTCTTGTGAAATCTTGGTTTTATCCCTAGAAAAGTAATAGGTTCACCTGAAGCTTGTCTGGAGGGTAAAAATAAAGCTGGTCGTTATTAGGACTCGTAGTGAGAAAAATCCTGTTAAAACTGAAAACTATCTCTTTAATTAGTGGAACAGACAAAGTAGCATTGTTTTGTGTTGTTGCTAATAGAATTTTTATTAAGAAAAAATCAGAAAGTATCGCAGTAAATTTTTGTTTAGGGAGGGTCAGTAGAAGGAGTAATACTGACGTCAGAAAAAGGTTGTGCTAGTATTGGTTGAGACTTTGCTTACGTAGCAGTGCTGGGATTGGTTGGTTGGTGTGATCCACGCTAGTATTGGTTGAGACTTTGCTTACTTAGCAGTGCTGTCATTAGTTGGTTGGTGTGAGCTGCGATAGTATAGGACGAAAGTTAACCAATGAAGTGAGTAGAATTTCAGAAAGATTGTTCGTACATGATTAGACTCATTAGTGGAGGAAGTCAAAAAATGAAGGTAATGCCGAAAATAAAGAATTTTTTTAAGAAGGACAAACCAATTGTGACTAGAGAGGGAATTCTGATTCCGCCTCCAAATACGCCTGCTTCTTTTATGATGTTAGAAGATGATATCACACATGTATGTGGTTGGAAAATTAGATTGAGTATACGAAAGGCAATGGTGTTTTAGCTTTTCCGCAACATGGTACATTTAATGTGAGGATATTGCAAAATTTAAGAAATCAAATGAATTCCCTAGTCCCAAATCCTAGAATGACTCAGTTCAAAGCATTGGAAGAATGGGAAGTTAAAGCATTTGAGAGAGAAAAATATAGAATTGGTAACAGAGGTTATAGAAGTATGATGTTCAGATACCCCTTTGAGAGCAGGGATGAAAAATTGAAAAGATGGAGAAGAGCTGTAGTAACGGAAGGGCTATACCCAGTTTTAACAGTTGATGAGCTGACCGGAAGTAAATGTAAAGAGAAAATAAACTATTTAGAGACACCAAGTGTAAGAGGTGATTTTAATGACTCAGACGAAGATGAATTGATAGAAGTTATCATTAATAAAAAACCTCCACCATATGAGGGACATTTAGGGGTCGTGACACCAACTGCCCCGCAAATGGGAACCCCATTGACTCCACAAGTTACAGATATAGCCAAAGTAATGAAGGAGAATGAAGCAAAGATGTTGAATAAGGCCAGATTAGACCAGGTTCAGAAAATGAATCAGTTGAATTTAAATGCAGAAGCATTGACTGTACCAGTAACAGTTGGACCTGCAGTACTATTGTATGGAGATAGACAGAATGTAACTAAGGTACATGCATTAGCTGTGCCAGGTAGCAGCATTAGGAGTAATGTGAATGGGGATGGACAAGCAAACGTGAATAACACTTTGTTAGATCTTCCGATTAACGAGCTGATAACTGAGACCCCACAGAGAAATGTTCAATTTGAGCCCAGAAGAATAGAACCAAATGATACCCCATAGGAGGGAGTTCTGCAGGTCCCTCACCAGAAGAGGTAAACAATTGGATAAAAGAAACAATGAAGCCAAAACCACAATCACAGAGTATAAAGGTGAGCCAGTTAAAGGTTGACTTGGAAGAAATGATTATTGGAACATTAAGTCTGGGCTGATTAGGGACCTATGGTGAGGAAGAATTGTTGTTTTTGTGTACAAGTATTACCTGGAGAGCAAAGAATTTACATGAAAAGATATCTGAAGCTGCCAGTGAGTATGGAGTAGATATAGAAAAATCAAAGGTGCTGCATAAATCATACAGATTGGCTTGTACTGACAATGACTTAGAAAGTTTGAATGCTTCGGGAAAAAGGTTATAGATAAAAGAGATAATGAATATTCTGAAGAAATGGGGAGCTGTAGATCGTTGGAAAGTTAGACGGTCTAAAAGGAAAGAAGATGCAGTAAATAAAGGAGCGATTATGTTCCCTATGAAAGTAACCGAACAGGTTGAAAGGGCATGTCCAATGAGAGAAGTACCAGGTGGTGGATATGTACACGTTCCATGGTCGAGACAGGATATATTGTCTTTTACAAATGATTTTCCCAGACTGAGAGAAAAAACTGTCGAATGGTACAAACAGGTAGATAGATTTGTAAAGGTGTCGAAAGTTTTGTCAAAATATTTAGATGGTTTATTTTATATTGTTATACTCGCTGATTTATGGACAGAGTGTAAGATTACTGAATGGGGATTGGAAGCACACTGCCTCACAGTCCCAGCACAGTTCACCCCTTTGCATCCTGGTAAATGCAGTACACAGTTCAAACTTACTTCAAAATTATCTGGATTTTTTCACCAAAATTGGTGCGACATTGCTGTATATCTCTAGACACGTGTTTCTCGGTTGATCCGGTCATCAGTAGAGAGCAGCAGTATTAGAGAGCAAAGACAAATCAGCTGGGGTTGCTGGAAATGCGGCCAAGTTCCTTTCAGGCCACAGTACCACTCACAGGCACACAGGTGCATCTCCAAAGCTCGTCAGCTTGCTGGCTCAACGGAGCCTTTTAAACAGAATGGGGGTTGGGAGCACACTTCCTCACAGTCCCAGCATAGTTCGCCCCTTTGCATCCTGGTGAATGCAGTACACAGTTCAAACTTACTTCAAAACTAGCTGGAGTTTTTCACCAAAGTTGGTGCAGACATTGCTGTATATCTATAGACATGTGTTTCTCGGTTGAGCCCTTCATCAGTAGAGAGCAGCAGTTTTAGAGAGCAAAGAAAAATCATCTGCGGTTGCTGGAAATGCTGCCAAATTCCTCTCAGGTCACAGTACCACTCACAGGCACACAGGTGCATCTGCAAAGCTCGCCAGCTTGCTGGTTCAAGGGAGCCTTTTAAACAGAATGGGGCTTGGGAGCAAACCAGAAACACGTGTCTAAAGATCAGCACTATCTGCACCAACCTAGGCGAAATACTTGAAAATATCAGAGCGAGCTACAAGAGACTGCTTTTACCACAATGCCAGGGGCGAATCTTGCCTGAGAGGTCAGCGGTGTGCTCCCACATCCTGTTGTCTATTTAAAGTACTCCCGTGAATCATTGAGCTGACGAGCTCGTGGATGAAGCACCTGCACGTCAGTGAGAGGTACCGGACCTGATATAATGTTTGGCAGCCTACTCAGCAAACCCCAAAATAAAGACTGTATTCTCTACTGATGGCTGTTAATAAACCAGAAACACGTGTCTAGAGATCAGCACTATCTGCGCCAACCTTGGCGAATTACTCGAAAATATTGGAGCGAGCTACAAGAGACTGCATTTACCAGAATGCCAGGGGCGAACCTTGCCTGAGAGGTCAGCGGTGTGCTCCCACATCCTGTTGTCCATTTAAAGTACTCCAGTGAGTCATTGAGCTGACGAGCTTGTGGATGAAGTACCTGCACGCCAGTGAGAGGTACCGGACCTGATATAATGTTTGACAGCCTACTCAGCAAACTCCAAAATAAAGACTGTATTCTCTACTGATGACGGTTAATAAACCAGAAACACGTGTCTAGAGATCAGCACTATCTGCGCCAACCTTGGCAAAATACTCGAAAATATCGGAACGAGCTACAAGAGACTGCATTTACCAAATGCCAGGGGCAAACCTTGCCTGAGAGGTCAGCGGTGTGCTTCCACATCCTGTTGTCTATTTAGAGTGTAAGATTACTTTTTAATTGCCCAAAAGAAGAATACCCTAGTGATCCTAAAACAGGTACATCATCAGAAGAAGTAATGAAAAAGTAATCATGTAATCACTTTCTTAAAGGGAAAAGTCTCTCCAAAAGAAACAGATTGGGTTAAGATTGACAGAACTACCCAGGAACCGAAAGCGTCAGTTCATGCTTACTATGAACGACTGCTTCAGGTATTTAAACAGTATAGTGGTTTTGAAAATATTGGAGATAAAGACATGGCACATTTTGTGTATCGTTTTGTGTTCGACTTGAGACCTGAGGTTAGCAACATGATACAACAGCATTTCATTTGCTGGCAGAGCAAGACAGTGGATGAAATCCTACGGTATGCATAATATTGTAGAGGTGAAATTGAAAGTAAACATAAAAAGTTAAAGGAGAAAATGATGTGGGCACAAGTAAATGTAGCAGAACAACAAGAAAACATCAATAGTCAAACAAGGACAGAGTCAGAATGGGCAGAACTTCAGTGGAGGTAAAGATGAGTAAAGAAGAAGCTATGAAGAAATTTCCTTGTCATGCATGCGGAAAGTTTGGACATTGGAGGAATGAGTGTAGAACTGCTAAAAATAATCATGGGGGAAATCAACATTTTATTCCACAGATGCAGAATGAGGTGGGTGTAAATCTACAGCAGCAGATAGCTACACAAGAATTACAGGTGCCACATCCTTGCAATTCTAGTAATGTTAATGCTCAGGGTCAAAGGCACAATGTGAACACCGGATATCATGGAGGAGACCTGCTTGGTAAGAATCACAGCGTGAGTCAGCAATATTGGATGCAGTGCAATGGAAATGATTCAGACTCATCTCAATGACATTGCCTGAGGGGGGAGGAAGAGTGCGTACTTGGCACATCCCTAGCGGTAGATCAGTCAAGTCCTTTTGTTGACGGAAAATTGGAAGGAATATATATTACATTCTTAGAGGACACTGGTGCTACCCGTTCTACTGTGAGAGCAACAGAAATTCCAAACCTACCCCTCTCAGGAGAAACTATCCAAGTTGTAGGTGTCTTGAATAAACATATTAGAACGGCAGTCACAAACCCTATAGAAGTTCATATTGGAAACTTCAAAGACATGCATCGGTTGTGGTATGTGATTCAAGCCCAGTAAATCTCTTGGGAAGAGATTTGCTATGCAAAATTAATTGAACCATCTGTTGTACCCCAGATAGAATTGCATTTCAGACCCCAGATGAGGATGCGGAGTTTAAGATGATGTTAGAGAAGCAAGGAACAGAAATGAATGAGTTGTTTTGGCTTCTCAATGAAAATATTCTGCGGGAAGAATTAAAAAGTACAGTGAAACAGGATGTGTGGAATTTTTCAGGAAAATAAATTGGGTTGATGACAGGAGTAGATCCAATTCGGATAACAGTGAAGAATGGTGCTGTGTACCCAAACCCACCACAATACAAAATGAATCCAGAAGTGTTTGAAGGAGTTGCTCCAGTAATTGATCAAATGATTGAACTGGGGATTCTAAAAGAAATAATGAGCAGTCCTTGTAATTCGCCTATCATAGGTGTCAAAAAGCCTAATTGGAAGTACAGGATAGTGCAGGATTTACGTAAAATAAATAAAATTGTAGTGCCCTGTTGCCCAGTAGTGCCAAATCCAGCAGTGATTCTTTACCAAATTCCTTGTGATGCAGAATGGTACACAGTGATTGATTTGTGTCAAGTATTCTTTTCGATTCCTTTGCATCCGGACAGCCAATATTTATTTGCCTTTCAGTTCGGAGACCATGTTTTGGCACAGTGTCACCTCCCTCAAGGGTATACAGAGAGTCCCTCAAACTTTAATCAGATCTTGAAAAAAAGCTTAGGGACTTTTGTCATGCCAGGAAATTCGGTGTTGGTTCAGTACATTGATGACCTACTAGTGGCATCAAAAACACAAGAGCCATGTGTAATAGACACAATTGCCTTATTGAACCATCTTGCGGATAGAGGACATAAGGTGTCCCCTGCAAAATTACAATTTTGCAAACAGGAAGTACAGTACCTTGGACATCAAATAGAAAAGGGAGTTAGGAACGTAACCCCAGAAAGAATCTGTGTGATCAAACAGATGAATCCACCTAAAACTCAGAAAGAGGTGCGCATGTTTTTGGGAATGGTTGGATATTGTCGTCAGTGAAAATGTGGTTTCTCATTGATTGCAAAACCCCAAAAGAAATTGACACGGAAGGATGTGAAAGATCTGATTGTTTTGGATGATGAAGCCATGGATGCTTTCATAAAATTGAGAAGTAGTTTGTGTAGAGCACCTGCACTGGGAATGCCAGACTGTCGTGCCTGGTAGGAGGTTGTCTCGGAAACACCATGAACTTGAAGCTCTTTCCTGACCTCCCCCACACCGGTTCACTCCACACCAATGATATATATACACTTGGTGACAAGAGTAGATGCCAGTGTCAGGGACACAGGGGAACAAAACAAGGAAAGATGGGGAAGACACAGGAATCCGAAATCCAAGATGCAAGAGAACTGGTCAACACTCACTGTCTCTTCAGAACCCCTCCTGTTGGTAAAGAAAGAGTGATTAGAAATATAATGTATTCTATCTGTGAGTGTATATGCTAGAAAGCAGAGATGTATGGTACCTGATGATTACTTGCAGTGCTTCTACCTGTAATCAATCTTCCTTCTGTTGACATCACAGTAAGGTAGGTAAGGTGGGATATGAACAATGTACATTCCTATAACATAGGGGATTGGGTTATCAATAAGGGAGAGCCCACAGAATGCTTATAGGTATACGTATAGGTAATGGAGTGTACCTAATATATCCAGTGCCTTTATGAATGTTGACTCTCTGTTCTCCATAAAAGTAAATCCCGCATCATATAAGTAATTCCCTGTAAATTATAAAGGATATTATCAGGAATCTTCCACAGAGTCTACTGCATCTGTATATTTCTAAGGTATAGTATGTACCTGTTTTGTCTATGAGAAGTTCGTAATCACTTCTGACTCTTACATATAATGTTCCGTGGAAACAAAAGAAATAAACCTCACCGAGGTAACCTAAAGCGCGGACAATACTTCCGCAGCTAAAGTCTGTAAACAAAAGACTTCTCCGTGTACAACAACATAGATTAGCAATCACTGATGAGTGTTCTCTCTAGAAACCATAAGCGACTCTCTGACTTATCTGATCAGTAGAAGAGAGTCCCGAACCGAAGACCAACGCCGAGACGAGAGGAAATCCGTCGGAGCCCGAAAACGCCACCACCGTGACCCGGAAGCAATGCAGGAACCCGGAAGGAACGCAAAGCGTCTTCGCTATGGAAAGGGGAAACTATATAGCGAGAACGCGCATGCGCTAGACTTGCGCATGCGCTTTCCTGTTGCCTTCTATTCCGCCAACCATGTCTTTGCCAACCACGGCTTCCGTGGATCGGCAGGCATGACAGTACGCCCCTCCCAAACTGCCCCCAACCGGTTTGGGCTTTCCAGGATGGCGTCTATGAAACAAACGCGCCAATCTGGGTGCATGTATCTGACTTGCAGGTTCCCAACTACGTTCCTCTATGCCATACCCTTTCCAATGTATGAGGTACTGCAGTCTGCCTCTGCTCCTACGGGAGTCGATAATACTTTCCACCTCGTATTCCTCATCTGAATTCACTATAACAGGTGGCGGACTCACCGGTAACTGAGTACCCGGTGTAACTGGCTTCAGGAGCGAGACATGAAATACAGGGTGTATCTTCATGGATACAGGGAGGTCAAGTTTCATGGCAACTGGGTTGATAACCTTAGAGACAAGGAAAGGGCCAATGTATTTAGGTTGGAATTTGCATGCACCTCTCAATGCAATGTATTTGAAGGACAGCCATACCTTGTCCCCCGCCTTATACACTGGTTCAGGTGTTCGATGTGCATCTGCCCCCTTCTCATACTGTATCTTGGCTAAGCATGGGCGAATTTTGCGAATCTCGCGTTCGCGAATTTTGCGGATTTGCGAACTCGCAATCCGCAAAATCCGCGAATTCTCGCGAATTTGCGGATTTTTTTTTGTGTGTTTGCGCGGGTTTCTGCCAGTTCGCGAGGGTTTTGTACAATGTCGCAAATTGCGAACTTACCTGTCGGGTCGCAAGTTTCGCAAACTTGTTGTTTCTACGTGTCCAGCCTGTTTGGGACACTCTTCTTCATCACTGCCACTCTCTGTCACCACTGCCACTCTCTGACTACTCATGCCACCCTCTGGCCCACCCATGCCACCCTCTGTTTCATCACAGCACCCTCTGGTTGTCCAGTCAGTGTACATTATTGTGGCAACGCAAGCACACCTTCCCTGCCTCAAGTGACCTGAATTAATTTGGGGCTGATTAATGTGTCACAGAATATTTTTTTAGCTGGCACCTGCTTCCTTAGTGCTTCCTGATTAGTGATCTTTTGAACTTGCTAAGTGCTTTCATTGTTGCAAAATTAGTTACAACACCTGCCCTGCCCCAACTGACAATAATGAATTAGGGGCTGATTAATGGATTTGAACCTCCAGCCTGGCTCCTGCTTGTCTCCCTTAGCTGTAATTCAGGACCTTTGTGGCATATGTGTAACTATTCTGAGGTTCAGAGCAGGGTCACATAATAGTTGCAACTGGCAACTGAACTCTGGAGGGGCCCCTCAGGAAGCACTACAGGAAATGGCTACTAATGATGAGCCTGAACTTTTGAACCTGGTAAGTAGTTTCAGTTTTGCTAAGATCGTATTTCTGCAATTTTGCACTTATTCGCGGGGCGCGAAGTTGTACTGGGAAGCCGCGAACTCACGCGAACAGTGCGAGCAGTGCGAGCAAAATCCGCTGCTCGCGGATTTGCGGATTTTGCGGGAGATTCGCGAATCTCGCGGATTGCGAATTTACCGAAAATCCGCAAAATCCGCGAGCGAAACGGATTTTCCGCCCATGCTTAATCTTGGCTTTGTCTAAATTGTCTGAAACAGAATTATGAGTAGTCTGTAGATGTTGCACCAAAGCAGATACCGAGGGAGTGTTGCAAGTACTGGAAAGGGGTATAGGTAACACTCGAGGATGAAACCCATGAGACCCATAGAAAGGAGTGAATAAGGTGGAAAAGTGGTGACTGTTATTATATGTCAACTCCGCTAACCAGATGACTTCATCCCACTCTTTCATAGACTGGAGACATTGACATCTAATTAGTTGTTCTAGACTCTGGTTGACCCTTTCGGTTTGCCCATCCGTTTGAGGGTGGTGACTGGAGGACAACCGTACATCCACTTGTAAAAGTTCACATAATTGTCTCCAAAATCGGGAGACGAATTGGGTACCCCTATCCGTGATCAAAACAAAGGGTATGCCATGCAACCGAACAATGTGTTGTAAAAATACTTGAGCAAGCTTCATTGAAGTAGGTAAACTAGACAGAGGAATGAAATGAGCAGTCTTTGTGAACAAATCCACTACCACTAAAACAGTAGTATTCCCCAAGCTAGTGCGAGGCAGTTCTACGATAAAATCCATAGATACTGTATGCCATGGACCTGGAGGAGTCGGAATTGGATTTAACAGACCCACGGGTTTGGTGTGTGTTGCTTTGCTCTGTGCACATACATGACATGTCTTCACGAAGTTCTGTACATCTTGAGAAATACTGGGCCACCAACAATACCGTTTTACCAGTTCTATAGTTCTCTTGCATCCAGGATGGCCTGCTAGACCTTGAGTATGACACAACTGTAAAACCTTTTGTCTCAATGGTTCTGTGGGAATATATAACCCTCCTTGTACATATCCTAGCCCTTCCTTCCATTGGGTTTCTTGTTCCCCCAAATATTCCAGGATCTGGGGATTCTGCTGTGAGTCTTTGACCTCCTTCAGGAATCTCTCTTCCATACTGATTGCCCCTATGATTTTCTTGGATTCAAGAATAGAAGGTGGAACTTCCATAGTGGGCAAGGGATCAAAACCTAATCTGGAAAGAGTATCAGCTTTCCCATTCTTTCGTCCGGATCTGAAATGTATCTCAAAATCATACCCATTGAAAAATTGAGTCCACCTTAACTGTCTCATAGAAAGGGCTTTAGTAGTCTTCAGATATTGAAGGTTTCTATGGTCAGTGATGATGGTGACCGTATATCTAGAGCCTAACAAATAAGGTCTCCACTCTTCTAGTACCTTCTTTATTGCGAGCAGCTCCCTTTCTCCCACTGCATAATTGACTTTGGGTGCGGTAAGCTTGTGAGAATAGTAAGCTACTGGATGTAGTTCACCCGTGTCGGGATGAACTTGGGACAACACACCCCCTACCGCTACTTGGGAAGCATCCACTTCCACCATGAAAGGGCTGTTTTGGTCAGGGTGTCTCAGGACAGGAGCACTCGTGAAAGCATTCTTTAACCTCTGAAATGCTTCCTCTGCCTCTGCCGTCCAGATGAAGGGAATACCCTTCCTCAATAATCTGGTAATGGGTGTCACAATGTCTGAGAAGTGATTAATGAAACGTCTGTAGAAGTTGGCAAAACCAATGAACTGTGGTACCTCCTTCACAGAGGCGGGTGCTGTCCATTGCACTACCGCTCGTACCTTGTTGGGATCCATTTCCAATCCTTGAGAGGAAATGATGTATCCCAAAAAGGACACTCGTGACCTATGGAAAAAACATTTATCCAGCTTGCAGAACAGGTAATTGTCTCGTAACCTCTGTAGGACAGATTGGACATGAAGGATGTGTTCTTGTAATGTGCTTGAATATATCAGTAAGTCATCGATGTAGGCAATGACACATTGATCTAGAATGTCTCTCAGTATGTCATTTATGAAAAATTGAAAGGCAGAGGGAGCGTTGCATAAACCAAACGGCATGACTAGGTATTCGAATAGTCCATATTTAGTACAAAAAGCCGTTTTCCATTCGTCCCCCTCCTTAACTCTTACTAGGTGGTAAGCACCTCTTAGGTCGAATTTGGTGAAGAAATTGGCCGTCTTTACTTGATCCAATAAAGAAGAAATGAGAGGGAGCGGGTATCGATTCTTGATGGTAACAGCATTGAGGGAGCGATAATCGATACAACACCGCAGGCCCCCTTCCCGTTTCGGTATGAAGAAAAGGGCTGAAGAAGCGGGGGATCTAGACACTCTAATGAAACCTAAGTCCAACATCTTGTCTAGATACTCCCTCAAGTATACATTTTCCTTTTCGGTTAACGCATAGACCCTACTAGTAGGAATGCGAGCGCCTGCTTGTAAGTCTATCCTACAATCATATACCCTATGTGGGGGTAAACAAGTGGCCTCCTTGGCATCAAAAATAGATGAAAAAGGTGCGTAGACTGAAGGCAGGAAGGTGTCTGGCTCATCTATTTGCAACTCTGTATGTGTAATAACACTACAACCTATATGCATTATCTCCTGGTCTTGATGTGAAGAGGCAGGTTCTTCTGTGGTTTCCTGTAAATCTTGTAACCCCAATGGTTTAATATGATCACTACACACCTTGGGATCAAACTCTATACTGCCCTTCTGCCAGTCAATCGAGGGATTGTGGGCTCTTAACCAAGGTAGTCCTAATACTATGGGAAACTGCGGTGACTGGATAAGATCAAATAACAAGTTCTCTGTGTGAACATCCAGTAAGGTAACCAGTATGTTATCGGTGGATTGTGTAATAGGACCTGATTTAAGCGTGCTGCCATCAATGGTACAAACTTCTTCTATGATGTCCTTTGAGGCTACAGGAATTTTATGCTGCTGAGCCCATTCCTGATCCATAAAATTACCAGAGGCTCCGGAATCAAGCATGATAGGGATTTGTGTCTTAAACTGTTGCCACTGCAATAAAGAAGGCACTAAGAAATGACTCTGACCGTGAGAGGTTGAAGAGACTATAGATCCAGAATGACCCGATGCCTCAGTCTCTTTTGGCTTCGGGTCTGCTAGTTTTCCGACCTTCTATTTTGCTTAGGTTTGATAGGGCATTCTCTTAAGAAATGACCTGCCTTACCACAATATAAACATAGCTTCTGATCACGTCTTCTCTGTCTTTCTGCTTCACTGATTGGCCCCTTGATACTCCCTATTTGCATAGGTTCAACACCTTCCGAGGGAGAGCCCGTAGAGGACTCAGTTTCTGTCTTTCTCTCTCTATAATATGTTTTGCTATAATCATATCTATTCTTATCTTTTCTACGTTCACCCAAGCGGTGATCTAATTTGACCACCAGATCTATCAACTCAGGACACGTATCAGGGGGATCTACCACATGTGCCAAGGCGTCCTTTAGCTCATCACGGAGTCCTTTATAAAATAAAGCACTACGTTTGTCCTGTGGCCAACTAGCTTCTGCCACTAAACGATTAAAGGTGGCTATATAAGTAGGCAAATCCTTGTTTCCCTGTTTCAACAGAAGTAGTTCTGTATCGGCAGCGTGGGTGAAGGTGTGTTTATCAAATAGTTTACGGAGTTCACCCTTGAATCTATCATAGTCTATAAGTAAAGGATCGTCTCTTTCTATCAATGGTATAGCCCAATTGGAAGCGGAGCCACCCAAGTATGAAATCATGAATGCCACTTTCGCCTGATCCGTCGGAAAACAAGTGGGTTTACACATAAAATGTAATTGACACTGACTGATAAAGGCAGCGCATCTTGTAGGTTCACCCGAAAATCTTTCCGGGGGAGCAAGAGGCAAAGGTGGAGCAGGGGTAACTACCTGTATAACAGGTGTTTGCGAGCCCGAAGCTGTCCCAGCTCCATCTCTATCCATTCTATCTAGTCTAGTAGCCAAGGCCTGGGTTTCCAGCTGGAGATTACCCATCATATTAGCTAAATCTGTTAGCGTCACTTCCATGGTGTTTGGGCGACAAATATGTTAATGAGGCTTTGCGTTCTGTCGTGCCTGGTAGGAGGTTGTCTCGGAAACACCATGAAGTTGAAGCTCTTTCCTGACCTCCCCCACACCGGTTCACTCCACACCAATGATATATATACACTTGGTGACAAGAGTAGATGCCAGTGTCAGGGACACAGGGGAACAAAACAAGGAAAGATGGGGAAGACACAGGAATCCGAAATCCAAGATGCAAGAGAACTGGTCAACACTCACTGTCTCTTCAGAACCCCTCCTGTTGGTAAAGAAAGAGTGATTAGGAATATAATGTATTCTATCTGTGAGTGTATATGCTAGAAAGCAGAGATGTATGGTACCTGATGATTACTTGCAGTGCTTCTACCTGTAATCAATCTTCCTTCTGTTGACGTCACAGTAAGGTAGGTAAGGTGGGATATGAACAATGTACATTCCTATAACATAGGGGATTGGGTTATCAATAAGGGAGAGCCCACAGAATGCTTATAGGTATACGTATAGGTAATGGAGTGTACCTAATATATCCAGTGCCTTTATGAATGTTGACTCTCTGTTCTCCATAAAAGTAAATCCCGCATCATATAAGTAATTCCCTGTAAATTATAAAGGATATTATCAGGAATCTTCCACAGAGTCTACTGCATCTGTATATTTCTAAGGTATAGTATGTACCTGTTTTGTCTATGAGAAGTTCGTAATCACTTCTGACTCTTACATATAATGTTCCGTGGAAACAAAAGAAATAAACCTCACCGAGGTAACCTAAAGCGCGGACAATACTTCCGCAGCTAAAGTCTGTAAACAAAAGACTTCTCCGTGTACAACAACATAGATTAGCAAACACTGATGAGTGTTCTCTCTAGAAACCATAAGCGACTCTCTGACTTATCTGATCAGTAGAAGAGAGTCCCGAACCGAAGACCAACGCCGAGACGAGAGGAAATCCATCGGAGCCCGAAAACGCCACCACCGTGACCCGGAAGCAATGCAGGAACCCGGAAGGAACGCAAAGCGTCTTCGCTATGGAAAGGGGAAACTATATAGCGAGAACGCGCATGCGCTAGACTTGCGCATGCGCTTTCCTGTTGCCTTCTATTCCGCCAACCATGTCTTTGCCAACCACGGCTTCCGTGGATCGGCAGGCATGACACAGACTATACAAAAGAATTTGCATTGTACTGTTGTGAGAGAGATGGATGTGCGCTCTCAGTCTTAAATAAGAAACATGGAATGGCACGACGTCCAGTAGCATACTTTTCTGTTTCCTTGGATACCGAGGCTGCAGCATTGCCAGGATGTTTGAAAGCAGTAGCAGCTACTTGTATGAGTCTGGAACAGAATGAATCAATTGTGATGGGTTATCCTGTCAAGGTGAATGTGCCACATTCTGATGAGATTCTTTTGACCCAAACTAGGACCCAGTACCTTACTTCTAGTCAGCTGACTAAGTATGAAAGAGTAATTCTGGGTGCTGAAAATGTGACTGTGGTCAGGTGCACAACTTTGAATCCAGCGACTCTATTGCAAATTCTCGCTGTGAAAAAGTGAAAGAGGAAGCAGATCATGATTATATGGATGTGACAGAGTTATGCACTAACCCTAGGCCAGATATTGAAGACCGTCCTTTGGAAGATTCAGATTGTGAGTTGTTTGTTGATGAGTCGTGTTTGAGAAATGAAAGAGGTGAATTATGCATTGTCTATGCTTTTTGCACCTTAGAAGGAGTCATTGAAGCATCCTGTCTGAAAGGAGTAAACTCCGCCCAGATAGCTGAGCTGATAGCTCTGACCAGAGCATGTAAAGTTGGCAAAGGTCTGAAAATAACCTTATTCACAGACAGTCAGTATGGATTTGGAATAGTGCACGATTTCGGCCAGCTATGGATGTAAAGGGAATTCTTGACTTCTTCAGATTCCCCCATTTGAAATGGTCAAATTTTGAAAGAATTATTGGATGCTTTGCAATTGCTCAAAGGAATTGCAGTAGTCAAATGTGCTGCACATCAATCAGGAGACGATTATGTGACAAAAGGCAATAGATATGCGGACCAAATTGCATGTTATTGTGCACAAAACACAATAGCCTTAAACAGATTAATTGAAAGAGGAAATACTGAATGCCATCTTATGTTAATAACTTCAACAACATTAGAAACTTGGGATCAGGTGAGGAAAATGCAGGAAGAGGCAAGTGATGAAGAAAAGGAAAATTGGAAACATACAGGTTGTAGAAAGAGGGCAGAAGACGAGCTGTGGGTTTACCAGGATGAGAGACCAGTTTTGCCAGACTCTTTGCTTTCTCACATGGTCAGGGTGTAACCATGGACATGCACATATTGGAAGAGATGCAATGATTAGGCTCTTTAGGCAGACATAGTATAATCCAAAGTTCAGGGTCATTGCAGAGAGCCTTTGCCAGAGGTGCATCATATGTCAGCCGCAGAATCCAGAGAGAAAGACAGTTGTGAGCTGGGGACAAATTGGGAGAGCAGGAGGTCCATTCACCCGACTCCACCTTGACTTCATTGAGCTTCCCCCTTGCAATGGGCGCAAATATGCCATGGTCATTGTATGCTTGTTCTCTCGCTGGGTGGAAGCCTACCATATGAGGAGAAATGACAGTCTCACTGTAGCCAAACTACTGCTAAGAGAACTGATCCCTAGGTTTTGAACCCCAGTCACTTTGGAAACAGATAGAAGAACTCATTTTAATAATGAGTAGGGCTCCCGGTTTAATGGTATTTATTTTTTGAACATGTCTGTCAGTATTTATGCATATTTATTTTTTGCCCATCTTATTGGTATTCATCCATATTTATTTTGTGTTTGGTAAACAGATGAGGTGATAACCTGTATATTTCTGCATTTATTTATCGGATAAACGTGGACTCATACTTGGATGCCTGTCAGGTATTAGCACATTACACAACCAAAAATATGAAAATAATAAACCCACATTAAAAAAATTATGTTATAACACATATACATGTTGAGATATGCAGTAATTAAAGTACATCTCAATGAGCTTTAGCTCCGCATGCTGTCATTATGTACAGCTACTGAGCTGAAAGGCATTGATCTCAGCATGGTGAATCACTCAAACAAAGCTAAATTATCTTTATTGTTCTGCTTTTAAAAATAAATGCAGACAGAAGAGGCAGTGTTTTCTGTCTGTATTTATCTGTAAAAATCAGTCAAAATGGAAAACAGGGAGCCCTAATAATGAGGTAATTCGACTGATTTGTACAGAAGCTGCATTGTGCCCGTGGGAGCGAAATATTTCTGGGGCCCACTGGTGCAGGGGTTCGCCCTTCTGCGTACTCGAGTCCTCGGACTAATAGATAGAGATTGGCACAGAAGCTGTAATACCAAGAAAGTTGTTTATTTAACACTCATGAGTGGGACTACATTGATACATAACCCTCGGGCAATGTATGAGGCAGTACCCGGAGTTCAGAAACCATGGGCCTCACTGGCTGAAGGAGTTAACTATAGATGATGACTCAGTAGAAATAGAGAGTCAGGCAACAGTAAAGACGGGGAAGCACATAGCAAACACATGGCTTAACTAAAATGGAAGCCCCAAACAAAATGGCTTCACCTCATGCTAACAGTAATCTTTGCCAACTTCCACAGACGACCCACTTAGCATTAGCTGAAGACATCTCTATGATTTAGTAGGAACAAGGAAAACATCTTGTATGTCGATTTGCATCATCTCATTACCTTCTTGGTCTAATATATATTGGGTGTTCACATTCTTAACGTTGCGTTTGGTAGGTATACAAGCAGAGGCACAAAGGGAATAAAGCACCGGGCCACATTGTATACATAAACAGCATGACAGTAGGATCACAAAGAATATACATAGAACTGTCAACAGTTTCCAGCACCCAGTAATGAACAACGTCCATAACCAGCCAGTTAAAGTCCATGTTCCTGAATCCGGATGAATCTCTGCAGCTATCTTATGCACTTTAGAGATTGCATCAAAACTGAAGTGGCATGATCAGGGATGTAAACACAACAGCTGCTCCCGATGATGCAACATGCACCACCACGATCAGCCAACACGACGTCGAGGACCATTTGATTTTGGAGCGCCACAATCCTTGCAATTTGCAGTACTTCTGTGATGTTTCCAAGTGCCATAGCTGTTTGGTTGGTTACAGCCTCTACAACACGTGTCAAGCGCCTGATCTTTCTGCTGTTCAAGGCGGCACCAACAAAGAAGAACAGTCTCAAATTAAAGTCAACATATTTCTGCAGTGCAGTGTCAGTCTGATCCACCTCATCATGATTTATTGTTCTCTTTGATCGGCTCTTAGTAATGTCATTGTACAGTTTATAGTCTTCATGGTAGGATGCAGGTGCCAAAAACACAGGTGGTAGCAAAAAGGACACATGGCAAGTTCCTGACCAACCAATGGGCAGATGGTGGTATCCTTTATTTCTGCATATAAAATAAGTATTGTGTGATGACATAAAACTGCTGTTATTTACTCCAGTAATATTTAACACCAGAGTAAAGTCACTTTTCCCCAAGGGAATACTTCCAATACTGTTCACACACAGATCTGCTTGTGCTCTGGTAACAGCTATATCAGGAGGCCCATTACCCTTGACAGTTCGAGTGTTTGGAAAAACATAGTGCATGGAGGAGTTTCCTCGGTGATACTCCTCCATTTCCCATACAGTTCCTTTAGCTTGTGGATCTCCTTCCTCATCAGGGTGGCATACTTTATTAAGTTGAAAATGTAGTCTTCCTACATCTGCATAAGTAATATTAGCAACTTCAGATGCCCATAGCAGTGCAAACCAGGCCCCGCAGGAGCCGTTATGTGAAAATGGCAGAGGTATAAAAGGCATTCCTCCCTTTTTCTGATGAGCAGGCATCATTCCACACACCCAACAGTTGGTAATGTGTGTAGCATTATGGGTGTGATGCAACATTTGAATGAACGTATTATTGAGGTAGGACGTTCTGTGCTGCTGCTCATGGTAGGGAAGGGAGAAGTAATGATGCTCAATGGGGATAGGAGTAGTAACAGTCAGAAAATTTCGAGCAGGGGCTACTCGCTCTACAACCCATGTTATTATAGCGATCAGAGCGATAATTGAAGTGAGTCCAATAATGAACATTATCTTTTGATCACAAACTCTTAATTTCTTTTCTGCAGACATGTTTATCTCGATGTTGAACAACAAAGCAGATCTTCACAATAAGGTCCTGGGCAGCCGGTGGTTTCTTCACTGAGGTTGAGACGGGTATCGCTATTTGGGTCCCCCCTTTCCTACTCATGTTTTCACTAACCCAGGACAGTGACTTAACCATTCTCTTTCAACAGCGAAGTTTCCGGGGTCGCAGCTGATATTGAGATGCATCAGGGATTGTATGGTCCAGGAAGAATAACTCAGATTCTGTAGGTGATGCAGCTTGGCCTTTCTCTGTGTCTAGGATATCACAATGGCCGATCAATGTAGCATGCTCCACCAAGGTAGACGGCACCCTCTTGCAGTGGGTGAAGAGGATCTAGTTCATCCGATTGATCACCTGAACTGCAGTTCTGGCCACCAAGAGCACCTGCTCAGGGCCGCGCCACCTTGGTTCCAGACTGTTCAACCTCTGGAACCCTTTTACCATAACCTGGTCACCAGGTCGTAGATCCTGACCATCACCTTGTGATCTGTAAGGTAGAGCTTCTCGGACCTGTTGATGAATAGAAAGCAAGCTGTCAGTCAACTGAGATAAGTAATCACTCATCAACACATAAGATACACCATGTATAGGATGTGGCCTAGGAATCCCCCAAATATTAATTGGCTTCCCAAATACTACCACATACGGTGTGAGGCCAGACTGTGTATGTGGTACCGATCTAATGGATAGCAATGCCAAGGGCAGTGCATCAGGCCATTTCAGAAATGTGGAAGCCTGTATTTTAGCCAACTTAAGCTTGAGAGTAGAATAATATTGTTCCACTAGCCCTGCTGATTGTGGGCGAAAAGCAGCATGGAACTTCTGCTTAGTTCCCAATCTCTTCAAGACATACTCAACAACTTGCCCAATGAAATGGGGTCCGTTGTCATTCCACAAAAGTTGGCAAACGCCAAATCTGGGGAAAAACTCCTTTAGAAGCACCTTTGCTGTAGAAGAAGCTTCATTATGTTTCGTAGAGTATGCCTCTATCCACTTACGAAAGGCACATACCACTACTAGGACATACTTTAAGTTATTACAGTGTTCAAGCTGGATATAATCTATTTGCAGTACCTCAAAAGGTGCAGTTGGTGTGGCAAACCCTCCTTCAGGAGTTCGTGTTCCGTTTCCAGGATTATGCTGCAGACAAATCAGACAAGACTGTACTCTCTTTTTAGCTGTGCTGGCAATATCTGGATGATCCCAAACTTGCATAAGTAGCTTTGCTATTGAGGATGCTCCAACCTGTGCCGGCCGTTGTTCCATGTGAATCATGGAATGTAAGTAGGCTGTGGGCAATCTCCATTTGGTCATGTCTTTATTCCTCCAGCAGCCCTCCTCATCTCCAATGTTCCCTCCTTAGACCATTGGTCTAATTCCTCAGCCAAGGCAGATCTGTACATGTCTAGCACCTCTTGCCTGGCATCATGCCATCTTTCCGCCTGGGACTTAACTACGTACATAGATGTAGTACTTCGCTGCATTGCAGTCTCACGGGCTGTGTGATCCGCGAAGGCATTGCCCTGTCGTATTTTATCAGTCACTTTCTTGTGTGTGCTACACTTAACAATTGCTACTTTCTTGGGGTATGTCAAGGCAGTAATAAGATTATGCACTAATTCTCCATGCACTATTTCTGTCCCATGTGATGTAAGGAAGCCTCTTTCCTTCCAGAGTAGCCCAAAATCGTGAGCAACTCCAAAGGCTTATCGGTGTAGATGTTAACAGACAAATCAGTGCTAAGCTCATACGCCCTCGTAAATGCTATCAGCTCAGCTGCCTGAGCTGACTTCTCTGGAATGCGAGCTGTCTCAACTACTGTCTGGAGTGTTGTAATTGCATATGCAGCTGATGTCGTGCCATCTGGCAGTTTCAAACAAGACCCATCAACCCACAATTCCCCATCAACACTTGAAAGGGGCATATCTTGCAGGTCAACATGACCCTTTGTCTGATCCTCAGTAAGGAATATACAGTCATGGGATTCCTGTGACTTGTACTGAGTAGCTGGGAATGGCAATAGATTAGCCGGATTAAGAGTTGAACATTTTTCAAGGTAATATGAGGGGCCAAAAGTGTCAATTCATATTCTGTCAAGCGAGCACTAGTTAAATGTGGCATTTTTATTTGGTTCAACAGGGCGTCAACTGCATGGGGTACTAACACATGCAATCTATGTGACAAAACTATTCCCTCACTCTGACGTATGGGACAGCTGCCGCTGCCACGGAGCGCAAATACCCAGGCAACGCATGAGCAACTGGATCGAGGACAGCTGAAAAATATGCACAAGGACACTGCTTATCACTGTGTGTCTGTGTTAAAACCAAGAGAGAACAACCATCCCTCTTGTGTAAAAAGAGTGTGAATGCATTGGCGTAATCTGGAGTGCCTAATACTGGTGCAGAACATAGAGCTTGACGCAATTGTTGAAAAGCATTCTGGCATTCGGTCGTCCATGGGAGGGGCATTAGTCAAAAGAGCCAACAAAGGTTTAATAATATGTGAAAAGCTAGGGATCCATTGCCTACAAAAAGAAGTAAGACCAATCAGTGCACGAACATCCTTTTGAGGACGAGGCACTGGCGTGTCTAAAATAGCTTGAATGCGGTCTGGTGTGAGAGCACGTTCCTTCGTAGACAGGAGGTGACCTAAATAGGTAACCTGCTGTCTACAATATTAAATTTTTTTCCTAGAAACCATGTGATGGAGAGATGCAAGAAAGGAGAGCAGTGACAGTGTTCCTTCTTCACACTGGTCAGGAGTATCTGCAGCCAACAAGATGTCATCAACATATTGTATGAGAGCCACCCCTTTTGGCACAGGTAAAGAATCAAGCTGCCTTTTCAATTCCTGGCTATAAAAACTAGGACTATCTGTATACCCCTGTGGGGCTCTACAAAATCTGAATGATCGATTATTCAAAGTGAAGCCAAACAAATAACAGCTGTCAGGATGAAAAGGTATGGAGAAGAAAGCATTTCTCAAATCCATCACAGTAAATGTAGTAGCAGTTGGAGGAACCATGGTAAGAAGCGCCGCAATGTCAGAGACTACCGGGTATTGGGGCACTATGATCTTATTAACCTCGCGTAAATCAATGATAAACCTGTATATTTTAGTATCAAGGTCTTTTTTCAAGAGGGGAAGGATAGGGCTATTGCAAATATTGTAAGGGACTTCTTCCGCAACTCCCACTCCAATCAGATCTTGAACAATACGTATTAGTGCCTCTTCACCTTTTTGAGATATTTTTATGTTGGGGATGTTGTGGCAATAAAGCACTTTCCTTTACTTGAATATGGACTGGTGGGATAACCATTTGTCCCACATCGGTACCTGATGTAGCCCACAAGGTACTAGATAGTGATGCCAAATCAATATCTTCTCTAATGAGACAAGACATGTCAACCATGGGATAGTTATCATTCAAAATAACACGCCCACCTTCTGGGCAACATCATATCGTAGCACGAAAATGTTTGAGCATATCAAGACCCACAATATTGTCCGGTGTATTAGGGGAAAGCAAAAAAGGACAGGTTGCAGGGAATGTATCAACATGAAAAGCAAGCGGCTGTGACAGTGGGCTAAGTGAAGGTGTCCCATTGAATCCTATCAATGTTATTGTTAAACCAGATAGGTGAGCCCTAGGACCCAATTGTTTAGACAGAGCACTATGAGTAGCTCCTGTATAAACCAGAAACCGATCAGTAGAATCCAAGACATTTGCATCTACATAGGGGCCCTTCTGATCTACTGGGATTTCAACTGGTTTCTTACCCCATCGCAGGCATTCCTATGCGTAACTAGAATCCCTCAAATCATCAGTCGAATAATCAGACATTTGATATTGATTTCGCCTGTCGAAAGTATTAGAAGAATTCTGAGTATGCTCTACTGCCTCAAACCTAGTGCGATTATTCATACCTCCCCTATTTCCTAGATTACCTGGGCGGTTTCTCATTTGTCCTCTACCACGCTGGCACTGCTGACCTTGCAAAAGTAGGCACTCAAAACGCCAATGTCATATCTCCTTATAATAAGAAAACTGATCGGAAGATAAAGTAGCTCAAAGAATAGAGGGTGCACCATGGCGATACCGCCTCCACCACCACCTCTATAAGATGGACCATAAACCTGAGCTAACATAACTTTCATCTTTAAATATTTAGCCCTTTTATCCTCCTTGCCGTTCGCTTCCAATTCCTGACATTCATAATACTGAGCCATAGTCAAAAGAGAGACTGGGTAAGACATAGTCCATGAACTCTCACTGGCCTTTAAGCGACTAGCTATTTCTGGCAACATTTTCTCAACAAATTTGTCAACGAACAGATGTTTGCCCATGTCATCTGTCAATGACTGCCCACTAAAGTCATGGAATGTCTCCTCAAACGTGTAAAGAAATCAGAAACTGACTCATCCGCTTTCTGCCTACAGGATGCTAACATAGTCCAATCTATCTTTTAGGAGGTATAAGGGTTTTCAATTTAGTTATTATAGCCTTTGGAAGGCCTAATATCTCTGTTTGCAGTTTCTGTGCAGGTTCTCTTTCTGCATTTTTTCTCTCTATTTCCTTCCAAATGTCTCAAAAAGTGGTATGATCGCCTACTTTACGTATAGATCTCCACATATCAGGGGGTAAGATGAGCCCCAAAAACATGTCAATATCAGGCAAAGTCATAGTGCAAGAACTAATAGCTCCTTCAACTTCTTCATAAAAAGCAGCCGGATTTTTCTGTGGGTCAGGCAAAGCAGCTTTAAGAGCCATGACATCCGCTCTACTCCAAGGAGTATAGACCCAATTGTAAACAAAATATCCCTCCGCATCAGTTGAATCTTTATTGTCACTTGTTCCCGCAACCCTAGGAGGGACATATAAAGGTGCAGCTTCACGCATTGGTTTCCCATGAACCTCATTATCCTTATCTGTCCCTGGATCTGCCTTTTTCTCCTCTCGCAAACGGAACGCATCAGTTTGTAGTTTAACCACATGTCTAACTAAATCGTCCACCTGGGAAGGGAGAAAAAGACTGTCACTCAATTGTTTATGATCAGATTTTATATCAGCAGGCTCTAATTCTTTGGAATGTTTCCTAGAATTTGCTATTACTTCTCCAGTAAACGACTCTGCAAAATATACCTGCTCTGATTCTGGTCATTGCTGAACAGCTATTATAATATCTGGAGCAGAGATGGTACTGCAAGCTGCTTTACGGACAGCAGATCTAAGAGAGGCCGCATGGTCAGCGGTCAAGAAAGAGCAAGTATGCTGTTTACCTTCTGAATCTGTCCCTTTCTAATCTAAGAGAGATGTATTGTCATCTGATTAGTCCTCGGGTGCAGGGGGAAAAGTATATGGAGGCGGAGATCGATCTGACAAATTTGAATCATCCTGAGGTTTTTTAAGTAGAGGATAAAGGGGGGCATGGACAGGGTATTGGCAAATTTACCTGTAAACGACGCTCCCTATCCTCTTTCTCTTTTATTTCCTTCATTTCTTAATTTGTCATTTCCAGCGCTTTCACATAGATATTTTTGCGCTGTTCTTTTTCTGCTAAAGCTTGCTCTTTTCTCACTCTCTCATGCGCTTCTTTCTTCCATATTCATACACAGTCAAACATATATGGTCTGCTTTTAGGTTTAAACACACATTATTCCACATACTGAATCTTTCTAAGATTAAATGACCCATTTATTGGCCATCGTAGATCAGGATCCTTTTTAGTGTATTTGTTCCATAGTGCACTATACATTATGGAAAAAATACTGGGGCATATTATCAAGCCTGTGCGCTAAAATTATCGCCGCTTTATCGGCCGAAAACGGCCGATAAAGCGGCGATAATGGGCTTGATAATATGCTCTGTGGAATTCCAATCGAAGCCCATGTTAGATGTCTTCACATCTAACATGTGCTTCGATTGGAATTCCATAGAGCATATTATCAAGCCCATTATCGCCGCTTTATCGGCCGTTTTCGGCCGATAAAGCGGCGATAATTTTAGCGCACAGGCTTGATAATATGCCCCACTGTTTTTAATGTACATATACCTATTTGGTGTTCCCTCAGGGGGAGCCGGCTGACTTTGTTCTAAATCCATTTTGGTACCTCCAAGAAAGCAACACATCCTACGAAGTGTGCTAGTGACAGGCATGTTGTAAATATAGTAAATATAATATTGTAACAAAATAGTACTTATCACAAATACAGTACTGTTCATAAATTCAAAAGTTAGAGAAAAATCTCCTCATTGCCTGCCAATGTATGTTGCAACACACATAGTACCGAAACCAAACCAGAATTTTGGCCAAAAACTCAAGATTGCCGCTTTAGCGACCTTACAGAGCAAAAATCTCCAGCCTCCAACTGCCAAGCTCTGAATAGACCTAATGGTCACTGCAAGACGAACGCCAAAGAGATCGCAGTCGGGGACCGGTCGCCACGTTGAAGGTCAAATCTGGAAAATCGGAAAGCACTTTGGTCTGCAAAGACAAGGGTCTCCTCATGCAGCCTACCTCCTCAGCGAGATTCCAAACCTACGTCAAGACCACTCCATCGGGCAACCGTGTCTCCGATGAGCCCCACGTAACTGGTGACAGTTTGTGGGAGTAAGCCTTTTCAGGGGCCCACTGGTGCAGGGGTTAGCACCTTCTGTATACTCGAGTCCTCGGACTAACAGATAGAGATTGGCACGGAAGCTGTAATACCAAGAAAGTAGTTTATTTAACACTCATGAGTGGGACTACATTGATACATAACCCTCGAGCAATGTATGAGGCAGTACCCAGAGTACAGATACCTTTGGCCTTTTATAACCAGTTTGTAGCTGAGTAAGCGTGAAGGTTCAAAAAGAGGTGTTAGAAGTATACACACGAATAGCTATTCACATATAAGGGTACATGAGAATCACTAAGTCAACAGAGTGGGAGGAGTTACATAATTGTTGACATCAGTTAAAATAGCCTAACAGTTACATTTGAGACAGGTGCATTCTAGCAGCTACAGGCCTTTCTGAGCATGGTATATGATTGTTGTCTGTCTCAATGTAATATTGAATTATTGGACATTGTCCCTTGCATAGAAGAATTGACAGTCCCCTATTTGAAAAGATTACAGATATTTATCCCTCCTTTTCCATTTTTGCACTTTCTCGAAATAGAGAGGCAGGCAACAGTGAAGACGGGGAAGCACATGGCAAAAACGTGGCTTAACTAAAATGGAGGCCACAAACAACAAAGTGGCTTCAGCTCATGCTAACAGTAATCTCTGCCAACTTCCAAATGCCTATGGACCGGAAGCCTCTGGAGTGGTCGAGCAAATTAATGGCACTATAAAATCCAGGTTAGGGAAAATATGTGCTTCTTCTTCACTGAAATGGCCTGACGCTTTAGCCCTTGTGCTGATTAGTCTGAGAAGCATCCCTGATAGAAAGACTGGATTGAGTCCTCATGAAATCCTCATGAGAAGGGTAATGAGACAGGCATATGTACCAGCGAACAAACTGATGCGTATATCTGATGATCTGGTGCTTGACTATTGCAGAGGCCTGGCTGAACTGGTACGTTCTGTGTCCAATGCAAAAGCAACAGTTGATGGACAGAATGCAGTACAGAGATCTGGGCCTAAATCCATAGTTTTTTTGCTCACCATGCCATTCCAGTTTGAACCCAGCCATATGCAAATCAGTCTTGACTGTGTGCCCCATGGGAAAAGTCCAGCCCGAACTGTCAAGGCAGGCCCTCCCTGGACTGGAAACAAGCATCCTAGGACCGGTTTTGGGCTTTCAGCCCTCATCAGCCAGGATACCTTGATTCCAGTGGCATGGAGAGCACGGGACTCACGTCTGAGCATACCCATCCCACTCGGTGTGGCAAATGCAAAAACAACAGTTGATGAACAGAATGCAGAACAATGTCATACATTCACCCCAGTACAGAGATCTGGGCCTAAATCTATTGTTTTCTTGCTCACCATGCCATTCCAGTTTGAACCCAGCCATATGCAAGTTAGTCTTGACCCTGTGCCCCATGGGAACAGTCCAGCCCGAGCTGCCAAGCCAGGTCCTCCCTGGCCTGGAAACAAGCATCCTAGGACCGATTTCGGGCTCTCAGCCCTCATCAGCCAGGATAGCTTGATTCCAGTGGCATGGAGCGCACGGGACTCACGTCTGAGCATATCCGGCCCACTCGGGGTGACAAATGCAAAAACCAGGTTGGAGAAGATGACACAACCATATATCGAAATTGAGCTCATGATCTGAGTCCTGGTGAGTGGGTCTACATCAAGAAACAAGTACGAAGGTGGCGTGGATTGGCCAGCGAACATGGCGGTTGTGTAGAGCCGGAGCTCCGACCAGCCGATCTAAAATCCTAGCCCTGGTCATCACACACAGTTCCCTGCAATCCTACTTGGTGCCCGGTGCCGGAGGCATCGGACGACGGTACTTGGAGACGCCCGAGTCAGCTCCTGTGATCGAGAGACATCCCGGAGGAAGGCTGCGAGCGGGGCTGCCCCGTGCGGCCTGCTAAGCCGGGGCCTCGATTTTGGCGTGAACCGATCGGCTGGGGTGGCCGCATCGGGTGTTAAAGAGGTGCCTGCCTTGCTGATTGTCGAGGGACCGGAGGTCCCGGGAGCTGGTTCTTCCGCCTGGTGGCACCGCTGGGGACGCGGCTGTGGGGCGAGCCTGGAGGGCGCCGGATCCGAGGATGGCCGGTGAGAGCGGCCGCCATCTTGGTTGGAGAAGAGACTGGCGCCGATCGGAGGAGAGCCGCGACGGAACAGGCGGGTGGCTGCCCCATGTCCAGGTCAGTGCGGCGCCCTGTTGTGGGAAGAGCAGGGTGGCTGCAGAACCATGTCGATCATCGGGGGTCAGGTCGGGCCCCAGGCCCACATCCAGTTGTGAGCGGACCGTGCAGCGACGTCCCCTCTGTACATGAGACCACGGGACTAATCGGAGGAGAGCCGCGACGGAACAGGTGGGCGGCTGCCTCGTGTCCAGGTCAGTGCGGCGCCCTGTAGTGGGAAGAGCAGGGTGGCTGCGGGGGCTTGCCGATAATCGGGGGTCAGGTCGGGCCCCGGCTCACATTCACTGGGGAGCGGACCGCACAGTCACGTCCCCCCTGTATATGGGACCAAGGGCTGAAGGTATCTGCCCAGCATCTTCTGGTGCCGGTTGGGGGGCGACACTGCTGTTTGTGGACCGCGGAGCCGAGTCAGCCATTCCACCACCTCCTTGGGCAGGCAATCAGCGGTTGGTGGCCGTTGTTGCGCGGCAGCCGGCGGCGCGGTCAGTCGGACAGAGGCCGGGGGGCAGCCCCGCTCATCGGGGGCATCATGACGCGAGGTGGAGGTGGAAGCCAGGACAAACAGGGACCAATAGACACATTTACTGAGGCTGCTGGCTCGAAGGGTGCACAGACTCAGGTGTCAGACAACGCGGCACTCTTGGCGGCGATCACGCAGTCCAGAGATGCCCTGGATGCTAAGATTGGGGCAGTGGGCTCGGATGTGATGCTCCTTCAGCAGGACTTAAGAAACGCTGTGGAACCCATAACAGGTGCAGAAACGCGCATATCTACGGTGGAGGAAGACATTACTACCCTGAAAAAGAGGGTCGTGGCCCTGGAGAGAATTCAGAAGGGCCTTGCCCTGAGAGCTGAGGATGCGGAGGGGCGCGCTAGGCGCGGTAACCTTCGCTTCCTAGGATTTCCAGAGGATTGCGAGAAGGGCAATACGGAGCGTTTCCTGACACAATGGCTGGAGGGCTGGATGCCAGACAACACTCTCTCTCGCTGTTTTGTAGTGGAAAGGGCCCACCGTGCGCTGACACAGAAATCCCCGGTAGGTGAGCGCCTGCGTCCCATGATCGCCGATAGGGACGCTATCCTGAAACAGGCGAGATTGAAGGGCCAGCTCATGTATGAGAATGCTAACATTCTTATATTCCCGGACTACACAAAACTGGTCCAGCAACAACGACAATCTTTCACAGCGGCCAAGGCTCGCCTCAGGGGCCTAAAACTACCATATGCACTGCTCTACCCGGCGAGGTTCTTCTTTGACACCCCGGAAGAGGTCTTTCGATGGACGGACGAGACTGTAAAGGTTTGCGTCAACATGGCAAGATGTGGGGAGTCTGACTCCTCAACAGGGGGCCCTGCCGGAGGGGGTCCCGAGAGACGGCGACAGCGTCGTGGCAGATCACGCTCAAGCCGCAGCTCGCAGTCGAGATCAAAGACCCGTCAAGATAAAGACATGCAGGAGGTCCAGGAGGATGTGCCCTGAATACAGAGGGAACTGACATTTGCTTTCGCTACATGTTAAACAACGATGACCAGGGCGATGTGGCCCTGGCTGGTGGCCACACTTGTTTAGGGTTAAGGAGGGAACTACAGCCTAGTTCCACATGGGCTGCTGTATGGGGATCCATTGGAGGGGGTGGCACTTGGCTCCCAGTTGGAGCCGAGACCACACTCCGACCATGACAGGTGCTTCCATATTTGGGAGGTGCGGGGTGGGGGGGGAGGAGGGGTTGTTGGGGATTGGTTTTGTTCCAGTAGGGGGGGGAGGGCTCGCGCGCAATATGCTGCTTCCGATCTGTTGTGGGAACTGTCAATGCTGCCTTCATGGGGCAGTGGGCAGTGCAGTAATATGTGCTACTGCGTAAATGTCTATTGATAGTGGGGGTGCACGGCTAGGCCCTTGTGGGACACGTTTAATGAGCTGGAATGTGAGGGGGATGTTGGACAAGGTAAAGAGGGGAGCAGTGTTTGCTTGGGCTAAGAGGAGAGGAGCTGATATACTGTTATTGCAAGAAACGCACTTGATGGGCACCAAAGCGCTCTGCCTTCAGTGAAATGGCTTCACCCATACCTACCTCTCCGGTTTCACGAGGGGGTCACGAGGAGTGGCAATTCTCGTACACCGTGGGTTCCCTTTACTCATAGACGCACATGGATAGATGCGCAGGGTCGATATGTGTTTGTGCAGGGAGAGATTGGGGGTGAAGTAGTGGCTATAGGTAGCGTATACGCACCGCCCCCTTTGCAGTGGGCCCTAGTAGAGAGGCTGATGTCTTTATGGGTGGACATGCCCACTGCCCTGTCCATCGTGGAAGGGGACTGGAACGAAGTCAGGGAGATCTCATGTGACAGATGGCGAAGCACTGCTGGCGCTAGTGATGTGGTGGGGGGGGAGGGTCGGCCACCAGATTAAAGGGTATGGTCACGGGTCTAGATTGGGTTGATACCTGGAGGCACAAACATGGGGCGCGTAGGGACTTCACGTACTTTTCCTCAGCGCGGGACTCCTTCTCACGGCTAGACTACGTCTTTGTTCCGAGAGTGATGGTTAACAGGGTCTAGTCCGCAGAGATATTACCACGGGCACTGTCCGATCATTCGCCGGTCTATGTCATTGTCGACACTGGTCGCACTAGGCAGCCGTTTCGGTGGCGCATGTCGCCATGGCAATTGATGCAGGCTCCATACCGTACTCAAAAGACCTGTGAACTTGCGCACTTCCTGTCCACTAACGCGGGCACAGTAGACTCTCCGGCGATGCTATGGGAGGCAATGAAGCCCACACTGCGGGGGATAGATATCTCGTGGTGCGCGGCGGCGCGTAGGGAACTTGTGTGGTGCGAGGCAGAGTTGGAAGATCTGGAGCATAGAGGGCGTGAGGATGATGGTAGACAGGTGAGGCGGCAGCTAGTATTGATGCTACAACAATATGCTGCAGTGCTGCTGGATGAAGCCCGACAGGCCTGGCTAGCTACACGCAGTCGCATATATCAGTGGGGCGACAAGTCTTGCAAGATGCTTCATCGCCTGTGTCAGGGCATTATGCATGCCCAGCCATTGCCCCGCATAGTGACCCCGGATGGGGTGCCGCTTTTGGAGCCGGACCCGATAGCTGGTAGCTTTGCTTCGTACTAATAGACCTTGTACGCGCCCCGGGAGTGCTTGGAGGCAGAGGTAGTGCAGCGGTTTATAGATGACCTCCCTCCGAGAGCCGTCACAGATGAGGTTCGCGATGATTTGGACCAGCCATTGACGGACGACGATTTGGCCACTGCATTGGGTGAATTGAACCGGGGTAAGGCGCCGGGTCGAAATGGGTTTCCGAGCAAATTTTTCGGCAATATGCAACGCAGTTGACTCCCCACTTCTGACCAGTCATTGAAGAGGCGTGCGAGAGTGGCACGCTGCCCCTAGATTGGAGGCATGCGGAGGTAGTTGTGTTCCTGAAGCTGGGGCGGCCTCCGGAGAGACATGAGTCCCACCGTCCAATCTCATTGCTTAACACCGAGGCCAAGATACTGGCAAAGGCCCTCGCCAAAAGACTTAAGTCCCATATTACAGACCTGGTTCAGACCTGGTTCACCCAGATCAGGCCGGCTTTATGCCACAACGTGCCACTCGTCATAATATCAGACGGGCTCAGGTTTCGATTTCGGCCTGGCAGGGATTGGGAGAACGGGCGGCGCTGTTGATGGCAGACATGGATAGGGCATTTGATTCCCTGAGCTGGACGTACTTATTTGCCCTACTGGGGCGCCTGAATCTAGGCCCTCACTTTCTGGCTTACGTACGGCTATTGTACACGGACCTCACCGCCGCGGTGCGAGTGGGTGGGGGGATATCCCGCTCCTTTCGCATTCAGCGGGGGACGAGACAGGGCTGCCCCCTCTCCCCGTATTTATTTGCACTCGCAATGGAACCCCTCGCGGCGTGGGTGCGAATCGACGCTCAGCTAAAGGGATTTCAGTGGTCGACCGATGTAACCGATAGAATAGCCCTCTATGCGGCCGACGTGCTGTTTTTCCTCACAGATCTGGAGCGTTCGGGGCCTCGCATTATGCAAATCCTACACATTTTTGGCGAAACATCGGGCCTCTACATGAACCCTGGGAAGTCTACTCTCTGGGTTCTGGGGGGTCCACAGCCAGTTGGAGAGTGGGCAGGGGGGCTCCAGATGGCTGCAGATGGCGTGAAGTATCTGGGAGTATTTCTCAGGGAGGACGCGACCGTGGCCCGGGAGCGCAACATTGCCCCGGTCTGGGAGAGCACTCGGGAAGATTTGAAGGTGTGGGCTAGAATGCCGCTCTCCATTCATGGCAGATCTGCCATCTTTAAGATGGTGGCGCTCCCACGCCTGATATACCAATTGCAAAATCATACGGTGTTGGTCCCACTAGGCTGGTTTCGGTGCCTTAACACAGCGTTGAGTGGTTTCCTGTGGGAGGGGGGTGCCGTGCGCACTTGCTTTCGGTCAACGTACACTGGGGGATTGGCCACGTCAGGTGTCTTGTCATATTACCAGGCGTCCCACCTCTTAGTCTTCAACGAATGGTGGTATGCAGACAGGAGGGATCCCGCATATGCAGTGGAACGGGCCTTGATGGACACTGCATCCCTACACACTTTGTTATATTCGGTATCCCTCAGGAGGTCCCTGCCGTCCAATACACAGGTGGTATTTCAGGTATGGCGACAGGCTCTGCGTAGGATGGGATGGTGGAATGTCCTAACTCTAGAAACCCCACTGTGACAAAATGGTAGGCTGCCTCAGCTGGCTGCCCTGGTGGGCTTCCGGGGCTGGGATGCGATTGGCATCTCTACCCTAGGAGACGTTATGTCGGGGTGTGTACTCAAATCCTTTGATACTCTACGGGAGGAATTGGAAATGCCACGTAACTAATTTTATAAATATCTCCAATTCCGACATGCTCTCACACCATACCTTGAGGGGGTGGAGGACCTGCCGGAGTTCAACCCCATTGAGGCTAAGGTCTTTATGGGGGAATTGCCCGATAAGAAATTTTCCCGCATCTACCAAACCTTGGTGCGACACTGCTCCACAGACTTGCTATGACTTAAGACCGAGTGGGAGCGGGATGTTGGGGAGCTTGATGAGGAGGACTGGGTGGAGGCACTAGAGGGACCCAGGGGAGCAGCCATTTCCACGCGGCTGCGACTAATCCAATTTAGATACCTTCATCGTACATACTACACCAGACAGCGCCTGTGGAGGGCAGGCTTGATAGCATCCCCAGATTGCCTTAGGTATGGGTCGGAGGAGGGCACGCTGATGCATACAGTGTGGGACAGCAGGGTCTTAGGGAAGTTCTGGGATGGGGTGTTCCGGTGCCTAAATGAGGTCCTGGCCTGGGTGCTTCAGAAGGATCCTAAGTTGGCCCTCCTTCACGTTCTGGCTGGGGTAGGGGGCAATAGGTATAAGCGCCATTTACTATTGCTGGGGCTAACGCTAGCTAAGAGAGACATTGCACGATCTTGGAAGGCACCCCGGGCCCCATCGCTCATAGCCTGGAAAAATGGGATGGACTTTTCTAAGGGTCTGGAGCAGCCCATTTACGTAGCCAGGGGCTGTCCTCGAAAGCACTACAGGATATGGAAGAGGTGGGCAGACTATCTGGGTCCGGACTTGGAGCCGCCACCTGAAGACAATGCTATCCAGTCCACTTGACAGCCCAAAAGCCAAGACTGTGATACAGACACTCCGGCGCACTTGCCATACTTAACAAACATAATACAGGCGGAGCAGGCAGCGGCACGCGTGGGGGGGAGGGGGTAGTGGGTGGATGGGGGGTGGGGGTTGTACCTTAGTTTTACTGTTCTCCTTCACTTGTATGTTTGCCCATGACAGAAATTGCATATGATTTGTGATTGATAACTTGATTCAGGTGATTGTCTCTTAATGTCAGAGCATTACTTGATATGTGTTTACTATTCAATCAATAGAATCTGTTTTTTTAAAAAAAGAAACAAGTACGAAAATTGTGTTTAGACCCCAAGTGGCATGGACCTCATCAAATCATCCTGGTGACAACAACGGCAGTGAAGTGTGCTGGCTTGCCAAATTGAATTCGAGCGAGCCACATCAAACGAACCCTAGATCCACCTGAAAGACCGAAAGAGCCACAACCGGTAGCTCAAAAACAAAGGTCAGTGGCTGAAGTGTGTGAAGCTGATGAATCTAGAGTGACAGATTCTGATGAGCCTACAGATGGCGAACAGCCAAGCGCAAACCAAGTAAAGTGGACGAGAGATTCTAGGGTTCCAAAGACTGTTGTTGAACCAGAAGAAAGTGAGTTCACTGACAAACAGAAAGCAAACTTCAAGCCGCACCTGAAACTAGTGAACCTAAATTCAAACCCAAAGAAAGTGAGTTCACAGTTGAAAGAGAAGTCGTTGTAGAAACAGAAGAACCTGAAGAAACTGATAATTTAGAAGAAAATCAGACAGTAGAAAGGGCAGCCAAAAGAACTTGTGAACCAGATGTAGAAGGTGAAAATGAGGTCAAAGCAAAGAAACCAAGGAAAGGTGATTATTGGCCAAGTGGAGTGAAAATATAAAAAAAAAACTCTTGTGAAGAGAAGCTTAAGGAAAAGACCAGAACAAAGTAATGAGGTCTCAAGTAAAACAGATCAAGAAGAGTCAGGGGAAGAATCGTTGCGAAAAACAAGAAGAAAAAGAATTCCAAGTAAAAAATACAGAGCACCTGAGTGGACATACGTGATTTTGGAAGAACTTGAAAGTCCAGATTCAAGAGAAGAAAAAGAAAATTCTGATACTGAGCAAGTTGATGAAAGCAAACTAAGACCTCCATAAAAAAAACTGAGACAAATTAAGATGAAACCTTGATGGATTAAAGAAAAATGAAATAAAAATGTAAAGAAGACCAAAGAAAAAAATAAAAGAAGTGTGTAAAGAAGAAAGCTTTGAAGTGTAGGATTACACTACAATTTTTTTCCTCTTTTCTTTTAAATTTAAATTTTTAGAAAAGTAAGAAGTATCAATAGATTTTTATATTTTAATATACAGAGAAGAGAAATGGCTGAAGCAGAAGTGACTGAGCTTCCAAAACCTAATTTAAAAAGTAGGTGTATTAAAGCTTGCTTATGTAGTGTCTTGTTATTAACATTTATATGGATACTATTAACTGTTCTTATACCTATTTCGAATGGTAACCGACAAAAGAAACACTACTAATGATGTAACAAAGAAAAAGATGAATGATGTCACTAACGAAACTCAAAATACTAAAATAGTACCCTTTGATGGAAGCATTCTCCACCATGATAAATCAATTAGCAATTTCTGGTTAAATGTTTTCACTAAGTTACTCTATGAGTATGTGGAAACTATGAATGTGAGTGACTGTTATGTGTCCATGTAATTGTCTTCGTCTGTTTTGGAAGGAGTGACTTATCACCACCTTCCATTAACACATGGTGTGTCTTGTAGTATACTTACCAGCCTATTCTATGTAACAGGGAAACTAGAGTACCATTACTCCAATATAGACTTAGTATTTTCTGAAATTCCTATCATAAATAATTGAATAAGGTAATCAGTGCTAAGAATGCGCGATACATGGGTGAATTTTTTCACATTACTAAAACTTTAGTTATAGAGTATGCCTATAAGAATAATTTAACTTGCAGTTTAAGGGTTGAAGAATTTTTTTTCGTAGAAATGGTAGAAAATAGAAGAGAAAGTTTCCAAAAGAAAGCTGCTGAACAAAAGTCCAGAATACCACTGTGGGACTTTAGAGAAGGAAATTATGAGAAGGGCGAAGGATACTCTGCAATGTCACTGGACTGGTCACAGAAGGGGAAGATTTGTCTTTTTAGAACTAAATTATAATAACTAATTTATTTGTTCAAGTGAATGTGAGCATACCTTCCAAGTTACTGGAGGTTGGGGATTGAAGGGTGGAACTGATCCTGTTTTTCCAGGGGTTTATTATGTGTGTGGCAAGAAAGCATATTATAGCTTGCCTGCATATTGGTTTGGAAGTTGCTATTTTTCTATTGTCTTTCCAAAAGTATATCACTTGGACCAAAACAAACACAAACTGAATGAAATAGAGCAAGGGCTAACAAGTAACAAAAGAGCAAGTTTCTCTGAAGTAGTAGGTGATATTTTTGGTGCACTGATTCCCTCAGTTGGAGTCGTTCTAAATTCTCATAAAATTCGAAAGTTGTCCACAGTAGTTGATCGATTATCTACAGATACTGCTGGTGGGTTTTTAATGATTACACGGTAATGGTTACAATCAGATAAATGGTTTTGCTAAATCGACTAGCCCTTGATGTCTTACTGGCAAAAGAGGGTGGAGTCGATGGAATGTTGAAAGTCCAACATTGCTGCACTTATATCCCAGACAAAAGCAAAGGAATTGAGGGATATATAAGGACTATTACTAAATTGCATACAGATTTGACCCAACTGGAGGTTGACGGTGCTTGGGAGAGACTTGGTAAGAGTTTCTCTTCAATAAGTAATTGGTTCTCTACTTTTGGAAGTAGTTTAATAGGGAAAATAATAATGCCAATAGTCTCAATAGTAATAATAGCTTTAATAACAATAAGGGTATATAAATGCTGTAAAAGAGGAAGAGAAAGAAAAGAAATAACAGAAATGAAGAATAAAAGAAGAGCAAGAAAGAGAAAAAGAAAGCAATAGAGTTACAAGAGATGAAATGAGAATACTATGCCGTAATGAAAACTTAGATGAGGGTGCCATAAAAAGAGAAAAAAGTACAGCGTTTTAAATTTGAATAAAATATGGCGCTTGGTATGGTAGGTATTAAAGCCATCAGAGGGGAGAATTGATGGAGCAGGGTTTTGCGAAAAATGAAACCTGCTCGAATCAAGTACCCCTGTAATACGTACTAACAGTAAGTAGAAGGAGTGAACTAATGTGCACCACATATAAACACGGGGGAATTTGCTTTGCGCATGTATGCAGTAAAGCGAATTAACATACGAAATAACTAAACCTGTATTTGCAGTGTACTTGAGAGGAGGTATGCCTGGGCCCATGGGGCCTCAGAGTGGACACAATATGCCCATTTCTGGGGACGATTTATTGATGATATTATAAGGATTTGGACAGGATCCTTGGATAAAATGAAGTATTATTTTGAATATTTGAACCGAAATTATCTCAATGTGAGATTTACTATGAAGGTCAGCAAAAGCAAAATTGATTTTCTTGATGTCCAACTGTATGCGAAGGATGGCAAAATACTAAGTACCTTGTTTCGCAAACCGACGCTGTGTAATAGTATTTTACAGGCGGAAAGCGCACATCCTACGAGTACAATCAGAACAATTCCCTTTGGGGAAATGCTGCGTATCAAACGGAATTGTAGTGAGAATCATGACTGTGAGAAAAACTTGGACGAATTGACAGCCAGACTCAGAACATGGGGATATGACAAAAAGCTATTAAGAAATGAAAGACAGAAAGCTGACAGTAGGGGTAGAAGAGAGCTGCTGACTACTAAAACCAAAACTGACAATTGTAAGCCTTTGGCTTTAATTAGTCCAGTCATCAGATTAGGAGTGTTTTGAACAAACACTGGAGTTTGCTAGAGAGTGTCCCGGGTTTGTGGCCCCACATCAGTAGCCATCAGAAAGTGACTTATAAAACAGGTAGGACTATCAAGGATTTGGTGAGTCCTAGTGACACCACAGAGAATAAGCAAAGGAACGCGTTGAACTGGTTGCCACCAAAACCAAATGGATGCTTCACGTGTAGCACATGCAGTATGTATCATTTGTGCATGAACAAGGAAATAACCTTTAAGTTTAATACCATGAAGGAATATAAAATTAACAGCTTCATAAATTGCCAAACAACTTATGTTGTTTATGCAGTTGTTTGTGCCTGTAGAAAAGTGTATATTGGTAGTCCCATTCATCAGCCGCTGCTGACTACCTACAAAATGCAACCATACTTAACTTTCATCACCTTGGGATTTGAACGCTTTGTCCTGACTAGATTCAGGTTTAATATCTTCCACCGCCTGGTCTCATATCCGGAGAAAAATGACTGGAATAGAACTTTGGCCCCATGTCCATGTGATAACATATCCACCCAGTTGACCTTCCATCTTGTACTATTCTGCAAACTGTATAAAAAAGAGTGTGCAAGATGGCTGAAATCCTATTTAAGAGGTGGGGCTTGGAGGCAATGTAGGCCGGCTTATTTAAATCTCCAACAACTAGGAAACCCTTTATGTATTAGTTTTATGTCGATGTTTTTAAAAAGTGTTGTAAAATCACGGAACCTACCATGAATTCATCAATTATCGATTAATCACCCAAACTTGATTTAATACCGTTTTTATACTATTTATTATATGTATTTGTAATGTGAAATTTTTGTATGAACTGCTTTTATGATTTTTAACCAGGTGAAAATCGAATAAAGTAATTGAATTGAATTGAATTGGTAGTCCCATTAGGGAGTTAAGGGTCAGAATTGCTGAACACTTGGGAGCGTTAAAAAAGAAAGATTTGTCTTACCCATTATCAGGTCACAGATGTGAAGGAGGGAGTGAGCTTCCATTTAGGTTTTTGGGGATAGACGCAGTTGAAGCAAGCAATAGAGGTGGAGATAGGGAACTCCGGTTACGGCAAACAGAATGTAAATGGATTTCCCTCCTACATACGGTAGAGTTTGGGTTGAATGTCGAACAAGAGTTTCACTATTTTCTCTAAATTAAAAAAATAATAATATAGCCATTTCTAGAGCGCCTGGTTACACTAAAACAGTGTGTCCCCGCGCTATAAATTGCTGTAAGAACCTAGAAGGCAGAAGACCGGAAGGAGGGGGAAAATTAAGCTAGAAACACTAGTTGTAGTTAACAGGGAAAAGATGGGTTTTAAGTTTTGAATGGAATCTTGTTTCTGAGGGCTCCATACGAAGATCTATGGGCAGTTCGTTCCAGTGTTTACTTGCCAAAAACATAAAGGAACGGCCTCCCATCCTGGCCTTGCGAATGTGAGGGAGTTTAAACAGCATTGCTCCGGCCGATCTCAGGTTCCGTATGGGGCGATGGATGGTTAGGAGCTTTTGCAGGTATCTTGGACCCTTTCCTTGGGCAATGCGGTGGGCAAAGCAAAGTGCTTTGAACTTAATACGCTCCCTGATGGGGAGCCAGTGAAGTCTTGACAGAGCCAACTTCCCAGATGCTCTGCGGGGCAGATTGAGAACCAGGCGTGCAGCACCGTTTTGTACACACTGCAGTTGGTGTAAGCCTTTCCTACTTAAACCTAAGAGCAGGGCATTACCGTAGTCAAGATGAGGTGTGACTAATGCGTGGATGAGGCTTCTCCTAGCGTTGATGGGAAGAAGGTCGAGGATTTTGCGAAGAGTTTTGAGTATGCTGTAGCATCTACCCGTGACTTTGCTGACCTGGTATTTAAAAGAGAGATCAGCATCAAGCATAACTCCGAGGTTCCTGACTGATTCCGATGGAGAAGGAATTGCACCCAGTTCAGTTGGCCACCACTCAGGTGACCAGTCACAAAAGGATTTACCGATGACTAAAAGCTCCGTCTTGTCGCCATTAAGGCGTACATTGTTATCTTAGCAGCCTTCCTGTAGTGGTCAAAGCTGGGGAATAAAAGATCGCACCCAAAGTGGGATGAGAAAAATGACTTTTCTATCACTTGTCCAGAAGACGGGTTCCTATTGGTCCTATGGCATTTGCAAATATGCATTTTTGTGAAACTTTAGGGAAGAGTGGTGATGTTGAAAGTATTGCAATGAATATTTTGCGACAATAGCCGCAATTTTAGTAGACTAGGGGTTTATAGGATTTTGGCACGTTACCATCTAATCCAGTAATTAAGATGTATGCATTATGGTAATCATGTGGACATTAGTAATGTGTTTACTGACAGGATGGAACATGGCCAATTATAGGCGGTCTTAGCACTATTTTCTTCACTTGTAATAAAATGAGAAAATCATTCAATAAAATAGTACTTTTGTTGTGCCCTGTACATAGAGACACAGGTAGCCTTGTAGTATTTCCAAATCTTCTTTATTAGTTCCATGTCGAGTTAACATCTTTCTTTGTCCAGCCAGCTCTGGTCACCAGGAGCAGTCTGCCTTGCTGCTCAGCCCATCTTTAACTGTCACCACTCATCCACTCATGCACCCAGGCATTCCACGCATCACAGTCACTCCAACATTCCCTATCCAACTCACACTCTGGCTGAGCAGCTAAGAGGACCTAGGCTGGTTTACATGTGAATATAATATAGAGGATATAACATTATCCCTTTCCTTGAAATAAAAACAAAAATGACAAAACTTCAAGAGAATAACAATGCACAATAAAGCAGTAGTGTTCTTAACTCAGGGATGCAACATATAGCAAAACATCTCAAGAGAGTGAACAATAAAACAAGAAAGGATGGATAAAATGCAGCATACAAAAGTATCAATATCCCGATCCTCCCCCATGCAGAATTAATAAAACATTTAGTAGCGTAAACACTTTGTAACTTCATGTAGAGTGAAGCAAAGGGCAACACACCCTGCAACACCGATCCCAACTGCAAGGAAACAAACAAATATATGGGACGGAGACCCATGGAAACTGTGTATGAGGCTAGCACCCATAACTCACACCCTAAGCAGGGTTGTACCTTTGTACATGTAAGTGGGGTTGAACCCACAACCCAACCTTGTGTAACGGTCTACGCCAAAACATGTACCTTTGTACATGTACATGGGAAAAATCCCATAACCCAACCTAGTGTCAGGATAAAAAAGACTGTGTGTATAGTATCACACTCATATGCCTACCTCCATATAGAGGTCACTAACTGGGACAAACCCAACCCCATCCCTGACGGAAGGGATAGAACTGTGATGGAGCTATTACCATTGCCCCAAACCCATCCCTCCTTTAAGGGATCAACTGTGATGACCACCCACTATAAGACTAGGACAACCCTTATGTAAGAGAACCTTCATTGTGGCATAACTACAAACAAAACTGTAGCATAGATAATACAAATACAATTTTATTAACTGTAGAACACTAGTGAACTGTGCCCCACCTAGGTGAACGATACGTCATACTAATTATCTGCAGACTATGGGCTTTTGAAAGATAGACAAAAACAACCAGAGAAGTGCTACTCTGAGCACACAGGAACAGTGCACGCCACCTAAAACATGTTGCTGATACAAATGGAAAACGTAGAGTCATAGCTTGAACAATATGAATGCCATAAATAAACACACCACAGATTTGCAAACTGAAGCTAAGAGACCCTGAGCAATGACCAACCCATATTCGATACGTAGCTGTAAATGTCACAGGGCACAGCAGCATCCGTAACTTTGCAGGTGAAACAATAGACAATTGTGTGCACCAAAAGTAGATCTTAATGAAAATGCACCATAACTTGTGTAGCAAGGTGTCAACCATGGTCCTTGCGAAGTGGGTGCTATATCATACACAAAGCCAAATGTGTAGATAACAGTTGACTGGCTCCGATGAGAAAAGGTGGACATAACAATAAAGAACCAAATGTAGCATTAATTCCGACATACATGAAACGGAGCATGACACCAAATGAATCCCATGTCGACAAATCCTCATCTTGTTCTGGTCATTAAACACTGCATTGTCCTTGGACTACAAGTCCATTAGTAAAAACTTTATTGCCGCAAAAGAAGAAACAAAAACGTGGTTGTCAAAGTGCATTAAGCTGACTAAGTGACTGCAATGATGCTTCTATGGGAGATAGACTGCAGCCCCCAAACACAAGATGGCGGGACGTTTTAGACGTACTGCCAGATAACTCTCGGTAAGTCTGAGCATTAGGCGTCTCGGCGGCTGGTGACATTTGAAAGTGGTGGGGCGTAAATACTGCACTGTGGCGAGCAAGTGCAGCAAGCGAGGCCGAACCACCTATGAGGGGTTCGGGGGGTTCTCCCACGAGAACATTTTGAAAAAAGAGTGGGCAAATGGTGCATTCTCAAGCACATTTGAGAAAGAGTTGACTTGGTGAATACATCTCTGGGAGTAGCCAGAAAAGTCTCTTTGCACTTGCACAGATACATCTCTCTCCCTGCATTCACATAGGCACAGTCACCCTGCACTCATAGACCCATTACTCACCCTTCCCTGACACATTACTAAGCCAGCATTCACCCATCCACATCACTCACTCTGGAGTCACACAGGTACACTGCTCAACCTGCACTCACACAGACATCACTCACCCTGGACTCACACAGGCACACTGCTCACCCTGCACTCACACAGACATCACTCACCCTGCACTCACACAGGCACACTGCTCACCCTGCACTCACACAGACATCACTCACCCTGCACTCACACAGGCACACTGCTCACCCTGCACTCACACAGACATCACTGTGGTATCTTCCACACGCTGCGTTGCCCCCCTCACTATGCACTTCTAATGATGGTACTGCTCGCGGTGACATCACATAGAATGCCACCGCGGCCAGGATTCTAAGGCGAACGCCGCGGCAGTGAATGGGCTGTCACCTGTTGTGGCAGCGAGCTGTGGCTGAGGTTGTTGTGTCTGAAGCTACGGACCTTAATAGAGACTCTTGTTTACCCCTACGCCGTGTCCGTCATCCTTGGGGTAAACACCACACTGGCGACGAGGGTGAAGCACGACAACGACCTCAACACGCAAACAGTAAGGAAGGGAAAAAAAACCATCACAACGTGTTTGGTGTAATCTTGAAGAATAGAGGTATCCTTCATGAACTTTGAGTCTTCTGCGGCACGGGAAAAACAAAAGAAGCAGGAAAAGGCCGCACTGGCAGAGAAGAGAACAGCGGTGAGTGACGGCAAAATGAAGCGGAAGATTAACTGTCCCTACGCGATAGCCGTGGAAGTGCGGTGGGAAGTAGACTCGGCGAAGAAGGAGTCTTTGGCAACGCGGAGTAGGGCAGGAAAAGGACACAGGGAAAAATTAGACCTGCGGTGAGTGACTTTAAGGAAGGAATAATAAAGACTGTCAATGTGCATGTACAGAGCATCAATAGCGCTAGAATTAGCGTGTTTGGGGAAAGCATAGTCACTGCAGTCTGGAGCAGCGATCTTCAGCGCGTTTAAATGTGCCTCCCGGTCGTTTACGTATGACCGGCGTGGGAAGTTTGAGCTCCATTTAAACTGACTGAGCACCTTAGCTACGGACTGTCTATCTCTGAAGCGCTTAATTGCCTGCTGCTGTTAATGACAAAAAGTGTGTGGCAACTGTAGCTCCGTTCAACGCCCTTTCATCTGAAGCGCTCGGAGCGTCTGTCACTGAAGCGCCTAATTGCTGTTGTTACGGATGATAAGGCTGTGGGGAAGTTTCGTTCTGTCTGACTGTACACCCTTTCAACGGAAGCGCTCGTCAGAGAAGCGCCCCTGAGGCAACAGTAGAGCGTTCCGTCCCGCGTTAGTATCCGTGTTTCCCTCAGCGCGAGTGAATTGAAGAGTCAAGTGTTCCCAGCATCAGCGGTATTTCATCTGCGGTATATTTTACAGTGCACCCTGTTGGCAACCTGTGAGCGAGACTTGTGTTACTCACCCCGGTCCTTTGAGGAGAGGATCGACGCATGGGATTCTGCCTGAATATCTCTGTGGTGTTCTGTGGGAAGGTGGGCTGGCAAGTGAAAACAACAGCGCTTTCTCAAGTGCATCTCCTCACTAGGAGAGCTGACTTAGGCGCCAAGGTGCCACCTAGTGGACAGAAAAATTTTTGATGGTTTTTCTTTCACATTCTCATCCAACAGTTAATGCTTAATGGTTAATTTTGTGCTTAGGGAGATGTGTGAAGGGATCTAATTCTACTCCTTTTGTGTTCGTTGAGAGAGTATTTTGCTGGCATTCAACACTATTCCATTGTGCATCCAGGGCTCAGTATTACATTGCCCAGGGTAGACTCCCAAATACAGTATTTAAGATGCAGAGTGTGACACCTCCACCTTTCTTTCAGTCTAACCCTGGAGAGCCTGCAATACACTGGAAAAAGTGGAAAAAGATGTTTTTGAACTATGCAACGGTATGCGGCCCAAACCTAGGGTTAGAAAGGAAAGTAGCCTTACAGTCATACTACTTAGGAGCAAAGGGGGAAGAGGTGTTGGAACACCTCCCAGATCTAGGTGCACAGGAAGCGAGAGGGTTGAATGAGTTAGAAATTAGCCTTAAGAAATTAGATTTACACTTCCTTCCTAAGACCAGCACCATAATGGAAAGGTACCATTTCGGGAAGAGAGTGCAGAAGGATGGGGAATCAGTAGAAGATTTTGTGTCTGATCTAAGGAAACTGGCAGCGACGTGCAAGTTTGGGGGTGCATGCAAAGAGAGCATAAGAGACCAGTTTGTGTTAGGGTGTAGGACAGAACGCGTACGGCAAGAGTTGTGGCTGAAAGATGACCCGCCTCTGAGGGAGGTCCTAATAGTTGCAAAACAGGTGGAACACATGTTGAAGTGCGTGAGCGAGATAAAGCAGGACAGTGGTGGGAAAGGAAGCGAAGACAAAATCAAGGTAAGCGAGGTCGTGACTGAATGTGAAGGGGTGTCAGAAGTCAAGGGCCAGAAGATAATACATAGAGAGCAGAAGGAGAACAAGACAGGGTGGTCGTTCAAAGGTACCTGCTATAGATGCGGGAAGCAAGGACACATGGCTAATGATAAGGAGTGCCCTTCACTCAAATTCATGTGCAACAAGTGTGGGAGGAAGGGCCATTTTAGGCAGTACTGCAGGAGCGGTCAGGGGTTTAGCAAGCAGAGCAAAGACAGGACAAACACAGTGTGTGATGAGATAGTGTTGAAAGTAGGTGGAGATCAGGTCAGCAACCCCAAAGACACCATAAAAGTAAAAGGCACTGAAGTAGAAGCATTGTTTGATTCGTGTTCAAGAATAACGATCATCAGCGCAAAGGAATTTTCACGGGTGTCCAGGGGGAAAATTAGATTGAACAGGATGGATGTAAGGCCTGGGAGCTATGCAGATCGTCCCATTTCCATGAAGGGTTACTTCTGGGACACAGTAGAATACAAGGATAGAGCAACTGTGTCTAAAATCTATGGGCCTCATTTATGAAAAGTGACGCATCGCTGCGTGAAAACAGAGATGTGTCACTTTTCAATGCGCACTTCTTACGACATTCCTGATGCGTCATATTTAATGTATGACGCATCATGTCGCAAGGAGTTACAGATACGTCAGTATTTCTGACGTATCTGTAAGCGCAAAAGTGACGCATTGCTGGAGTGTGTCACAAAAGTGACGCAACTCCAGAAAAGCGTCCTTTCACATGGGGAAAGCCCCATGTGAAAGGGCTTGCGTCAGTCTTACGCCTACTGTGAGGCAGGCACAAGATTTTGACGCAACAGCGTCCTAAAAGTGACGCAGTGAAATCTCATAGATTTCACTGCGTCACCATTACGATACCTGACGCAGGTATAATGTGGCGCAGGGGTTTAAAAAGTGACGCATCTACCTAGATGCGTCACTTTTTAAATATGGCGCAACAAGGCCATTTTTTACACCGCTGGTGCGTCACAAAAAGTGACGCACCGGCGGCGCAAAACTGACGCAAGGCCTTCATAAATAAGGCCCTATGTATCTACAGTGGGTGACAACATCTTGGGTTGGCAGGCACAGAAAAAATTAGGGGTCTATCTAAATCCCAACAAAGATCCTCAAATCCTAATACAGGAAGTGCATGAAACGAGGGAGGATATTGTCACAGAGTTCAAGGAAGTTTTCAGAGAAGAACTAGGATGCTTGAAGAATTACTGCCACAAGATCAAACTAAAGGAAAACGCGACGCCTGTTGTAGCAAAAGTGAGGAAACTACTGATAGCAATCCAGGAAGCAGTGAAGATTGAACTTGAAAAACTGTGCAAAGCAGGAGTCATCGAACCTGTGGAGGCCACGGAATGGTTGGCGCCAATTGTAGCAGCTCAGAAAAAGGATGGGCCGGTTCGTTTGTGCATTGACCTCAGGTCCCTGAACAAAGAGGTCGTGGTCGACAGATTCCATCTGCCCAACATCACTCAGATGATGAGTATGCTAGAATGCGCAAAAGTATTCTCAACACTTGATCTCACTGAGGCCTATTTCCAGATCAAGCTACATGAGGAGTCTCAGGAGCTCACGGCGTTCGTGACGCCCATGGGTGCGTTCAAGTTTAAGAGGATGCCCTTCGGCCTAGTATCGGCCGCAGCAGTGTTCCAACGACTCATGTACAACATTTTGAGAGAGATCCCAGGTGTAATGCGCTACCAGGATGATGTGCTGGTATTCGCAAAAAACAATGAGGAACACAACAAGAGGTTGAGACAAGTGCTAGCCAGGTTTAGGTCACAAGGTCTGACGGTGAGAAGAGAAAAGTGCAAGTTTGGCTGCAAGGAACTGTATTTTTTGGGGCACAAAGTGACAGCAGAAGGAATCCGTCCGAAAACAGAACTTGAAAACACCATAACGAACTTGATGCCACCGAAGAGCAAAGACGAAATAATGTCATTCATGGGAATGCTGGAATTCTACAGCAAATTTGTGCAGAACTTCGCTGTCAGAACGTTTGCAATACGCCAATTGCTAGTCAAGTCAAAGTCAAGTCAAATGATCTTTATTCGGAATAAATACATCCATAAAAGTACATATACATTAAAAATAATCATAATTAAAACAGCGAGTACATCATATTAGGGCAATTAATAAAGGACAGTAATGATTGGTACAAAAAGTTGTAAAAAAGTTAAAAAATATCATTTCATATAGAGCAAAGCCTCCACAGATCCATACATTAATATACAACCATCAAATGTACGAAAAAGGAATTGTGCAAAAGATGCAGTTATACTGATTTCTTCAAAGTGGATCCATAGTAGCACGAGAACGGACAGCAGCTTTAAGAAAGCTACTTACACAGAATATCTCCTCATCCGAACTTAACATTTGAAAGGTTTTCAATGCCAGATTGAAATCTCTGAAATCATGTCTACGGCAATACGGCATTAAGTATCGGGAGGTGTACATCCTGTAGAAACCACAAAAAAAGAAGAAATGTACCAAGCTTTGTTTACCACCCGCCATGCAAGGGCAATCCAACTTATCAAGATGTTTATTATATCCAAGTGGGAAATTTAACAGGTTCACAATACTACCATCCCGGAACCGGAACAGAAGGCTCCTATTCCATCTACCTAATGTAGTAAGCAGATATCTCTGCTGTGACGCTGATGATCCAACATAGGGTTCAAGAAGGGTGGAGTACCTGATAATTGATGGTTTAAGGTATTCAGATCTTACCCGTTCCACACCATGAAGGTTGTACAAGGCCCCTCTAATTATGTTCTTATGAGAGCGGTCTATAGTGTAGGGAAAGGTGAATAAAGAGCCATACCCCACACTGATCAAACTTTTCTCGACCGCATTCAACCATGGGATATAGTGGGACCTATCACTTTGTAGGCAGTCAGATAATATGCTGCGTGTTAAGTGGGCCGAAGGGTTCAACCAGATTTTTAACCAAAAAAGAGCTGGTCTTGAACGAATAAAGTCTTCTATGAAAGGTAAGTTAAGTTCTTTATGGCAAATATATGTTGCCGCGGAGACAACACCCCCCAATACCTTTCAACAAAATCTGTTTTCCTCAGTCTGGATAGAGATGCAATTGGAGTATCACCACACCTCTGAGCCATAGGTGCCCGTGGGTTGGCATTGGGTGCGGTAGATCTTTATAAGTGAGGTGACAACGTCTGCATGTCTAGGTTGACGGAGGGAAAGGATCGAATTAATAGATTTACCTATCTTATTTCTCCCATAAGCGACATGTGGCTGCCAGGATCCAGAGTTTGAGAATAATAAACCTAAGTATGGGAAAGTGCTTGTGCTTTTTAAAGTGTTTTCTCCTGATTTAATTGTGGTGATGTTATATCTTTTAGGGCCGCAGTTCATAATATACGATTTTTTTAAATTAGTCGACAAACCCAAATCTGCCATAAAGGAAACAAAACCTGAAATTAAAATACGCAAGGCATTGGGTGTGCGGCCCATTAGCACCGCGTCATCCGCGTACAGCAAAGCGGGAATGGGGGTGCCATTAACAATTGGGACATCATTGGTTAGAGCACATAAAGTGTTGTTCAGCTCATTGATATACAAGATAAAAAGCAGGGGGGCGAGCACACAGCCCTGTCTGACCCCCCTGCCAATTAAAATGTCCTTGGAAAGTTCGCCCTCATTATTAATACGGACACGTGCTTTTAAATCCCTGTGGAGGTAGGAGAGGAAATAAACCAAAGAATCATCTAAACCATAATTAAGCAGGAGGGACCACAAACGTGAACGGTTAACAAAATCGAAGGCTGAACTTAAATCCATAAAACCAAAATACAGGGGGGACTTTTTTACAATGGTGTATTTTGCCGTTAACAGATTCAAATTCAGACATTGTTCTACAGTGCCCACATTGGATCTAAAACCGAGCTGACATTGATGTAAGATGTTATTATCGTTAGCCCAGCTACTTATCCTCTTAAAAATTACCCTTCAGAGAACCTTTAGAGTATTGTTGATCAGTGATATCGGGCGATAGCAGCCAGGATCTGATCTTTCGCCTTTTTTAAATATTGGCACGATAACACTGCTAGACCATGACTCAGGGATGGATTTGTCAGATAAATTATTAAAAAGGTTACAAAGGAGGGGGGCCCAGAAGCTAGTTTCAGATTTGATTTGGTCTATTGATAGGCCATCTGGGCCTGGGGCTTTATTGCCCTCACTTTCTGATATGGCATCCTCAACCTTGTGTAGTTCAATCTTCAAAGATCTAACGGGGAGGACGGTATCAAGGGAGGACCCTGATACAGCCTAAATTTTGGAAAAGTGCTCGGCCCATGTGTCCCCCGTGATGTTACAGTTAATGGGTGTTAAGTTAGAGCCAAGCAATCTTAAGGCCTTGACCTCCCTCCAAAACCCTGTAGTGTCTTTTAAAACCGCAGTGCGTACAAGGGCTTCCCAATGGTCCTTCAGTAGTGCTTCAGAACGGGTGCGTAATGTGGACTTTTACCTGGCTCTCAATGTTCTTACAAGTGCCAAATCTCTCGGTATGGTCTTAATGGCGTCCCTCAAATCTCTGTTAGCCCTGGAACATGACGAATCGAACCAGCGTGGGTTACTAGTCCTATTAGCCCAGGCTGGTTTCGAAGTCTCTCTTTTAATGGCAGTGCAGAGTTCACAGAAGGAATTGACAATAACGTGCCCCGGTTTATCAAAGGTCAGGCAATTCCTAATTAGTGTAGGGTGTTTGTGAATCACACTTGCTAAAATGCCTTTGTTGTCAGCTCCCTTCCATACAACTCTTAACCCATCTGTAGACGCTTCCAGGTTTTTTACTCCGATTACCCTATTGGTTTCATCTTGGTTAATCCCAGGATTTTTTAAATGTATTAATATTGGGTAATGGTCACTGTAAGTGGAGCAAACGACCTCAGCTTTTTCCAAAATATCACACAATGTTGGGGAGACAAATATATAATCTATAGTTGAGGAGCTCCCCTGGCCAATATATGTGGGGGTAAGAACATTATTCCCCTCAGTACCAGCAATTTCCATGACATTTAATAAAACACGTGGGGGAAGATGGTCCCTCAATTCTTCTCCACTCCTGCACACAGGGTTACTACGATAAATATGAGCATTGAAGTCTCCACCAATACAGATACTGTCAAAAATTCCATATTTTTGCCCACAATCGCTTCATCAATAAATTTACACAACATTAAAAAAAATTCATTTGGATGGGATATAAAATTATTATTGTAAAAATTAATTAAACATAACTTTAACCTATTAGTATATTTCAAGGCCATGAAACACTTTGCATTGGTCTTAATCAATTTGGTTTGCACACCAGCTTTTATCTTCACCCAGATTGAAAGACCCCCACTAGGTCGACCCATAGGCGGAGCATGTACAATTTGGTTGTGACAACAGAAACCTTCTAATGTGAGTGGGGTGGTACACCAGGTCTCCTGCATCATTAATACATCAAAACTTTTTATCCAATCGGTCCATTCTTTGATTTTTAATTTCGATTTAAGACCAGCAAAATTCCAGCTCATAAGAGGCAGGTCAGAACTCAGTCCTACCGTTTTTGTGATGCATGACAATTTATTCGCAGCAGTGGGTAAAACGACCATAGGGGTCGATAATACTAATTCTTGATTAGCTAACAGGGGTGGCTGATCAGTCACTATGGTGTCTAATTGGGTGACTGATGGTCAGTCCAAGGTATCCAGTTCTGATAGAGGGGCAAACCTATTATATAGCCCAAGGGGAGGAGGAGCTGGATAGAATGGCCTTTGTGGCGGTCTATAGAAGTAACTTAAAGGAAGTGAAATTACAACAGTGGACGGGCCTGGGCGTGCATTGTTCGTGTTGAGCAAAAATCTAGCTGTGCCGGGGTTCCTAAAGTTAATAACAATGCAGTCTCCTTTAATGTCTTTGAATAGGGGGCCTACCCACGACACCCTGCGGGCTGAGACGATCTCTTTCGATATGTCATAGCCAACCCCTTTATGCTTTGTTAGCCAGTCAATACATTTGTTGTTTAACTGGACCCAAGATTCTCCTTGTCCCTCCCTAAGTGGTGGGATACCTGCCAGGACCAAGACGTAAGGGCAGGCTTCAGGGGGCAGGTGCAAGGCAGGCCCCTGATGTTTTATGGGCCTGCTGTCCCCAGACCGGCCCATATCACTAGTACTACCCAAGTTGGTCCCTGTTTTTACTATTGCTTGAGCAACTTTCAGGTTACTAGTGGTGGGACAAGCACGGTGTGATGTGCTCGAGACATCAGGTGTGGTTGTTTTAGGTTGCGAACTAACTGCAGCCTTATTGTTCCCGACACTGTTACTTCTTAGTGGAGGGGTGGGTAGTTGACTAGGTATCTGTGTGCCACCAGTGCTAGGTGCACCGACAGGTTTAGTGCTACTACATGAGGTTGCAGGCCCCCCACTAGATAAGGTGTTACTCAATGTCTCCAAGTCTTTCAGGAGACGGTCACCCCTAATCTGATCCAGTGCAACAGTTCCCTTTCTTTTCACTTCTTCGTTTTTTACCAAATTTTCCAATCTGTCCAATCTTTTAAAAACATTCTTAAACTGTATGATCATTTGACTCTCTAAACGTTTAAAAATAGTATCCACAATAGTCTCTATTAAATTCCCATTTTGTTTAGTTAGGGAGGTGTTATCCCCTAATGGGGCAGTCTGTGTCCAAATTGTATTGTTGTTACCAGTAGAAATGCCAATGGGGGTGGAGGTGACGTCAGGGTCCACAAGTTCCGGATCGGCAATAGAAATTGTTGACCCACTCGAAGGTTGTTGCTTCTGCTTAGTCCACATACTCTGAGGTGTGGGCTGATTCTTATTACAAGTGGGTTGTCTCCTTTTGTTAACAAAAGCTTTGGAGGATGTCCTTTTACGTTTTTCCCCTGCCAGTTTAGTGCTTCCTTTTACAGGGGTTGTGACAATAATATCAGCTTGGGAATCAATAATTATGACAGGGTCAGTTTCTTCCGGTGAGGGCTCATGTAACAAGGAACCGGTGGTAGGTTTCGTAATCAGGACCACTGGGGAGATAGGAATATTAGGGGTTACTTGCGAGGATACCTCCTTAAAGTTGGTATTAGAATTACTCATTGACATTCTCCTTTCTGTGTTGGCAATTTCATTGGACACCATGTTTAAAGCGTTCTCTAATAAAGTCTCGAAAGAAGGGGGCGGAAATGGGAAGTCATCAAGTGCAGGCGTATTAGTGATAGATTCAATGATAATGGGACTCCACTCACCTAGAGAGAGATATCATATGGGTGGCCCGCCCGGCCGCTGAAGTCCACTGACGGCCACAGACGGCCCCGCCCTTGTCCCGGGCTTCTCCCTGGCGCCTCTCGCGCGCGACTCGCGGGGCGAGAGGGCGCGTCGGCTTTTCAAGCGCCTCCGTGCGCTAGCCTCGCGTCACGGGCGCCCCTAAGGCTGCTGGGGAATGTAGTCAAACGGGAGGGAGTCTCCCGGCGCTCCTCATCAGCCAAACACACAGCCGTTTCCCTCACGGCACCGCCCGATGGCGTTTATCACACCGGCACTGGTCTCGCTCCCCAATTGCTAAAAAAGGACACGACGTTCAGCTGGAGTGGGGAGTGCCAGAAAGAGTTTGAGGACGTGAAGAGAGCACTTGCAGAGGCTCCCAACCTCAAGTCATTCATACCCAATCGGGTGACCGTAGTCACCACCAACGCTAGTGCTAAGGGGCTAGGAGCGGTCCTCACTCAGGTAGGAGCAAGCGGGGAAGAAACAATAGCATTCACGTCGAGATCACTACAGAAGCCAGAGAGCAACTATTCTGTGATTGAAAAAGAGGCCTTGGCGGTGTTCTGGGCCATGAGCAAATTCAGGGACTTCCTATGGGGAACAAGGTTCATTCTTCGGACGGACCACAAACCATTGGTAGAGGTGTTCGGAAAGAAGGGCCTTGATGCGATCTCTAGCAGGATCAGGCGGTGGGTTATAGGTCTCCTAGAGTACACGTTCAAGGTCGAATATGTCCCTGGAACCAGGAATCTTGCTGCAGACTGCCTGTCGCGCTTAGTAACAGAGTGTGAAGGAGACAAGACAGAAGGTATAGACGAGGAAGAGAAGGAGGATTACCAAACTGAAAACGTATGCGCGATAATCCAGAGAGCCATAGGTGAGGAACCATGGAAAGAAGCGCTCAGGACAGACAAGACCATTCTCAAAGTATGCGGGAGAGTACAAAGCAAGTGGAGACATGAAGATAAACGGGACGAGGCCCTACGGCCGATCTGGATTGTCAAAGACGAATTATCAGTGGTCGACGAGTGTTTGTTCAGAGGAACAAGGTTGGTCCCACCCACAGCGGTGAGAGAGGATCTAGTGGATATAGCTCATGATGGTCACCTGGGCATCACCAATACCAAACAAAGACAGAGAGGACTACTGGTGGCCACGCATGGACCATGCAATCGAAAGAAAAGTTAGAGACTGTATCCCGTGCAGTGTTAGCAACAAAGTGTTGAGACAACACACGCCATCCATGGTGTGTAGGCCAGCCCCGTCAGGGCCGTGGGAGGAGGTGGCGTTAGACATTGTAGGCCCACTAACCGGAGAGGTGCGCACACCCTACATCTTGGTGCTTATGGATCTATACTCAAGGTGGCCGGAGTTGAAGATTGTAAGTGAAATCACGACGAAGACTGTCATTGAGTTCCTTCAAGAACTGTTCATCAGAGAGGGGCTACCAAGCAGTATACTCTCAAACAATGGGGTTCAACTGTGCTCGCAAGAAATGAAAGACTTCCTCGAAGAGCGAGGGATCAAACACAAACGTTGCGCACTGTACCACCCCGAGACCAATGGAATGGTCGAGAGGTTCAATAAGACTCTCAAGGAGAGCATCCAGTTGGCAAAAACCAGGGGCCTGAATTGGAAGGAAGAAGTGTGGAAACGGTTGGAAGCTTATAGGCTCACGCCACACCAGACGATGGGCGTCACTCCTTTTGAGTTGCTCAGAGTGAGGGTACCGAACACAAAACTATCACCAGGTTGGATGGGGTGGCACAAGGGATGGTCCGACCACTCCAAGGAATCGAGGGGGCTAGTGAGACAGAGCATAGCCATGGCAGGGAGGAAAGAAAGGTTTGAAAGACTGCACTCCACACAAGAGGCTGGTTTCAAAGTTGGGGATGACATTAAGATCAGAACACCCACTGGCAGGGCGAGTTGGTCGGAATACAGCAGGCCCACAAAGATAGTAAAATTGTTCAGAAATACTGTAAAAACCCAGGAAGGGAAGATCTGGAACCTGAGAAGAGTTGTGAGGTATCGTCCTCCTAAGCAGGATAGTAGTGTGGAAGGAGGGAGTGAAAACAAATCATGGGTGCCCAAGGAACCCCCTCCCAGGGTACATGGGACGATCCCTCACCCGGTTAGCAGAACAAGCCGGAGAGTGACTAGTCCACCAAGACATTTGGAGCAATATGCGATAATGTAACCTTTTGCTGCATACCTTGTTCTTTTGATGTTCTTTTGTTCGTAGGGAAGGGGGATGTGTGGTATCTTCCACACGCTGCGTTCCCCCCTCACTATGCACTTCGAGTGATGGTACTGCTCGCGGTGACATCACATAGAATGCCACCGCGACCAGGATTCTAAGGTGAGCGCCGCGGCAGTGAATGGGCTGTCACCTGTTGTGGGAGCGAGCTGTGGCTGAGGTTGTTGTGTCTGAAGTTACGGACCTTAATAAAGACACTTTTTTACCCATCCGCCGTGTCCGTCATGCTTGGGGTAAACATCACAATCACTCACCCTGCACTCGCACAGGCACACTGCTCAACCTGCACTCACAAAGACATCACTCACCCTGGACTCACACAGGCACACTGCTCAACCTGCGCTCACAAATACATCACTCACCCTGGACTCACACAGGCACACTGGTCAACCTGCACTCACACAGGCATCACTCACCCTGGACTCACACAGGCACACTGCTCACCCAGCACTCACACACACATCACTCACCCAGTAGCCCACTTAAGCCGCCTGCTAACTTACTTTCGAGTGAGGGGGCATCCTGTCACGTCACCAGGAGCAAATGCAAACCAGTTTCCTTCTATGCCAGGGGCTATGTAAATCTGTTCTTACTTTCAGCCATTGTTTTGCTTTTAGATTAATGCGGGCCCAGCAGCAAGGTTATACACGAATACACCACACACACAAACACTGAAGCTGCACTTGCATATAAAAAACAAAGGACGCAGTGAATAAAATAGGTTCCGAAAAAAATATTGTAAAGTAGCTAGCTATACTATTACAGCGAGAAATCCAGCCAACTGTAAATGAGGCTAAAAGGCCAAATATTTGTGTCAGGGAGCTAATTCGCCAGCACGCCAGGTGGTGTTTTGGGAGACAAGTCTGGGGCGGATGCACAGGGCCAGAGTGCATGAATAAGCACATCTACAAGGCAAAATAGACGTGTCAAAAGCAGGCCTGGGAAACATGCGCATTTAATGGTGCACCCAGGGTGAAACAGAGCCTCGCTATCAGTCAAACATCAGTGTGAGGGCACTTCAGCCCAGTCGGCGCCACATGGAAGGTTGGGGGATCTCCTATTTTGGGTGTCCTGGTCTTTGACACACAGTTGCGTGAATCTTCCGTCTGTCCAGTCTGTGCTCAGAACCAGCCTGAACCGCTTTGTGACAGCAACTCCGGGACTGCAGGACGACAAGGGGTAATCTGAACAGCCTGCATCTAGCTCTCTAGGTTAATGCACCCCCTGCAGAGATCTAGCCTGTAGATCACAGGTTTCCTCCCAGCAGGATTGCTTAATCGTTCATCCAGGGCTGAATAGATGGTTGACATTGCGGGTGCGTAATAGGCACATCCATTATTAAAGCGCCTTAATACTTGGGTGATAAAAGCGCTCAAGGAGCATTGGTTTACTGGAACAGAACAAAAGACTGAGTCCATCGGTATAGAGACCAATGTTCATCTCAACAGCATGATTATAACAACAGATTGATGCTGCCTTTAATAAAAACACAATCTCTCACTTGAAGTATGTTCGCGAGCGCTTGTTAAAAATATTACAAACACATCGGAACCAAAATATATTGCACCAGATTAATCACAATAATCTTTCAGGTTATATAAGTTATACATCCGAGTTGTTTATTACTCTATGGACATAAATGATCTCGGTGTACTATGTGCTGTTTATTGCACTTGAAAATAATGTGAACGGAAACATCCAAATTTTAAAAGCGTTCTTCACTACCTTAATGACCAGACACTACCACGCCCAGATATTGTCAATGGGTTTGTGAAGAGGGTACTGGCCTAGAGGGCACGTGCGTCACCAGAGAGTCCGAGCAAGGGAATAACAGCAACTTAAAAAAAAATGCTAAATGAATGCCACGGTTCTGCTGTTTATAAGTGCTGCACTGCACATAGATATCAGATGTCACTGTTACCCAAATTAAGGTACTCACACTGTGCCTGACTCAAAAGGATGAAGGCTGAGTGTACCTCGCCTGAATTAAAAAATCATTACCTTCGGAGCAGCACCGTTCATCAGTATGGAACGTTCAGCTCACTGTTCTAGACTTTCTGCCATAAACAGTTTGTGTTTCTCAATTTACCCACAAAACAAGAATGATCATGTACTGGCTGGCAGGACATGTGAGATGAGCGCTGCAGTGGGACGAGGGCCATAAGAGGCGATACATCAGATTCTGACCCGCTACCATGCCTCGCAACAGCAACACCACAAAGGAGCAGGTGAGGGAGGAGGGACACCTTCCGCCATGCACTCAGCTTTCTGCTTCTATCTAATGCAACTTCAAAACTCACCCCAGGCAGGCGCCGTTTGGGGCACTCCGGGGAGGCTAAGCACCTTACGTTGTAGCTCTAGTTCCCTGCCATTAACCTTTGGCATGCATCACTGTTGTCGTCAGAAAGGGCGGGCCTCTGCTTACATTAAGGAAAAGGTGAGCATTCAAACACCTTACCTGACCGCCAGTCATCTTCTGGGACCTTCCGACCTTGGCGCCTTCACTGCAGCGGAAGCCCCGCCCTCCGTCCTCAGCCAATCCTGGTGCTGGAGCAGCGCCAGGATTGACACAGGGCATGGTTGCTTTCTGCCCGCCTGTCCATTAGGAGAGCGAGGTTTCGCTCTTCTAATGGGCATGCACCAGCCGAGCAGGCACAAGTGCGCATGCGTGGGCAAGGCTGAAAAATGTGCCTTCGTCCCCACTCATGCGCACCTGTGCTGCTGCCTGCCCCTGAATATGCCTGTCAGTCAACATGACACAGGACCGCCCACCCCTTCAGACTTTGAAGGGGGTGGGCGGTCCTGCATCATGCTGACTGACAGGCATTGTCCTGAGGAAATAGAAATTTTATATGGCCAATGTGTCCCCTACATGTACCCCATGTATGTCCATGTCACCATGCAACTCCCTTCTCATGCCTGTAATAATAATGCCTCCGCATTTCCGTCCAATGTTAGCATGTCAGTTACCAAGCCCTCCATGAAAGAAACGTTAATTCTGCACTGAGGCCTATGTTGCCAATGTATTTGCATGGTGCACGTTTAAAAGTCGAGATGAACCCGTCTTGTGGCTCAGCCGAGCCAGGACCCGAATTCAGGCTCCATGCCTCCTGACACTCTGAAAGCTGCAGTTTAGCTATGTATCCCTGACCTCTCACATACTTCCTGTTCAGCCGAGAGGTGCCCAGCCCGGCCTGCCAAGACAGTATTTTGCTTACAGTTATCTGCCCTGCTCCACAGAAATACATTCCTGCTTAATGAAAAGGGTAAACATATTCCGCCTGCAGAAGATAGGGCCTAGCCTTTCTGTCTCCATTCAAGTGATTTACAGAACTCGCATCCATGGAAGGCCCATGGCCCCCACGCAATACACAAAGAAATATATGCACCTACTGGCATTTAGTGATGAGCAGCTTTTGCTCGAGCGACCTTTAATTCAGATAATACATCCTCCAAACTCAAGATATCAGATAATACCAGAAGTGCAGGTCGTCCTGACATCCAAGGTTTCTCTACTAGCACGAAAGTCAGCTCCCTCCAGCTTCCCCCAGTTACACGTCAATTCCACGTCATGACCAAGTTGCGCACACAAGTAGGGTAAAGGTTCTTGCTGACCATGCAGACCCCCTCCATGTATCCACCCATCTATGACACACCTATGACACCTCAAGGGAACACCCACGTGTACGCCTGCTTACACGCCCCTTTTCACACCCATGTGCTCTTATCTCTCTCCTTCGCTTGCTCCGCCTGGAGCGCTCCGCCTTCTCCATGCAAGTTAATGTATGTTTAAAGTATAAATAATGTACTCTGTGAATAAAGTTCAGATGACGATCCTTCCTGATCCTTAGTGGAGATGGAACCCGATTCTCCCTTAACTCGAGTTACTGAATTAAAGCCCTTTTGAATCGGACACCACGGACTCTACCTCTCATTATATGCATGATCCTTGTTAATGTATAGAAATTCCGACAGGGTAATTATTTTATTTACCACAGTCCCTCTGCGTCTTTGAACTTAAGTAAACTGAGAGTTTACTTCAGTTCAGAGATGCCGAGGCCGGAGCTGCGGGTGCGGGCGGGGGGGCAACGCCCCAACGCCCCCAATGGACGCACCGCCAGATGCACCGCCACTGGTCTGGAGGCAGCAGAAAGCAGCATACTTACAACGACATCACAGAAGATCCACGAAGACACAGCACGATTCCTAAATGCAGGTGAGATTGCCCGTGCAGTGGCAGACTCAATTTGATTTAAATTTGAGTGGAACATGTGCCTAGGATCGAACGCCAATGGAGCGGTAAGAAAAACTGAACAAGTCTCAACCGTGGCAAAACAATCATAGGCCAAAAGTGTCTCACCTTGTCCAGCGCGTAGCCCCTGTGCTTACATTATTCATCCGTCTCCACAGCCTGCCTCTGACAATGTAAAAAGGCATTGAATAAACATGACCCACATTCTCCTCACCACAAAAGTTGTGCTCCTGTCGCAGGCTCTACGACCAAGTGACATGAAAAATAGTGTATTGCCCAGCATCAGAGCAGAAGCCAACCAACGAACATTACACTGCGTTCCTACAAGCAGTCATCAAGCTCTCCTCTGTAAGGCTCTTCATGTGCAGATTGTGGGAGCATGATAAAGATAGATGTATCCTTTACTCCGCGCTGAAGAATCCAGGTCCTTACGCTCCAAAACACAGAGATGTAGAATAGCCCCTCTGTTCTTGTGCCCACATGTAGAAGTAGGCAAACATTGCGCAGGCCCTAGAGCGCTTGTGAATTTCACGGGTCCGTTTGTGTGGAAGTCCCAATATGAAGTATTTCATAGATGTAAAAAGTTCCCCAGACACATTACTTCCACAGTGTTAAGTGACCATAATTGTATATTCTCTGTGTCACCAAAGCACCAATCTTGGCAGACCATACCGCTCCTGAGTGGTGCTGAGACATACTCACGTTGGTTCACAATTTCAACCTTCAACAACATGTCAAAAGTATCCCAAGAGATGATTTTTCTTTGAAGACACTGTGGTCTTTGTAGCTTGATGTGGCTGGAACTCCACCTGTGGCTGTAGTAACTACTCCTCCAACTCACCAAACCTTTTTGAAGCAGACACTGTGGCTGGAACACATACATGTGGCCGTAGTGTAACTACATCTCCAACTCACTAAAACCTTTTGTAGATCCCGACTGTAGTGTCCATTGGTAAGGACACAGTTGGGTGAGGCTGTCCGTTGACAAGGACACTGGTGGGGCTGGCTTGCCTGAAACCCTTTCTGCTTCATGTAGTTGCTTTAGTTTCTTATATTTTCGCTGGTTACTGTAGTTTCTTGTAGTTTCTTTGTTTCTTGTCTTTTCTCTTGGTTGCTTTACCAATGATCCATGAAAGACGCTTGAGTACGTCCGCTCGTTAACAAAATAATGCTGTGCCCCGTAAATAGAGACACAGGTCCCTTGTAGTATTTCCAAGGATTCTTTATTAGTTCCATGTCCAATTTACATCTTTCTTAGTCCAGCCAGCTCTGGTCAAGTACCAGCCCCACCAGGAGCAGTCTGCCTTGCTGCTCAGCCCATCTTTATCTGTCACCACTCATCCACTCAGGCACCCAGGCATGTTGTAGTAAATAAGCCCAGCAGCCAGGTGTTCTTAGTTGGAAGAGATCTTTAATCCAAGATAAGAGGTAGAGCAAGAGCAGACCCTCCACTGCAGCAGCAACGGGTAAACTGCCACAGTGTAGAATCTACAGTACAAACACACCAAGAATACAGAATATGGAACATCAAACAGATGAGTTCTACAAAGACTAGAAAGATAACTTAACAATGTAATACACATCTTCTCCCTTTCTGTTTAAAAAAAACAAAAAAAACAAAAAGAAAACTTAACAAACAAAATCTTGCAAATAAATAGGTGGTCGGCGAGACCTAGGAGAACGTGTACACACAAAGTCATTGTGAACAGAAGGGACAGACGGTGAAGGAGCGGGAGCATCACCCCCACCAGAATTACTGAGTTCACAGTGAACCGAAGGCTCCACAGGTGTGTGATTGGCTAACAAATATTTTGTGTGAATATAGTACTCAGGCAAATCTCCAATAAACACTAGCACATGAACAGTGGCATTTGCCAAACAAAAAAGGTAATCAAAACAAGTTTTTGCACTTCAGATACATTTTAATTATTATTAAAAAACATTATTCACTTATAAAAATCCAGTACATTAGTATATATACATGATAAAGTGTTTCAGCATTATAGCATATGCATAAATTCAGACATTCATCAGATACATTTATAATTCATTTAAAAGATGGTTTCCTGTCTACGCGTTTCGACACAGGTGTGTCTTCCTCAGGACTGTACCATCGTATTTCTGTAAAACATATTAAAAATATTTACAAATCTATGTATTTACAGTGCAAAAAACCGTTTAGGATTAGAGTTATATCATTGTATATACAAAGCTAGTGTTTTATATATCATAAATTTGATAATACCGCTGCGCATTGATGTGCAAGGTTGTCACAGAGAAAAAAGACAAAGGAAAAGATAACATCATTTATACATATATACATATATCTATATACAAGTCCAACAGACATCTATTTACATAGTTACAACATATCTTTGAACACCTAGTGTTGTTCACTGAGAATTTTTATCTTAGTACCCTCCCATCGAGGAACATGTTACCTTTGAAACAGAGCTTACTAACAGGCAGGCCTATATTAGAAGGTGAAAAGAATGGTGAAAAAAGCCATATAGATAGGAGAGATAGGAGAGACAGAAAATATTGTTGTACAATTTGAGGTACCCTGGCTAGATTTAGGAGTAGTAATGTCCAAAGATTATTAATAGTGGTTTTATATGGTCTGTGTTCCATTATATAATGCGTTTGGGCTATTGGATAACACAAAAACCACATCTAGCAGTGTGCATATACCACAGTGTTTTATTCCAATATTCGCTAACCTAAATTGACTATTGGATAACATAAAAAACCACATATAACATTATGCAGTTACCACAGCGTTCTATTTCAGTATCCGCTTACCTAGATCGACTAGAAATAACGGTTAGCGTCAATTATTGACGTATATGGGGATTGTGCCTTCAATTAGATGGAATCAGATGATAAAAATTCCTGAAAATGGATAAGGATTATTAGGATCTGCATAAAAGAGTTCAGAGATATATTGCAATAATCCAATCTTACAATCAACACTATTTCATCTAGTGTTTTTTGTTATACGTTTTCCTGTGGTTTTACCAAGCTTATTATACATAGATAGATAAAGAAATTAACATGATGCGTCATACTTAGTCGGTGGTAAGCTCCTCAAATGACTGCCTAGTTAGTATTAAGCATATTCAAAACAGTATTATTATATAATGGTTTCCTTACCAAGTAGGTAGAGGGTCTATGATGGCATTATTCCATGGGGTACCACAAAATGCTGATTGGTAAGAACGTCCTTAATAGGGAATTTTATTCTAAACATCAGAGAGAATGTATGGTACGCATTAGGTTATATCAAAAGATCTTAAATTTGATTTTATACACTATTGATTGGCTATTAATGATTTCTAAAGTTTTTGACCATATAGTGTCACAATGGGATCGCATATACAGGCATTCTTACCCTCTTTAAGAAAAAACAGGCAGGATAGTGGTCAGCGTTTCAGTAGATTGGTAATAGCGTCATGGGTGATGGCGTCTTTACTAAGGGTATCAAAGGAAAACGCATACGCTACTGTTATTGACCTGTATAAATTATATTGTAAAGTGTCCTACACCTATTGCACCTTATATTACAAAACATTCTTTTTACCTGCAGTGTTATCAGTTTGCAAATAGGTAAAAATGAAATACTTTTCCTTTAAGATGCACGTGACCGCAATTAATCCAATAGATGCAGTCGGTATTTAAACCAATGCCTGCTTGCGGTTCAGATTCTCGCTGAAAAACTAGATACCGCCGGGATCCCTTTGTTACCGGTCCGCGTCTTCAAGGATATATCACGGTAAGCCAAAAGCCGGATTAGTGCGCTAAGAGTTAGTTTTATATCTTCTATATAATGAAACGAGTCGTATCTGTGTTTTCCCGCTATAGACATAAAGACGCCGGGTACCGCTTGCTGCCGGTCAATTCCGTCTCACATTAAAACAGGTAACAACAATGTTTCTCATCAAGAGGTTGCCTTTAGTTAGTCAAACTTTTTCTGTGAATGACGCTACCTCCGTTTTCGTTTTGTTCTTTATTTGTAGACAGAAAGACACCGGGAACCTTTGGGAGCCGGTATTTGCAAACTGATAACACTGCAGGTAAAAAGAATGTTTTGTAATATAAGGTGCAATAGGTGTAGGACACTTTACAATATAGTTTATACAGGTCAATAACAGTAGCGTACGCGTTTTCCTTTGATACCCTTAGTAAAGACGCCATCACCCATGACGCTATTACCAATCTACTGAAACGCTGACCACTATCCTGCCGGTTTTTTCTTAAAGAGGGTAAGAATGCCTGTATATGCGATCCCATTGTGACACTATATGGTCAAAAACTTTAGAAATCATAAATAGCCAATCAATAGTGTGTAAAATCAAGTTTAAGATCTTTTGATATAACCTAATGCGTACCATACATTCTCTCTGATGTTTAGAATAAAATTCCCCATTAAGGACGTTCTTACCAATCAGCATTTTGTGGTACCGCATGGAATAATGCCATCATAGACCCTCTACCTACTTGGTAAGGAAACCATTATATAATAATACTGTTTTGAATATGCTTAATACTAACTCGGCAGTCATTTGAGGAGCTTACCACCGACTAAGTATGACGCATCATGTTAATTTCTTTATCTATCTATGTATAATAAGCTTGGTAAAACCACAGGAAAACGTATAACAAAAAATACTAGTTGAAATAGTGTTGATTGTAAGATTGGATTATTGCAATATATCTCTGAACTCTTTTATGCAGAACCTAATAATCCTTATCCATTTTCAGGAATTTTTATCATCTGATTCCATCTAATTGAAGGCACAATCCCCATATACGTCAATAATTGACGCTAACCGTTATTTCTAGTCGATCTAGGTAAGCGGATACTGAAATAGAACGCTGTGGTAACTGCATAATGTTATATGTGGTTTTTTATGTTATCCAATAGTCAATTTAGGTTAGCGAATATTGGAATAAAACACTGTGGTATATGCACACTGCTAGATGTGGTTTTTGTGTTATCCAATAGCCCAAACGCATTATATAATGGAACACAGACCATATAAAACCACTATTAATAATCTTTGGACATTACTACTCCTAAATCTAGCCAGGGTACCTCAAATTGTACAACAATATTTTCTGTCTCTCCTATCTCTCCTATCTATATGGCTTTTTTCACCATTCTTTTCACCTTCTCATATAGGCCTGCCTGTTAGTAAGCTCTGTTTCAAAGGTAACATGTTCCTCGATGGGAGGGTACTAAGATAAAAATTCTCAGTGAACAACACTAGGTGTTTAAAGATATGTTGTAACTATGTAAATAGATGTCTGTTGGACTTGTATATAGATATATGTATATATGTATAAATGATGTTATCTTTTCCTTTGTCTTTTTTCTCTGTGACAACCTTGCACATCAATGCGCAGCGGTATTATCAAATTTATGATATATAAAACTCTAGCTTTGTATATACAATGATATAACTCTAATCCTAAACGGTTGTTTGCACTGTAAATACATAGATTTGTAAATATTTTTAATATGTTTTACAGAAATACGATGGTACAGTCCTGAGGAAGACACACCTGTGTCGAAACGCGTAGACAGGAAACCATCTTTTAAATGAATTATAAATGTATCTGATGAATGTCTGAATTTATGCATATGCTATAATGCTGAAACACTTTATCATGTATATATACTAATGTACTGGATTTTTATAAGTGAATAATGTTTTTAATAATATTTAAAATGTATCTGAAGTGCAAAAACTTGTTTTGATTACCTTTTTTGTTTGGCAAATGCCACTGTTTATGTGCTAGTGTTTATTGGAGATTTGCCTGAGTACTATATTCACACAAAATGTTTTGCCCTGACTCAGGAAACTGATCCATATCAGGGGGTCCTTGTTTGTCTCACATAATATTGGCTAACAAATAGCCACTAGTAGGAGGAACCTCACAATCAGGCAAAAGAGGAATAGAACCACCCTCAGAAAGCGAGGGAAAAGACACATTAGACAGAACAGGTTTCATTCTCTTATAGAGAGCAACTCTTCTAAAGTTCCAACACTCTCCATTATTGAGGATGACGCAGTGATTAAGCACCTTTTTTACCTTAAAAGGACCTTTGAATTTAGACAAACCCCTCTGTAGTCTACCCAACTTAATTTTAACCAAATCCCCCACAAAAAAAGGAGAGGAATCAGGTGCAAGAGTAGAAGAAGTGACTTCAACCTGTTTTTCAACCAAAACACCCTCCTGTGTTTGCAAAGTGACGACATCTCTCATCCAAGAAGGAAACAACTTCAAACCGGGATCACGTCCCCTCATCAATTGAAAAGGCGACAAATCCCCAGCTGTCAAAGGGGTGGTGCGGTAGGCCCACAACATCTCATTAACCATCTTTCTGACAATACACCCACTACTAGAGGCCATTTGAATAATACCTTTAACAACCTTGTTGGCCCTCTCACATATAGCAGTCCCCTGGGGATTATATAAAGACGTGCGATGATGTGAGATACCACACTCCTTTAAGAATACTTGCATATCCCTAGAAGGGAGTTGAGGACCATTATCAGTGATGATGGCTGAAGGCAAACCATCGTCCTTGAAAAGATTCCCTAAAAACCTGATGGTATTAAAAGTAGTGATGTCATTAGTGAAGTGCACAACCAACCATTTGGTAAAAACATCAACAACTACTATGGCGAATCTGTCCCTCTCATTAAGCTCACCCATCGGGCCAATGAAGTCGAGGCAAATGGTAAACAAGGACTCTGAAAATGAGTATCAGGAATAGTTTTCGGACCTGTTTTCAGGCGTTTTTCACCCTCCCTGCACATTGGACAATTCTCAATCCATTCCACAACCTGTGAATCGATGCCAGGCCACCAAAAGTGATCCTTAATGCGCCTTTGAGTGAGAGTCTGACCCATGTGACCCTCATGTGCCAAAACCAACAATTTGTTTCTCAACCCAAAAGGGGGAATACATTTCTCTCCCTTAAGTAAGATGTCATTCACTACTGAAAATTCATCCAAGACCTTAACAAAGGGTCTGACAGAAACAGAGACTTTCACGCCTGGAACCCAACTTGATAAGTTTAACAACCTCCTGAAGAGTAAGATCAATAGCCATTTCCTTCAGCCAATCACTGGCTGAAAAGACTCCCTCACCAACAAAGACAGCATCTTCAACAGAAGCAACAGCAACATCCTCCATGTCCAAGGGCACTTCCGAACCATGAAAAGAACGCCAGTCTAATGACAATCTCGAAAGGCAGTCAGCCTGAACATTCCTCCAACCTTGAATATACTCTACAGAGTACTGAAATTCTTGCAGCCTGGCTGCCAATTTCATAAGCCTTTTTTTATAAAAAGAAGGGGTTTGGCCCAGAAGAGTAAGGGAGGGCAGGTAGGGCCTATTAACAAAAGAACTAGATATTTACCTTAACCTCCAATTATTTGAATGTGTTACTGATATAGAACAATAAACGAAAATGAATGCGTTTATCCTGGCCATCAATGTTGCCTGGTTGAATTTAATTATTCTTCATGCAAGATTAAGTTAAAAAAAAGAACGCATAATCTGCTAGACAGACAGTCTCATTATAGACAATCTCATTAATAATACATACAATGATACATTTGAACTCAACCAAAAATTGTCAAAAAATACATATACATCAATGAAAAATACACAAATATAATGACAATAAATCAGTGAAAAAACAGTTGTGGTATGTGACTTCAAATCACATTTGCGCATTTAAACGACACATGATGTTCCCCAATTAAAAGGGTGAATTTTTGCAAAACTCTGAGTGTCCAAAGATCTAACTACACTTTTTGTGGTAGCCGACGCGTTTCGAGTCCTGGTTTTTTGAATTGCCGGACTCTCATCAGGGCTGGATGAGTCTTTTCATAAAAACCAACTGTTTGTGATAAAAAACAAAATTACAAGAATGAATTGTAGTGTGCTTCCTACTGGATCTAAAATGTTGTTTTCATCATTAACTATAACAAGTGCCAGGTGAAAATGCCAGGTGAAAATGTGCAACAGTATGTAGCTTGTTTAAGAACTTTAGCCATCACATGTAAATTCAAAGATTTACATGAAGAAATTATTAGAGATCAATTTATAAATAGGGTAAAAAATATCAAAATCCAAGAACGTTTACTTGAGCTCAAGAATCCGTCTTTACAAAAAACACTTGATACTGCTAGAAAAATGGAAAATACTTCCCATTATGTTAAAGAGTTAAGTTCTTGTCCACAAAAAGATAAAGGAAACCCTTTGTTGGGTAGCTGTGCGCATTACAAATATAAACAAATAAATAAATAAATAAATAAAGATGAATCTGCTAATGTTAATGCTTTAACTAGTGGTTATAAAAAAACAGAGTTCAAGAATGACAACAAGGACATAAAATCTAATGTTTCTAAAAATAAAATTAGTTTTAACAAACGAATATGTTTTAGGTGTGGTAGTCAAAAACACACTGCGGACTTCAATAAATGTCCTGCTAGTAAGGTTACATGCATTAAATGCAAAAAAATAGGTCACTTTGCTAAATGGTGCAGAACTGGTGATAATAGCAATTGGAAACGTTCTGTCAATCTTGTGGAATCTCAAGTAGACAGTGATGATGATGAAAATGACAGCAATGAAAATGATATTGAAGTAATGGTGCTGCATGATGATTCTGTAAATGATATTTCTGAAGATTATTGTCCGCCTATATGCGAAGTGCTAATAAACCAAGTGTACATGATGCTTTGGGCGGATTCGTGTTCGCCGTACACTATTATTGATAAAAACATGTGGGAAAATGGAAACAAAGACACCTTAATATCTTCTGATGTACGACCTAAAGGATATTGTGGTATAAAATTACCTGTGTTAGGTTATTTCGATGCCCAATTAACTTTTAAAGGTAGATCTTGTTCAACTAAAGTGTATGTTGTTGAACAAGGACGAGCCTTATTAAGTTGGAAAGATCTTAAAAAGATGGGGTTAGTATTGAATCCTAATCATCATGATCAGGTAGTGTTAGCTAACGATTATCCTGACCAGGTATTATTAACTAATGAGGATTCCTCTTCAAAATGGGAATCTGTTTTTCCCAAATTATTTAGCAAAGATCTTGGATGTTTAGTCAAGTTTGAACATAAGATTATTTTAAAAACGGACAGCATACCATCTGTTCATAAAGTAAGAAATGTACCATTTTCCTTACGAAATCCTTTGAAAGAAGAATTGAATAGATTGTGCGATGCTAAAGTAATAGAACCCATTGAAGCCTCAGATTGGCTTAGTCCCATCGTTTTGGCTCGCAAACCCAACGGAAAAATTAGGATGTGTGTGGACCTGAGAGATTTGAATAAAAATATTTGGGTTGATCGATATCCTCTGCCACACATCAATGAGATGATATATAGTATTAAAGATGCTATGCATTTCTCATCAATTGATTTGTCTAATGCATACCACCAAATCAAATTACATGCAGATTCTAGGCATTTAACATCTTTCATTACGCCTGAAGGTGCTTTTCAATATCTCAGAATGCCATTTGGGTTGGCATCTGCATCCTCCGTCTTTCAGAGAGTCATGTGTAGTATTTTGAAGGATGAATTGAATGTGAGAATATTTCAGGATGATGTTCTTATTTGGGGCAAAGATTTATTTTCTCATGACAAGGCAGTACATAGTGTTCAGCAGAAACTACAAAATGCCGGTTTGACTGTATGTGGTGAAAAATGCAAGTTTGGGGTGAAACAAATTGACTATCTTGGACATACTATTTCCAATGAAGGTGTTAAACCTAAAATGAAATTATTGGATGCTATTGAAAAAGCACCTCATCCTATTAATAAAGATCAGTTACGATCATTTTTGGAACTTGCAGAATACTACTCTAAATGTGTCCCAAACTTTGCTGATAAGGTGTATAATTTAAGATTGTTGATGAAAAAGGGTACTTCTTTTATATGGTCAACCTTGTGTCAACAAGCATTTGAAAACATCAAAAGGGATATTACAAAAGCAGTTGCTCTTAAGCCTTATGATCCTAATCATGCTTCCATAATTGTTGTGGACTCAAGTGCATAAGGTTTAGGTGCTGTTCTTATGCAAAAGCACAGTGGAGTTGAACGAATTATAGCTTTTGCGTCTCGCACACTTAGGGGTGCTGAACCTTCGTATTCCGTAATTGAAAAGGAAGCTTTAGCATGTTGGTGGAGTGTAGACCATTTTAAAACTTTCATTTGGGGAACAGCATTCGAATTAAGAACAGATCACAGACCTCTCATTGACATTTTTACTACAAAGGGTGCTTCAAGAGCCACGCCTAGAATAGCAAAATGGTTATATAGACTACAGGGATATAATTTTCAGATAAACTATGTTCCTGGTCACAAAAATATAAATGCAGACTGTTTATCACGTCTTCCTTTGCTTTATGACAAGGATTGTGCAGTTGAGGATAATGATGAATGGTTAATAGCCAGTATTGAGGAATCGTGTAACAATGCTTTTAGTGAACAAGAATGGGTTCAAGCTGTGGCTGAAGACACTGTATTTCAACAAAGTATCAATAATCTACACGTTGGTATAGATTTATCATCTTTGGACAAGTCTATTCTTGCTGATTATAAGATGGTTTGGCCGGAATTATCTTTTTATGATGGCATACTTAGGAGAGGTGACAGATTGGTTGTACCTTCAGCATTGCGTGACAAATTGTTGAGTTTGTTACATGAAGGACATAGTGGAATGACTAGCATGAAAGGAGAGCTAGGAATGATTTTTGGTGGGTCGGAATGGACAAAGACATAGATAGATGTGTTCGGAATTGTTTAGCATGTATGTGTAGTGACAAATCTCACAAATCTCAAGAAACCACTATTTCTGCAACTCCTTTTCCTGACAAACCTTGGAACAAAGTCGCTATCGACATTTGTGGTCCATTTCATGTTAAGGGTATTGAAAATAAGTTTGCTATTGTTTTGATGGGTTTTCACTCTAAGTGGCCTGAAGTAGCTTTCGTGAGGGACATTAAGGCCTCCAATGTAATTGAATTTTGTGAAGGAATTTTTCGTAGAGAGGGTTATCCAAGGGTGATCCTATCAGATAATGGTCCGCAGTTTATAGCAGAAGAATTTTCTGTTTATCTTAACAAGGTAGGCGTGAAACACATTACCACCTCTGTGTATAATCTAAGAGAAAATGGTTTAATAGAAAGGTTCAACCGTGTGTTGAAAGAATGCATTCAACTTGCCAGCAACAATGATGATGATTGCAAAGATGCTGTTAAAGAAACGTTATGGTGTTATAGAAATACTCCCCATACAGCTACAGGAGTGTCTCCCTTTTCCTTGTTAAAAGGGCGTGTGGCTGGGTCTAAAGTTAAACCCATATGGCTGTCTAAAAATAGTACAAAAGAAATTGATGGTAAGAACCTATTGATTAAAGTTCAACAATATCAGAATAAATATGTACTGGATCATAATGCCAAAGTTAATTGTAGTGTTAGAGCATTTAAGGTTGGTGATTGGGTACACTCACAACTAATGGGAAATCGGAAACCTGGTTCTTCCAAGTGGTCTAAACCAAAACAAAATATTCATGTGACTGGTAATATTGTGAAATTGGATGATGGTAAACAATGGAATATAAGAAGCATAACGAGATGTAATGATCTTGAATGCAAACAAATTGTTGGTCAGGTAAACAATTCTTCAAAAACTTCTGTTGCGAAAAGAGATGATGTACCTATTTCTGTGTCTTCACCTACTAGGCCTAAGCGCAGACCATTGTGGATGAAGGATTACATCTGTTCATGATTTGGGTGCCTCATATGTGCATACAATGCGGAATGTAGGTTTGTATCACACTACATTTATTTTCTTTTAGTTTTTATCTTTTCTTTTTATGTTGTTTTTGTTTTGTTATTTTTATAGGAAGGGAGATATGTTGTATCTAGGTATCTTCTTGTGATGCTGTAATGTTCTATGTGTCACTGTGCTCACTGGATTCCAGAGTGTGGAATCCAGGGAGCAGTCCAGAGATGCACGGTTACTGAGGGAGTTGGTCCTTGGATGCCTCTGGGGTTGTTATACTGAATAAACTACTTTTCTTCTTTAAACCACTGTACTTCGAGTCATTTCAGAAGGCTGTACACCGAGGTCAGTGTTAATAGCTTTTTATGTAGTCTTGGATTAGAATAGGTTAGGGCGACTGCAGTTGTAAAATGGCCGCAATGTCTTCCAAAAAGGAATATCGGAAACCTAGGTGCAGTTAAATCATGTGACTAAATTCTCCTATCAGAAGAAAGAAAAGGACATTTAAACGAAATTGGAAAAGGTTTCGGTGTATACACCCTGCCGGAGGAGGCCCAGCCATGGGCGCGGACAGGTAATTGATCAAGCACCTTTTAGACCGGGACTTAAGATGATATCGAGGTACTGGGTCTTGTGTAATTGCCTTGTGTTGCAATTAATATGAGCTTCACGCTAGACTTTGTTGGGCTTATATTTGTAGTGAATAGGGATGGTGTAATACACGGGCTTGTATATAAATGCGATTGATGCAGCAGAGGTAATTTATTTTAGAGCACAATTTTACGTGCTTGAAGTGTTTGAAGCTGTAGGAGGGGGGTCACTTATATGTCTTTGAGAACGCTTATGTGGCAATCCTTAGTAATGGCATGTTGGGTACTAGTAGAGTATTATCTAGTTTTACAAATATTGATGGAAAAGAGTGTTGGCTTGGTGCTCGTGTTTGTGGGTTATTGAATTGCATTTTGAAGTTATGAAATAGCTACTGTGAAACACTAGGCATGCTATGCGAATTGTGTCAGGAGTATCAATGGCTTCAAGTTGTGGGTGCTCATGTTAGATCTGATCATTAGACGAGTAATGCTATGCTCAATGATTTATTGTTTTAGAGCATCCGAAATGCAGATTGAGCGGTTGGGGGTTATAATTGAAAGGATAAAGACAGGGAGTTCCATGAAGAGGTGAACGAAAGGACACTATACCAGGTATGTATAATAGCATGTCTTGGTACTGTCACTACTCGGCCATCAGGAGTTAGAAGATAGACTATATTTTGTTTTCCCCTTAACTACAGATTACTGCTTTAAAGGGAAAGAAAAGGAAAAAACCTTGTGGCTCTACTCAGGCATGGTGAAAAAATTCTGTACAGTTCAGATTTACAAAAACATACATAAGTAAGGTGACTAACACTATATAAAGCAACTCGTTTGGTTAGGTTAATGAAAAGATTGCTCAAAAATGATTCTGCCAATTATTATTACTTTACAGTTTTGACACACTACTGCACGGGTTACCTGGAGAAATCTCTACATTAAAAGGGTAACTGGGGACTGGACAAGTTCTGCATCAAATATGATTTGCTTGGTAAGTTGTAATTAAGATTTTTAGGGCTTTCCAAATAATGCCCAAGTGGGAATGTAACAGCGAAATGAAGTAGGAATATGGGGTGACAGGATTGATTTGAGTAGGGAAACACGATTTTAATTCAAAGGAATAGGATCAGAAGTGACTAAGACAGATCAGAGAGGTGTGAGGTTTGAATTATTTGCCCAGTTTGGGTTGTGTTTTGTTGTTCATGCATTGGAAAAGATGGAATCAAAACGTGTCCAACTATCTGTGAAACAGAGAGCCAGGATATGGAACATTGATGTGTTGTGGCATTGTAAACTGTTGTCATAGATTTAACACTGACCTGTTTGTAGTGGTAAAATACCGTCACTCTGCATTTTTTACTCCGCATTCCTTTACTCCTCATTCCATGATAACGCAGGTACCTTTACTCCGCATTTTTTTACAACGCATGCCTTTATATATTATATGCTTTTATCACGCATGCTTTTACAACGAAAATCATTGTAAAAGCATGATTGGTAAAAGTATGTTTTAAGGTAAGTTGTAAGGTAAGTATATGGTTTTTGTTTGGGGTTTTGGAGTATGTTTTTTGGGTTCAGGGGTATTTTAAGGGTGGGTTTGGGTTATGGGGTGCAGGGGTATTTAAGGGTTAAGGGGTACAGGGGTATTTTTAGGGTTCAAGGGTAGGTTTGCGTTTTGGGGTACAGGGGTATTTTTAGGGTTCAGGGGTTGTGTTGGGTTTTGGGGTACAGGGGTATTTTTAGGGTTCAGGGCTGGGTTTGGGTTTTGGGGTACAGGGGTATTTTTAGGGTTCAGGGCTGGGTTTGGGTTATGGGGTACAGGGGTATTTTTAGGGTTCAGGGGTTGTTTTGGGTTTTGGGGTACAGGGGTATTTTTAGGGTTCAGGGGTCGTTATGGGTTTTGGGTACAGGGGTATTTTTAGGGTTCAGGAGTTGTTTTGGGTTTTGGGTACAGGGGTATTTTTAGGGTTCAGGGGTTGTTTTGGGTTTTGGGGTACAGGGCTATTTTTAGGGTTCAGGGGTAGGTTTGAGTTTTGGGGTACAGGGGTATTTTTAGGGTTATGGGGTTGTTTTGGGGTACAGGGGTATTTTTAGGGTTCAGGGGTTGTTTTGGGTTTTCGGGTAGAGGGGTATTTTTAGGGTTCAGGGGTATGTTTGGGTTTTGGGGTACAGGGGTATTTTAGGGTTCAGGGGTGGTTTTGGGGTACAGGGGTATTTTTAGGGTTCAGGGGTTGTTTTGGGTTTTGGGGTACAGGGGTATTTTTAGGGTTCAGGGGTAGGTTTGGGTTTTGGGGTACAGGGGTATTTTTAGGGATCAGGGGTAGGTTTAGGTTTTGGGGTACAGGGGTATTTTTAGGGTTCAGGGGTATGTTTGGGTTTTGGGGTACAGGGGTATTTTTGGGTTCAGGGGTATGTTTGGGTTTTGGGGTACAGGGGTATTTTTAGGGTTCAGGGGTATGTTTGGGTTTTGGGGTACAGGGGTATTTTTAGGGTTCAGGGGTAGGTTTGGGTATTGGGGTACAGGGGTATTTTTAGGGTTCAGGGATAGGTTTGGGTTTTGGGGTACAGGGGTATTTTTAGGGTCAGGATGGGTTAGTGTTTAAGGGTGCTGGGGTATTTAAAGGGACTAGGGTGGGATTCGTTTTTAGGGTGTATAGGGTAATTATTAATTAATCAAAATTAAATATATCTATATATTTTTATTTATACATATATATATATATGTGTGTGCAATATTAATATAGTTCTAAATATAATGTAATTTTAAAGAAATAATGTTTCATTTTATTTAAAAATGTGTGTGTGTATATATATATATATATATTTTTTTTTTTTTTAAATAAAGTACTTTTACAAAGTATATGACTTCACCACATATGCATTTGCGTTGTAATTGCATGCGTAGTGAAGTCATATGCGTTGTAAAAATTTGCGGAATTATGGCTTGAGGAGTAATGGTTTTTGCGGACTTCAAAATGCGGAGTGATGGTATGCGGGATTTTTGTTTGTGGAATAGAATCATATATTCGTTTGTAGTACACGATTGCCATTCTTTTCTTTACATGTACATGTGTGAACCAGTTTACATCAGCATGTTAAATCATATATATAAAAGTGACAATGTGTTTCATAATATATATGTGAATACTCATGATGGGCATTTATCACCCATGTTTTCTCCTTTGGAAATGGATGTTCAATACTTATATTACAAATATCTCTGATGTTTGAGGTGTGTATATGTAATATGTACAAATATATGTTATGCACAGTATTGTCTAGTTTTATAACTCGTAGTATTAGGTTAATGTACTCATAGTGTTGGATATTTGTCTTTTCTGAGTGTGTTTCTTTGTACACGTACATAGTGTGCCCAATGTATTTATGATGTTTTGCTTTTAAAAAATGCACACACTATAGCTTATGCATAAGTGGCAATTTTGTGTTGGTATTATTTTTTCCTTTTGTGTGTGTATTTGTCTTAGTCACCGTGGGGGGGTTTCTTGATATATTTAAAAAAAATGAAAAAAATGTGTTTGTGTGTGTTTTTAAACAGCCCTGAAGAAGTCATGAGAAAAAGGGACGAAACGTGTAGGCTGTATTGGATCTATAGCAAGCTGTCAATACTTTTGATGTAATATTTACAACTTAAGAATAAAGGAAAAGAATATGAAGAAGTTGCTCTGCTTTTTATTTTTCATGCTACCCCATTTGCTATTTTGATTGCGCCCTATGCACTTAATTGGAATTATTACCTTGGAATTATTTATTACTCTTGTACTGAATTATTGAAAATGATTAATTCATACAATATAAAGTATTGAGTATTTATGGTTGTTTATGTGCTCCTCCATCCAGTAAAGCAATTTGTATATAAGTAGGTTTTTTATAACGGTTCACCCAGAGAGTGAGCACATTGTTGTTTTGAATCAGATGCAAGAGTGCAGACAATTGAAGGCCACAACTGTTAGCCTGTTCTTTGTGTACTTTAAAAGAAACGAGAAATGCTGCACGAATAGGCTGCAAGTGCATCAGTAGTTGCGTGTTGCATCCCGCTTTGAAATAATAAATAATGCTGATTTTGCACAATGCTTATTCCAGGTAACATTAATGGGGAATGACACACAGATGGATGGTAAACAGTGAGGGATGCAGTGTCATATGATTAATGAATGTCCATATTTTATTCATTTTAGTGGATTGGATGAAGAACCATCTTTTCTTAAATTGACTAATGTGAAGGGAGGGCTTGGAATGGGAGCAAGACTGTCATGACGAAGCAACCAGAAGCGATGAGCACAGTAGAACATGCCTAAAAGTTGACGGCTGTGATGCTGAATGCCTGCCAAGGGCTGTGATCGAACTGTGAGAAAGGCGACAACCTCTGCGGATGTTGTTTAATTTGAACAAAGAATGTTTAATTGTAAATTTCATGTGAAATGAACTGAGAGTCAGACTATGGGAAAGGACGTGGAACAATAGAATATTCAAAAGGTGAGTGAAGTCACCGTGGTGTGACATCCCACCTTCCAAAACCAACCAATCCCCTGTCAGGATTCATGAAATTTAGCAACTAATGTGGGACGGACATGTAAGTTTTAGACTATAATTGGGGTACCTTTAGGGGTGTGGTTTATTGCTTAGGCTGGCAAGAGAGAAGAGGGGAGACGCGTCACTGTTCGTCGGTTTGCAGAGGGACCTAGAAGATTTTTATCTTGTCCTGCTCCTGACTGAAATTTCTTGCTTTTCCTTGATTAACTTTTGGGGGTACCTCCAACATCTCCTGAGTCCAGGGGGGGGGCTTTTCTACAAACAGATAGCTTTATATTTAGCCTATGATGTTCTCAGCATTAATGTATTTATCTCTAAATCTTTTGTTTTTCCACCTATCCACTCCGTCAACAATATATTGAAAGGCATTATTTTTTGGTGAACTCTTTTGTCTCTTACTCTATCCACTCCTTCATTGCATAATGTCATTGTTGAAAGAGACTGAGTAAATTACATTATTTCTCTGGTTGTGAGGTTCGATGTTTGAAATTGTGACCTGATGCAAATGAGCATTATTTTAATTCCAGAGATAAAACTCCTTTATTTACCTTACTGAGAGTCTGTGGTTGATTTGACAAATGTTTAGAGAGTAGTGTCTTATCATTACCATCAACTACTCAGCAAATTGGTCCATCGACCATGTAGAGGAAGAGTTGATATCAATATTAGTTTGCTAAATAAAATGTTCTAGGAGATTATACAAGAAGTAAGAAATGAATGAAACAAATTGCATCAGGGATACTGGGTGAATGTGTTTGGGCCATTGTAATGATTTGTGTAGTATTGATCCCTGATCAATTATTGTTATTGGCGCTGGATCGCAATTAAGTAACAATATGAGTTCTGATCAATACTGACTGGACAGTTTTGCTTCCAAAGATGTTAGCTTCAATAAGTGCATTGTCAATACCACATTAACTAAGACAACTTCCTGCACATTACAACACAACTTTTGTCATGTGAAAAACACCCATCATTGAATTAAGATCATCAAATTCTATGGATTGCTCATAAAAATGTCAGCTACAATATGAAAATCATCTTTATCGCAGAAAATTGGCAGGATAGGCTGGTCTTTAAGCTGAGCACGCACATTTTGGACATTTTTTAGAGCTGTGTATACTGTTGCATAGTTTGTGACTGGAGGTGGTATTACTGGGAAAATTCAACCTTCTTCTGTGGATTGGTATTCTGGGAGATCAGAGCATGAATTCCAGCCCACGGAATGAACTGTTAGGTCTCGCCTGCCGATGCGCTTGCGCATTCGATCTGGCGAGAGTATAGGGGCTTTCCCAGAGTTTAACCAGACTGGCGATTTGATGCAGTGCATGTGAGCTTTTGGCTCAATGCGCAAGCGCAATGAGTTGAAATGCGTGTGCACAGCATCAAATCTCCAGCCATCGCCATCTGTTCCCCAGCTTGGTGCTGCAGCACCACCCCTTTCTCTCCCCGCACACAGCCTTACTCGTATTTCTCCTCCCCCTCTCCAGTCGCCAGCATCTCCCCTCTCTCTCCCTGCACACACGCTCTGACTCAGTACTTTAAGTTTCATGGCCCCCAGGCCGTATCTCCTTTTATTTTTTTCGGTCTCAGTATCCAGCTGCTTGTTTTTTTAACCTTTTTTTTTATTGGTCCGCCTCTTCTCCCGACACTTCAGATCGGGTACTTTCAGCTTGTTATTTCCATCACACTGTGCCCAAACAGTTTTATCGTTTTTTAAAAACTCGGCTGCAGAGAACACGACATTCTCTTAAACTTGCGCAGTGCTTCACACCACTACTTTAAGTTTCGCAATAACGTTCTGATTAAACGTACCCCAAACAAGTAAGGTACATGGGCCATTTTGTCACTACAGAACGCCACCCCGCCCTCCCACCTTTCTCTCCCCGGAGCCCTCGTTGAATTCCGGCCGACACTTCAAAGGAATGCGCCCCCCGCAATGCCGAGAGCATTTCCCAGCCGCCCGCTTCTACTTTGATTTCGCTCCAGTATCCTGCTACACTTCATGGCCGCCAGGCCGTGACTCGCATTTCTTTTTGCTAGCAGCTTGTTATTTCCATCACACTGTGCCCAAACAGTTTTATCATTTAAAAAAAACTCGGCTGCAGAGAACATGACATTCTCTTAAACTTGCGCAGTGCAGCACACCACCACTTTAAGTTTCACAATAACGTTCTGATTAAATGTACCCCAAACAAGTAAGGTACATGGGCCATTTTGTCACTAGAGAACGCCACTCCGCCCTCCCACATTTCTCTCCCCGGAGCCCTCGTTGAATTCCGGTAAAAATTATGAAGCTGTTCAATGCTCTTTTAATCCAATCATCCGCCGAGGCCTCCAATTGAATTACTTTGTATTTGCTCAGCCAGTGCCTATTTTGCAAACTGCAGTTTGGATGGATGCACATGTCTTTTTCAGAAGTTGAAAATGTTGATCCATTTTACCCCTGCACCCTCCATTATTTATCCAACTTCACACTTTAGTATAGCGCCAAGTATTCTAAAGTAGAAGGCGCTTTTCTAAAATTTGTTATCTCTAGTCCGCATTTTGGAAGACTTCGGTGTCTTTTATTATTAAACTAAGCAAACAGTCTCAAAGATGGGGCCGTGCATTCGCTTTCGGCGTGCGCTCTGCCTCAGGCCGGCATTTCTCCTCCCCTAATTATTAACTGCACGGCCTGCTGCTCCCAGTGCGTCTCGTCACCCTTCCAGCTCAAACATGCCTCTCCATTTTCCTCTGCTGTCCTTAGCCCAGGCAACTACACTTACTGGCCCGTAGCTCCCTTATGTGCAACAGGTACAGTGCCACCGTCTATGACTCACTCTCAGACCCACATTCGGCTGTAGCAGTCACTAATGGAAGTTGCTTGTTTTTTAAAGCAACCAAAACTATATGTTGCAATATAAGGTTCAGTGCCATTTCCACTTTAGGGACGGGTCTATTTTTTATTTCTACCCAACTGTGCCCAAACAGTTTTATCATTTAAAAAACTCGGCTGCAGAGAACATGACATTCTCTTAAACTTGCGTACCAAGTCACCCGGTGACTTCCCTTTGTGTTCTTGTGGCCGTGTTTGGTAATGAGCCACTGTAATGAACTGTTCACAATAACACATAGACCACTACACATATCTTTCTGTGTCATGCAAACAATTGTAAATCCCGTGTGAGCCATCTCAACATTTCATCTTTACTTGGTGGTTGCTTTTTTGAATGGTTATTTTGTACGGCAAGCAGAATTATGCTACATAGTCAGCCTGTGTTAAATATTCCGTCCGTATGCTGGTGATACACACGTCTGGCTTCATAACCTCTCCTGAGAAGTTAAACTTCTTAATAAACCTGCAAAAATTGCAAGACTGTCCGACCGGCCACCCCTTGAAACACAATCCTTTAAAATTAGAGTTTCTCCTCATCGAGCCGTCTCAAACGACATTGCCTGTACGATATTGGCTTGATTAGTGTGTCGAACTGGATTGTAAACAGGCAGTCTTTGGCAGGGTTTCCTCCCGGGCAAAAGACCCCATGTGCAGTTTCAAGTGAATGATTTCTAAAAATCTGCACTTTTAGCTAATTTTTCTCTGGAGGCTTCGTTGATGTATTCCTTAGCAGGCCCTCCAAATCCTCGTCCAATCTCTTGTGTTACAAGATGCTTCCGATTCTCCTCTGACTGGTCTTCCCTAAATATATCTAGCCCCTTAAGGAGTTTTACATGTAGTGGTTTGCTTCCGCAAACAGACCAAAAAAATGTGGCTTCACGGCCGCTTCTCCCTCCCACAGGCAGCCATCTGTTTGTCCCCTCGCACCCCCCCAGTTTCCTCGTTCTCTTTCTTCCTTTGCCCCACCCAGGCCCTTGCGTAATAGATATCATAACCCTCTCATGCTCTCCGGTGACTTCCCCGTGTGTTCTTGTGGCCGTGTTTGCTTTAGATATTTGTTTTCTTCTTCATTCCTTTTAGCATCCTATGCCCAATTGAAGCGTAATGCAACGTGGCTGCGTACGCATTGTATGCACCCAGTAAAAAAAACACTTATGTTATGGTGTACATCAGTGCAGCGCAGCGCATTATGCAGTCTTACAGTTCTTCTCTGGCCTTCTATGAAATCATCTAAAATGGCACGTCATGTACTGACTTTGTTAGGCTACTAGGGTGAATTAAGTGTTGTAAAGATTTAAACAAATTAGAATAATTAGCCAGCATGAAATGTGTTCACATGTCGCATGGCAGTGCATTTTCACAAAACTAAACGTTTGTATTTACAAGCCTGTTTCTTTTTATAGTCATGTAAATACAACACATATTACATTACAAATGCTATAGGTGTCACGTTTGCGAAAAGTTAAAACTATTGACATTGTAAATGACAAAGCTAATATTTTTGCTATTTTCAAGACCAACACATAAACATTTTTTGTCATTTACAAAACCAATAGCTCCAACTTTTCTAATGCGAGACCTATTGCATTTCCAATGCTTGTTCTTCATCCTTCAGTCCGCAGCAAATAAGCGATATAATAAATTCAGTTAAATTAGCTTTGCTGACCACAGCTTCAGGTAGAAGAAGATCCATATCCTCAGCCACTTTTAAACTTTCTGGTAGACTGGGACATGTTGATGGCTTGCAGTGATTTTGCACAAATTTGGCAAGGAAGTTGGGTTATAACTTTGCAGTTGTTTGTTTATGCCCACAGCTGACACAGCTTGTTTTCCAGCAGCTCTTTCATTGGTACAGTCTTTAAAAAGCACCATGGTGGTAATATGTGTGCTGGATGTTCCAGACAAATACGAGTTGTCTTCAAAATCAAAAAGCAGCCATTGTAAATCCTTTCCTGGTAATGTGACACAGAAATGGTATGCTGTCATATTCACAAGATTTTACAGCATGAGCTGCTTACAAGTTCCTGCTCTGTACTATGTCATTATAACTTGTTGATACACCAATCCTATTTATTAAAGTGATGAGATCTCTACTTTTGCACTTGTCATAGATTGCGAGGGGCAGTCATTATGTGTAGCAGAGTTTTCTTTTTGCCGTGATGTAATTCATAAAACATGATTTGGAAAAGACTGTACATTTGTACAGCATAAGACTGATGGTTCACAGGATTGTCTTCCACTTTTTCACTTATATCTTCAAGGCCATCGTGAATATTTTCTTTTTCTGTTCAAAATTCAAGAACTTTAGTTTGTAACAGTTTTGAGTTGCTGATAGTAAACAATGATGTAAAAAATGGTAAGACAACATCAGGCATTCTTGTTGACTCCCATTATCTGGGAAGCTCTGGAGCATCACAAATCACAATTTTTTTCATTAAGTCCAAAATCTAAATTGTTCAGGACATTTCTTAAAATTGTTCGTGCTGATTTGACTGCATCCTGAGATCTTATTTTGGCAGCAAGAACTTCAGTAGTCAAATCAGCTGTAAACACCATAAGCGGCTCGTTCTTTTTGTTAGACTGACAAATACAAAATCTGTCATTGTACATTCTCATCAGAAAAATCTTAATTTCCTTATCATGGATCAATACAGTTTCATCAATGTTTACCATTATTTCTCTGATCTCACTGAGTGTGAACCCAAACCAGCACTCAAGAGTGGCTTTAAAACTTAATTTGCTTTTTCAGAGAGTGCAAACTTAACTGAAGGCTGGCAGTTACGTTGCTGCTGGCAGCTCATTGTACATTTATATTTTGAAATATATGCACGCATGCACTTCGGGTGGACATACAAATCCGCTGAAAATACATTCACCTCGCTGTTTAGATCAGCTACTCGGCTGAAAACTTCATTTTGGAAGAAACTAGCTACAGATAAAAAAAATGGTTGCCCTTTAAGACTCACAAAGTCTGTACTTTTTTCTTTTGTCAATCCCTTTGGCCCTTACTTTGGCTAAACCAGAGATAACACATTAAAGATCCTCTGCTTTCTGATCAGTTGTTGGAGGTGGACGAGGGGTAGCCATCAATCTTAGTGGATGGGCATTGGGTTTGGTTGTTGCTGCTTTCTCAGAAGACTCAGATTCTTGGGCTGATTCACTGGTTTCTGCTATTTTTTTACACGTTTTCCAGGCTTTTGTTTTCCATTGTGTACGACTTGTAGCACTTGTTGTTACAATGATAAGATATTTTGGGCCAGATGTATAACCTGCCAAATAGCGACTCACAATTTGTGACTCGCTATTTAGCATGTACAACAGTTTGCGATTCCAAATGGGGTCAAAATGCGAGGTTCATGAATATTAATGAGCCACCCACATTTTGTGACCCCATTTGGAATGGCTGGCCCTCGCCAGGGATGGTGACCTGCTGGGCTCAGCTGACCACCATGTCTGGGGCTGCTTTTAAATTAACATTTTTTTATGCAACCTGTTTTCTTTAATTGAAAACGGGATGCATTTACACACACAAAATAAAACGTTTCCGTTTCATTTTTTAAGGGTAGGCAGTGGTTCCTGGGACCACTGCCTGACCTTAAAAAATTATTTTGCATGCATTTGCATAGGGGAAAAGGTCCCCTGGGGACCCCTTCCTATTTGCGAATCCATTACCACCTATTTGAAGTAGTTGGTAATTTGCGAGTGTTTTGCAACCGCTATTACGGTAGCAAAACATTCGTACATGGCTATGGAGTAGCTATTTGCAAGGGAAGGCCCCTTCCAAATACCGAGTTGCAAAACAGTATTTTGTGAGTCTCAATTAATTTGAGACTCGCAAAATACTGTTTGTGCATTGGCCCATGGTTTTTAGCGTGCGCAAACGGGTCTAAGACCCGTTTGCGTATTGTTAAAAACCGTCATTCATCTGGTCCTTGATCCCCTTCACCTATCAATTTCAATCTTTTGTGAACTTCGTCTTACCATATTTCTGCAGCATCTTGAACTCTCTTCAGTCCAGCCACAGTTAAAGTTAGCTTTCCTTTTGGATCAGTACAGCATATGACACATTTTTCTTTGTTGAAGGAGTCCTCAGATTTTTTAATTAGCAACACTCTGTGAGGTGGTAACGATCCTCTGCTACCACCTGCTTCGCTCATGTTTAAGAATTTGAATCAACAGAAAACCTGAAACAAAAACAATATTAAAATTAATTACTAATATGATGGCTAAAACACATCATTATAGAGCTGTCAAAAATGTCGTCCATATAAATTTGGCCTGGATAAGCAATGTCTACCCAAGCTAAATGTTATTACATAAGTCATAAGGTGATCAAAAGATGTTTATTAAGAAAATAACATCAAAAGGCCCACACATAGGTGGAAGCAGGAACGTGCTGTACCAAGCACGATAGTAATCAGCAATGGTACAAACATTCCAATATGTCATATAAATAACATTCCAGACATTCCAAACAATTACATCGTAATAAAGAAACAACCAATAAATGGAGAATATGTAAAGTAAAGCACAGGGTCATACTAAAGGAAACAAGCATAGAAAATGTAAAAAATTACAATATACAACATCTCCCTTCTTTACAGCAAAACAAAAAGAAAATTAATACAAAATAAAGTCATTAAAACGTTTGGGCACTTCATCATTTCTGCTAGATGATTTCCCTCCCTCAGTGTGAACACAATCTGTACCCAGTTCTGCATTATGATGATTAGGTTCCAGGCACAACAATCTTTTTCTAGTTGAAATACTAGATTAATTTGCAATTGACGAATCACAAGCATTGGAATCATTACAAACGCTAAAACTGTTGTTAGAATTAGGAGAAGCTCGCGTTTGTAGTGCTTCATTATTGAAAAAAAAGCATTCATTTCAAAATTAGAATCATACAAATGTTCTCTACTATTTAGCTCAGAATGGTCCCAAGAGTCTTGTTCTTTATCACAACTACTTTGGTTTTTACTAGACATTAATATTTCGTCTTGTCCAGGTTTAAGTTCGACCACATCGCTGGTACTCCACCCACCATTGTCTCCTAGAAAAAGAGATCCCTTAGAAACTCCTATGACGTTAAATGGTTTAGAGTACATGGATTCACCCTTAAGTACCCTCGTGGATTTTTTAAACTATAACCTTATCATCCTTGGCTTTTTCTTTGACAGTAATTTTGTTGCTGATATCGCTACATTTCTTAGTTAACTTTTGTCGTTCTATTATTTTTTCTTGTACCTTAACCTGTACATCATTATTCATTTGACATTCGGTGCTTTCCATGAACAAAAAAAATCTAATTCAAGAGTGAACATGGTGTTACACTCTCTTCCTCGCATCAAATAAAATGGAGTTTGTTTAGTAATGTAATTTAAAGTATTATAAAGTATTATTATAAAAGTTTACTTTCTCATGTAAATACTACCTGACAGCTAATGGCAAAGCCACAGCCAATTGCACACCCTCTTTTAAACATCTGTTAGTACGTTCAACTTGACCATTCGAAGAAGGACTATACAGAGGTGTCTTTTCTTGTCTTATTTCTGATTTCCTCAAAAAATCTTTCATTTTATCTGAAACAAGTTTGGTACCATTGTCAGTGACAATAACTTTAGGTTGACCTTCAACGGCAAAAAAAAATTTGAGAAAAAACTTTAACAATATCAGTTGCAATGTTGGATATGAATGCATAATGAATCAATTTTTTAATAATAATCGGACAAAACGACCAGAAATCTATTACTAGTATCAAGAATGGTAAATGGACCTGAAAATCGACTGGTACTTTAAACCAAGGCCCATCAGGCATTTGCACCTAATGCATTTCATTTTTCCTTATCTTCCAATGTTTGTCAGCACTCAAACATTCTTTGCAAAAATCAACTTGCTTATTGACCTCTGCATTCATGCCGGGCCACCAATAATATTGTTTTAAAAGGCTCTTAGTTGATCTTGAACCAGGATGGCCTTTGTGTGATAAAGAAATAATTTTTTTCCTTAAGTTAAAAGGTGGAATAAATAAATCATGCCTCATCAATAAACCATTTTCCACTGTTAACTTGTATGATACTTGCAGATAAGACACCTTAATTCCTGATAAAGATTTGTTTGAGGTGGCCAATTACCTGTAACATAGTCTTTTACCTTAAGTAAAGTACAATCCTTACTTTGACAGTCTCTCCATTCAGAATCAGTTATCGCCCCTCACACATCTCAATAGCATCTAAATGTGCAACTACACATTCATTATCTTCCATACATTCATCCTGTTTATCTGAAATAGGTAGTCTAGACAGAAAATCGGCTCTGCCTTTTAACCCTCCGGGTATGTGTCTGATTCTAAAATTAAACTCTTGCCATTTCGCAAGAAGTCTGGCCAGTCTTAAAGAAACTTTTCCGTTGCCTTTACCATAGCTATTCATCATGTACATCAAAGGCTTGTGATTAGTTACTATCTCAATTCCTTTCCCCATAAATACATTTTTAGTTTTTCTACAGCCAAGACACAAGCTAGGGTCTCACGTTCATTGGTGCTATAGAATTTTTCAGCACACCTCAATCTTCTTACAGAAGGAAGATGGCGGACTGAAGCCGCCACAGTGAGGATGCTTCTATGGGACCTCCCGACCTTCGTGCTTGGCTGCGCTGAGCTGCACGGAGCTTGGAGAATGGAGTAGAGATACACGCTGACGAAACAGACGATTGAGATGACTGACGAGCCGGAACCCTAATTTGCTCTAAAAATTGTTCTTCAGAGACGCAGCAAACCCGTTAAAGAAAAGAAAACTCCCTAACCTGCTTACCCGCTGTGTTTGTTTGAGAAGGGAGAGAGCAACGCCGTATAATCACTACGTGGAGCCGGTAGCTGTGGAATCCTTGAGGCGGCAGCAGCTGCAGCTGCAGAGAGAGGCGGGGGAGGCGGAGTGAGCGGAGTGAGAGAGAGCAACCCGGCAAGTGAAACTACGGGAAAGCGGAGCCTCAGCAGAGCGGAGCGGAGCGAAGGGGGGAAAAAGCGCCAGGTAGGAGCAAAAACCAGCAGTCTCCCAGCTAAGAGGTTGGGCAGCAGAGAGGGGTTAAACAAAAGCCCCGCTGTGGCGAGGACCAGGAGTAAGAAGAGGCAGGAGAACAGTGCAGTGATGGCCCCTAAAAACGCACCCAAAAACCCCCCTCGCCTGAATAAATTACAGAAGGAGATTAATGAGGGTAAAGAGACTGTGGTGCCGGCGGCGGTGGTTAAACATGTAACAACAGTGCCAGTAACAGTAACAGTAACAGCAACACCATTAACACCAAAAGCTGTTACCAAACCTGCCACTACCCTGAACGCTCTCTCTCCCAGCATGCAAGGTAAACAAGTTAGTAAACAAGTAGTAATCCCCCCATCGGTATTACTGGCCTCAGGGGCAAAGATACGGCATTAATTGTTGGAAAGAAGGTAACTGTTACTGCTAGCAATAAGGGACTAGCTAACCCTCTGGCTTCTTCTTCTACTTGCCCCATGGCCAATAATCAATCAGACGCTGGCATTACTACCACTAATGACGCGCCTATAGTGACAGATGACATCAATACAGTTTCTGTTAATGCATGCCAGTCTGAGGCAGATACGGTGCAGCGTTCTGTTGAAAACTGGCAAGGTCTTGAGGGGGCAAACAGGGGGGTACAGACCCCAGGATCTGATACGGGGAATGCGAGGCTGATCACCAATGATGTATCTAATGAGGTATCTAATCAACCTGACTCACCGGCCAACTCAGTCATTGATATTGAGATTACTAATCATATAAACACAAACATAGCAAGCGCCTCTAATGAAACTACAACCAACTTCTCAGCAGTAGAATCCAACGAGGATGAGTATGAGGACCTAAGGGCTGGAGAGGGCCCCGAGGGTGAAGAGACTGAAGAGACTGAAGATGACGCCGTGATAACGATCAACGGTAAAAACACTGGTCTTTTAAAAAGTGAAGGGAAAGCTAAGATTAAGGTTAAGAAGGGCAGAGGCTTGAACTTTAACATTTTGCCATCGGCATTGACATCTGCCAACGCCCGGGAAAAACTTTTGAAAGATCAGAGCCCACTGCGTAAGTGGATACAGGCAAAAGGAGGAGTAAAAACTATAGCTAAGCGCCTCTCTGCCAATAATAGCATAAATAACTTTAAGACTACATCCGCCAGTAAAAATATATCTCCAGATCCTCTGCAAATAGCCTCTCAGAAGGTACTAGGTAATGGCTCCAGCTCCACTACTATATTGGGTGAAAATGCTGACTCCTCGTCTTCTTTTCACGCTTGCAGTGAGCCCACTCAGGTTCCTTTTACTGCATTAGACCCAGCATTGATATCAACTTCACCCCAACAACAACCACCTCAAGCACCTGCAGCCTCCCCCATGGGAACTTCATTGGATTTATTTTGAAGACGCTATTAGAACATCGCCAAGAAGTTCAGCATAGCTTTTCTCAATTAAGAGAAGATAACTGTAAAATGCAGAGTTGTTTGCAGGAGGTTAGAGGTAAACTGCACAATGTTACTGAGGAGATTGTTGAAATCCAGCAGAGGAGTGTTACTGTTGAAGAAACTCTTGCTACTACTGTTATATCTTCAGATTGTCAGGATAGAGATATTTTGGCACTCAAGAATAAGGTTGAGAATTTGGAAAATCGTCAAAGGCGCCAGAATCTGCGATTTTTTGGAATACCCGAGGGGTCCGAAGGGGCAGACGCCCGGGCATATATGGTCAAGTTTCTGCATAAAGCCTTCCCAGATCTATCTGATTGGGAGGATTGGGACTCCCAAATACAAAGAGCTCACAGACTACCTATGTTTACGAAGAAAAAAGATGGCCGATTTCCTAGACCCGTACTGATTTGTCTGGGAAACTTTTTATTAAGACAGGCAATATCCATCAAAGCCAGGCCCAATACACCGGTGACGGTGGATGATGTTACTTTCTTCACGAAGTCTGATCTTAGCAAAACTACAATGGATAAACGATGGAAGCTGCGAAAGTTGATAGACCCTTTAAAATATAAGGGGGCAGTGGTCTATCTCCAGGAGCCCGCCAGGCTTAAAGTTATAAAAACAGGCCACACCCACATATTTGATGACTAAGGCTGAGCAATTTCTTGCTTCATTGGTTAATGATCATTAGCCTCCAAAAAAAAAAAAAACACTGATTTCAGATAGATCATAGAGGGTTGGCTCTCTTTTTTTTATTCTCATTTTCTTTTTTTTTCTGGGTGCTTTTCATACCTTACTATTTTTTTCTACTCTCTTTCCTACTCTTCTAATAGGGTAATAGGATACTTACGTATGATTTAATACGGAGGGAGGGGGGTCCTTGGGGAGCTCCCACTGTCTGGCTGCCCATTCAACGGCAGCAGAAGATAGGGGTAGGCTTCCGGGTAGGTACAGGGTGTGGGGAGGGATGCAGGTCGAGGCTAGGGGGAGTTTGGGGGAGGGGTGGGGGGGACTTAGGGGAAACTAAAAAAGGTGACACAAGCAGACACAATATGAGGTACAAATTTATAATTTTAGAAGGGTTTTTCTTCCTTGAAGCAGTTGTTCAAGACATATCTGAATTAAGACATGTGTTCAGTTAGTTGCCATGCTTGGAATGTTTCAGGGTTTAATAATAAAAGCAAAAGACAACTTGTCTTTGAAGAATTAAAAATGTACAACCCTCACTTTGCACTATTAAATGAAACACATATACGATACCAGGATAGGAAAATGTTGGATCAGGGGGGTATGAGCCTATAATATGCACACCATCGAATGCCTCTATCCGTGGGGTGGTTATACTCAAGAAAAAGCTATTTAAGGTTGAAGTTAATAGGGTTGCTTCGGACAAAGCCGGAAGATGGGTAATTGCTCAAATTACGCTGTCTAATCTCAAATATACCCTCTGTGCAGTGTATGGGTCTAATCATGATGACGCAGCAATTTTTGACCGATTAAATATTGAGCTACTAGGTTGGGAAGGGGAGTTATTACTTATGGGGGATTTTAATTGTGTTATTAATTACGCAAAGGATACGACCAAGGGCATTTCTTCACAAAGAATGCATAAGACTAGGGCATCTATTCTAGAACTAGCCCGCATACATAAACTGAAAGATGTTTGGAGGCACCTTCACCCTATGCTTGCAGGATATACTTACCACTCAATACCACAAAAAATGTACTCGCGCATAGATATGGCTTGGGCAACGACCCATATTTTGGAGGGGTGTAAAATGGAGATCTGCCCAAAGGTAACTTCTGATCACAATCCTATAGTGGTAATCTTCAAGATTGTATCTAAAAAGACAGAACCTAGGTTATTCTCCTTTCCCAGACATCTGATATCTAATCCTAGGTTTATTTCTCTTTTGAAAGAACACATAAAAGAATTTCTAGAGTTTAATATTGATACGGCTAAAGTTACCTCAGTTTGGGACTGTTGTAAAGCTAGCTTCAGAGGTTTCGCCCAACAGTTTATTATCCAACAGAATGCCAATCCTAAGGAAGAGATCCATTGTATTACATCAAGAATAAGAGGGCTAGAAGAACATTTGGCTGAAATTACCAGAAAAGAAGGTGCCGGGGCATTTTCATAACCTAAACAAAGTTAAACTAGAACTTAAGCTGATAACGTTACGATGCGAGACCAAGAAATTTTTAAGAGACAATGTCACGACTAAACTACATAAATATAAATTCTCGCAATACGAGAGCAGCGATAGAAAAGGTAAAATCCTCGCTTATAAAATCGCTGACGATAGATCTACTTCTTTAATCAAGAGCATAGAAGGCGCAAATGGTATTAATCATATTAGCCCAGAGCAGATATTGCAACAATTTGTAGAATACTATACTAAATTATACACCCCAGAGGGCGTCCCCCCTATGGCGATAGTGGAAAATTACATTAGAAACAATTGGCGGCTAGAGAAGGATATAGTAGATATGGAAGAACTGGAAAAAGATTTTACTAAGGAAGAAATAAAATCAGCTATCTTCTCTCTTCCCTCTGGGAAGGCTGCGGGGGAGGACACCTTGCCGATTGAAATTTATAAAATATGTTGCGATGAATTACTTCCAACATTTTGCTCAGTTATTAATCAGATAAGTACAACAGATAGGGCCCCGACCTCTTGGAACACTGCTAAAAAAGAACAAACCACCTACGGAATGCGGGTCTTACCGCCCAATTTCCTTGATTAATGCTGATGCCAAGGTATTCGCTAAACTAATTGCCACAAGACTTTCCCCCCTCATGCCTAAGTTGGTTAGTGAACATCAGCATGGCTTTGTAGTAGGCAGAGATACAACTCAACACGTAAACACGGCTATTACTCTGTTTGACATAGCAGCCACTTATCCCTCCCCACTCGGTATGATACTACTCGACGCTGAAAAAGCTTTCGACCGAGTGGGGTGGGATTATCTATGGGTAATTCTTAAAGAAATTGGGTTTAAAACTAAATTTTTAACGAAAATTCAAGCACTTTATAACTGCCCTAATGCTGTAATTGCGTACGATTGTTTACTTTCTTCTAAATTTCCAATTTTGAGAGGGACCCGGCAGGAATGCCCGCTTTCACCTTTATTATTTGCTCTTGCCATGGAACCTTTTATTAATGCTATACAAGAGCAGGTGTTGATAAAACCATTTACATCTGGGACAAGATTGCTTAAAATTACTGCTTACGCGGATGATTTGGCAGTTTATACAACTAATGTGATGGAAGCTATGGCAGGAATTATCAAAGAAGCAGATGCATTTGGTGAAGTTTCAGGATACAAGTAAAATCTAGGCAAGACTCAAATTATAGCCAATTATAAACCAGAGATACCAGTAACGGGAATATGCCACGCCGCTACCTATCTAGGTATCAAGATAACATCTAATATTAAGGATATAATGGCATTGAACTATGATGTTTTACTAAAAGACACTCAGGCTCTTCTTAAAAAATGACATAAGGTGCCTTTAAACCTTATTGGGCGAATTAATCTTATTAAAATTAATATTTTGCCAAAATTTTTATATTTATTTAGATGCATCCCTTTGAAGATAAATAAAATATTTTTTAGGAAACTTGACGGCTTATTTGGCAGTTTTATATGGGGCTTTAAAAAGAATCGTAGAGACCTTTCTTCCCTGAAACTACCTTTCATTAAAGGAGGGCTTAACTTTCCGGATTTCAGAATGTACTACTTTGCATCATTTTTGGGACGGTTACAGAGCTTGTTTAATTCTAGTAATCCATATTTCTTCCACCAATTTATGTTAGGATTAGATTCCTTACAATTTTTGGCTAGAAATAATGACCCAAACTATTTTAAAAGAGTTAAGTTCAAGACTGCGAAAGATATAATCAGCATATGGAAGATAGTAATGACTCAGAATAAAGCATCATTCTATCATTCTCTTTTAACCCTTTGGAATAATCCGGGATTACCAAGTATTTTTAGTGATTCAGGATGTAAAATATGGGGGAACCGAGGCATAGTAAGATTGGGGGACCTATATGGGTCATCAGGTTTCTTGGATTTTGATACACTTAGGTTATTATATAAATTACCTGCAAATACTTATTTTAAGTATATACAAACACGCAACTTCCTTATAGGGAAATTAAATCTTAAAGAGATTGTTGACTCAGACTTATGGCTGTGCATTTATAAAGGAGTGGGGAACAAGAAAAATACCATTAGTCAAGGATATAAATGCTTTATTGAAGGCAAGATAGATGATTGTCCCAAATTAGCACAGAAATGGGCTCTACGGTTTACGACCGGTATTTGTTCAAATGACATTTCCTCTTTTTTAAACAAAATTGATACATGAGTGCACTCTTCAAGCTTAAAACTCCAATCATATAAAACGATATGTCAACTTTACTATACCCCTTTACAAATAAGTAAATGGGCCCCCAACAACGTTCTCAACGATCGTACCAAATGCCCAAAGTGTCATACTCAGGCTACTGATTTAGAACATATGCTGGTTCTCTGCCCTGTTCTTACTCCATTCTGGGACGGCATAGAAAATATTCTGAGATCAAAACACCTAATCGAGGTACCATTATCATCAGACATGATCCTTTTAGGCTTGCAACTTAACTCTTCCCCATTTCAAGACTTAATTTTTATTTTATTAGCATGTGCAAGGCTGGTTATAGCTCGAGCATGGATAGTGGAACAATCACCTCATGCAAACGAATGGTGGTGCTTGGTGACAGAGATACACCATATGGAACTACTGTTAGCTAGAAAAAGAGGTGCTAAAGCACTGGTTAAAATAGATAGACTTTGGGGCTGCTTGTTTCCTACTTGTGAATTGAACTAATGTGAAATTGAGCCCTGTTTCTTTTTACTATTTTGTAATCTCATTTATTCATTCTATTCTTTCTTTTTCTTTCTTCTTTTACTGCTTCTTGTAATATTTACGCAGATTTTGGAATTTCTGTTAAATGAAATAGTTTGTATGTGTTTAAAATGCTTGTCTCACCTTTAAATAAAAATGTTTAAAAAAAACACCTCAATCTTCTTGAAATGTATGCGATAGAAAACTCATCACCATTCTTTTGACTAAAAATGGTGCCAACTCCAACACTACTAGCATCCACTGTATTATTTTACACCTATTGGCATCATATGGATGCAAATCAGGTGCTTCACCAATTGCTTTTTTAACCTCTTCAAAAGCAAAATTCTTGTTCATTGGTCCACTCACATTTAACATCCTGCCTCAAAAGTTTACATAAAGGTTCAGCCTTATCTGCATACCCTGAAAAAAATGAGAGTAGTATTCACTAAGGCCCATAAAAAACTTCAAGGAGTCTCTATCAAATGGTCTTGACGCATCTCTTACTGCGTTTACTGAATCATTTTTCAGTTTGATACCCTCACCTGTTAGTAAATGTCCAAGGTAGTCAATACTTTTTTGTAAAAAACACTTATCTTTAGAAACTGTCATACCTCTTTCTTTTAAAATAGATAATACAGTATAAATCTCTCATTATGTCCTTCTTCAGTCTGTGCATGAATAAGTATGTCATCCTGAAATTTTTTACTCCATCAACGTTTTTAAATAAAATATTCATTAATTTTTGAAAGACACTAGTAGAAGATGCAAGGCAAAAAGGCAATCTCACATACCTATAAGCACCATAAGGCGTTACAAATGTAGTAAGATCTTTTGGCTGCTCAGCTAACTTTATCTGGTGGTATGCTGACTAGAGGTCAATCAACGAAAAATACCTTGAACCAGAAGTAGATGCTAAAATTTCCTGGATCTTAGGTAGAGGATGGCAATCCACAACAATGTTCTTATTCAATGACCTCAAGTCAGCACAGAGTCTGATATTGCCATTTGGGGGGGGGGGGGAATACAATGGCCAAAACCCATTCTGTTGAATCAGTAGACTCTATTACACCGTCCTCACAAAGTTTATGAAGCAAATCCTTCAAATCTTTCCTCACTGAAATTGGAACTGGTCTAACTTTGTGAGTAACTGGTATAGCACCTTCTTTTCGTTTTATTTTGTGTTCAAAACCTTTCACACATACGATGTATTCCTGCAACACTTCATTATTGTACTTAAGAACAGTCTCTAAATCCAAATTAACATTTAAAATAAGCAGACCACCTGTGAAATTGTCATCAAGAACAATAATTCTGCTATACCTGGTTTTAAAATAACTCAGAGTTTTGCCAGGTCTTTCCGACGATGTTACGACCTCTCTCCAGAACATAAATTTTACTTTTTATCATCCTGCCTTTGGAATTCAATGTATCCTCAAAGAAACAAACCATGTCTATTTCGAAATCACTATATGCTTTTGGATTCACATCAGTTTCTTTTAACTTAACATTTACCCAAAACTAAAAAGTTGTGTCAAATATTATAGCTATTGGTGATCCTAAACCAGACATTACTTGAAGTTCAATTTTAACTATATGCACACTACCTAATGGTGCATCGATTTTTCCATCAGGCACATCAACAGTACAATATTAGGGCAAGTTTCCTCATCAAATTCTTCTTCAATGTTGTTAATCTTAATTTTACTATTCATTTTACTATTCATATTACTCTTTGTGTTTTTGCCAGAGGTCGCAAAATGCCCCAATTTCCAACATGCAATACATTTTTACCAATTGCAGGAAAAGCCTGATAATATGCTAAATGATTTTTGACTCCTCACCGGTAACATGCACACGTTTCACCTTCATAAACTCTTACTTTGCTTCTCTCATCACCCCTTTGTTCAATTCTTTTTCTCTCCTGTAAAGCAAAAACATTAGTAGAATTTGCAGTTTCATTTGACAATACTTTTGACGATAATATAGAGTGCTCTATCCCTTCGGCAATGTCAATTACTTCCTGAAGTCTTATGACACCCTAAAAGTCGATCTTGTATCTTCTTGGAAAAACAAAGAAAGAAAAATTTGTCTCTGATGTATGTGTCTACCATTTCACTAAATTCACAATTTGGTGCAAGAACCCTTAATGCCGCAATATACTCCTCAATCATTACATTCTCAGCTTGTTTTCTCATTAGAAATGTATTCCTGCCAACCATAATGTTAGGTTCTTCTGAAAATTACTACTCCATCTGTTTAACTGCCTCTTCTGTGTTTCACTGGTTTATCGACTTTAGTCTGGCTGGGGCCCTGCTAACCAGGACCCCAGCCTAGCTGCTTTCCTCTCTAAATTGATTGCATGTACATTAGGTACACTCCAGATTGGTTACTGGGTTACCCTTGTGAGTCCCTAGTATTTGGTACCTTAGGTAGCAAGGGCATAGGGACCCCAGAGGCCTACCAGTGGCTGAAGCAATGTATTATGCCGCCCCTTGGAAGCCTTCCAAAATGACACCACAGGTCTGCTACTGCAGCCTGGGTAAGGTGGCACTTGTACCCCTTACTTACATATAGGGGTCGATTCCGATTCTAGAAAAAGCGATCCGATTAGCCCTTACAGAGCGTTTTTCCCGTACGAATCGTACACCTTCAACGTCCCCGTGCGAACGAGCAAGTACGATCCGAACCCAATGCGCCACTCCATACGACTCGTACCAAACACCGTACAACTAGAAATTACATTCGGATTGTCTCCGGGTGGTGCTGTTCGCTACGTCCGTACGTAAACTGGCAGCCATTTCCGAACCAGGAAGTATGATCCGTGTTGATGACACTCCGTACGACTCTTTTGCTACGAGAGCTGTAAACAGCCGTAAAACCTGGATCTATGACAGAATTTCGACAGACAGAATTTCGACCTACACAAAGATCGGCGTAATTATATCGATAGCAAAAATATCGACGCCCTATGTACAACATGGTAAGTACCAAAATATCGAAAAAATAATATCGATGTTAAAAATATCGTTGTTAAATATATCGATTTTTTTTAATTTAAAATAACATAAAAAATACTGTAAATAATACTTATTAATTACTTAAACATATTTAAATATATGTAATAATGGTAAAAAAATTAATAATACATATTTAATTTAAAAAATAATAATTAAAAATCATATATAATATATACTTACTTAACAATAATTACTATTCCCACTCCAGTGGGTGCAACAGTAGGGAAAACTGACCCTGAACCCTAAAAATACCCCTTTACCCAAAAACCTAAAACTGACCCTGAACCCTAAAAATACCCCTTTACCCAAAAACTGAAAACTGACCCTGAACCCAAAAAATACCCCTTTACCCAAAAACTGAAAACTGACCCTGAACCCTAAAAATACCCCTTTACCCAAAAACTAAAAACTGACCCTGAACCCTAAAAATACCCCTTTACCCAAAAACTGAAAACTGACCCTGAACCCAAAAAATACCCCTTTACCCAAAAACTGAAAACTGACCCTGAACCCTAAAAATACCCCTTTACCCAAAAACTGAAAACTGACCCTGAACCCCAAAAATACCCCTTTACCCAAAAACTGAAAACTGACCCTGAACCCTAAAAATACCCCTTTACCCAAAAACTGAAAACTGACCCTTAACCCTAAAAATACCCCTTTACCCAAAAACTGAAAACTGACCCTGAACCCTAAAAATACCCCTTTACCCAAAAACTGAAAATTGACCCTGAGCACTAAAAATACTCCTTTACCCAAAATTAATTAATATTACAATTAAATTACTTCCCACCCTATTCCCCTATAAACCCACAACCCGCTCCAGTAGTAAAACATATAATTTAGTTAAAAATAAACATAAATTATCAATTAATTATTCTATTAATCAATTAAAATAATTCATTGCCAATTAATATTTAATAGCAAAATAAATAAATCATTAAAAAATAATTATTTAATTACAAATAAATTACTTCCCACCCTATTCCCCTATAAACCCACAACCCGCTCCAGTAGTAAAACATATAATTTAATTAAAAAAATACATAAATTATCAATGAATTAATCAGTTAATCAATTAAAATAATTCATTGCCAATTAATATTGAATTGAAAAATAAATTAATCATTGAAAAATAATTATTTAATTACAAATAAATTACTTCCCACCCTATTCCCCTACAATCCCACAACTTGCTCCAGTAGTAAAACATATAATTTACTTAAAAATATACATAAATTATCAATTAATTAATCAATTAATCAATTAAAATAATTCATTGCCAATTAATATTTAATTGCAAAATAAATTAATCATTAAAAAATAATTATTTAATTACAAATAAATTACTTCCCACCCTATTCCCCTAAAAACCCACAACCCGCTCTGGTAGTAAAACATATTATTTACTTTTATATATTTTTTATTTATAAAAACATATTAAACACATATTATAACAATTAATTTAAATACTTAACTAAAATTTCTAACACATATTAGTAAATCGAAATTACTTACATCGATATATATGCTATCGATATAAGTAATTCCGATATTACTTACCTTAGGGTCGATATTCTGGCCATCGATATTCTGGACATCGATATTCTGTCCCATCGATATTAGCAACTCGATATAAGTGTAAGTCGAAATTGAAAAATCGATATTTTGACTGTTTACCGTAAAACCTGAGTCCGGCCCGAACTACACCCCGGTACGCGACATACACGACATGAACCCCCTCGAGCGTGTCATCCCAGCCCTGTACGCCTACGACCTCGTATATAGAAATCGACGACGGCGCAGACGGTGAGTACAACGTACCACAACAATGGAAGTATACCTGTGCGGTCCACCACACGCTAGTGCATACCACCATTGCTACTGTGATACGTGCCGCACAAGTGCCATCAACGTGTGGGGGGGGCATGGTGCGCCACACGCTAGCGCATATCACTATTGAAATAGTGATACGTGCCGCACACACGTCTGAAATGTCGGGTACGGTGCATCACATCCGAGTGGTGGGTGGTAAAGACCCCCAGCAGTGCTCAGACATAGGAGAGGGGTGTGTACAGGACTCCCTGCAGTGCCCAGACATAGGAGAGGGGTGTGTACAGGACCCCCAGCAGTGCCCAGACATAGGAGAGGGGTGTGCACAGGACCCCCAGCAGTGCACAGACATGAGAGGGGTGGGTGGATATGACTGCCAGCAGGGCCCAGACATAGGAGAGGGGTGTGTACAGGACCCCCAGCAGTGCCCAGACATAGGATAGGGGGTGTGTACAGGACTCCCAGCAGTGCACAGACATGACAGGGGTGGGTGGATATGACTCCCAGCCGTGCCCAGACATAGGAGAGGGGTGTGTACAGGCCTCCCAGCAGTGCCCAGACATAGGATAGGGGGTGTGTACAGGGCCCCCAGCAGTGCCCAGACATAGGAGAGGGGTGTGCACAGGACCCCCAGCAGTGCCCAGACATAGGAGAGGGGTGCGTACAGAACGCCCAGCAATGCCCAGACATAGGAGAGGGGTGTGTGCAGGACCCCCAGCAGTGCCCAGACATAGAAGAGGGGTGTGCACAGGACCCCCAGCAGTGCACAGACATAGGAGAGGGGTGTGTACAGGATCCCCAGCAGTGCACAGACATAGGAGAGGGGTGTGCACAGGACCCCCAGCAGTGCCCGGACATAGGAGAGTGGTGTGCACACGACCCCCAGCAGTGGCCAGACATAGGAGATGGGTGTGTACAGGACCCCCAGCAGTGCCCAGACATAGGAGAGGGGTGTGCACAGGACCCCCAGCAGTGCCCAGACATAGGAGAGGGGTGTACACAGGACCCCCAGCAGTGGCCAGACATAGGAGATGGGTGTGTACAGGACCCCCAGCAGTGCCCAGACATAGGAGAGGGGTGTGCACAGGACCCCCAGCAGTGCCCAGACATAGGAGAGGGGTGTACACAGGACCCCCAGCAGTGCCCAGACATAGGAGAGGGGTGTGTACAGGACCCCCAGCAGTGCACAGACATGACAGGGGTGGGTGGATATGACTCCCAGCAGTGCCCAGACATAGGAGAGGGGTGTGTACAGGACTCCCAGCAGTGCCCAGACATAGGATAGGGGGTGTGTACAGGACCCCCAGCAGTGCCCAGACATAGGAGAGGGGTGTGCACAGGACCCCCAGCAGTGCCTAGACATAGGAGAGGAGTCTGTACAGGACCCCCAGCAGTGCCCAGACATAGGAGAGGGGTGGGCACAGGACCCCCAGCAGTGCCCAGACATAGGAGAGGGGTGTGCACAGGACCCCCAGCAGTGCCCAGACATAGGAGAGGGGTGTGCACAGGACCCCCAGCAGTGCACAGACATGACAGGGGTGGGTGGATATGACTCCCAGCAGTGCCCAGACATAGGAGAGGGGTGTGTACAGGACCCTAGCAGTGCCCAGACATAGAAGAGGGTTGTGTACAGGACCCCCAGCAGTGCAAAGACATAGGAGAGGGGTGTGTACATGACCCCCAGCAGTGCACAGACATACGAGAGGGGTGTGCACATGACACCCAGCAGTGCCCAGACATAGGAGAGGGGTGTGCACAGGACCCCCAGCAGTGCACAGACATGACAGGGGTGGGTGGATATGACTCCCAGCAGTGCCCAGACATAGGAGTGTGCATGTCCAACAGCAAACCTTAAGTACATGCCTGTATGTGTACATCCCAAACTGGGAACACTCATAATAGTTGCATAGCAACACATCTCACACAGCAGTGACCTACTCCACGGAGAATGGTATCCTGTCACACACTGTGTGACACACCACATGTGGGTGTATTATCAGAGCCCACATGTATATCCACCCGTCTAGTTCGCTGGCACCCCCCCTCCCCCCTCCATCCTGACTCAATAGTGTGCAGTCATGTAACAGACCACCAAACAAATAAAGCACAAATGTAATAATAAAGTGTCATGTACATCCCGGACATGATGAGAATGTCCAGGTGGTGCAACATGTACTCCCTCATGGATGTAACAGGGTAGAAATCCCCTAGATACAAAGAAACACATTCTATTTTGTGTGTCCAAAGATCAGAAATGTACAATCTGAATCATAACGTCAAGGCTGATAACATTGTCATGCATAGTCTGATAAAGTATGATGGTCTCCCTGAAGGCATTACTACATACTACAAACCCAAGCACAGTAAGTGGCATGGATAGCACTGACCAATTATCTGAATTCATCTGTGAGCAGGCATGGCCATTGATGAAGTGAATGTATAAATTATAGGGAATCAACAGAAACGTCATTACCACTAATGTGTAACTGTCCGTAGTGAACATCACATGTGTCACTGAGGAAGGGACACTCTTTGGGACAATGTCTGCATGCAAACTGCAGACACACCAATCTAGATAGTTTGATGAAACATTGGGATAGCACAAACATACCATGGTCCAGCTCATTACCATCAGGAAATAGACATATGTTACAGTAAGCAAATATGAACATCACAACAACTCGTAGGCACACAGCAGTCAAAGCAATGTCCTGAAATGCAAAAGTTCCGAATGAAAAATGAAAAGCTTTATTCAGCGCCACAATTGAAAAAATGAAAGAATGAATCCAGGCTCACAGAAGGCCAATGGCGAGTCCAAATAAAGTCCCCAACAGTGGTGGGGTAGTGGATGTTGTCAGACCCAAATTTGCCTGCACATCGAGATCAGATGTCTGTGGACACATGGGGGGCATCATCGGGGTAATTGTCCGGCACCGCAGGGACAGGAGAGGGAAGGGCAGGTGTAGTGGGTGCAGGTGGAGTGGAATCCTCCACAGTGTCTGGTGCAGCGCCAAAGGATGACAAATATTCTGCGCTGCACACTGCTGCCAGTTCTGACAAACTACCACCTGAACCCGGGGACACAATGGGGGTGGAGGTAGAGGGCTGTGAGTCAGGTGTTGTGTGTCTGTGGATGTGTGTGTGGCGTCTGTCCCCCCTCCCTGGGGGTGTACCTACATCCCCTTGAGATTGGGTGCGTGGAGATTTGCGTTTTGTCTGCCGTGTGGGTGTGTTGGGTGTGTCTGTTGTGGTGTCTGACCTGTGGCATCTGCGTGTAACTTGGACAGGTATGGGAGAGGGTGATGTGGATGGGTCAGAAGGAGTGGGGGGGCTGACGCTGCAAGATGGACAGTGCTGCCATCAGTGATGACTCTATGGCTGCCAAACTCCGACTTTGGCCAGACATGGCTGCTGACATGCCCTCCATGTATGACAACAACTGCGTCATGATGTGTGTTTGGCCATGGAGGACAGTCAGCATCGATGTCTGACCAACTTGGATCTGCCGGAGCAGGTCCACAGACTCAGCACTGAGGGCAGCAGGGGAGACAGGGGCAGGGGCTGCGGTGCCGGGGACAAAGGAGACACGGGGGTAGCACGGACCCTAGGGACTCTAACAACTGGGAGGGTGGAGATGGTTCCGGAGGAGGAGGGCATGGGCAAGGTTGTTGCAGATGGCATAGCTGCATATTCCCCCTCCTCCTGGGAGTCAGAATCCGAGCCGTCCGCATGGTATGAGGTGTCGTGCTCATGAGGTCCGGCCTCCTGACTCCCCTCACCCTCTGTGCCACTGTCTCCCTCCGACTCCTCAAAGCTGGTGGCACTGTTGCTGGGTCCCTCTGTCCGGTCCGTGCCTGTGTCTCCTCCAGATTGTGGTGATGCTGCTGTTGGCAAGGAGAAAAAGACAAATATATCAGTCGCCTGTACACATCAGACATATCCGCAAAAAATTCTTTTGTGGACTTTTCTAATCATGGCATGCATCATGAGTCACATGCCACATAACTGAGCACATATATAAGTCTAGTAATGCACAATTGTAATAGACACAACGCTCATTGTATACAAAGATACAAGTAACAGACAAGGCCACCACTTGTATGAGAGTCACAATGATGAGCCACTGCCTGCCAACAGGATAGGTGTTGATCAATCATCGTTCAGTTGCCCACTCTGCCACCCAAGTCCAGACATGGTCATGTTCAAATCTGTTTGCCCCTGTGCCACATGGGAACAGTCCTGCCCGAACTACCATGTGATACCATCCCTGGACCTGAAACAAGTTTTCACTCACCTCTGACTGGCATCACAGCTGTCTACAGCCAGGCCTGTGTGAAACACAGATGTGTATACAGACAAGCATGGCTGAAGACGGCTGTAATGCCAGAAAGTGGTTCCATTAACCTTGTTCCCAGTCCAGGGAAGGCATGGCTTGACAATAATGGGTGGACTGTTCCCATGAGGCACATGGACAGACAGATTTGCAGATGACCATGTTTGAACTTGGGGGGCAGAGTGGGTAACAGAGAGATGATGGATAAAACCCTGACCTGTTGACTCTGTGTGAGTATATGATTGGTAGAGAGGCTCCCTCCATCCCCACATACTGTAGTGACACTCCTCACAGGGGCAACTATCACCACACCATATAGTTGCTAGCACAGAACACACACTGGCTGTCAATTAAAGTTGCACACATGTCCAAAATTCCGAAAATGACAAAGCTAATGTGCCTACAATTGTGAATGTGAAAAACATTGATGCATTCTTGACACACCCGCAACCACATGGGAAATATGAATACTTTAGTGTGCACACCAAGAAAATACTGTGGTGCACCACCAATCCATACATGTAGCAATAAACGATGTGGAAAAATCATCTCTGGGAGCCAATTACATCGCCTGTAAATCCAACAATGACTGCATTGTCCAGCAGCACAGGCTAAGTGCACAGTGACAATTTCACATCAGAAATAACATACACAGCACACCACTGACAAGGCCAAATGGGCAGGCCCATCACACCTCCCATGTACAACACCCCAATCACTCCGTCAATGTGAGTGATACAGCTCAAGTAGTGAGAACTCATAATCTGGGTATCGATAACTGGGCAGCTATATCAAGTAAGCCAAGGTCACATTGTGTGGCTGCCCATCAATATTACTTACAACCAACCTGCAACATTTCTTGTGAATATGCACACACGCACTGCCCAGTGGGAGTATGCACCTGCAAATTTCTGTATACATGGACAGTGTGCACATGTAGCTAACACATGAGAAGTACAAAGTATACCAGGGACAAAGGCCACTGAGGCAGACCCCTGCTGAACTCCATGTAGAGACTCATGATCAGTGCCAACATATCATGAAGGCCAAACACAGTGCACATGTAGTGCAACAGTTAAGGTACCAACACGTGTCACAGACCTCCCTCCGACATGATGATGTCATAAGCAATATGCATACTAATACATTGCACCCTAGGTGGACATGCGCAAAAATGAAAGACCCAAACCAGGGGACAAATGTGGAGGAGGGGAAGGGATGTAAAAGAGCATCTGCTGAATATGGGGCATTTAAATGACAATGCATAAAGTGCCTGTCTGACCACCCCACCCCAACTGTGGGAGGGTTACCAGGCTTCAGAGGACTGCAGGTAGCATGTGACACCCATGACAACAAACAGACATGTACCTACCCCCTCCTTGCTGCTGTCCCTCCTGCAACTGCCTATTGAGGTCTCGGAAAACCACTTCCAGGACCCGGAGCATGTGGGGGGTGTGGTGACTTCCGCCGGCATGCCGGCGTGGAGGTGACAGCTTCAGCTGGACACGGGCGATACGTCGGGTCCAGCACCGGATGTCCTGCCACCTCTTGCGGATGTTAGATATCCTCCGGCAAGGGCCCCCCTCACTCCTGACAGCCCTGGCTATGGTCAGCCAGATCTCCTTTTTCTCATAGGCAGATACCTGTCAGGAAGATAAAGTGAAACAACATCAGTACACTTAGTCCAAGTCTCAAAGACACACACTTGCACCACATTGACGATGACAACAGGGCATAGGATGCTGACCGGACTTGCATCATTGTCCATGTGAATGTGCCCTGTGAGCAAACACCAATGCACTACATGTCTTCGAAAGGCTAGAGATGCCATAAGGGCTGCAAACCACTCACTGAGCATGGCACACACTGCACAAGATATGCTACTTCAGGGTGTTGGGCAGCACGTGACATGCTGTCACATATCCCAATACACCTAGGAACCCTCAGCAGACCACACATGCACACCCTGGCACAGATCATTTGCTTGTCATTGTCAACAGTGTATACAACCTCTCTTTGCACATGTCACACTGTAGGAAGATGTGACACAGGCCTCATGCTAACTGTCCAAGTTATGCACAAGGCACTGCATACTTGTCACATCAGATGGGTACAGCTGTGGCATACGTCATGCATCAGTGTTGCTAAACCGCACACACCCAATTAGCCAGGTGACAACGAACATTCACACTCTTCAATGTCCATGACTTCAAACCATGCATTTGTCCAACATCCACACAGGTGATGAATAACAGTCATCAACAGTGAGTACATTCATCTGTCACTCTGGGGGGAACACTGTCACACCTCAGTAAATCATGCCACAAAAACATACAAGGTGTGGTACAGCAGAAATTGTGATTCACATTGCATTGAAAGTCACAGTTAGCACAATGCAGGTGAGCAGTAAACACAATTTCACCACATCATTCACTGAATGGGAGATACCACAATGTACACAGCCGTCACTCACTCAAAACGACATTGCATCTCAGTTCCATTAATACACAATGGCTGTAGTGTCACACACACAACAGGTGCACAGTCCGAGGTAGTGCAATCATCACTCACCTGACCCCCTGGTTTCCCATACAGCTTGCTGTAGTTTGGCAGGAGGGCATCCAGCAGGGCCTTGTTCTCCTCCTCACTGAATGCAGGTGCCCTCTCCATGCTCAGCACAATCAGGGTCCAGGGAATGCAGAGACAGCAGCAGTGTTGTCTACTCCAATGTTGTGCAGGCAAGTGCCCTCTAACAGCCACATGCAGCCTAAATCAGTGCTGCTGAGGGGCTGTCAGCCCAAGGAGAACAGTGTGATAGGCCACATAACTTTGCATCCTATGTTTCATCCAATCCCATCACACATAAGGCCATGACACACATTTGCATGGTTTAAAAACTGAGCTTGAGCACCACAACACATTTTGCAACATTGTATAGTTTTGTCCAACTGACTTTTTCCAGAGCACCTGTAGAACACACTCAAATCTCTGTTTCCTTGACAACTAGCCTGCATTCTGGGCATTCAACTCGTCCCCTAGATGTTCCCTATGTATTATCAGGAATCCCCACACAAGTACGGTGCGTTTTCCGTCACGAATGCATCCTATACAATAGTGAAACGACCCGTACACATGCACGTACCATTGGGGTACGCTCTGCTCCCGTATGTGTACAATGCAATTGGGAGACGACCTGTTGGAAGGTGGCTACCTGACTATGGTTACCCCAGATTTTTTGCCTTGTGTTTAGCTGGTTTTCAACTTAGTTTGCCTGGTTCCCTGCTAATCAGGGCCCCAGGCTATCTGCTCTCTCTGTAAAATGGATTCCATGTACCCTAGGTGCATAACTAAATTGGCTTGGGTCATCTTATCAGCCCCTGTACAGAGCACTATAGGTGCCCAGGGCATAGGTGCATCCAAGGCCTACCAGGGGCTGCAGCATATCTTTTGCCACCCCTGGCTGTCTATCCAAAATTGACACAACTGGCTGATCACTCAGCTGGGGCAAGGTGGTGTAATCACCCCTTGCTTAGATATAGTATGCCTATGTCTAAATCTATCTGGACACATATAAACCTATAAGCCACTCCTATGGCAGGCCTTAACAATCCTGGAGGCAGTGTGCTTGGTTTTATGTGAGATGGTGCTCTAGCATGAGCTGAGCCTGTCTGCAGCTGTCGGGACCAATTCCCTAAGCTGTTCCGGGATAATGCCATACCATATACTATTAAGTGCATTATAATCCTCGCGGTTATATGTTAACTTTGGTTTGGCTTTATCAAAACATGTAAGGTATCATACGATTTGGAATACTACCCCCTCGCCAGTCCTGGCGATGGGGGTAGCATTCCACCCCTCTAGAGGGAGACAACATGTTAATTTGCCTAAACGCGGTTGATTTTAAAAGAGCCTCAGATCCACAAAATGGATGCTCCTGCCACAGACACAAGTCTGACCTCCTGCAGCTGACCGAAACTCAGCCAAGGAGGCCTGGACAAAGGATTTCCTGTCACAGGGAGGTGTCACACCACCCCAGACAGGAGATAGTGGATTGTAGCAGGGAGGTTTGAAAGAAACCAGACACTGCCTGGGGAGCACAAGGCTTCCCCTTGCATAATCCGGCCAAACCGGTTCTGGGGCACACCAGCCCCTGTCCCAGCGTGGCCTGGATCAAAGGGAAAGGGGTGTATCCACTCCCTTCCTGGGTCCCACCCATAGGAGGGGACCTAGCAGGTAATCCAGCCCCCTAGATTGGTATAAGAATGGGAGCAGTGCCAACTGACTCAGATTATGCTGATGAAACATTTGAAACGAAACTCTGGACCCTTCGACATCCTACTCGACGTAGAAGACTGAAGAATCTCCCTTGTGGTCAAGGAGTGACCACCCTGTGCAAACAGGCACCATCCAGCACCTCAATGTCTGCTTTGTTGCAGTTCCCGCCGGAACTCGAGCGACAGAGATCGACGAGATCAAGCTTGCCTGCCTTCTTACAGCCCGATCCACAGTCCCTGCAGAGCTGAGACCCGTGGAGGCGACCGGAAACGTGGGGCACGCCATCTTGAAAAGACCACAAGACGCTGACCGTGTAGCCCACGAGTGACCCTCGAAGCTGTACACCGGGGTTTGAAAAGCCCCAGCCCTGAACCACTTTTGCACCGAAGCTCACCCCTCTACACTCGACGAGTGCTGCGTGGGGCCCTTCTGCTTTCTTTGGCTCAACACGTTGGCCCGGTCACTTGCCAGCTGGATTGTGGCCCCTGTGCCGACGAAACTTGAAATACGACTTGTGATTCTGGTTGCTCCAGACTTGCACCTGCTCCTCTGAGAAGGAGCACCCGCTCTGACCCTCCTGGTCCAAGTGAGAAGCAATCTTCCAGTCCTGCGTGGATTGCTCTTGCCAAGTGTTGTTTGCTCCGATCTTGAAGCCGACAGCGCCGACGGTGAGAGCCTTTGTGGGACAGCTCGTTACCCGCTCCTGGACGTCGCAGATGCCCTAGAGCCCATGTGGCAGCGGAGAGAAGCTCCTCGACCACCACCTGATTGCGCCCGACATTGCCTGGTTCCGTCCTGGTTCCACCCTGGTCACTGCTGAGTGACCCAGACTCTGTCCCCTCTGCTTTCAGGTACTCTACAACTCTGATCCACCCTTGGATCACACCGGACACTTCTCTTTCACATCGCCTGCAGCATCTTCAGCTTCAAGCACCAACAACCTGCGTGACGAAACCCGACGCCACTTCGACCCTATGCACCCGCTTCCTGTGGGTGAGGTAACATCATATATCAGGCCAACTTCTTACACGACCCGTACACACGCACGTACCTTTGGGGTACACTCTGCTCGCGTATGTCTACAATGCAATAGGGAGACGACCCGTACACACGCACGTACCATTGGGGTGCGCTCTGCTCGCATAGGTCTACAATGCAATAGGGAGACGACCGGTACACATGCACGTACCATTGGGGTTCTGAGTGTTTCACACGCTCTAGTGAATGCATGTGTACAGTGCATTCAACAAGCTCACGCATGGCACCATTACTATAGTGAGAACAGGAAAACACATGGCAGGGATGTGGGTGTGGGGTCATCATGAGGATGTCCATGTTGGCATGGCATTCTTACATGAGCAGGCCCTAGGTGTGGCACACAGTTCTATAGCAAAGGGCATGTGATCTAGTGGCACAGTTTATGTGTGATGGGCTGTGGAGATCTGACATTTGTGATGGCCCACTATGTTGTTCACATTACCTTCACACTTGTCACATGAGTAACATCATGAACATATTGTAATTCACATGAACACTGGGATGTCACACTCTTCAGTACGGGCATCTGTCACATGATGCCAGGGACAGGGGCACTGTCTCACTTGACCAAATGACGCTCAGCATTACCCTGTGTGACAATGTAATGTGTGTGCCATGTAACAGATTGGACATGCTGTTTGTATCCAGTGAACGTAATCCTCTTTAGGTGCATCTGTGATGGGTCTGTGTCGTGATTGCAAGTGTCTCACATGTACGCACACCATGCCACAGGGGCATTTCTACAGCTCATGTGTGTGATGGCATCATAGAGCATTTGTCCACAGACATACAGATCTGCATTCTGAGGATTGGTGTGGTGTAGTTTAGTCAAATGCACAAATCAGGCACAACATCACAGAAATTAAAAAAATATAGCACATGTGATGTGGGTGTGTTCCTTGCAGTCAGCTGTCTGGATGTGTTGACAACCTTCTCATGCAGGTCACGTGACGTGTGTCACTGACGTGAAACATTGTTCTGGTAACTCAGAGCAGACCAACTGAACATTTCAGTGCATGTCATGTCCATTTCACTGACAACAGGTGAATCAGTTTTGTTGTAGGAGTGCCAACTAGCTGGCATAAGTGTCCATGATGTATAGCCCATGACACAATCTTTTTTCATTTGATGTGTTGAACCAGTGTTGATTTGTCTATGTACATTGTCATTTTTGTATGCTGATAGTTGTACACCTTTCTCCCCAAACATGTTCTGCAGGGCACCCCCTCTGCCAAGGCCGTTGCCTGACTTGGATGCCATGAGGGAACGTGATTGCATACGCGGCTACAGATTAACACGCTAGTTGATTCAGAAGTTGACGGACAGGCTGGAACCACATCTCCAACTGCAACACAGGTATCCAACTGCGCTGACACCCAAGGTAAAGGTGATGGCATACATTTCTTTGTCAGAGGCACGTTCCAATTCACCATAGCTGATGTGGGGGGGATGTCCCAGACAATGTTCAGCCGTGTACTACATGATGTCTTAGCTGCTATGTTGGAGCACATTGATGAATTCATTAAGTTCCCTACTCCAGAAGAGTTGACCAATGTCAAGGGTGAAGTCTATGCCCTGGGACACATGCCACATGTAATTGGGTCCATTTATGGGACATATGTTGGACTGGTGCCACCACAGGCTCAGGAGCAGGCCTTCCGCAACAGGAAACATTGCCACTCCATAAATGCCCTGGTGAGGTGTCTTGCTAACATGATGATTTCGCATGTTTGTGCACGTTTTCCAGGTTCGTGCCACGATGCATTCATCATGAAGCGGAGCAGGGTACCACAGATGATGCTGCAGCTGCGCAACCATCCGGCATGTCTTGTTGGTGGGTAAACACTCTTTCTCATGTATGTCTTAATGTGATTTGTCTCTCTCACAGCTTCTCTTTACACACTCATTGCCATGATGTATTGTTGTAGGAGACGCCGGATATCCAAACATGCCGTGGCTCATGACTCCACTACGCAACTCCAGAACTGCTGCAGACCAGCGGTACAACAATGCACACGGGCAGACCAGGCGAGTGATAGAGCGAACGTTTGAACTCCTGAAGAGCCGGTTAAGGTGTCTCGACAAGACAGGCGGATCCCTACCATACGCCCCGCTCAAGGTGTGTAACATCTTCATTGTGTGCTGCCTGCTGCTCAACATTGCAGTAGAGAAGGACGTGCCACTCATCCTGAATCCAGATGATGAGGAACATCCACCCGTTGAGGATGAAGGCCTCGGCCAGGATGCTAGCGATGAGGAGGCTGATGATGATATCCGGAGTCCGCTCATACGCAACTTCTTCTCATAACGGTGAGTACCTGTAAAATAGTGTTAATGCTACTACCATGGAGTGACATGTGTAGCATACTGTGTGTCCAGCAGACTGTCTTCAATGTCACTTTGATGTTTGTGGTGCAGTGTCACACAAGTGCCAATGTGATGCCACACACATGAGGGCAATGAGTGAACTTTGAATGTATAAGTGTACAACATTGTTAGTGTTCTGTACATGACCATGTCAGAATTAATATAACCATGACGTGACCCCTTGTGTGCCTGTTCTTTCCAGGTCACCCTGCCTGTTGTCTGTTTGTGTCATCTTGGTCCTCCTGCTATTCCTCTTGATGATGGCAACGTCGGATGAATCTGCGTTCCCTGCACGGACATGTGGAAATGTCAGTTTGGGTAAGGATTACAAACAGGAAGTTTATAGTTGTTATGGTTCATAAATGTGTGGAAACTGTTCATGTGCATGTTGTAGGCCCATACATATATTGTTACGTTACCATGGATCATTTTCATGTTGCGCCACTCCCATGACAAGACACTCACCTTTCTTGACAGTCATTTGTAGTTGAGTATTGACTTTGGTGAATGCATCAATGTTTAGTAACATTGAGCCTGACACATTGCGGATGACACGGCTTGCCATTGTGTGTGACATCACAACCACAGGCTCCGTGGAGAATTGCAGCCTCACTGTGTGCAGCAGGGTGTGTCCCAATCATCCACTCAACCTTGTGGGCCAGTACAGTTTGATTTCCAGATGACAATGTTGTGTCGGTGTGGGCCAGTGTATGTCCCACATGTTCTGTCAACTGCCCTGGGAGTCTGTTTGCATGGATGCATTGCCCCTAGTGGCAGTATGTCATGTCACTGTCATGTCGTTACCTCAGTGCTGGTGGAGAACACTGCTTCGCTAGCCTTCTCAGTGAGTTGATGTTCACTTTCCATTCCCATGATGCCAGGTATGTTGCGCTGATGTCATCACTACGTTAGCCTGTAGCAAATGTTACATGACCGTGGCACCAGTCGAGTGAGGTAATTCACAGGATTATCTTGTGCCGTGCAGCATCTCATGGTCACGGTAGGCTTATTTTAGTGGCTTTGTTCCTCATTACTCGCTGTTGAGTTAGGTCACACCTGCTTGTCATGTTTAGCATAGTGGGGCACAGTTGCAAGAGCCAATGACTGGCTCCTGTGGGGCTTACTTGTGTTTAGGTCATTCCTTTCCTCATTTGAGGTGCAGCTAACGGCTCTTGCGGGTGATGTCTACTGTCCTGTCATGGCCCTTACAGATTCACAGGGCTACATACAGATTGTTGTCCTTGTATCAGTAGCACTACTATACATTACATTTTCCGAGAATGGACCCTCAATCATACACTGTGAAATATTTGATGGCCGCATGGATCTAATTGCATAGTAGCAGTCTTGTGAGCGTTACACTTTCTTTGTTCAGGTGAGTAACTTTACTACCTATTTATCTGTTGGTGTTGATACATCTGATCTAGTCTCATTGCTAAATCTGAGATCACGCATAGAGTACAGTGCCAGTGGTTACACTTCACAGGTGTCACTGGTACAGTGTAGGTGCAAAGGTATTCTGTGATTCTGTGACAAACGTATTGAATCCTTATGCATGTTTAACTTTGTTTCAGATCTCCCTCCATGCAGTTCCCATCCTCTCCTTCCCTCGCCTGATCTCCCTTTTGTGTCTGTCATTTGTACTCAGACAAGGGGCTATTTGGAGATGGAAACCTTTCAGCATCGCACCACTCTGATGATCAAAGGTACGGCCAGTCCCTGGCAGTCGTGTGGAGAATCTTTCTGCCGCATTACAGGTGACATCATTGCATGACTGTTAATTTCTTCAGAGCAATGCCACTGGGCATGTACAATGGCTAATGCAGCATGGCCTCAAAACAACGTTATCCTATTGTGTTTTAAGTGTGTTTAACACAGTACATTGTGCCTCATTGCTGTCAACGCACATCCCTTGCCAGTCTGCATGCGTTAAATATGGCCTTGTTTACGATGGTTGTTCACATGTGATTGCGTGTACAGTGACAACATGCATGCTGTTGGGAATGGCAAATGTACCATATTGTGCCAGACATACATGGTTGTGTATGTGTTTTTTAGCTTGTTACACATGACGTGCCTGCTACACCTGCTGACGCTGTGTGTCCTGTGCTCCGCTCGTCCTTAGGCTGCCTAATCCTGTGCCCATGATCTTTGGCGACTGTTCAGACATTTACCTCGCGTTGAGCCATGGGTGACCAGACACTCCAGCCTTCACATACACATGTCACTTTGTGCCCTGCTAGAATCCTTGGACACCCCTTCTGCCGTCATGTGTTCACTCATTTGTGCTGCTGCATCCCCAGCCACAACGCAGCATCGAGTGGCCAGATCCTGCACCACACACACCTACAAGACACTACCCCATCCATCTATTCCTAAAGCATGCCGCAGCTTGTCTGTGCCACTGTTGCACAACCTCCATGAGAAAGGCAGGTCCGTCAACACTGGCAACAAGCACACTGCAAGACCCTCACCTCTTTTCATGACTCATGTGACTCAACAGACTCTTGCTCCAGCCACCCTTCACACAGTGAACACCAGACAATCATTCACCCGGTATCACGCTACCACAAACACACCCATGACAGCTTCTCAGCCTGTGTGTGCAACTCATTCTGGCAACACGATGCAGCCCCACCTAACAGTGCGTCTACGTGGAAACAGGATATGGGCCTCGTACAGCACACACACAACTTCCAGAAGCACCACATTGTACTGTGTTACCTCGTCAACACTATTGCACCACACATCGCCTTCATTACTGTAACGTGGTAGTACGCAACATCAGAACAGCGCTTCTACATAGTCATCATAGATGGATAGTCCAAAACCCACAGGGACCACAGACCAAAACCAGGATTATGATTGGTCCAACTTAAGGAGGTACACCTTCAGAGCCACATACAACAACAAGGACACACTCCGCATTGTCAAACATCTGCACATCCGGGATCACACCAACTGCCTGTCCACCCTCGTTGTGACTATCATCTACAGCTCTCCAATCCTACACACACAATTAGGCTAAGCCATCTCTCAAACAATCAATCTATTCTATTAGTAAGCACCATACCTACCCGTGAGGGTCTCAATGCGCTGGTGGGGGGGCTGCTACATATTTAAAATCCCAGTCTGGTGAAGTCTTCTGAATACCAGCAGGTCTTGGGTCAGTTGTAGCCTTGTAGGGAGTATGTTCCAGGTCTTTGAGGCAAGGTAGGAGGAGGATCTGTCACTGACGGCGGTTTTCTGGAAGTGAGGGACTGTGGCAAGTGCAAGGTTTGCAGAGCGGAGGCTGCGGGTGGGTGTGTATAAGCTGAGTCGGTTGTAATGGTATGCTGGTCTGGCGTGGTTAGGAGCTTTGTGTGCATGGATGATGAGTCTGGAGGGGATCCTGTTGTTGACAGGGAGCCAGTGCAGGCCTCTCAGGTGTGGTGTGATGTGGCCGTGTTGGGGAAATGGACGATCATACGTGATGAGGCGTTCTGGATGTGTTGCAGCTGTCTCATGTGTTTGGTTGGTGTAGCTGCATACGGTGCGTTCCCGTAATCCAGTGAGCTTGTGGAGAGGGTCCAGATGACTGTTTATCAAGAGTTTGAGGTGATCCATTTCAAGATCGTACTGGGCATGCAGAGGGTATTGAGGCAGGAAGATGAGATGGCGTTGTCCTGCATGTTCATGGTGATGGAGGATTTGAGGATGTCCCACAGGTTGCGTGCGTGGTTGGTGTGTTCTGGGGCAGTTCCTAGCGATGTTGACCAACACGAATCGTCACAGGCTGAGGTGGTGGTGCCGTGGATGAGGTCCTCCATTTAGTCAGAATTGTGCTTCAGCCTGCTGTCCTTCATCCATTTGGCAACAGCCTTCATTCCTCTGTGGAGGTTTCGTTTGCCAGTCTGTGGTTCTTTGGTGAGGGATATGATCAGCTGTGTGTAATTGGCATAGGAGATGATGGTGAGGATATGTTGTAGTGCAACATGGGTGAGTGGTGCCATGTGGATATTGATCACCGTCGGGCAGAGGGATGATCCCTGTGGGACGCTGCGGATGGTCTCGGTGGTCTTGGAATGGAAGTGTGGGAGGCAGACACTCTGGGCCCTGTGGGAGAGGAAGGATGTGGCCCAGGCCAGGGCTATCTCTAGGGTTCCGGCGTCATGGATGCGTGCTGTTAGGGTGTTTTGGCCGACCGTGTCGAAGGCTGGTGAGAGGTCCAGAAGGATGAGGGCGGATGTTTCTCCTTTGTCCATGAGGATGCTGATGTCGTTGTTGGCGGTGATGAGGGCGGTGTCCGTGCTGTGGCAGCAGCGGAATACAGACTGGGATGGTCCCATGATGTTGTGGTCTTCGAGGTAGCGGGTCAGCAGTCTGTTGACGATCTTCAATGTGACCTTTTCTGAGAGGGGGAGATGGGCCACAAGTTCTTGAGGTATTTGTGGTCCGCATTTTGCATATTCACTGAGACGTTCAGCTCAGCATTCTCCCTGCTCCCACTGAAGGTAGCTGTGAAGGTGATGTGGATTGTTTTTGGGAGAAGAGGTGCGCTGGCTTAGCTGGATTTTTTTGAAATGTTGAGTAGCCATATGTCAGATGAGGATCCGGAGTGGATGGAGTCCATGGTCCTGGTGGTGTCTTCATTGTGGACGTAGTACCGGGCGGTCAGCTTATTTTTGTGGATGTTGGACTAAGGGGGGGGTGTACTCGTTTGTGGGGGGGGGGTAGCGGAGTGGAAGCTGTTGTGGATGTGGATGATCTTACAGGGTCAGAAGGTAAACAGTGAGTCACACAGGTCTTGTGATGCTGCTATGTCATTGGTGTTGTAGGTGGGAGTTGTGAGTTCAATCACGATGTTGAAGTCCTGTTTGCTATTATGTGCGTTGCTGTCTAGGCTGTCCTGTTGGCGGTCCGGATGAGTTGGTGGTGTCTACATGTGGCGCTCGTGTGCGCAGTATAGCTGTATGGGGTTTGGTTGTGGAGCAAGATCCACTACAGCTTCCAACAGGTGCACTTGTAGGTCCTGAGGTCTTTGGTGAACCATGCGGCTATCTTGTTGTTGTGATATGTGGCGGAGGCCTTGAGTGTGACGAGGATGTCGGCGCAGTTGTTGATCCACTGTTTGAGGTTGAGGGCAGCAGAGTCGGGATAGGTGTGGTCGGCGGGTGGTCCCAGGACGAGGGTGGCGGTCACTTAGTCCACGGTGGCCTTGCACCAACAGCGGCGTGGCATGTACTGTGTGCGGGGTGGTGTGGTGGGTTTACCGAAGATGAAGTGGAGCCATCTGTGGTCTGTCCAGTGGTGTAAGGTGGTCTTGTTGAAGGAGACGTGTTGAGTTGCAAAGAAGATGGGGTCCTGTGTGTGTCCAGCGGTGTGGGGGGTGTTGTCATGAGTAGTTTTAATCAGAGGTTGACGAGGTTGTCGATCATGGCAGTGGAGCTTGCGTTGTTGTTGTTCTCAAGCTGGAAGTTCATGTCCCCAAGGAGTATGGAATCCGTGCAGCCAAGGCTGTGTGTGCTGATGAGGTCAGGGATGGAGTTGATGGATCGTGGTCGTGGTCCAGGTGGTCTGTCGATGTGTGTTCCTCTGAGGGTGTTGTTGGCGTCAGTGTGTATCTGTAAGTGCATGTGCTAGGCGGTGTGGAGTGTGTCGTTGGTGTTGGTAGTGACTCTGGGAGTGTTCATGTGGATGATGGCGATTCCCCCTCCCACTCTGTTGGTGCGTTGTCTGCGGGATATCTTATAGTCTTCTGGGATGGCTATTGCAATGTCTGTTGATGAGGTGGTGTTCAGCCTAGTCGCCGTCAATGACACCAGCCAGCACAACTACAGCAAGAACCTCTATACAGGTACGAGTACCAGACTCCAGGAGTACTTGTGCAACTCCAGGGTGCATGCACACACCTCATCCTCAACATCCCCTGCTACTGCCACATGACCGTCCACCTGAGATACCTACAATAGTTCCACAGTCAACTGCAGGTTCTCCTTCATAATCCAAAGCCACACCCAGTAGGCACTCCACAGGCCCAGGCCAATACACTAATATGTACGTCTACCATCCAACACCCTGTTGCCTGCAGTCCGTCCTGCCACCCTTGGCCTGGACACCATTCATGACATCCACAGTACAACTGCATGCAGCTGATAGTTCTCATACCTCTGTACACAGATCCTGGTACTCCCTCCGTGGACACCTACATATTACCCATGATCTGTACACCTCCAAGTGACTCTTCAGTACCTGTCTGTAATTGCAGTATTGCAAGCCAACCCCCCCTTCTGCATGTTGTAACCATCACAGTTGTGTATTGCTATCCATGTATGTAGTTGTTGGAATATTGTGACCTATGTGTGTCCTCAACCGGCCTCAGATCCCAGTGTGTGGATGGCTGCAGTTTGTTCAATACTCTTGTATTATTTCCATGTCCCCACACATATGTTTTAGCATCTGGGTACAAAATGTCTCCACCACTGCGTATTATGTTATTTACATTTATTTACAGATCTTGTGCGTGAGAAGTGAGTAGGTGCTGTACAAAAAGGGGGGGAATCCAAAGTACACAGCTGGGGATTTGATGCCTTACAGGTTGAGTCAACAGAGTCCAGGCCACAGTGCTTGGCATCATTGGGCACATTGCGACCAGCAAGTCTATGTGGGCGAGTCAGAAAGTCAATGAGGTGATGCTGTTGCACACGAAGGCAAGATGCCAGACCAGGTGACCTGGGAGTTGTGCATGGCCCTATGCCTCTCAACGTCTTGTCCTTGGACGACCCACCTTCCTTGGGGGACACCTGACTATGGTTACCCCAGATTTTTTGCCTTGTGTTTAGCTGGTTTTCGACTTAGTTGGCCTGGCTCCCTGCTAATCAGAGCCCCAGGCTATCTGCTCTCTCCTTAAAATGGACTCCATGCACCCTAGGTGCATAACCTAATTGGTACTGGACACCTTGTCAGCCCCTATATAGTGCACTATAGGTGCCAAGGGCATAGGTGCATCCAAGGCCTACCAGGGGCTGCAGTATTGCTTTTGCCACCCCTGGCTGGTTCTTAAATTGATACAACTGGCTGATCACTCAGCTGGGGCAAGTTGGTGTAATCACCTCTTGCTTAGATATAGTATACCTATATCTAAACCTATATTTGGACACATACAAACCTATAAGTCACTCCTATGGCAGGCCTTATCAATCCTGGAGGCAGAGTGCTTGGTTTTACGTGAGATGGTGCTCCAGCATGAGCTGAGCCTGTCTGCAGCTGTCGGGAACAACTCCCTTAGCTGTTGCGGGATATTGCCATACCATACACTCTTAAGTGCATTATAATCCATTGCGGTTATGTGCTAACTTTGGTTTGGCTTTATCAAAACATGTCGTGTAAGGTGTCATACGATTTGGAATACTATCCCCTCGACAGTCCTGTTGACGGGGATAGCATTCCATCCTTCTAGAGGGAGAAGACATGTTACTTTGCTAAAACGCTGTTGATTTCTAAAAGAGCCACAGCATCACAAAATGGATGCTGCTGCCACCGACACGAGTCTGACCTCCTGCTGCTGACTGAAACTTGGCAGAGGAGGCCTGGCAAAGGGTTTCCTGTCGCAGGGAGGTGCTACACCTCCCCAGACAGGAGATAGTGTATTGGGGCAGGGTGGGTTGAATGAAACCAGACACTGCCTGGGGAGCACAAGACTTCCCCTTGCATAATCCGGTCAAACCGGTTCTGGGGCTCACCAGCCCCAGTCCCAGCGCGACCCTGGACAAAGGGAAAGGGGTGTAACCACCCCTTCCTGGGTCCCACCCATAGGAGGGACCTAGCAGGTAATCCAGCCCACCAGATTGGTATAAGAATGGGAGCAGTGCCAACGCACTCAGATTATCCTGACTGAAACTTATGAAACGAAACTCTGGACCCTTCGACATCCTACTCGACGTAGAAGACTGAAGAACCTCCCTTGTGGTCAAGGAGTGACCACCCTGTGCAAACAGGCACCATCCAGCACCTTGACGTTTGCTTTGTTGCAGTTCCCGCCAGAACTCGAGCAACAGAGTTTGACAAGACCCAGCGTGCCTGCCTTCTAACAGCCCGATCCACAGTCCCGTGGAGGCGACCTGAAGCGTGGGGCCCGCCATCTTGGAAAGACCACGAGACGCTGACCGTGCAGCCCACGAGTGACCCTCGAAGCTGTGCATTGGGGTTTGAGAGGCCCCAGCCCTGAGCCTCTCTTGCACCGTAGCTCACCCCTCCACACTCACCGAGTGCTGCGTGGGGCCCTTCTGCATCTTTTGGCTCAACGCGTTGACCCGGTCACTTGCCCGTTCGCTTGTGGCCCCTGTGCCGACGAACCTTGAAACCTAACTCGTGAGTCTGGTTGCTCCAGACTTGCACTTGCTCCCCTGAAAAGGAGCACCTGCTCTGACCTTCCAGGTCCGAGTGTTAAGCCATCTTCGAATCCTGTGTGGGTTGCGCTTGCCAAGGGTTGTTTGCTCCAATCCGGAAGCCGACACCGCCGACAGCGAGAGCCTTCGTGGGACAGCTCGTGATCCACTCCTGGACATCCTCAGTGCCCCAAAGTCCACGTGGCAGCGGAGAGAAGCTTCACGACAGCGATCTGAAAGCGCCCGACATTGCCTGGTTCCTTCCTGGTTCCACCCTGGTCACTGCTGAGTGACCCAGACTCTGTCCCCTCTGCTTTCAGATCATCTATATCTTCGATCCACCCTTGGATCACACCGGACACTTCTCTTCTCAACGCCTGCAGCATCTTCAGCTCCAAGCACCATCAACCTGCGTGACGAAACCCGACACTACTTCGCACCTGTGCACCCGCTTCCTGTGGGTGAGGTAACTCAGCAACGCCGGTGTTCCTACACTGGTACACACCTCTAGTGTATGTGTCTAAAGTTTCGTCCTTCTAGGTTAAGCGGAAGTCTCCTTTTGCAGTAACTTTGTAACTTTTACGCACCATTGACTTTGCATTGGTCCATGTGAGTGCTTTAAGTGCTGCACCCGAATCCCGCGGGCTTTTCCCGACTTCAGCATTGCTAGTCCCGACTACTCCCAGCGATTCCCTAGGCCCTAGGCCTAACCACTGTTTGATTGGTATCTCTTATACCACTTTTTTAATATATGGTTTGCGTGGCCCCTGTGCCTCATCCATAATTGTGCAACTTTCATTTGTTTAACTGTGCTTTTGTTTAAACGCTTGTGCCTCTGCACTCATAAAGAGTACAGAGGATTATTCTAGTAATAAATACATATATTTTTATAATGTATAACTTGTGTGGTGTCTTCAAAATCTGGGAAGGAGAAACCCTTTGTTGAAAAGGGAAGGGGTTCTAAACAGACAAAAATACAGGTTCCCTTTTGGTGTGGTCTAGGGGAAGAGACTTGCGTCTCTAGGGGGTTACAGAAGGGGCTTTGGGTGAGCCAAAACACGTATTAAAGTTGTTCAAGGATCAACAAATTAACAATCAATTTCAATCTCCATTAATAAACATCATTTTGCCTCTCTGAACATAACATAAGGTAATGAGGATGTAAACGCTATTTGTATAAAAAGGAATTCTTTATTTATTGTTGTATATATTGTTTTCTGTTCATACCATTTTATAGAGCAAGTACATAAATCTATACATTTAAAAATATATTAAAAACAGTTACTGTAGCATTTTATTCCACAAACATGAAAAATCAAAATTACGGTTTAAAAAGGTTCTTTCAATGCAACAAATTTATCACACAAACAAAAATTGTCGACGCGGCGTTTCGGTGATATTATGTCGTCACCTTCTTCAGGACAGTGTGTAAGTTAAAAACTCTATAAATTTAAAACACAAAGAATATATTAACATTTAATGTATTTGATCTGGGGTAGAACAGTATTTTACTGTCACCTATACAGTGTATCCAGCATACATCCTATGTTCACAACAATACATATTTATTGAGCATTGCGGGCACTGTCATTAACACTCTCTATGTTATGGATATTTCAAAAAACAAGCCTATTGATTATTTGTAAATCCCACAACTTTAGTTTGGTCACACCCTTTCGCTTGCATCCCTTCGTGCCTCTTGTTCTAGGGCAATGGGTTGGACATTGATACCTATGTTACTTTAGATATCACTTGTTAGTCATCGTTGTTTTTAATGTTATTCTGATGACGTTGTATCATTTTTAACTATTTCTTAGATATGGGGTGTGTTCGGTTTATACGTACCTCCAATTAGGCTGTTGCTTGGTCAGTCGCTTTTTTAAAGAAGAAATTGGCGATATGTGACCATGTCGGAATTCTCGACTTCTGTAAAATGATTAAATATACCGGGTCGTTAGATCACCTCTGGATGTTATTTATATTTTATCTCGATACATCTTACTTTTGGGTTCTTTTACCTCTCTCTAAAAGAATTTCCTCTCCGGTAGAGTGGGTCAGTGTTAGTCCGCCTCTCCGTTACTGTTTAAAATAAACGTGCCTATCAAGAAATTCTATATATTAGTAGTTGCTCTGACTTATTCCGCACATTATTGAACATCTTAGTTAAACTAGCGTTATCCTTTCTTGGCCCATGACTTTTGAAATAGAATTGTCAGTACCTGGGGTTCTCCACAGACAAGACTTTGGACTAGGATGGTATTACTTTTCTTCACTCGGTCTGTTTGGTGAGGTATTTTATCTTAAAAAAAACTGGAAAACACCAATTGTTAAGATTTACCTCAGGACTACAGTAGGGACTCTCACATTATTAGAAATCCTATTTCCGCTACTGATTTTTTATTAAGTTCTCTAACGTTTGAACTGGAATTGTAAGTACCTGGGATGCTTCATAGAAGGGTCTTATGCAGAGGACGGTCTTCCTTATCTTCGCCCGGTATTGGTCAGATTTTCATTTCTAGTCTTTAGGGAAACCGGGAAAAGCATGTGGGAACTTAGTTTGGGAGTAACGCAAAACCTTCAGTTTTTAGTGCTCTATTTGCCGGTCTAGATACCTTACCTTTGATCATCTTTTTTAGAAGCTCGCACTTGCTTTTGTAGCGAAGCTTGTCGTAAAAACACGGGAGTAATTCTTAATTTGTCTAAAAAGCAACAAGGGGGAGCGATTATTTTAGTCTCTGGTATAGCTCAAGACTAGTTTTAGTAATTAGAAATTAGCAAAGGTTTGACTATTTTCTAGGACTCAAGTTGGGCTGTACTTACTTGAAATTTTTCCTCCTTGCGTTTTCCGGGCGTCCACCTTGGCCGACTTGCAGGTAATGGTTACTGGCCACTGGTGGTTCTCAAGCTTTTATCAGTCTCTTAATAAGTCAATTATGCTTAAACCATTACACCTGGGGTTTTGTTTTCAAACGGGTTCGACTCTTCCGTTGAATGTGGCGGCCATCTTAACGTTGTAAATTGTTCATTGGGCACTCTTTTATATTCTTTTATTATTCCACTGCGGGTTTATTTGCACTCTCGTTCTTTATTTTGAAGTGCTAAATACAAACGTAGTTTGCCGTGAGGGATTCGCACTGGCCCCCGCCTCGGGATTTCATATCTTGACCCACTCGCGGAGATGGATATTCCATGCGCATGTGCGGCGGCCATCTTGGAGCATGTTCGGATCCGCCGTTTTGTTATAATTGTATGGTTGTTCGAAATAAAAGTTCTCAATTCGTTTAATATCTAATCTGTTTTATTTATCTCTCTAAGTTAATATCGTGTGTACGGCGGCCATCCTGGACCATATTTAAATCCGCCGTTATGGTATAGTTGTAAGGTTGTTCGAAATAGTAATTCTCAGTTCATATGTGATCTAACTTGTTTAATTTTTTTCTCTGAGTTTATATTTAGTGGCTGCGCTGGTTTTGGACATCATTAGATTTATGATAGTGATAGTGATCATTATCAGTGTCTTTTCCATGAAAAATAGTGCGTAAACCGTGATTTCTATATAATACAAATAGATGCTATATAGAAATCACGGTTTACGCACTATTTTTTAGCAAATATCTCCAAGAGACCTATATCTAGCAAATAACTTAAGACCCAAGGAATCCCAGCAATAACAGAATGTCTCTTTCCCATGATACCCATGGAAATTTTCAATAACACTAAAGTAATGTGGAGCTCATGGAAAAGACACTGATAATGATCACTTTCACTATCATAAATCTAATGATGTCCAAAACCAGCGCAGCCACTAAATATAAACTCAGAGAAAAAAATTAAACAAGTTAGATCACATATGAACTGAGAATTACTATTTCGAACAACCTTACAACTATACCATAACGGCGGATTTAAATATGGTCCAGGATGGCTGCCGTACACACAATATTAACTTAGAGAGATAAATAAAACAGATTAGATATTAAACGAATTGAGAACTTTTATTTCGAACAACCATACAATTATAACAAAACGGCGGATCCGAACATGCTCCAAGATGGCCGCCGCACATGCGCATGGAATATACATCTCCGCGAGTGGGTCAAGATATGAAATCCCGAGGCGGGGGCCAATGCAAATCCCTCAGGGCAAACTACGTTTGTATTTAGCACTTCAAAATAAAGAACGAGAGTGCAAATAAACCCGCAGTGGAATAATAAAAGAATATAAAAGAGTGCCCAATGAACAATTTACAACGTTAAGATGGCCGCCACATTCAACGGAACAGTCAAACCCGTTTGAAAACAAAACCCCAGGTGTAATGGTTTAAGCATAATTGACTTATTAAGAGACTGATAAAAGCCTGAGAACCACCAGTGGCCAGTAACCATTACCTGCAAGTCGGCCAAGGTGGACGGCCGGAAAACGCGAGGAGGAAAAATTTCAAGTAAGTACAGCCCAACTTGAGTCCTAGAAAATAGTCAAACCTTTGCTAATTTCTAATTACTAAAACTAGTCTTGAGCTGTACCAGAGACTAAAATAATCGCTCCCCCTTGTTGCTTTTTAGACAAATTAAGAATTACTCCCGTGTTTTTACGACAAGCTTCGCTACAAAAGCAAGTGCGAGCTTCTAAAAAAGATGATCAAAGGTAAGGTATCTAGACCGGCAAATAGAGCACTAAAAACTGAAGGTTTTGCGTTACTCCCAAACTAAGTTCCCACATGTTTTTCCCGGTTTCCCTAAAGACTAGAAATGAAAATCTGACCAATACCGGGCGAAGATAAGGAAGACCGTCCTCTGCATAAGACCCTTCTATGAAGCATCCCAGGTACTTACAATTCCAGTTCAAACGTTAGAGAACTTAATAAAAAATCAGTAGCCGAAATAGGATTTCTAATAATGTGAGAGTCCCTACTGTAGTCCTGAGGTAAATCTTAACAATTGGTGTTTTCCAGTTTTTTTTAAGATAAAATACCTCACCAAACAGACCGAGTGAAGAAAAGAAATACCATCCTAGTCCAAAGTCTTGTCTGTGGAGAACCCCAGGTACTGACAATTCTATTTCAAAAGTCATGGGCCAAGAAAGGATAACGCTAGTTTAACTAAGATGTTAAATAATGTGCGGAATAAGTCAGAGCAACTACTAATATATAGAATTTCTTGATAGGCACGTTTATTTTAAACAGTAACGGAGAGGCGGACTAACACTGACCCACTCTACCGGAGAGGAAATTCTTTTAGAGAGACGTAAAAGAACCCAAAAGTAAGATGTATCGAGATAAAATATAAATAACATCCAGAGGTGATCTAACGACCCGGTATATTTAATCATTTTACAGAAGTCGAGAATTCCGACATGGTCACATATCGCCAATTTCTTCTTTAAAAAAGCGACTGACCAAGCAACAGCCTAATTGGAGGTACGTATAAACCGAACACACCCCATATCTAAGAAATAGTTGAAAATGATACAACGTCATCAGAATAACATTAAAAACAACGATGACTAACAAGTGATATCTAAAGTAACATAGGTATCAATGTCCAACCCATTGCCCTAGAACAAGAGGCACGAAGGGATGCAAGCGAAAGGGTGTGACCAAACTAAAGTTGTGGGATTTACAAATAATCAATAGGCTTGTTTTTTTAAATATCCATAACATAGAGAGTGTTAATGACAGTGCCCGCAATGCTCAATAAATATGTATTGTTGTGAACATAGGATGTATGCTGGATACACTGTATAGGTGACAGTAAAATTCTGTTCTACCACAGATCAAATACATTAAATGTTAATATATTCTTTGTGTTTTAAATTTATAGAGTTTTTAACTTACACACTGTCCTGAAGAAGGTGACGACATAATATCACCGAAACGCCGCGTCGACAATTTTTGTTTGTGTGATAAATTTGTTGCATTGAAAGAACCTTTTTAAACCGTAATTTTGATTTTTCATGTTTGTGGAATAAAATGCTACAGTAACTGTTTTTAATATATTTTTAAATGTATAGATTTATGTACTTGCTCTATAAAATGGTATGAACAGAAAACAATATATACAACAATAAATAAAGAATTCCTTTTTATACAAATAGCGTTTACATCCTCATTACCTTATGTTATGTTCAGAGAGGCAAAATGATGTTTATTAATGGAGATTGAAATTGATTGTGAATTTGTTGATCCTTGAACAACTTTAATACGTGTTTTGGCTCACCCAAAGCCCCTTCTGTAACCCCCTAGAGACGCAAGTCTCTTCCCCTAGACCACACGAAAAGGGAACCTGTATTTTTGCCTAACTTGTGTGGTGTCCTTTAATTTGATATTACAGGATTGTGATTGGTAAAACAGCTCGCCTCTTGAGTTACGCCTTTAAGGCTGCTTAGTCCATGCTACCCTTAGGATAGCTTGTCAATAAGGTTGACTTACAACCATCACCATAAGGGATTGTTTGGACTGATACAAGGTGCCCCCAGAATTAGAGACATCATATATCAGGCCAACTTCTCACATTCAGAATCCTCAGATACAGGTCACCGTCCCTCCGCCCATACCTTTGGCAATTCCTGAGCGATATTCAGGGGATCCTTTTAAGACACAGGTGTTCCTTACACAGATAATGTGCACTCTTCATGCAAACCAGCCTCCTTCCCCAATAATCACTCCCGAGTGGCAATCGCCATCTCATATCTGCTTGGGGATGCTGCTAACTGGGCGGTTCCTCTAGTGAGGAACAACGATGCTGTGTTGTCCGACTGGTCGGCTTTTAGGGCTGAGTTCGAAAGGGTATTTGATAGAGGAGCAACCACTTTTAATGCAGACAAGGAACTATTGGAACTCAGACATGGAAGAAATGATTTGGTCACATATTTAACAACCTTCAATAGATTAGTGGCAGAAACTTCCTGGCCAGAAGAAAAACAAATGTCCATTTTTTATCAAGGACTAAGGGAAGGGTTAAAGGATATTATCGCTCAGATCGACCCTCAGCGAACCACATGTACGGACATGATTAATTTTAATTTAAGGCTGGATGGGAGATTAGCAGAAAGAGGAGGTGATAGAAGAAAATAGGAGAGAGGCTACGCAAGATATGAAACATCCCCTCGCAAAGGATTGCCTCCCTCTGCAGATGGGAATGAACCTATGGAAATAGGAGCTGTCCGAGACCCGTCATCCAGGGAAGAGAGAGAAAGTCACGGGGTTCAGGGCCTTTGCATGTATTGCGGCAAGAAAGGCCATTGCGTAAAGGAATGTCCTTCCAAGCCCAAAAATACTGGGGGATGGTCTAGGAAAAAGTTAGCGGTGTCCAACATAGGCATTAGACATGAAGACTCGAAAGAGAGTTCAGAGGAAGCAGTGCAATGGAAGCTACCTTCTTCGTCCATTGAGACCGTGCCTGATTCCATGTCACACATAGTTCTGCCCATGAGTTTGGAGAGCCACAGGAACAACAACCAAGTATTGGTGATGATTTATTCAGGTGCCACGGAAAACTTTATTGACAGTGGGTTGGTGACAAGACTCTCCTTAACTCGTGTGTCCAGAGAGAAACCAGAGGAAGTGTGGGCAGTGAATGGGAAACCATTAAAATCTGGATTAATCACTGAACAGACTAAGAAAGTCATGCTGTCTGTTCTGGTTCCAGAAGGGGAACACAGAGATGAGGTATCTTTGAACATTATTGAGGCACCTCAGTACGAGATAATTTTGGGAATGCCATGGTTGAGCTTTCACAACCCGACAATCGATTGGAAAAGAAAAACTATACGTTTTGTGTCAATTGATTGTCAAGAGCATTTTGTGTCCTCTCAGCTCACTCAGGCAGCAGCATTATCTTTTCCTTTTGTAGTCGCCATGGCTGCTGAAAAAGAAGTGTCTTTACCCAAAGCTTATCAGCCATACAAAGACGTGTTTAGTGAGAGGATGGCAGAGACGTTACCTCCCCAGAAAGAGTACAATTGTTGTATAGACCTGGTGAATGGGGCACCGATACCATCATGTCTAGTGTACGCTTTATCCGTTCCAGAAACTAAGCACCTGAAAGACTATTTAGATCATTACCAGAAGATAGGCTTCATTAGACCTTCCAAATCCCCTGCAGCCTCTCCTTTGTTTTTTATTGCAAAAGCAAATGGTGATTTGAGAGCCTGTGTGGATTATAGAATGTTGAACGAATACACAGTACGTAATAGATACCCTCTGCCTCTCATCTCTGTTTTATTAGACCGAGTGAGAGACGCCCAGATTTACACCAGGCTAGACCTCCGTGGAGCATACCACTTGGTGCATGTTAGAAGAGGGGATGAATGGAAGACTGCCTTCAAGACACGTTATGGGTTGTTTGAATACACTGTGATGCCGTTCGGGTTGTGTAACGCCCCGGCGGCATTCCAGTACTTTCTTAACGATGTCTTGAGGGAGTGGGTGAACATAAGTGTCGTAGTGAACATAGACGACATTCTGATTTACTCAGAGGATGTTAGAACGCATACCGAACATGTGGTCCAGGTCCTGCAGTGTTTAAGACAACATGCCCTTTTTTGTAAACTGAATAAGTGTGAATACAAAATGTTCTAGCTATCGCGACAAGAATTTTAGATTCTATTAACAACACGGAGACGAGGATTATGCTTTCTCATTTCTTTACTGCACAAACAGCAGCCAATGAAAAGTAAACTACAATGAGTAAAAAACAACATTTCCCATGAAGCTTTGAACCACGCCTCCAATAACAGTAACCAATCACAGTAGTAACAAGCATATAAAGTATAGAGACACTAATCTGGCCTCCTCTTTCTTTGCGCGAACAGTCTAGTCACAGTGAACAAGTCTTTAACTCCCAACGGAGAGAACAGTTCCTTAGGACTTCTCAACGGAGAAAATATCCATAACATGAAGGATCATCCTCCACCAGGAAGGGGCAGCAGCACAATCCACAGAAGGCAATTAACTCTTGTTGGAGTCGTTTCCTGAAACAGAAAAAGAAGTTTGAGAAAAGAAGCCCACAAACTATATTTCTCAGAGGGCGGGTACAAAGTTGTTAAACAACATCATATCAAACAACTTTACAGTTATATAACTGTCCCAACAGGTGGGATAATCCTCGCCTCTGTGTCCTTAATAGAATCTAAAATTCTTGTTGCGATAGCTAGAAAATTTTGTATTCTATGCCAGGACCGGAGGCTTCTGATTATGCTGGTTCAAAGCTTATCATACTTACATACGGGAGCCAGGACCAGTCAGCCGCTTTTAGGATATCCTCCAAACGGGAACCTAATAAATAGGCTTTAGAAGCCATCGCACCTCTAGCTGAATCAGCACCATAAGCAGATGTATCAATGCCAGCCTCCGACATGATCCATCTAACCCATCTGGCTAAAGTAGCCACAGCAACTGGTTTGAAGGGTTTTTGAACAGAGATTAGCAACTGGCCTAAAGGATCAACCCTGTGTTCAATAGTACGCTCCTCATAACACTTGAGACACTGCAACACACATAGCTTGCTGTTATGTGGAAAGGCGGGATACTCCACTGAGCGTGACATGGTCTTAGTTCGTCGTGTAATAACAAAGGAGACACCCTGAGGAGAAAACATCCTACAAGCCAAATCTAAAGCTCTAACATCCGAAACTCTGTGACATGAAATGAGACACAATAGCATAGTGAGCTTGGCAGAGAGCTGTTTTAAAGACAAATCACCATTATTGGGCCAGGTTTCCAACAAATTAAGCACCTTTGTAACATCCCACATTGTGGAATACCTGGGCCGAGGAGGATTGGCCACATGCACACCCTTAAGCAACTTACAAACCAAGGGGTGCATCCCCACAGGCTTACCCTCGATGTGGTTGTGACCAGCAGAAATTGCAGACCTGAAATTATTTACCGACCTGTAAGCCAGGCCTGAAGCTGCACGTTCAGACAGAAAATTCAGTACATCAGTCACATTTGATCCCACAGGATCCACCTGTTTTGAAAGGCACCAACCCACCCACTTCTTCCAAGAAGCAGAGTATCGTTTCCGGGTGGAAGGAGCCCACGCTTGTTGCATAAAACAGGAAGCTTCTTGTGAAAGGCCTGCAAGGCATTCATGTCTCCGGAGAGCGTCCACACCATTAAGGTCAACTGGTTCTGCAGGATTAAGGGATGACAAGCTCCCACTGGGTCCTGCAGAAGCATCGGGAAGACTGGGAGCCGGAAGGGGAGATCCACAGATAACTCCAACAGTGTGGGAAACCACGACTGAGTCGACCAGAAAGGAGTCACCAACACTATTGTCGCCCTCTGCCGGCGCACCAACGCCGCTACTCTCGGGATCAGCGCAAACGGTGGAAAAGCATAATTCCTCCGTTGCCCCCAATGGTGAAGGAACGCGTCCGTCCCCATTGACATTGGGTCCGGTCTCCAACTGTAACATAATCTGAGAGAACAGCGATGGGTGAAGTCTCCAATCGCTGAAGTCTCGGAGAAATCAGGAATTCCAATCCGCCACCTGATTGAATTTCCCCGGAAGGTATTCCGCCACCACAGCGATCTTGCGATCCAGGCAGAAGTGCCAAAATTCCTTCGCAATGTGGACCAGCATTCGAGACTTCGTCCCCCCTAATCGGTTGATGTATCTCACCGCTGAGATATTGTCCATTCGAAGGAGAATACAACAATTGCTCTTCAGCGGTGAGACAGACCTGATGGCAAAGGACCCTGCCAACAACTCTAGGCAGTTTATGTGTAGTGTAAGTTCGTCTGCTGACCACCGTCCTCCTGTGGTATAATCTCCACAGCGAGCGCCCCAGCCCCATTGACTGGCGTCCGATTCGACTACCATACCCGGGGCTGCGCCGAAGATGGCTCGGCCATTCCAGGCTGATATGTGTTCCAGCCACCACTGGAGTTCCTCCCGGGCCTCTGGGGAAAGAGGAATTAGGTGATCGTAGTGAAATTTCCTCTGCAGATAAAAGATTTTCAGTCTCTGAAGGGCCTTGTAGTGTAAGGGACCGGGGAAAATGGCTTGGATTGACGAGGCCAGGAGACCCACATTCCTCGCCAACACACGCAAGGAAATCTTCTCCTTGGTCAAAGTGGATGTTATCTCCCTTTTGATGGACCTGATCTTGTGAAGGGAAAGGAGCAATTGAGCCGCAACAGAGTCTATCAGGAAACCTAGGAATGGCATCTGCTGATTCGGTATCATCACCGATTTCTTGGTGTTCATGACGAATCCCAGATTCTGTAGCAGGGACGTCGTCCACTTCAAGTGAGTGAGAAGAAAGGACCGATCTTGGGCTAGGATGAGCATGTCGTCCAAGTACACAATGAGGCGCACTCCCATCTCTCGCAGACGCAAGACCACAGGTTTGAGAATCTTGGTGAATACCCAAGGGGCTGAAGACAGGCCGAAGGGAAGCACCCTGTAGCGATACCATCGCCCTCTCCAAGAAAACTGTAAGAATTTTTGATGAGAGGGGCAGATGGGGACTGTCAGATAGGCATCTTTTAGTTCTAAGCGGACCATCTAGTCTTTCTCCAACAGGAGGTCTCGTAAAAGATGGATACCCTCCATCTTGAAGTGGCGATAAGTGACATAGGGATTGAAGTCTCTTAAGTTCAAAACCAAGCGTTGGCCACCACCCTTCTTTTGTACCAGGAAGACGTTGCTGCAGAATCCTTCGGGGATGAAGGGTCCGACAGCAAAAGCCTTTTTTTGTTACAATTCTTCCAGTTCTGAGTCGATAAAACTCTGTTCCAGACGGGAAAAAAGGAGAGGCTGAGGGGGGAAGGGTTGAAGGGGGCATTCCAACATCTCTATGTGATAGCCCTGGATGGTCTGCAGTAGCCAAGCATCTGAAATGAGGCATGTCCAATTCTTTACAAAATGACGCAGTCTGCCTCCTAAGGGGACCAGGGGGCACATTTGACTTACCGGAGGATTGATTGTCGAAATTTTTGTAGCCTCTGTTGACCCCTCGATTATAGCGACCTCTGAAGCCGCGGGATCTCAACGGGTAGAAGCCAGCCTGGTCTGGTTCCTGTGTATACCCTCTGCCCCGTCTAGGGGTGTAACCTCGTTGAGGACTGGTATTCGAGTAGCGGCCGGTCGAACGTCCCCTGCCACGACCGGCCCTATTAGAGACCTGGTGCAACACCCTCTTCAAGGAGGCTTGAGACTTATCCAAGGATGCAAAGGTATTGACAAATTTAGCAATGTCTTTTACAAAGTTGTCCCCAAACAACTGTCCTTCCGCCAAAGGACCCGGCTCCGACGAAGTCAATTCAAACAATTGGGGGTCAATCTGGAGTAAGACTGACTTCCGTCTCTCAGAAGCTAGAGCGCAGTTGGCGTTGCCCAACATGCAAATGGCTCGCTGCGCCCAACCCGCAAGGACTTCAGGGTGGATGGCATCACCTGTCTCTTGAGCATGGAGGGCCAGCTCCAGTATCTTGGCCAAAGGCCCTGAAAGGTCAAGGACCTTATCCTGGCACGCTCTGAGTGCGCAATCAATTCCTTTTTTTGGGGTCTTTCTTGTATTTTTTGAGGAAAGTAGTCATGGAAGGGTCGATGTCTAGGGTAACGGCCACCTTATGGGACAAGTCGGGATGGGTACACTCGGACTTAAGCGAGCTCTCACCTCTTTATCAAAACCTTTACAGAGATGAGACTCCAGGTATTCCAAAATAGAAGTATGTATCCTGTTACACAAGATGCATTCCATTCATGCACTCCTTTCCAAACTTTCATAAATTTGCATACAATTTTTTCTCGTCTATTCAATAATTCATTTATTCGTAGTAGAGTTTTGTTAGAAACATATCATTGTTTTCATGACTGTTCAACATATTCCATGTCTCAAAAAATTTTTTATGATGCTAGTATTGCCCAATGCATTTCAAGCGTATCGCCCTTCCTCAGGGGCCTTCCATTACATCTAGAAACATTAATCATAGGTCTTAGTTAGTACCCAAATGAAACATAACAATCTCTGTGGAAAAAGGTTTTGAAATGAAAACATAATACATAGGTGCTGCCCCACATGCTATAGTGGACGTGTATTGTTCGTGAGAAAATAATGTGTGCTCAAAAAAGCGAGAACACTCGTATTTGATCAATGCGAAACGAAGCGTGAAGCCCAGTAGTTGGGCACTGACCTTAATACATGGAATCTGTCGTTCACGGACTTTAGCTGCAAAAGGTAAACAAACTCGTGTTGGTAAAATGTAACGTGACATTGGTGTCTCGTTGCTAGATATGTAAACCGATCGTATCTTACCGGGGTAATGGTGCCGTGGTGCTTCCCTCGCTAATCTTGGCGTGCGGCGCTCTACTCGGACGCGCTCTATGGTATAAGAGCAATTCAATTACAACGTGTGTTTACGTGGTTGACGGGCGTAAGCGGGTGGCGCTCTACATACTCTATGGTATTGAAACACTATGGTAACGGCGTGTGTTTACGTGGGTAACAAGCGTAAACATCAAAAACGGACTATGTGTCAAGCAGAAAAACGAGTACATATTGTTTGCAATTGGCGTGTTTTAAAAGATAAAAGCATGTGGGGTGTAAAGGTAAAAGAAAATGAGAATGGTAAAAAGAATGTATATACATAGCAAAACGTGCGCAAAATATCGTATTTCAGATGATCTTAAAGCATATTCGTATATTACGAGCTGAACAAATATAGGATAAACATGTAATCCATGTAGTACATCAATGTTTAAAATGTCAGTTTATAAATAGCAATGAAGATCCAGCCTTTCATTGAGTCCTTTGGGCTGTAGGGTGCATAGGTAGTCTATCCAGAAGATTTCTCTACGTAATAAGTGGCTGTTGTTATCTCGGCCCGGCAGGGTTGCCACTTTTTCTAGTATACAAAATTTGAGTTGGCTCACATTGTGCTTGGCATCATTAAAATGTACTGCTATTGTAGATTTGTCATTTTTCAAACGGATGTTGCTTTTATGTTCTATGATTCTTGTCTTGATTTTTCTTTGAGTTTTTCCTACGTATGAGAGGCCACAGGGGCATCTCAACAGGTAAATAACATTTGAAGTGTCACATGTTCCAGATACTTTTAGTTTTATTGGGGAACCTTTGGTAGGATGGTTTATAGTGTTTCCTTTGATGATTGCGGAGCAATTACCACAGTTATGACATGGTAAAGTTCCTTTGTGTGTGCCATGTTCTATTGGTTTCGTTTCTTTCACTAATTCCTTCAAATTTTTTGTCCTTTCATAAGCAAAGATGGGTTGATGTTTAAATAAGTCTTTGAAATCTTCCTCTAATGCAAGCATAGGCCAATGTGTTTTGATGGATTTTTTGATCTTAGAGCTATTTGTAGAGTACTTGGATACAAATACAGATCTCTGTTCATCAATTTTCTCTTTGGGTTTTAACAGATGTTCTCTTTGTAATTTGTCAGCTCGTTCAGAGGCAGAATCCAAGATGGCTTGGGGGTATCCTCTTTTTCTGAACTTTTCCAACATATCTTCTTTGTGTTTTTGGTACAATTCTTTTGTAGATGCAATTCTTTTTATGCGTAGTAATTGTGAAAAGGGTAGATGCTGCTTTAGTGGGGTTTGGTGAAAACTTTTGAAGTGGAGTAGGTTGTTTCTGTCAGTTTTCTTGGTAAATATGGACGTGGTTATGTTGCCATTCTCATTGGTTAGTTGTACGTCCAGGAATGATAAAGATTCTTTGTCTATGGTAAAGGTGAATTGTATTCTTTCATCGATCTGATTTAGTTGGTATAATTCGCTGATTAGATTTTCCTTGCTTCCCTTCCATAACACAAAAATGTTGTCAATATATCTCTTGTAGAGTATTAGGTTGCTGATCCATCCTTCCTTGTTGAGTATATGATCTAGTTCATAACGATGCATGAACGTATTAGCATAGGTAGGCGCGGCACAATTGCCCATAGAAGTCCCCGACATTTGTATGTAGAAATGATTTTCCCATTCAAAATAGCTATGATATAGCGTGAAATGTAGTAGATCCATCAATAGTATTTTGAGTGCTTCTGGTTTATTCTCATGTACGAGAAAACTCTCCACGGCAGATATGCCTAAATCATGCGGTATGGATGTGTATAATGATTTAACATCTATGCTTGCCATGATCATGTCTGTGGTAAAGTTACTTTTTTCTGCCTCCAAAATATTAAGAAAGTGCGTTGTATCCTTAATATATGTTGAACTTTTTTGAACCATATTTTGTAAATGTTTGTCCAGGTATTTTCCAACTGGTTCGTGGATAGATCCAACAGTGGATACAATGGGTCTTAACGGTGGTAATTTTTCATGTTTATGAATCTTGGGTGTCATGTATATATATGGAGTTGCAGGATTGTTTTTTATGAGGTATTCTTTCTCTTTGAGACCTATAGTACCTTGGTCAACTGCATTTTGTATTATGGTGGTTAGGATTTTAACTAATTCTTTTGTAGGATCTGAATTTATGCGCGTATACATGTTAGGATCTTGAACATGTTTTTGTACATTTTCTTTGTAGTAGCTTGTGTCCATTATCACCAATGCCCCACCTTTGTCTGCTTGTCTTATGGTGATTTGTTGATTGTTAGCTAAATTTCTTAGGATTTGTTTTTCTTTTTGTGACATGTTGGAGTGTTTTGATCTAGGATTTTTGAATGTTTCTTCAAGTTCCGTCAATATAACTTTTTCAAATGCGTCTAAAACTTTGTGGCTCACTGGAGCTATGAACTTGCTTTTGGTTCTTAAACCCATGAGGGTGTTTTCTTGATTTTGTGTGTTGGTTGCTGTAGGTTCTATCACGTTAGTGAAAAAGTGTCTTAATCTTAACGATCTGAGAAATTTGTATACACAAACTTTTGTCTCTAGTAGGTTAGAGTGGTACGTAGGAACATATGAGGATCCTTTCTGTAGTGTCTGTAGTTCTTGGTTACTCATTTGGTGCTGAGATATATTTATGACAAGGCCTTCTGACTCCTCGTACTTTTGGCAACTGGAGCGCTTTCTGTTTGTGCGTTTGCTCCTCCTGGTTCTATTTCCTGTCCAATGCCTACCTCTAAAAAAGGTGCCGGTGTTTGTTGGGCACTTGATGTGCTGGCTGTTTGTTTATCGGTTATTAGGCTTGATTGTGCTTTATGTAGGTCTTTGGATTGCCCTGGTTTCAGTCTCCTATTGTCCCAGTGAGGACGTCTTTGTTGCGAATCGTCAGAGGATGTATCATCTGTGGATTTGTCAGTGTTGGGTCTCTGTTGTCGTCTTTTTGCGTATATATCAGCCCATGTATACACTTCACCCAACCGGTAATCTGTGGTGTCTCTTTTGAATTTTCTAAGCTTTCTGTCATTTATTTCTTTGGTGTATTCGTCCAATTTTTTGTTAGTGTCTGCCAAAATTTGATCCCATTCCTCTTTTGTTACTAGTTTATTCAATTCATCTTTTGTTTGAGCAACTTCTTTTGTCAATTCCTCAATTAATTTCGCTAACTCTTCAATGATCAGTAAAATTAGGTCCAGTGAACATTTATTTAATATAGCATGCCATCGTTCTGTGAACCTTGCGTTATTTTTACATAATGTAGATTTTAGGGATATTCTCAAACCTTGAGGTATTCTTTGTGCCTTGTGATACTTTATGAGAGTACTTGCATGAAGTTTCTGATTTACGATACGTTTTGATATGTACAGGAGTTGTTTTATGTTTGTTTCTTTAGAACCAGTGCCAGGACATATGTCTTCTGTTTCTTCTATAAGAGAGTAGATACGACTAGTGTCATCCTCGGTAAATGCTAGCGTTTCTGCCCTTTGTTCTGTTGTGTGTGCAATATCCGCAAATTGCATTTCTGGTAGTGCAGGGAGCCTCTTAGCTCAGAGGATTATAGATACTGACTGTTTGTTGTGGGTCCCGCACTCCTGGTGGTTATTTTAAACTTTGTTGATCTGTAAATGTGAAACTGTTGTTGGTGCAATGAATGGTAACCTTGCTGGGCTTCCAAGATTGAGGTATTTCAAAATAGAAGTATGTATCCTGTTACACAAGATGCATTCCATTCATGCACTCCTTTCCAAACTTTCATAAATTTGCATACAATTTTTTCTCGTCTATTCAATAATTCATTTATTCGTAGTAGAGTTTTGTTAGAAACATATCATTGTTTTCATGACTGTTCAACATATTCCATGTCTCAAAAATTTTTTTATGATGCTAGTATTGCCCAATGCATTTCAAGCGTATCGCCCTTCCTCAGGGGCCTTCCATTACATCTAGAAACATTAATCATAGGTCTTAGTTAGTACCCAAATGAAACATAACAATCTCTGTGGAAAAAGGTTTTGAAATGAAAACATAATACATAGGTGCTGCCCCACATGCTATAGTGAACGTGTATTGTTCGTGAGAAAATAATGTGTGCTCAAAAAAGCGAGAACACTTGTATTTGATCAATGCGAAACGAAGCGTGAAGCTCAGTAGTTGGGCACTGACCTTAATACATGGAATCTGTCGTTCACGGACTTTAGCTGCAAAAGGTAAACAAACTCGTGTTGGTAAAATGTAACGTGACATTGGTGTCTCGTTGCTAGATATGTAAACCGATCGTATCTTACCGGGGTAATGGTGCCGTGGTGCTTCCCTCGCTAATCTTGGCGTGCGGCGCTCTACTCGGACGCGCTCTATGGTATAAGAGCAATTCAATTACAACGTGTGTTTACGTGGTTGACGGGCGTAACGCCGTTACCATAGTGTTTCAATACCATAGAGTATGTAGAGCGCCACCCGCTTACGCCCGTCAACCACGTAAACACACGTTGTAATTGAATTGCTCTTATACCATAGAGCGCGTCCGAGTAGAGCGCCGCACGCCAAGATTAGCGAGGGAAGCACCACGGCACCATTACCCCGGTAAGATACGATCGGTTTACATATCTAGCAACGAGACACCAATGTCACGTTACATTTTACCAACACGAGTTTGTTTACCTTTTGCAGCTAAAGTCCGTGAACGACAGATTCCATGTATTAAGGTCAGTGCCCAACTACTGGGCTTCACGCTTCGTTTCGCATTGATCAAATACGAGTGTTCTCGCTTTTTTGAGCACACATTATTTTCTCACGAACAATACACATTCACTATAGCATGTGGGGCAGCACCTATGTATTATGTTTTCATTTCAAAACCTTTTTCCACAGAGATTGTTATGTTTCATTTGGGTACTAACTAAGACCTATGATTAATGTTTCTAGATGTAATGGAAGTCCCCTGAGGAAGGGCGATACGCTTGAAATGCATTGGGCAATACTAGCATCATAAAAAAAAAATTTGAGACATGGAATATGTTGAACAGTCATGAAAACAATGATATGTTTCTAACAAAACTCTACTACGAATAAATGAATTATTGAATAGACGAGAAAAAATTGTATGCAAATTTATGAAAGTTTGGAAAGGAGTGCATGAATGGAAGGCATCTTGTGTAACAGGATACATACTTCTATTTTGAAATATCTCAATCTTGGAAGCCCAGCAAGGTTACCATTCATTGCACCAACGACAGTTTCACATTTACAGATCAACAAAGTTTAAAATAACCACCAGGAGTGCGGGACCCACAACAAACAGTCAGTATCTATACTCCAGGTATTCCGCCACAGCTGGGGGGGGGGGGAACCCAATCAGAGGACCTAGGATGTAAAATGTCTGTTGGGTCAAAGGAGAAGGGCGAGTGAGTGACAGAAGGGGAGGCATGCTTGCGTTTCTTAGAGCGCTTGCGGGGCGCAGCATCAGAGGAATCTGTGTCCGTATCTGTGTCAGTGGTGGTGTCTTTATGAGGGGGGGAGGGGGGGCGGGACGGCAAGGACTTGTCACCAGCGGAAGCTTCTTTGGATCTATAAAGTTTATCATAGGACTGAACGTGGGGCCAGGACGGGTCAAGAGCCACCTTCTTATGGAGAGGGGGACGTGAGTGATCCTGGGCAGGGAGAGGGAGTGACTTACCAGGGACCAGCAGTTCCAGTTTTTTGGCTAATGGAAGCAGGGCTGAGGAGAGGGCCTTATCAAGCTCAGCGTCCAGCTTCTTGTCAATTATATCCTCCATAGACTCCTCCTCATAATATTCGTCATTGCCCTGGTAATCGCACGCAGTGCCCTCCTTTTCTCAGTACTCAGTATCATCCGTATTCACAAGGGACCTCTTAATCCCACTATAAATCTCCAGAGGGAAGCAGAAATGCCAGCCCAGTCAGGGGCGTCAATTTGGGGAAGTGCCAGGCGCAGGAGCCGGAAATACCAAGAAATATCAAAGTATAAAGTCCAGTTCCAGGACTAATGGAGGGAAAAACCAACTCAAATCAGGCAGAAAAGGGTTGCCAAAAATTAACCCACTTCCTCTGTCACTGGGAAGCTAGGGGTTAAATTATCAGACCTCCGATTGCCAAAGGGGTGAAAGCGCTGCTTTTTTAAGGTCGAATAACGGCCCCTCGGCTCCTGGCCAAACTGCGTGGAGGCCCCTTTCAGCCGGGGCTAGAGCGTCCGTTCGGCACCAATTAGGGCTGCGCTCGCACAACAGGCGTGCGCGAGACCCTGAAGACGCACGCCGGGCCTCAGCCGGGCGCCTACATGCACCTCCTTCCCCGAAGGGGGGGCTAAGTCCCTCCGGATCGCGACCGCGATCAACTGCGGCCACAGCCGCCAGCAGTGATGAGGGGAAACAGGGAAAGCCTACGAGCGCTACACGCGCTCCACCTAAATACACCGGGGCACGGAGCGGGCAAGAGCAGCACCACTCCGACATCGGGAAGGAAGGAGCCCCTGCCCGGGTCGGTAACAAAAAAGGCGCCACAGCGTGGCAAGTCTAACAGGCAGCAGAAGCATCAACATGAGCATCACAATAACGGTACACCATAAGAGCAATGATATAAATAGCACGATTTGACCATGATAAAACATGCGCCTGGGGCGAATTCATATTATCTAAAGTCGTACAAGCATATAAAGTAAGGAGCACTTATCTGGGCTGCGGAGCAGCAAAGAAAGAGGAGGCCAGATTAGTGTCTCTATACTTTATATGCTTGTTACTACTGTGATTGGTTACTGATATTGGAGGCGTGGTTCAAAGCCTCATGGGAAATGTTGTTTTTTACTCATTGTAGTTTACTTTTTATTGGCTGCTGTTTGTGCAGTAAAGAAATGAGAAAGCATAATCAGAAGCCTCCGGTCCTGCCATAGAATTCAGTGTGAACAAAGTGGAATTCTTGGGAGTGATGCTTTGCTCTGAAGGGTTGCAAATGGCAGAACGCAAGGTTCAGGCAGTACAAACATGGCCAGTGCCAAAGTCTGTAAGTGAAGTGCAATGCTTTCTAGGCTTTGCCAATTATTACAGACGGTTAATCCTCCATTTTTCCAAGGTAGCAGTCCCTTTGTCTAGGTTACTCAGAAAAGGTGTTGTTTTTCAGTGGTCCAAGGAAGCTGACGACGCTTTTGTTTATCTCAAAGATGCCTTCACTTCAGCACCCATTTTTGCTCATCCGAAACCTGAGTTCCCTTTCATTGTAGAAGCAGATGCCTCAGATGAGGCTATAGGGGCAATTTTGTCACAAAGAGATCAGCATACAGGACAATTGCATCCAGTGGCCTATTTGTCAAAGAAACTAGGCTTTGCAGAAATTAATTACACGATTGCCGAGAAAGAGCTTTTGGCAATTAAAAGGGCTTTTCAGGAGTGGAGACAGTATCTTTGGGGGGCGGTGTTTCCAGTCACGGTATACTCAGATCACTGTAACCTTCAGTATATGAAGACAGCTAGACATTTGACACAGAGACAGATGAGGTGGATGCTGTTCTTCGCTGAATACAATTTCATAATCACTTTCAGACCTGGTAGTGACAACAGAGAGGCCGATACCCTTTCCCGTTTGGAGAATAGGGAGGATAACGACAAGAAGTCAACACTAGAACCCATAGTGGAACCATCCAAAGTGATATGTGTGTTGAAGGCCGATACCTTTTTGGACAGTATAAGAATTCAGAAAACTAGTGTTGCTTGGGCTTCTTGGAGCAGGAAAGAAACAAGCCATTCTTTGAACCAGGGGTTGCCTTTTGTTAACAACATATTGTTCTTGCCCACCTTGGAAGTCCAAAAGAAGGCTTTTGTATGGTGTCATGAATATCCGATGGCTGGCAATCAAGGGGAGAAGAAAACCATACAATTAATGTTGAGACATTTCTGGTGGTGACCATGAACTCAGACATAAAGCTGTGGGTGAAGAAGTGCGAAGACTGTGCCGCGCAAAAAATGAGAACGGCAAAAGTAAAGGGAAAATCATGACCATGCCCACTCCTAAGAGACCATGGCAAAGTATAAGCATGGATTTTATCACAGGGTTGCCGGTGGATCAGGGGAAAACGGCTGTACTGGTGGTAGTTGACAGCCTTACCAAAATGGGACACTTTATCCCGTTCAGGAACCTTCCCACTGCGGGCCAAACGGCACAATTGTTGTTGACTAACGTCATTCGCCTTCATGGCGTACCGGAAGTCATAATCTCTGACCGGGAACCTCAGTTCATCGCCCGTTTTTGGAAATCCTGGTGTCAGGCTTTGTACATCTCATCCACACTTTCAACTAGTTTTCATCCTCAGACGGATGGACAGACAGAACGTTTAAATCAAACCCTAAAGAAGTTTCTGCAATGTTATGCTCTAGCAGCACAGGAATCATGGGTGTCTTTGTTGTGGATGGCGGAATTGGCATATAACAATTGTTGGAAAGGGTATCTTAGGGCTGGCCGAGCGAGATCGAGAGGCCTCCTGGCGAGATTCCCCTCCTAGGATCGTACAGATGAGCAATCACCCCCCTACAGATGGACACCACACAAAGATAGGTTCTCAACGTTTTTATCAATACTTTTAGGCAGGTTATCATATGATACAGGGATAACTGGATCCAGGGATCCTTTCAAGATTAGTCTCTGAGGGAAAGGGGTAGCGGGACAGTCTTGGTACCCGCCTGGTACAGGGATACCCTGCGCTCAGCTCTCAATCCTCGAGCTGGGGGGTTCTTCGGTATGGGCCGCGGCAGCCCCAGCAGGGCTCCAAAGATGGTTTCACTAAGATGGGCCGCGGCAGGGCCAGCAGGGCTCCAAAGATGGTTTCACGAAGATGGGCAGCGGCAGCGCCAGCAGGGCTCCAGAGATGGTTTCACAAAGATGGGCCGCGGCAGCGCCAGCAGGGCTCCAGAGATGGTTTCATGAAGATGGGCCGCGGCAGCGCCAGCAGGGCTCCAGAGATGGTTTCACGAAGATGGGCCACGGCAGCGCCAGCAGGGCTCCAAGGATGGTTACGGGTTCCACGCGGATGAGTTCGTCTCGGTGTCTCTCGACTCCAGGATACAACTGCCGACCTGCTCCGGAGCTGCCCCAGTTATAGGTCTAGCCTCCTTTGATGTCCGGACCCTCGCACTTGGAGGTCGGAGGGGCCGGGATGTGCGTGTCCAGACACCCAGCAGGGGGGTGGAGCCAGCGCCCAGGGAGGCTGAGGGGCGATCGAAACCAGGCGTCGGGGGACAGTTGGAGGACCATCGAAACTCTTTCCCCCATTGATCCGTCAAGTGGTCTCTTTACCCCCTGGTTGGATCGTGGTGCCTCGATGTCGGGGTTTCGCTGGGTCTGCGGCTGGGGTCGGGCCGAGACCACGAGGCCTGGTTGTGGAGGGCCCAAGATGGAGTCGGGGTTTGAGATGGTGGTCCGGGATAGGGTTTGGACCAGGCGAGGGTGTTGAGGAGAGGTTGCCGAGTTTCAACGGGGGAGAGCTGGGGGGCTGCCCGGAGGGGCGGCTCTCGTGGAGGGTGGATGGTGCTGCTCTCGGCCGGGGAACAGGGGTCGAGGTAGTCTGGAACCCGCCATGCGGGAGGAGTGGGACCACGCCACGAGGCCGGATCCAACACACGTCCCCCCCAGCTGAAGGCAGGGAGAGTCACCCATCTTCTTGGATACTCTCCTCGCCGAGGCGGAAGAAGCGGGACAGGCCGTCTGTGTTGGCGTGGTCGTTGCCTGGGCGATGCTCCACAGTGAAGTCCATCCCTTGCAGGGAGATGGACCAAAGCAACAGCTTCGGATTCTCCCCTCGCATCTGCATCAGCCACCGCAGAGGTCGGTGGTCAGTTTGTACTTGGAAGTGGGTGCCGAAGAGATAGGGCAGGAGTTTCTTGAGGGCCCACACCACGGCGAAGGCCTCCCGCTCAATGGTGCTCCAGCTCTCTTCTCGGGCCAGCAGGCGTCGGCTAATGAAGGCCACCGGCTGATCAATTCCCACGGTGTTGACTTGTGAGAGAACTGCCCCGACGCCGTGATCGGAGGCATCTGTTTGCACTATGAATTCCCGGCTGTAATCGGGGGCTTGGAGCACGGGGGCGGTGCACATCGCTGTCTTGAGGGTCTCAAAGGCGGTCTGACACTCAGGGGTCCAGTGTACCTTCTGTGGTTGTCGTTTGGAAGTGAGTTCCGTGAGGGGGCCCGCAATACTGCCATAGTCTTTTATGAAGCGCCAGTAATACCCAGTGAGCCCCAGGAAGGCTTGGACCTCTGTCTGGGTGATCGGGGGCTCCCAGGCCATGATGGCGTTGATCTTGGGTTGGAGGGGGGCCACCAGGCCACTTCCCACTTGGTGCCCCAGGTAGGTCACGGAACTTTGGCCGATCTGACACTTGCTGGCTTTTATGGTAATCCGGCCCGTTGGAGGGCGGCCAAGACCTCCTGGAGGTGCTGGAGGTGCTCAGCCCAGTGGAGGCTGTACACCGCGATATCGTCCAGGTAGGCGGCGCTGAACTCCTCAAGCCCCGCCAGCACCTTATTCACCAGTCTCTGGAACGTGGCAGGGACATTTTTCATTCCGAAGGGCATTACCCTGAAGTGGTAGTGGCCATCGGGGGTGGAGAAAGCGGATCGCTCCTGGGCGCCTGGAGTGAGTCCGATCTGGCAGTAGCCCGTGTTCAGGTTGAAGGTGCTCAGACAACGGGCCGACCCCAGGCGGTCGATCAGTACATCATCCCGGGGGATGGGGTGTGCGTCTGTTTGGGTGACGGCGTTCAGACCCCGGTAGTCCACAAAAAACCTGAGTTCGGGGGCTACGCCAGGGGCGGCGGCCTTGGGGACTAGGACAACAGGACTGGCCCATGGACTGTCGGAGGGCTCGACCACCCCCAGAGCCAGCATTTTGGATACTTCTGACTGGATGCAGGCTCGCACTCGATCAGGAACTCGGTAGGCCCGGTGCCGCACAGGCGGGCTATCCCCGGTGTCGACATTGTGGAGGCACCACGGGGTGACCCCGGGGGTGAGAGAGAATAGATCGGCAAATTGTCCCAATAGCCCTTGGCAATCTCTGCGTTGTTCTAGGGTCAGGGTGGAAGAGAGGTTGACTCCTTCCACAGAGCCGTCTTTTTCGAGGGCATTCAGGAGGTCTGGTAGGAGCTCGGAGTCATCTTCAGCCCCACTGTCGGTAGCCATCAGGAGGCTAAGTTCTGAGCGGACAAAGTGAGGCTTGAGTCTGTTGGCGTGGAGGACACGGAGGGGGTTCCTGGGAGACTCCATGTCCACCAGGTATGTGACGGGGCTCTTGTACTCCACCACCTTGAAGGGCCCGGTCCATTTGTCCTGGAGGGCACATGGTTCAACCGGGGACATGACCCAGACCTGTTGTCCCGGCTCGAACTCAATGGACGAGGCGTTTTGATCATACCAACGTTTCATGTCTTCTTGACTGGCCTCGAGGTTGGCCTTGGCAAGTTCCCGGAACCGCCGAGTCTGGTTCCGGAGGGTCAGGAGGTACCGGTACACATCGGGGGGAGCACCTTGGGCGGTCACCTCCCATCCTTCTTTGACCAAGCTGAGGGTACCCCGGACAGGGTGCTCATACAATAGTTTGAAGGGGCTGAATCCCAGGGACTTCTGGGGGACCTCCCGATAGGCGAAGAGGAGGCAGGGCAGCAACACGTCCCATTGGCATCGTAAGGGCTCCTCTAGGCCCATGATCATCCCCTTGAGGGTGCGATTGAAGCGTTCCACCAGTCCGTTCCCTTGGGGGTGGTAGGGGGTAGTAAATTTGTACGTGACCCCGCATTGCTGCCATAGAGACTTCATGTATCGGGAGATGAAGTTCGTGCCCCGATCACTGACGACTTCTCGGGGGAAGCCCACCCGGGAGAAGATCCCCATCAGGGCCCGGCCCACCACGGGAGCAGTCACGGTCCGGAGAGGGATAGCTTTGGGATAGCGGGTGGCATGGTCCACCAGGACGAGGATGAACCGGTGACCTTGGGATGTCCGGGGCTCCAGGGGCCACCCGCTCGAAGGGAGTGTTGACGACTGGAAAAGGTTGCAGGGGGACCTTTAGTTTTCTGCCGCTCTTCCCGCTGGCTTGGCAGGTGGGGCAAGTCCGGCAGTGGTTGATCACATCGTTCCTCATCTTGGGCCAGTAGAAGTCGGTCACCAGGCGGCTGTAAGTTTTGTCCTGCCCCAGGTACCCGGCGAGGGGCACATTGTGTGCCAGGTTCAGGAGGAAGTCTCTGAATCAGAGGGGGACCACCAATACCCGGCTGGCCCCTAGCTCGGCAATCTTCTGCTCGCTGTAGAGGAGCTCATTGTCCCAATAGACCCAGTGGGCCCCCGAGGCATCCCCTGTGCTCTGGGCTGCGGCTTGCTGACGGATCACCTCGAGGGAGGGACACGTTTTTTGTTCTTGACGGAACTGTTCTCGAGTGGGGCCACCTTCTTGGCGCCACTGGGCCAGTTCCGGGAGGTCGCTGAGCAGGGCAACTTCTTCACAGTTGGGCCCCGGTGGACCGGGTTCAGGGTCGTTGTCTTCGGCGACGACGGGCGGTGGAGGCTCGGGCCACTCTGGTTCTTCGGTGGAGGTGATGGCTCGGGCGGCCATGGACCGGGTTGTCGCACAGACCCATTCAGGGAGGCCAAGCATCCCCCGGTGCTCCCTCCGCTCGACGTTAGTCCAGGGGGAGCTCTCGAGGTCGTTCCCGAGGAGGCAGTCTACGGGGGCATCATCTCGGACAGTCACTTTCAGCATGCCTGACACTCCCCCCCACTCAAAGGGGACGCGCGCCATCTGGCACAGGCTCTCGGAATTATCCGCGGACCGTACTGGGCACAGTACATTGGGCAATATTTGATCCGGGGTCACCAGGTGGCAACGGACGGCTGTCACGCTGGCTCCTGTGTCGCGGAGGGCTTCGGCCCGGTGTCCATTAATGGTGACCCACTGGCTGTACTTCTGGGTGTTGGCCGGGATCGGGGCCCGGGGGACCATGTCTCTTTCGCCCAGACATACCAGGGACATGGCTGCGGGCTCCCACTCGGTCTGGTATTGTTCATAGTCTTCTGCTTCTTCTTCGCCCTGCTCCTCCCCCAGGGAGGCGGCGGCGATCTGGCGGTTTTGCGGACCCATGGGGTTGGATGGCTGGTTTCTGGGACAGTTGTCGTCATTGGTGTAATGACCGGGTCGCTGGCATTTGTGGCAGATAATGTTCAATCGGGGCCCCGGCCGTGCAGGGGAGGGCTCCTCTTCCTGCCAGGGAAGGGGAAGTGTTGGTGGGGGGCACCGTGGCGGTGTCCCTGCCCCAGCCCTGGCCTCCTCCTCCTCCGCCTCACTGATGGTGGTATCGCTGGTGAGCCCGGCCTTGGTCTCCCATCCAGTTCCGGGGGACCCGGGTGCTCTCCCATCGATCAGCTTTGATGGCGAGTTTACGTGGCTCGGTCAGTTTGCTGTCGAGGAGATGCTGCCTGAGTTCGACGAAACAGTTGTTGGAGAGGTGTTCCCATACAATGAGGTTGAACAACTGTTCGTAGGTGGTGACTTGGCTGCCCTTGATCCACCCCTCTAAGGCTCTACTATAGAAGTTCACATATTCCACCCAGGTGGTACCGGGGATCCTCTTGCAGTCTCGGAATCGCTGCCGGTACATCTCGGGGGTGAGCCTATAGTGAGTGAGGAGGGCGGCTTTCATGTGTTCGTATGAGGTCATCTCGGCGTCGGGGAGCTGTAGCAGGGCATCTCTCCCCTCATTGACGAACTTCCCCCACAACCCGGCACCCCAGTCTTTTTGTGGTACTCGGTGTGAGGTCATGGCTACCTCGTAGGCCTTAAACCATTGTTGGATGTCGTTGTTTTTATAGTACTCTCGGACGACATCTTTGGGGATGTGGACCTTGGTGTCTGTAGAGGGAGGGGGGCTCTGGCTCCCGGAGACGCCGGTGTCTCCGTTTTTCGCCTTAATCTCCAGTTCTTTTAAACCACGCTTGTGCTCGTACGCGAGCTTCTTCTCCTCCAACTCCCTCTGCCTTCTTTTCTCTTCCAGGTCTCCCTGTAGCCGTAGTTGCTCAAGGGCTATCTTCTTTTCAGCCAGTTGCAGTTCCCCATCTAAGCGGAGTCTAGCCAGGTCTAATTCGTGGAGCCGGCTCCTTTCTCGTTCTCGGGCATCCTCATGGGAGAGGCCCGTGTTTCTCTCCTCCGCTGGGGTTGCGGTGTTCTCTGGGTGCAAATCGGTGACTGTGATGCCTTCGTTTTGGGCTGGCGACGCTCCTGTCTCCACCCAGGTCTGCAGTTCTTAGTGCTTAGTTCTGTGGTAGAGATTCCCAAGTCTTTGCAGAATTGCTTCAATTCTTTGTGGCTATAATCTTCTAGTCGTTCCATCTGGAACTCCGAGGTTGGTCCAGTTTCTTTAGTCGTCATGGTTGTCGTGTGTTTCTGTTCGTAGTGGGGCGAGTTACTCTCTGTACGATCTGCGTCGGCTCGGATCGCACCGCCTGCCACCAATGTTGGAAAGGGTATCTTAGGGCTGGCCGAGCGAGATCGAGAGGCCTCCTGGCGAGGTTCCCCTCCTAGGATCGTACAGACGAGCAATCACCCCCCTACAGATGGACACCACACAAAGATAGGTTCTCAACGTTTTTATTAATACTTTTAGGCAGGTTATCGTACGATACAGGGATAACTGGATCCAGGGATCCTTTCAAGATTAGTCTCTGAGGGAAAGGGGTAGCGGGAGAGTCTTGGTACCCGCCTGGTACAGGGATACCCTGCGCTCAGCTCTCAATCCTCGAGCTGGGGGGTTCTTCGGTATGGGCCGCGGCAGCGCCAGCAGGGCTCCAAAGATGGTTTCACGAAGATGGGCCGCAGCAGCACCAGCAGGGCTCCAAAGATGGTTTCACGAAGATGGGCCGCGGCAGCGCCAGCAGGGCTCCAGAGATGGTTTCACGAAGATGGTCCACGGCAGCGCCAGCAGGGCTCCAAGGATGGTTACGGGTTCCACGCGGATGAGTTCGTCTCGGTGTCTCTCGACTCCAGGATATAACTGCCGACCTGCTCCGGAGCTGCCCCAGTTATAGGTCTGGCCTCCTTTGATGTCCGGACCCTCGCACTTGAGGGTCGGAGGGGCCGGGATGTGCGTGTCCAGACACCCAGCAGGGGGGTGGAGCCAGCGCCCAGGGAGGCTGGGGGCGATCGAAACCAGGCGTCGGGGGACGGTTGGAGGACCATCGAAACTCTTTCCCCCATTGATCCGTCAAGTGGTCTCTTTACCCCCTGGTTGGATTGTGGTGCCTCGATGTCGGTGTTTCGCTGGGTCTGCGGCTGGGGTCGGGCCGAGGCCACGAGGCCTGGTCGTGGAGGGCCCAAGATGGAGTCGGGGTTTGAGATGGTGGTCCGGGATAGGGTTTGGACCAGCCAAGGGAATTGAGGAGAGGTTGGCGAGTTCCAACGGGGGAGAGATGGGGGGCTGCCCGGAGGGGCGGCTCTCGTGGAGGGTGGATGGTGCTGCTCTCGGCCGGGGAACAGGGGTCGAGGTAGTCTGGAACCCGCCATGCGGGAGGAGTGGGACCACGCCACGAGGCCGGGTCCAACAACAATGCTTGGCACAGCTCAGTGGGAGTGTCGCCTTTTTATGCCAATTTCGGGTTTGATGCAAGAGTCTTACCCATTAACATTCCTGATGAGGTGGGTAGGCAACCAGCGGTTATGGCACAGGTTCGTCATCTACGTGCTGTTCAGAAGAAGATGGTCTCTTATTTAATCAAGGCTAAACAGAACTATAAGAGATAAGCGGACCAAGACCGCTCGGTGGGTCCTGTGTATCATGTGGGGGACAGGGTCTGGTTGTCCACTCGAAACATCTGTTTTAAATTGAAGAGTGTTTTTCACCCCAGGTACATTGGGCCATTTGTCATTTTAAAGCAGATCAATCAACCCTGTGGCTTTCAAGTTGAAGTTGCCTGCCTCACTCAGGATTCATCCTGTTTTTCACTGTGGTCTGTTGAAACCCACCTTGTCTGCTAGGCGCCGGGCTCCTCCACCTGTGCAGGGTGATGCCTCAGACAACCCCGCATTTCGCTAGAAGACATTCTAATCCTGGCTCGTTCGCATAAACTGTCCGACATCAGATCAACTGCCATGGAAGCTGCTCTCAACCACCAGACAGACCAAGCAGTCAGCGTCAAAGCGGAGAGCGTTGACGTCATCCACACACCGTCTTGTGGCGGGCGGGGAAGATGGCCCATCAGAACAGCGCGACGAGCACAGTGTGGATATTGCGGGAAGGAAGAACATCCTCCAGATAACTGCCCGATGAGAGGGAAAACATGCACCAAGTGTGGAATCCCCAATCAGTGTGTGCAAAGGAGGCATGCGAGGCAGAGGATTTCCAAGGAGGAGAACGCCGACAGGAGCGGTAAGACACCCATCACTGGAAAAACCCACTACCTCACGACCCGCAAGAACCACCGCTCGCCACAATCAATGTCTGGAAGACTCACCACGGAAGAAGACGAAAAGTGCTACGTCATATCATTTGCAAGAGATCTCAAGCGAAAACGACGACCACAACCTAAATGCAATATTAAAATCGATGGATCACCAGTAATCGGCTTGATTGACACAGGAGCAACAGTCAATGTAATCGGTTCGCAACACTACAAGAAGCTAAATCCGAGACCACCGCTCACCCCATCTAAAATCAGAATACTTACATACGGGAGCCAGGAACCACTCCCTCTGAAGGGAAAGATGTCAGTTCAGGTGAAGTCAGAAACTCAAGAAGTCACAACGACATTCCATGTTGTCGACAGAGAATCGGACATACTAGTCGGAAGTCAAACTGCTGAGGACCTAAATCTGATCGTATTTGCAAACGCCGTGAAACTTCTCCAAACCGACAACATCCTCGACCATTTTCCACAACTATTTAAAGGCCTAGGAAGCATAAAAAGACCACCAGTGAAATTACATTTAGACAAAGCAGTACAGCCGGTTGCACAAAGACACAGGCGGATACCTTTCCATCTCCGACCGCTGGTCGAACAGGAACTCCTAAAGCTAGAGCAACAAGGAGTAATTGAGAAGGTAACTGGTCCACGCCCTGGGTATCGCCCATGGTAATCGCTGAAAAGCAGAAGCAGCCCGGAAAGATTTGAATATGCATTGACATTAGGATGCCCAATCAAGCCATAAAGAGAGAGCGAGAGACCTAACACTGACAGTAAATGACATTTTGGCCGACCTCAATGGTTCACAATGGTTCTCAAAGCTAGACCTATACGCTGGCTATCATCAGTTGAAACTTGCAGAAGAAAGCCGGTACATTACCAGGTTTTCGACACACCTTGGGGTTCGCCAGTATAAAAGGTTAAACTTTGGCATCTCCTCTGCAGCGGAAATATTCCAGAACGCAGTAAGGTAGATACTGTCAGGACTTCAAGGCGTCCTTAATGTGAGCGACGACATTCTCATTCATTCAGCAATGATTGAAGAACACCACTGTTGACTCCAAGCCACTCTTCAGCGACTGGCGGAGCATGGTGTAACTCTTCACAGAGAAAAATGCCAGTTCTTTCGCCGGACGATCGACTTCTTCAGCTATGTATTCAGCTCGGAAGGCGTCAAGGTTGATCCCTGAAATTCCCAAGCGATCTAACTCTCTCCTGCTCCAACCAGTGCTTCAGAAGTGAGGAGCTTTGTGGGGATGGCCACATATTGCGGAAGATTTATTCCAAACCTGGCCACAATTGCTGAACCGTTGCGAAACCTCACCAAGAAAGAAACCCTTTGGTGGTGGATCTCCGAAGAAGACAAAGCCTTCAAGCAGGTGAAATCAGCTCTACTAGATAGCACAACCATGGCATGCTTCGACACTACGCACCCAACAGAACTAATAGTAGATGCCAGCCCGGTAGGCCTATGAGCTCTGCTCACCCAAGAGACTTAGCCAAGGACCTAGGTCCCTTTAGCATTCGTAAGTAAAGCACTCACAGCAACAGAGGCCAGATATTCGCAGATAGAGCGAGAAGCACTAGCCATCAAATGGGCATACAATCATTTTCACTTATAGGTAAGCGGCCACCCGTTCAGGGTAGTCACAGACCATCAACCCCTCTTACCTCTGTTTAAGGAAACGGCACCTCACCCACCCCCCAGAATCGAAAGGTGGGCAATCCAGCTGCAGCATTACCAGATGGAACTGGTATATCGACCAGGTACAAAGAACCCTGCTGATTTCTTGTCTCGCCACCCAGCTCTTACTGCCGAGACCGACGTTGATCAAGAAACTAGGACAGAGGAGTTTGTCAACATGGTCTCCCAATGGTCATTCCCGCGAGCTCTCTCAATTAAAGAAATAAAGGCACACAAGGACACACACGTGATCCTCAACCGCGTGGCTGACGCTCTGAGAGAGGGATCATTGGAAGGATTTCTCAAAAACACCCAAGGATTGTGTGAGCTAGACAGAACCCCCCTGGGAAAATTCTGGAAAGTTCGAGATGAGCTCAGCACTGCGGAGAACGGAATCGTCCTACGGGGATCATGAATTGTAATACCACAATCACTACAAGACCAAGCAACGATTCTTGCACACGAACGTCATCAAGGCACGTACGTAACTGCAGTGCCTGTCAACTCACAGGCGATTCCGAGGCCCCGGCACCTGTAATCACTGAAGATCCGGCCCCCTCGCCTTGGTCATGGGTAAGCCTCGACTTCGGAAGCTTCCCTGATGGAAGAGTAACAGCGGTCCTAATTGATAGCTACACAAAATATCCAATCGTAAAAGTACTACTGTCCACGGCATTTGCTAATCTACAGCCTGTCCTAGAAAAGTCTTTTGCTCTATTTGGCCTGCCACACTTCCTCAAGATAGGTAATCAGACCCTCCAGGATATCGCGATTTCGCGATTTGCCGCGAAATCGGCACTTTTTTTAAAATGCCGCGATTTTTACAAAAATGCCAGCGAAATCGGCATTTTTGTAGAAATCGCGGCATTTTTCGCTATATCCTGGGGGGTCTGCTTTATCCAAAGACATGCACCGGTTGCCCCACACCTGTAGATGATCTACAGACACTGGGGTCAGAGGGTTAAAGCAGCTCGGCTTCAGCTGGCAGTGTGAAGGTCTAGGCTCTTTGTCATTCAGAGCTGCCCGGGACTGCGCTCGTTCGCACCTCTTCCTGGCCCACAAGAATGACAATGGGAGCCCTCACCTTGCACATCAACAGGAGGGGAGGGGGGGATGGGTTGTTGTCACAGAGGATGGAGCAGGAATCGGACAGAGCAGTTCTCCTTCGAGTGTAATGTGAAAGGGTTTGCAGTGACAGGAATAGGAACTTCGAGTCTTAGGCCTGTGAGAAGGCTCATTTACTGACCTGGCAAATTTAAACACAGTCAGCAAGTCAATTTGGGAAAGAAACGGAGAACAATTTAAATTGAAAACAAAAGACACGCTACCTTAAATCTGTTAATATATATTTTTTTAACTCGAATCTTGCATTGCTGAGAGATTATCTGCAGCATGCACACCCGGAACTGTCTATGTGCTTGCACTTCTACTCTAATGTGAATTGTATTAGCAAAATGTCTGACCTTGCTTTAAAGATGTTGCACTAAGTGCTCCATCCATGTACGATTTTTAGCATTGGATCATAGCAAGCTTCTCCTTAAAGCTGAAGTTTAGTGCAAAAACGCTGGGCTCTCTATGAGCATACTATGAAATCATGGTTTTATTCTATAGATTAAAGAATTAGCAGAGTATCAATTTTCCGATTTAAAAAAAGGACTACAGGCCATAGAAGGCAAACAAGCAATGGCACCTTTCTGTACTCCAGGATATGGGTTGAATGGATGAATGAAAGATTGAATAAATGGATAATGAGAGAGGATGGATGGATTGATGAGAGGGGAAGGATGGAGAGAAAATTTAAATAGCTGGATGTATGGGTGGAAGGGTAGCTGGATGATGGATGAGGGGAAAGATGGATGAGGGGAAGGATGGATGATGGATGAAAGGAAGGATGGATGAGGGGAAGGATGGATGGATGAAGGGAAGGATGGATGAGAGGAAGGATGGATGGATGAGGGGATGGATAGAGGGGAAGGATGGATGGATGGATGGGTGGTTGAAAGGATGGATGGATGATGAGGGGAAGGATGGATGATGAGGGGAAGGATGGATGGATGGATGATGAGGGGATGGATGGATGGATGTTTGATGAGGGGGTGGGTGAAAGGATGGATGATGAGGGGAAGGGTGGATGGATGGATGGATGGTGAGGGAATGGATGGATGATGAGGGGGTGGGTGAAAGGATGGATGGATGATGAGGGGAAGGATGGATGGATGATGAGGGGAAGGATGGATGGATGAAGAGTGGGTGGGTAGATGGATGGAACGGGCATCCGGTGGGATATCAGGTTGTGTTCAAAATACACTGTACTATTTAACGTGCTTACTAATAAAAGGGGCGATAGGTATAGCCATCATTAGTGCAGCAGGTACAGTGGCACCAAGCGCAAAAAAGCAGCGCAAGGGGCTTGTAAATCTGCCCCAAAGTGTCTATATTGTAAAGAAACCAAATATACATAGCTTCACGTTGTTAAATAACTAAAAAAACTAAGATATCTGTGTTTGTTGTAGGAAAAATGGCCACATAAAATGCCGCAAAATTGCCGCTAAATTTCCATATTTGTGCCGCTAAATTTCCATTTTTGTGCCGCTAAATTTGCTATTCCATGCCGCTATATCCTGGAGGGTCTGGGTAATGGACCTCCATTTCAAGGCAGTGAGTTCAAAGACTTTCTGAAGAGACTGGGTGTCAAACATCACCGAATCATCCCCCAAGGACCACAAGCCAATGGTGAGACAGAGCGTTTCATTGCCACGACCAAAAAAATATTACTCATTGCAATGGCTGAACAGACTGATCCAGAAGTCGCTCTACAACAATTTTTGAGAGAATACAGAAACACGCCTCACTGTACGACACAAAGGTCCCAGTGGTTGATCATGCTCGCGGGGCCTCGGCGCGACATGCTACCTATGACCGAATACTGGACACCGGAACCATACGACCCGGCAGACACCCAAGCATGAAGACAGTTAACCAACGACAAGGCAAGTCATCGAGGAAGAGCGCGAACCGGAGTAGTGACACCAGGATGTTCCGTGTTAATGCGAAATCGGTGGAGCGGAGGAAAATTCCGTACTCCATATGAGCCAGGGCCGTGGACTGTAAGGTCAACCAAGGGGACTGCCGTCACTGTTGAGAGAGACGGAGAAGTAATAATAAGAAACATCTCATGGTTCAAGCAACTGCCATCACAAGGTGGGACACGTCAAACTCCCGAGCAATCAGAAAGTGCAGAACCACCGCCCAACGAGACAGAAGATGCCCCTGAAGAAACTCTGGTCCCGAGTCCTGCAAAACCATCTTCTGCCCAAGTGCCCGATCCTGATTGTGAAGCTGGGAGCCGAGGAGCAATGGGTCCCCGACAAGAGCGGGTAAGCCGTCAGCATCCTTATCATCTCAGGAGTAATCCCGGGCCCAGCCAGAGGCTGTCAGACTTTGTATGCTAAGAGACTTTTTTGTAATAGTGTGAAAGTATGGACCACGCAGTATAAGTTTTAACTATTCTTTATTTGGACGGAGCGCCGGGAAACACAACCGCTTGCTTTGGAACGGTCGGCGCCAATGCCCTAAGATGGCCGCCTTCCGTTTCCGCTACTCCCCTTCCTGTTCCGCCTGGCGGAACACTAGAACGCTAAAGCGTTACCACATATCTCCCCCCTTTAATCATTGTGATTCAAACAATAAAGTTCTTACTTCCAGTCCATGTTAAAGTCCTTAAATCTTTCGGGCGCCTTCACCTCTCTCCCAACTCTGGTCTTCACCTTCGCCACTCTCTCATTGCTTTCCTGTTCCCTTCTTGCTGTATGCTCTCCCCCTCTTTCACCATCTTTGTCTGTCACCTCCTCACTCTTCTCTTCGTTGCATCTAATCCTCTGCCCTTCTCTCTCGCCTGCTTCATCTTCATCCTCTTCTACTTTCTGCATACCTTCTTCTACGTTCTCACTTCTCCTTCTGCTACTTCCTTCTTCTCCATCTTCCACGACATTCTCTGATCCCTCTTCGACTTCACCTTCCCATTTGATGATCTTGCTGCATTTGGCCATCCTGTCCTGTGACCATACCTTCCCATCTCTCAGCAAGGCCGACCGGGCGTACGGCTCTAGAACTTGTAAAGGCAGTGAGAACTTGCTTTCGCCTTTCTTCTTGAGGACCGCTAGTTTGACTCTCACCCAGTCCCCTTTCTCCAGTTCCGCTCTTTTCACATTATGATTTCTGTTGAAGTGTGTCGTGTACACTTCTTGTGCTCTCTCCAAGTTTCTTTTCACCACTGCTGGAGACCACTTGCTCTGTATCACCAGCTTCCTCCACGCCATGTTATCCTTGGTGAATGCTTCTCTCCCTCTCAAGATCTTAAAGGGGCTGTATCCGGTGCTCCCCGGTGTGATCCTATATGCCCAGATCATCTTTTCCAGTTCTTTCTCCCAGTCTAAACCATTGTTGATGGCTGCTTGGATGGTTCCCATAATCACGCGATTAAATCGCTCCACTTGGCCGTTTCCCGAGGGATGATAGATTGGCGTGTGCTTCGCTTGTATTCCATTTCTCTCTGTGAAGGCTATCCACTTGGCCGAGGTGAACTGAGGCCCATTGTCGCTGATGATGACCTTCGGGATTCCTTCTCTTATGAAGGTGGTTTGCAGGAAGTTCACCACTGCTTCCGTGTCCATGCCTTCTCTTATTTCAATTTCAGGCCATTTGGAGAATTTGTCGATGAGGGCTACCACATACTTCTGTGTCCCTGCTTTATTTAGGACCGGTCCCAATATGTCCACTGACAGCATCTCCCAGGGTCCATCTGGTATTGGGAATTTGCCCAGAGGGGGTCTGATTAGGCTTTGTGATTTGTCTGCTTTGGCACATGATTCGCACTGCCTCACATGTCTTTCGACCTGCACGTCGATGGCCGGCCACCAGTAAGCTTGCCTGGCAAGGGCCTTGGTCTTGGTGATGCCCTGGTGCCCTTCGTGTAGTAAAACCATTAAATGTTCCAGTATGCCTTGGGGTGGTACCACTTTGTCCCCTCTCAACAGGAAGATGGGATTCTCGGCCAGCGATAGTTCCTCTCTCACTTCCCAGTATCTCCTGAGTTCCTCCTTTAGGTGTCTCTTCTCTGGCCATCCATGGATGACATATCCCTTGATGGCTTCCAGATCAACATCCTCCTTGTATGCTTCTTCCCACTCTTGCATACTTATCACCTTTTCAGCTTCTTGGATCGTGGCAACGACATAGCCTTCCCACTTCTGTTCTTCTTGGACGCTCGCGTCTTCCATAGCTGCCGCTCTGCTGAGAAAATCTGCCACCTTGTTCTGTGGTCCTGGGATGTGTTCCACATCATACACGAAGTCCAACATCCCATCCTCGTCGCCATTATAATAGTGTGAAAGTATGGACCACGCAGGATAAGTTTTAACTATTCTTTATTTGGACGGAGCGCCGGGAAACACAACCGCTTGCTTTGGAACGGTCGGCGCCAATGCCCTAAGATGGCCGCCTTCCGTTTCCGCTACTCCCCTTCCTGTTCCGCCTGGCGGAACACTAGAACGCTAAAGCGTTACCACATATTTCAATGTTTGAGTTTAAAAACTAACTTGGGATGGGATGTAGCGGTCTAGTCTTTCCGTCCTGTATGGACGGAGCCCGGAAGCACCCCCAAACATTGTAGCACTCTCTGGCCAGGCGTGGCCAGAGAACATTAATAAACGGGCCGGGGTCGCTCGGGACTTCCGGCTCACATGACCAGCCAAGAGTGTGTGAGTCTCATTTGGTGTCCCCGCATACGTCCCCCATCACCTTGCAGGCAGGAACATTATCGTGGACCCCGGGGAGCCCGGGGAGCCAGGGGAGCAGTCGCTCCCCTGGCTCCCTGCTCGAACTGCTTTCTGGTATTGTTATACTGCACTTGAAATTCCTGCTCTGACATTCACAACGCGATTATTGCACAGAGCTGCGCTTGAGATCTGGCTCCTTACTTTTAGCGCGTTATTTTGCACTGTGACGATTTGCTTTAAATGTGCCTCATTTTGTCTGCATAGATCAATTGAAATTGTTGCGCTTTTAATTTGAGTGTGCCTTCGTTGCTCTCTTCTGTGGCGCTCTATTGGTAGTGCTTGGCGCTTTGCTGCTCGTGCTTTACCACACGCCGCCATTTGGTTGTTGTTGTTTTTCCCTGCAAGGCCGTCCTCTAGAGCCCGCCCCGCCTCCCAGCTGAGCCCCCCTCCCACTGATTACTTATAGCGCTCCCGTCCCCGGAAGCGCTGTGACTGTCTCATCACTGCTGTGAGCAGTCGCTCCCCTGGCTCCCTGCTCGAACTGCTTTCTGGTATCGTTATACTGCGCTTGAAATTCCTGCTCTGACATTCACAACGCGATTATTGCACAGAGCTGCGCTTGAGATCTGGCTCCTTACTTTTAGCGCGTTATTTTGCACTGTGACGATTTGCTTTAAATGTGCCTCATTTTGTCTGCATAGATCAATTGAAATTGTTGCGCTTTTAATTTGAGTGTGCCTTCGTTGCTCTCTTCTGTGGCGCTCTATTGGTAGTGCTTGGCGCTTTGCTGCTCGTGCTTTACCACACGCCGCCATTTGGTTGTTGTTGTTTTTCCCTGCAAGGCCGTCCTCTAGAGCCCGCCCCGCCTCCCAGCTGAGCCCCCCTCGCCCCTCCCCCTCCACCCATTTATGCCAGATGCACCCACGCGCAGCGTCTACGCGCAGCGACCGCGCCCAATCCGCGCCAAAGGTGCGCCAAAGGTAAGCCCATCTACGCCCGTCCACGCCTGGACCGCGCCCAGCGCCAGACCCCCTGGCCCTTGTACCCCCCACCCCACCCGCATTCAATACGCCGCCTCCACCCTCCTAGCCCTAAACCCCGGCCGCCCCCCCAACTGCGTCCAAGCCGCTCCCGGACACATCCATGGACCCTTCTCTTGCCTCTCCTGCAAGTTCAACGGCACAAAGAACATCCCCTCACCCACGAACACAAAACAGTTGTCGGACACCAAACACCTACAATGCATCCTGCTCAACACCCGCTCAGTCCACAGGCACGCCATCGACCTCTGGAATCTGCTTGACACCATCTCTCCAGACGTCGCCTTCCTAACTGAAACATGGATGAACGCCACATCAGCCCCAGATATCACCATTGCCATCCCGGAAGGCTATAAGATCATCCGTAAGGACCGTACCGACCAAACAGGAGGAGGCATCGCTATCGTCCATAAGAATTCCATCCGCATCTCAACCAACTCTGACGTCAATCTCGCCAACTCTGAACACCTTCATTTCCTGATCCACATCGACCCCAAGACCACACTCAGAGGCACCCTCCTCTACAGGCCACCAGGTCCCCGGGCACAATTCAGTGAGGACATCACGGACTTCATCACCCCACACGCCCTCCCCTCCGAGGATTACATTCTTCTGGGAGACCTCAACTTTCACCTTGAAAAGAACAATGACCGCAACACCACCACCCTTCTGGACAACCTCGCCAACCTCGGACTCAAACAACTTGTCACTACCCCCACCCATATCGCAGGTCACACACTTGACCCTATCTTCACTTCCAGCAAACATATCTCCTTCAGCCACACCACAGCTCTCCTCTGGACGGATCACAGCTGCGTTCACTTTACCTACAACAAGACCACTTCCAACAACCTTCCTCAACCCACTCTGCGAAGAAACTGGAACAAAATCACCATCGACCAGATCTCCTCATCACTTCTTCAAAATCCCCCCGCCCACTCCTCAAACCCTGACCAAGCAGCCATTAACCTCACCCAATGGCTTTCCAACAGCGCCGACACCCTAGCACCATTGAAAAAACATCAAATCAAACTAGGCAGCAAGAAGGCCTCCTGGTTCAAACGATGATCTTAAGAAATCCAAGAAACTCTGCCGCTCCCTTGAGAAGACCTGGAAAAAAGACCCAAACACCAGTACCAAGGACGCCTTCAAAAATGCCACCCGTATACACCACCAACTAGTCCGGTCTGCCAAGAAAGCCGCTTTCAAGGACCGACTAGATAGCAACGCCCACAACAGCAAGGAACTATTCAACATTGTCAAGGAATTTACCAACCCCTCAGCCAACTCCAACGACATCACCCCCTCTCAAGACCTCTGCGACTCCCTAGCCTCATTCTTCCACAACAAGATTGCAGACATCCACAACAGCTTCGACAACCGACCCGAACACCAACCCACCCTACCCTCTGCAGTACCCCCACCCCCTTTGAACACCCTCAATCACTGGAACCCAATCTCCACTGAGGACACCATCCGCCTGATGAACTCCATCCACTCAGGATCCCCCACAGACCCTTGCCCTCACCACATCTTCAACAAAGCAGATTCCATCATAGCACCACATCTCCGAGACGCCATCAACTGCTCCCTCAACTCCGCCATCTTTCCGGAAGCTGGAAACATGCCGAACTCAGCGCCCTTCTGAAGAAACCCACAGCTGACCCCACCGAACTCAAAAACTACCGCCCCATCTCGCTCCTCCCATTCCCGGCCAAAGTCATTGAGAAGGCTGTCAACAACCAACTTGCCGCCTTCCTCGAGACCAACAAATCCCTCGACTCCTCTCAGTCTGGCTTCTGAGCCAAACACAGCACTGAGACCGCACTCATCGCAGACGACATCCGTAATCTGCTAGACAACGGAGACACAGTCGCCCTCATCCTCCTCGACCTCTCCGCAGCCTTTGACACAGTTTGTCATAGCACCTTAATACAACGCCTCAGAAACATCGGAATCCAAGGAAAAGCACTGGAATGGATCACCTCGTTCCTTGCCGGAAGAACTCAGAGGGTTCGCCTTCCTCCATTCAAATCAGAAGCCACCGAAGTCATCTGCGGCGTGCCACAGGGGTCTTCACTCAGCCCCACCCTCTTCAACGTATACATGAGCCCCCTTGCAGCCATAGCTCGCCAACACAACCTTAACATCATCTCCTACGCTGATGACACTCAACTGATCCTATCACTCACCAGAGACCCTAACACCGCCAAAACCAACCTACATAAAGGAATGAAAGAAGTAGCCGAGTGGATGAAGAACAGCCGTCTGAAACTGAACTCAGACAAAACTGAAGTCCTTATCCTAGGCACCTCCCCCTCCGCCTGGGATGACTCTTGGTGGCCAGAGTCCCTTGGAAAAGCCCCCATCCCGACGGACCACGCACGGAACTTAGGTGTCATCCTGGACTCCTCACTCTCTATGAACAGACAAGTCAACGCCGTCTCATCTTCTTGCTTCAATATTCTTCGCATGCTCAAGAAAACATTTCGCTGGATCCCCACCGAAACTAGAAAAACGGTCACCCACGCACTGGTCACGAGCCGCCTGGACTACGGCAACACCCTATACGCCGGTACCACCGCAAAACTCCAGAAAAAACTCCAACGCATCCAGAACGCATCAGCCAGACTCATACTAGACATCCCGCGCAAAGACCACATCTCTGGACACCTGAAAAACCTCCACTGGCTCCCCGTTAACAAGAGGATTACTTTCCGCCTCCTAACCCACGCACACAAAGCACTCTACGAACTTGGACCCAAATGCCTCAACTCACGACTTTCCTTCTACACCCCCTCCCGCCACCTACGATCCTCCAACCAAGCCCTTGCAACTGTACCCCGCATCAACAAAACCACCATGGAAGGCAAAAGGTAAGTTGTCCCCGAGCACATATATACCAATTCTTATATTATTCCAAGAGAAAAGATAACCACAATCAAATGAATGTCCTTTCAAAGTTCAACAGATCAAATTCCTTTAATTTCCATTTCTTTTCTCTTCAAAACATCAAATCTCTTCACAGTCTTCATCAAGTGCAAACAGAGGTAGCCAACACGTGTTTCGTCAGAGGGTACAGTCACCCAAATGACTTCTTCAGGGCTACAACAGAATAAACAAATCCATAATGTATACAATTCTCTTTATATACACAAACGATCCTTCACCAGTGAATATGTATTCCAACAAAAACCAAGAGTTAAAGCTATAAAAAATTATAAAAAATTTGAGATCTGTACAGATACTGAAAGAAGTCACATGAGGATCTACAAAACACCTATCAGAAACAATGCTGAAGGTGAGTGAGCATGTTTGAAGTAAAGGTGCCAATTTCCAGAGAGAAAAGAGAGAGAGTCCAAGAGTAATGAGTTACCACAGCGTGAAAAGTATATATATACAAGCGTATATAGAAAGAACCTTATTACCCAAAGTTGTGAATAAAGTCATAAAAAATGTGAAGGCAAGTGAACACATTACAAAAAACCCTATATAAGGGCAAAGTGTCAGCCTTAAAACTTTAGATGCCCTGTCCAGTTAACACAGGACGACCTCTCCTCAGAGATATAGTTTTACTGAAGGTAAAGGTTGACTCACCAAAAAGATCAATCCAAACAACAAATAGTAAAGACCAATTCCAGAAGGCAATTGTTCCTCAATTATAAAGTGGAACTGGAAGAAAGAAGACAATCAATTAGGGTCCATACTCTTCTACATATTCATTAATGACCTCCGCACTGCTGTATATAGAAAGAACCTTATTACCCAAAGTTGTGAATAAGGTCATAAAAAATGTGAAGGCAAGTGAACACGTTACAAATAACCCTATTTTTATAAGGGCAAAGTGTCAGTCTTTAAATCTTTAGATGCCCTGTCCAGTTAACACAGGACGACCTCTCCTCAGAGATATAGTTTTACTGAAGGTAAAGGTTGACTCACCAAAAAGATCAATCCAAACAACAAATAGTAAAGACCAATTCCAGAAGGCAATTGTTCCTCAATTATAAAGTGGAACTGGAAGAAAGAAGATAATCAATTAGGGTCCATACTCTTCTACATATTCATTAATAACCTCCGCACTGCTATATCAGCACACATTTTGCCTAAAAACAACAGAGGCTCATCCTATTCACGTAATATAAATACTACATGTCTTTAAGCTAGGTAGAATTAATAAAAACGTATCTTCAATAAAAGGTTCAGGTCATTTACCTCATTCCATTATGTATATCTGAGTTCTTCATATATGGTAATATGTAGTTCAGATCTGTGGGAAACAAACCCATATATATTTTCAAATTTAAACCATAACATTAAAATCTGTGTTTTTAAATGTATTCAAATAGCCATAAGCATGATAGATAGTTAGTCCATATATATGTAGAAAGAGGTCATATTAAAAAACCTAGCTAGTCCATGCTAGGCTATCGTTAGGTAAAAATACCTCAAAATGTTAAGCCTATAAAAGCGGCTAAGACATAGGTGAATCACACTCGATAACGTGCCTGCTGTAGTAACCCAAAAGTATACTGTGATCCGTAATCCAATCTCAGGTAACACAGTATAATCACTCGGAATAGTCAGAAACAACAAGAGAAAGAAGAACCAAACCGGTAATCTACATACCAAACAGTGCCGAAATTTAAAACGCTACCTAATCGAGCGGATTCCCAGCCGGGAAACCACCAGTCACTCGACATACTTAAACGACCACAAGAGCCCATATACAAGCCCCTGAACTTACCAAGGAGAGTACTCCTCACGTCTTCAAAGGGGTTCCGTTGCAATCACAACCGAGCTATCCTTACGCGGCAGTTTAAATACACGATCCCGCCTGGACATTCACTTTAGGCGTAAACATAGACGTAGGACACTACTCTGGTTCTATCAGAAATATACGGTCGCCATCTTTGAATAGTAAAGTGACAAACGCGATACCATTCGTTATACATATCGCAATCTTTAAAGTTAAAATTTTTTATAGGACAACAATCATTTGAAAGAAGGAAATCTATATTTCTACGTTTTCCTTGAGTGGCGTTTCAGTCCCCAGTTCCGCCAAAAACATCACTCCAGATCTGAGAGCGACGTAGGGAATTATTGTAAGTAATACCACCCTAAGCAGCCGCCATCTTAGACTGGTAGAGATCGATAGTCGTGAAAGGAATCCATATATTGCATAAATGCTAATATAGATAGATACCATATTCTTTTTTAAAAGAGAAAGTTTAAACCTTTACAACTCGTTTATAAGAACACCTATTAAGTTTTTAAATTTCACAGATTCAAGAAAAGGAGGAGTGAGTAGCCAACATTGTTATCTTTGTAAGCTCTGCTAAGCCAACAATTATAAACCATAAACAAATATCCAGATACCAACATATAATGTCCAAGGGAACCAATGTGCCCAAATTAGAGAAGAAAAGGTCATACAGAGATCAAACCCATTCATAAGTTTTTTTTAGAAATACAAGGAAAGGTGAAAAATAGGTAGGAGAGAAAAACATACAGAAAGATGGGTTTACATATAAGGATAAATGCAAAGATAAAATGTTTGTTCAGGTAGATTGAAGCCTCAATCCGTACAACTCTTTTCAAACCCATCCAATAAGCAATTTATAATTCAACCCCCTACAGTAATACATATTTCCATAATACCATAGGTGGGATTGTAATTTTCATTTTTAAACGAATCTAGGGATATAAGGGATTATAGGTAACAGTTAATCAGCATTAGTTACATTCTAACCCACATATTGGATTGTACATATAGACAGCAGATAATTCTTCTGATGAAATAATAGATCTCAAACAGTTTCAATGCACAATTACAGAAATGAATACCCATAGATTACAGGAAATAGTGTAGTTCTTGATCCACATTTATTCCGCATTCTACCGCACGAAGCTTGAGAATCCACCTCGCTTCACATTGTCTCAATTTCTGTTCTCTGTCCCCACCCCTTAAGTCGCCATGTATAGTCTCCAGGCCATGAAATTGAAACCCTAGACTTTTCTTATACTCTACACAGTTTGCTGCATGGTAACCTATCGGGTATCTCTGGTCCATATTCTTAAGGGCACGAAAGTGCTCTATCATTCTTTCTCTCAATGGGCGGATGGTACTACCCACGTAGATCTTTTTGCATCTACAGATAATCACATAAACTACAAACTTCGTCAAACAATCCATATGCTGGTAAATCTTGAAAGTGCGTGACCCATTATAACTGAATTCCTTAATCCCCTTACTCGCCATCCGGCACATGCTACAACCACCACAGGGAAAAGAGCCGATGTTGAGATCCCTCAACCACATTTTAGGTGTACCTCTTTGTTTTGGGTAACTAGGGCTAATAATGCCCTGAATGGTTCTACCCTTTCTGTATGTAATACTAGGTGAGTTGGAGATGTATTCCAATAAGGTTTTATCTGCTAGAAGAAGAGGCCAATTCTTTTTCAAGATCGTATATAGTTTATGTGACCATGGATGATAATTCGTCACAAGACGTATTTTATTACCCTTACTTGAGGTTGGTTTCTTAACAGTTTTCAGGGTAACTGTGTGTTTTAGTTTAGTCACTCTTTTTTTAGCTTTCGTTAGTACATCTTTAGAGTAACCCCTGTTTCTGAACCTCTTTTCAATGTCCAATACATTCCTCTTGAAATCTTCCTCCTAACTACAATTCCTCCTTGCTCTTAGCATCTCCCCATAGGGGATAGCATTTTTCTGACTATTTGGGTGAGCACTATCAGCATGCAGAATAGCATTGCACGCTGTAGATTTACGATACATTTTACTCTGTATCTTGCCCTCAAAGTGAAAAAGTTCCAAATCAAGAAACACTATGCTATTTAGATCAGAAGTCATGGTAAAAGTCATATTGCATGTGTTGTTATTCATGTGGGCAAAGAAATCCGATAGGTCCTCATCTGTACCTGTCCAGATTAGTAAACAGTTGTCGATGTAACGACCATAGTACAGGATATACCCCTGCCACCTAGCCCCCGATGGGCCCCAGACATGCCCCGCCTCGAACCATCCCATAAAGAGACAGGCAAAGGACGGAGCAAATCTAGAACCCATCGCAGTCCCACATGTTTGCAGGTACCAATCTCCATTGAATAGGAATGCATTATTTTTAAGGATAAGATTAGACATTTCTAATAACATTTCTGAGTGTTCCAAAAGTTCAACATGACGTCTGAATAGAAACTTTTTAAGTGCCTCCAGTCCTTGTTCATGTAATATGTTAGTATACAGTGAACAAACGTCCATAGTAACAAATTTCATCCCATGATCCCAGGTTAGGTCATGCAAGATATTTAGTACATGTTTACTGTCCCTAATGTACGATGGTAAGTTGATAACGTAACTCTGCAAAAATCCATCAACAAACTCGGACATTCTCTCGGTCGGTCCACCGATACCCGAGATGATGGGTCTACCGGGGGGTGCTGCTAGATCTTTATGAATCTTTGGCAGAGTATACAGGCACGGGTAGCGGGGTTTATCTGTCTTCAAGAATAGATATTCATCATCTGATAATAACCCACGATCCCGCCATCTGGTCAGCTCAGTGTTTATTGTCTTAACAATCACGAACATAGGGTTAGTGTCCAATTTCCTGTACCAGGTCCGATTATCAAGTTGGGATAGGATCTCAGCATCATATTTAGACCTATCCATAACTATCACATTTCCCCCTTTGTCTGCTTTTCTCACTATAATATCAGGATCTTGAGATAGACTAGTGAGTGCCTTACGTTCTTTTGATGTCAGAATAAATGCTCTGGGAGTAAAGTTATGTTTAGTCATGTATGTGTCCCACTTATCAATTTCCATAATTACAGTCTTATGGAACAAATCAATATTATTGCCACTAGTAAGTTGTGGGGTCCAGCGGGACTTGTTCTTAAGACCACTGTCTTCACTCAAATTAGTGCAAAGATCTAACTCAGCTGCAACCTCAGACAGATTCGTGACCTTGTCAACATCATCATTCAATGAAAGTAGAAGAGCAGTATTCTGCAAGACATCAATCGAAACATCCCCAAAGGGCCCACCAGATGATTTAGAAACAGAAGGTTTAGGGTTATTTGCAAAGAACTTTTTTAATTTCAAGTGACGTACAAATTTGTATAAGTCAACTTTCACATCTGTTACATCATATACAGTAGTTGGACAGTAATTCATTCCCTTTTGTAAAGCAGATTTCAATTCACTAGACAAACTCTTGCTTGACAGATTAACCACCTGGATCTCATTAGACTCATCATGATCTATTTCTTGGACTTGTTGTAGGAGCGTGTATGCATCCCCTCTCTTCCCTTTGCTTCTCCTCCCTCCCCTTTTTCCTCTCCTTGTTTTAATTGTGTTTCCTGGTTGGTTCTCCTTTCGCTTCCTTTGTTCCCCATCCGTATTCTCTGCACTTCCCGTAAAAAAGCATTATCGGGTAGTGCCACAAGGGAGTTAATGTTTACATTTTCCTCACTACCGCTAGAGAGATTACTAGATGACCCCACACTGGTGCTACTAGGTGTATGGTTTTTGGCCCCTGGCCTTGATTGATCCCTCTTGACAATATCGTCGAACTTTTTTGCAAACGTGAAAATTCTGCCATTGGCATAGTCTATCTCATCGCCATGGGAGGCAGATCCTTCTCCTACCTGGCAGCTAAAACCTGGAACTCACTTCCCACTCACCTTCGCCTCACTCAGAACCACCTTACATTCAGAAAACAACTTAAAACCTGGATATTCGACAATTAATTCCCCACCCTTCCTCAAGCGCCTTGAGACCCTCTGGGTATGTAGCGCGCTATATACATCTCTTGACTTGACTTGACAGGTATGATGTTACTTGTATTATATATCTAGATGCAATGACAGAAGCAGCAAAATACTAGTCGGGTGGCACACTATAATGCTAAGCACAGATTTTTTAGCGTCAGTGTTTTTAAGCCACGCCCTTAATTACATTGGCCAGGTCACACGCCTTTGAGAGACCCTTCAGTTTTTTCATTCCACTTAAAGCCCTGCTCTAGACTACATGACAAGTTAGTGTAATACCGAGTGTGCAGCTAGGCAAAGTACCATCACACTACTAGTTAGGGTAATGGAAACGTCAATGCACTAGATAAATCGCTTCCACAGACCTAGCTCTGACCATAAATTCGAAAACAGGCCGTTATAACATGGCCGATGCGTTCGGAAGCATGACTCTCCGTGTTATTGTCTATTTCTACTACCTCTACAGTTTTTGGCCAATCACGAGGCGTCCTACCAAGCAGGCCGAAATGACGTCTGGCAGCGCCGTCGAACTCTGATAGGTCTGGGGAGACCGGCGCATGTCTTACGCAGCTTGTGCTCTCCCAGCAGAGTCTAGTGGCGGAGGTGCTGTTCTGTGAACCCAGAAAAGCGGCAACGGCGTCACACAGAACGACCGTCCGTCACAGTGCGACCTCCACGAGCCTAGGGCGTGCGCACCTTTCCCCCTTTGACCCCAGAGAATGGGCCGCCCCTGAGAGGGCCCCCTCCTGCCCTGCATGTCAGCGGCGCCCTAGCCGAGGATGCTGAAGATGAAGCTGCCCCAACGGAAGAGCCAGCAGCACCGGCAGCAGGAGGCGTCTGCGGGGCCTGGGGAGACCTTGTTGCGGCGCGAGTCGGTGTACGAGTGGTTCGGGCTGAACTTGGGCCCGGCGCGCCGTCTGGAGTTTGCTTGTGGGCTGCTGGGCCTATGCAATCCGTTGGAGCTGCGCTTCCTGGGCGCATGCCTCGAGGACCTGGCGCGCCGCGACTGCCACTACCTTCGGGAACCCGAGGCCCGTGCCAACAGCATCCCACCCGGCGGGGAGGGACCCCAGCCGCGAGACCCTCAATCCGAGCTTCGCGAACCCGCCTCCCGCGCTCGCCTCATCGTGCACCTTGCGCTGCTGGGCTCTGAGAACCGCGAGGCTGCGGCCCGGCTATTTCGCCTGCTGCCCGCCCCTACTCCGGGGGTTCCCGCTGAAGACGCAAGCCCCCAGGAGCGCGAGGAGCTGCTTCTGCTCTACACCATGGCCTCCCTGCACCCAGCCTTCTCCTTCCATCAGCGGCACACGCTGCGCGCTCGCCTCGAGCAGCTTCGCGCAGCCCTGGATCCTGCACCGAGCCCGCCTCACACCCCCAGTCCACCTACGGAGGTGAGTGATTGTCGATCGCAGTCCACACTGAGAGCCCAAGTATCGTTTGCTGCCACATTATGGCAAACCCATTCATCTGGGATGTTCCTGTTGCACTCCATTCGTGACCCCTCTCTACACTATAGTCAAGACAAAAACAGCAACTGAAGTCCAAAGGTTGCATGTGATCACAAGTACATCAAGCATTGGCAGAGCCAGCATGTCTGGCCATAGCAAGTTTGGTGCGATTATTTTTGTAAGCATGTGACCCAAAATAAAAATAAATGCCGCCTCTTTAGACAGACTGCCATGCACTTGCAATAAGAATCGTTCTTGAAAAAATAATGTAGCTGTTTTGCCTCTGTTTCTGTTTAAAAAGCAAGCCTATGAGTTTTCTGTGCATTGTACCCAACCACGGATTCAAATCGCAGGCAGCCATAGTGATGGCGTCATTTCACTTTATGCAACAGTTTAAAAAAAAATGAACAATAAGGAGACGGGCTGCTTATTTCCATCTGGAAGAATCTTGCTTTTTTTCCATTTTCACCCGGGGCTTTAGCGCAGTTTGAATGATCGTTAGAATTATTTCACTAGCCACCCCAGTTTAACGGTCAATAGCATTTTTTATAAAGCACTTCAATCCATATTTTTGCTGCCATCACTTTTTGAGGTAGTTATGTAACATGTTCTGCATTAGATTGGACTTGACCTGCTAATTGTGTGTGGATGCCTTCAAACTTTATTGTTAAGGGTTATATTGCGGATCGCAGTCTAATTTGGATCTTTGGATCGTTGGTAGTATCAAGGCACGTGTAAATAATTCTAAAGTAATCTTTTACTATCTGTACTCCCATTACCCTGGTTCCTAGAGTATGGAGTTGCCTAATTTGTTCTTGTTTTTTAATAAGTATGTATGTGAATGCTTTATAGGAAATGCACAACAATGTTCATTTTTTTTGTCTTTCTAATCTGGATTTATTTACGTAGTCCTTGTGGTCTGTAGGGAGTAGGGTGTTGAATGGGTCTGGTTGTCATTTTAGGGCACTGTAACGAGTAAGTTGGCGGTTACTCACATCTAGATAAGCAATGCTATGATAAACCCAGAAAAAGATATACAGGTACCATATAATTACTCAGTTCTTGGAAAATTGTGAATTGTGCCCACATGGTGAGTTACAAGTAATGTCCAAAGATACCTTTTTTTTCCTGGGAAAAATGCTTACAATTGGGAGGCATAATTTGTTAATGCTCACCTTGTGGGACAAATTAATTGAACAAGCATTTACAATGCAATCGTTTCGCCTTTGGAAAAGTTAGAGCTATTGGCGTTGTAAATGACAAAATTTGTATTTGTGTTGGTTTTGAAAACAGATAAATGGCACTGTCATTTACATTAAAGAATAATCAAGCGAAACCGCTTGCCCTCTACGCACTGTTGCGTTTCCAAAATTGGATGCCAAATTAATACATGAATCAAAATATCACAAATATTCAACATGTATGTAATTAGTGAAACCACATGAACCTTTTGAATTTCAAAAAAATATTTTTACTATCATATCAATTTTATCAAGCATAATTTTCATTGCATATGATTAGGTACCATAAGTTCATAGTTGAAAAAATACATATGCTGTTTTACAACACATCAATATAGTACTGATATATCTAACAAGTTTTGCCCTGCCCAATGCATTTCGGGCCGCTTGGCCCTTCCTCAGGGGCGATACCTGAAATGACACAAAAACAAATAAAGCTTTGTCACTTGGGTGAAAAGGTTATTCAACCGCAAAGTTCATAGATTGCCACAATGACACATTCCATCAATGAATTATGTTGAAAAGGTTCCTAATAAGTCAAATGTAACCTCTAAAGTGAACTATAGTTTACTGTGCACTCACTTGTTTGAATGGAAAAGAAATGGCGCGATGAAATGACCGGATAAGGAGGGGCGTACGTGAAAGACTTGTGGATTCACTCTAAAGAAAAAAAGCGTATACCCTAAGTCAGGTAAATGGAATAAGGTAATCACAACAAAGAATCTCATATTGCTCGACGGCTCAAAGAGAAAAAAGCCACAAACTCACTGAGAAAAGATGGGCTGCTAGGTGATGTGGTCATAGCCGTAACTAATCCAAGACTGGTGCGCACCAACTCACTCGTCTCTATTGAAAGTAGCGGAAATACTCCTGTGTCGAACCTTGAGAAACACAAATAGCGGCCAATTTAAGTGGACAATCAAAACTAACACTTATGCAAAGTTACCTTTCACAATAGCCTACAAATTCCTAAACTTGTATGTACGTAAAAAACACAAAGAACACACCTTGTGTACACAGCGATATGCAGTGAACATCGACGTTTTCTCTTGACTACTCTCGCGAAATTTTGTCCATTTTACCTACAACATAGTACACAGGGAGGGAGGAGGGCCCAAGGGGAAGTTTAAAGACCCCACACTACTATAACCCCTTACTACAAACTTACAAAACAAAAAATAGTAGTGGGTCTAGCAAACAAATGGCTCAAGTATGTGTCTGGAAGGTAAGCTATGAATTACATAAAAGAAACAGCATCTTTCCTGTGTGGAAAAATATCCATCAATTGTCGATCCTGGACGCCCTGTTACTCATATGGGTTTCCTTCACACCAGGAAGGTAGATTTTAAACCAATTTAGATGGTGGGTGTGGAAACTTACTATGTGTTTCCATGTGTCGGGGTCAAGAGGGACAGCTCGAGCAGTGCATTTGTGAAGTGAAAAAAAGAGTGAACTGTGATGTGAACAGATAAAATTGGGTAATAGAATGGAAAACTAATTTTAATAACCACCTTTCTATTACCAAAAATAAAATAGCGTGCGATGTTAGAGGTTTTAACAAATAGCCTCTAGGCTTAGTATGTGGTCAACATGTTTCTGCAGACTCATTTGTGGATCAAATTATGTATCCTGCTGCTTTCTTCAGGACCTTGTTCGCTACTGCTCTTTAAAAGTGAAATCAAATGAAATATCACAGGGTCTTTCAGTAATAAAACATTCTCCTACCCAAGTTGTAGGAGAGAACTGCTCCACCCCACCTGGCCACAGCTCAGGTATATGGAGCCCCGCACGTCCGGTCGGTGCTCCAAGCGTCCTTCTGGACTGCCGATACAGTCCAGAAGGACGTATCTGGGAGGTCACCTGGAATTTCATCTGGGCAATGGTGTGTCTGTTTTTGTCCCAGTGCACTGCCAAACTACTGTTAGTGTTCTTGTTGCGAATAGTGCTTTTATGCTCAGATATACGTATCTTGATTTTCGTAAGGCACACCCAAGACGTTCGTCCACGGGAATACAGAGAGAGGCAGGATCGTGGAGCATTGAGTTATCGACTAGAGCGGCTAAAGGTATTTGAGCTTACAAAATTAGGGATAGTCGTCTCTCAAAGGACATTAGTCTTTTGGTTTTACGCTGACGATGTTGTCTTCTTGTAGGTAAAATGGACAAAATTACGCGAGAGTAGTCAAGAGAAAACGTCAATGTTCACTGCATATCGCTGTGTACACAAGGTGTGTTCTTTGTGTTTTTTACGTACATACAAGTTTAGGAATTTGTAGGCTATTGTGAAAGGTAACTTTGCATAAGTGTTAGTTTTGATTGTCCACTTAAATTGGCCGCTATTTGTGTTTCTCAAGGTTCGACACAGGAGTATTTCCGCTACTTTCAATAGAGACGAGTGAGTTGGTGATCACCAGTCTTGGATTAGTTACGGCTATGACCACATCACCTAGCAGCCCATCTTTTCTCAGTGAGTTTGTGGCTTTTTTCTCTTTGAGCCGTCGAGCAATATGAGATTCTTTGTTGTGATTACCTTATTCCATTTACCTGACTTAGGGTATACGCTTTTTTTCTTTAGAGTGAATCCACAAGTCTTTCACGTACGCCCCTCCTTATCCGGTCATTTCATCGCGCCATTTCTTTTCCATTCAAACAAGTGAGTGCACAGTACACTATAGTTCACTTTAGAGGTTACATTTGACTTATTAGGAACCTTTTCAACAGAATTCATTGATGGAATGTGTCATTGTGGCAATCTATGAACTTTGCGGTTGAAAAACCTTTTCACCCAAGTGACAAAGCTTTATTTGTTTTTTGTGTCATTTCAGGTATCGCCCCTGAGGAAGGGCCAAGCGGCCCGAAATGCATTGGGCAGGGCAAAACTTGTTAGATATATCAGTACTATATTGATGTGTTGTAAAACATCATATGTATTTTTTCAACTATGAACTTATGGTACCTAATCATATGTAATGAAAATTATGCTTGATAAAATTGATATGATAGTAAAAATATTTTTTTGAAATTCAAAAGGTTAATGTGGTTTCACTAATTACATGCATGTTGAATATTTGTGATATTTTGATTCATGTATTAATTTGGCATCCAATTTTGGAAACGCAACAGTGCGTAGAGGGCAAGCGGTTTCGCTTGATTATTCTTTCATGCTTCAGTTCACTGGCGCAGTATGGACATTGCGTCTTCCTCCACAGCACGCGTGATTTATTAATGTTATAATATTGAGTATTGAATGTGAATTTGTTAAAAATAGGAGTGCCTCTCCAATTACTAATTGTTGTATTGTCATTTACATTGCCATTAGCTAAATCTCTCGCAAATGTGAGACCTATTGCATTTGCACCCACACATCACAGAGCCACACACACAAAGGCACACACACACACACACAGGAGGTGTAAAAAAGAAAAAACAAGACAGCAGAACTTTTTTTTTATCCATCATTCCTGGATCAGGAACAACATTCCTGTATACATGAGAACGTCCCTAAACTGCTCGAATTTAGAAAAGAATTGAAGACTCACCTCTTTAAAAAACATCACAATCCATGCTTAATTTGAGCCGGTGGTTTTCAGTGCTCAGTACCGGAACTTAATAATGAACACCAGGGCTTTTCACGTGCACCAGTTAAGGACACTTCTTAAGTGATCTGCCCATAATCACAATATGTTGAGCTGACGACGAGACTCGAACCTGGCTCCCCCGCTCCGAAGTAGGCAGCTCTGGCCGTTACGTGGCATCCTCTTTCCACTTTCATGGCTAGTAGTTGGTTCTGTTTTAGGCGGCGCTAACAGGAGAAATGGGCTGGTGCAAGCTGCCTCCTGACGAGAGCCCTGGCATTTATTTGTTTCCAAATTAAAAACTGATCACAATTCATTCACCGTCCCCACTCCAGGTTCCTCTCACGTCACTCACTGCCTTCATGCTGGTCTTTAGCTATGTACAGCGCTCTGCAGCCTTTTTTCTGCTTGGTTCGTAGTATAAAAACAAGGTATGCTTGCATCACTCACTGACATGCATTATCTTCATTATTTTTACAGTTATTGTTGCGAAATCGATCAGTTCCATAACAGTAAATTTAATGACCTCTTAATTGGGACCCATTTCAAATTCCGTTTTCAATTACTGCTTAGTCTTATACGAGTGGACCCGCTCCACTTAATGCCCTGCAAATCGGAATGTATGCACAGTAACTAGAGTGGACTTAGAAAGTCGCTCTACTATTTCTGTTGGGACTGGAAACAAGCAGGGAAAGGAGAAATAAATAGACTCTTCCTTATTTGAATAGAATTCTATCTTCATAGCCCCTCTGCCTATCAACAGTAGTCAAACAACATTTTTTCCGCGTGCCCCACTTGACATGAGATGAGGACCAGTGGGTATGTTTTTGGCAGCGAAACCAGCAAACTAGGGATAAAATCCCTGTTTTCCAATATGTTCGTAACCGGTGATGCTGATGAAGTACCTATTTCCCCGTGCCCCCATTTCCATGTCTGCCAAAACCAGAAGCACTTAAAAATGACTGGAAACCCTTACTTTTAAAAAACCTTTGAGACATTTATTTGGGAATTAGGGTTTTATATAGTGGTAAACATGACTTGAAAGTAGCTTTAGCATGAATATTTTACATTTAGACCTGGGGTCGCTCCTGCAGACGGATGACCAGCCAGGCTTCTTTCTACGTGCATAAAGGATGCACACAAAGTGATGAGCAGGCCTGAAATAGCCGCTGCTGTCCCCCCCCCCCACCCTAACTCCTGCTCTGTGTGTCATCATTGCCACCTTGAGGCTGAGACAACAACATATATTTAAGGAACAATGGTTCAGATTAGGCCTAATCAGGTCCTGAGAAAAAAGGTTCAGAAGCGATTATTTAATAAACGCTGGGGAGCAAGAATTGTATGTACAGGTAGGAATTTTATTTTACTCTTTCTTTTTTATAGATATACATAAATAATTATACTGTATTTCAGGTGCTCAAGTGAATAGTACGGTGCAGGACGTGACATAAGTGAACAAAGTGAACGGACTGTCACACAACAACAACAAGGTTAAAAAACAGTTATATACAATAGAATGAGTGGAAATCCTTGGGTAGGTCGACGGCGTTTCGATCTATATAGCTTTAGATCATCATCAGGACTGATGAGCTTCCTGAAACTGTAAGAATAGGGATTTTAGTTGTACTTTATTTTCCTACATGTGTACTTGAACTGGTATTTGTGCTCCCCGGAATTGGTGAATTATCATGCACATGTTTGTGTATTTTTCACATGTGCAATTAATAAAGTTTCTTAAACTAAAGGAGGTGCATTATTTCCTCACCTTAGTGTGCAGCATATATTTAGCAAAATGGATTTTTGGCCATGTATAGAAACATGCATTTATTTAAAACAGTTTGAATGGCTTAAAATTACACTTTAGATTGCCAGCGCTTTCATTTATAAAGTAGTCCAAGTAGGACCCTCGTCTGAACCACAAGTGACTGAGCGCTACTTGAACCCTCGTATTGAGAGACCATAATTGTTTTATCCGGATGTAAGTTCTTGTCCCTTGCGAATATTTGTTAATAAATGCGCCTGTTTCTCTGTCTCCTTTGAATTGACTCTTTAACAAATAGTTTAACAAATAGTGTTACTCCTTGTTGTTGCTACATTATATTCTAGCAACATTTAAATACATCCATGTCATAGACTTAAAGAATAATTTCTGTGATGCTAAATTAAATTATTCTATACTATCACTAGACTCTTTCCAGGAAAGCGACCTTCAATTCAGTTGCAGTGTCCTAACCATCCTTGCCTGATAATGCATTGGCAAGGTAAAGTGAGAAACTATTTTTAAATAAGTGCATGCATCTATGTATGGCAAGACCATCCGAGCCTGAAAAAGCGCTGGCAATCTAAAGTGTAATTTTAAGCCATTCAAACTGTTTTAAATAAATGCATGTTTCTATACATGGCCAAAAATCCATTTTGCTAAATATATGCTGAATATATGCTGCACACTAAGGTGAGGAAATAATGCACCTCCTTTAGTTTTTTAAGAAACTTTATTAATTGCACATGTGAAAAATACACAAACATGTGCATGATAATTCATCAATTCCGGGGAGCACAAATACCAGTTCAAGTACACATGTAGGAAAATAAAGTACAACTAAAATCCCTATTCTTACAGTTTCAGGAAGCTCATCAGTCCTGATGATGATCTAAAGCTATATAGATCGAAACGCCGTCGACCTACCCAAGGATTTCCACTCATTCTATTGTATATAACTGTTTTTTAACCTTGTTGTTGTTGTGTGACAGTCTGCTCACTTTGTTCACCTATGTCACGTCCTGCACCATACTATTCACTTGAGCACCTGAAATACAGTATAATTATTTATGTATATCTATAAAAAAGAAAGAGTAAAATAAAATTCCTACCTGTACATACAATTCTTGCTCCCCAGCGTTTATTAAATAATCGCTTCTGAACCTTTTTTCTCAGGACCTGATTAGGCCTAATCTGAACCATTGTTCCTTAAATATATATTACTCTACCCCAGGTTCTACTTTGTGGGGTTTCCCTTGTTTATAAAAAAACGAGACAACAACAAGCTCCCTTGTCACAGCCCTTGGATCCAGGTGTCCCGCGCGCCACTCTCTGAATCACCTCAGGCACCAATACCCGCTGACGCGTTCATCATCCCACATCAAACACACACGGCTCAGATACAGCACTGACTCGGTCTCACCTGGATTCACATAGACTAGGGAAATGACACACCCTCCCGCGCAGCAGGCGCATGAACCCGCCGAGGTGCCGGAGCGGATGGAATTCCATCGCACGGGGGTAAATGAGGGCGCTGACTCTGCGCCCGTGCAGATGGGGATTAAGTCATTAAGCGTGTTTGGCAGTTTGAGTTGCCGCTGATTACATTAAAGCTGTACCCCGCCTTTCCATCGCCCTCACTAATGCTCCCGCCGGCGGTCTCATGGGACAGCCTGGCCCTTGTCTATCGGCCCTCGGCGGTGGCGCCTCTAATTGACCGCGGGGGCAAGCAGAGTGGTAGCACGTGAGACTCCAACAGAAGCGCCCTCGGGGGAGAGTGGTAAAGTGTGTAAAATAGGGCTGGCTGCCATAGGACACAGTGCACTCATGTGCCGGCTGCTGTCAGCACCAGGATGGGTTTGACAGAGGGGTGGGTGGGATCTACAAGTTAAAAATATATATATTTGATGGGGAACAGGGGCAGAGACTGCCAGGATACTTGTGAAGTATATTAAGAGTTTGCTTTATGCACGGGCTGCCTGTAAAAGAGGGTGTGAGGGGTTCGTGCAGTGAACTGCAGCGTTAGACTGCCGGGGCTTCTCTGGACAGAGGAGGGGTGCAAGTGTGCCAGAGGCTACACCAGGGAGTGAGGGTGGCAGTCTGCCAGGAGATGCTTTTCCTGGGAGGAGGTGGTGGGGGCTGTCAGTGGCTGCTTCCAGGAGAGTTGGAGAAAGTCAGCCTGGCTATTTCCGCCAGAGCTTTGTAAATGAAGTTTATTTTTCTTGGGGCTGACCTGGGGACAGAGGGGCAAGTCTGCTGTGGAATACTGGAGAGGAAGGAGGGGAAGTCGGTCCTGGAATTCCTTCGGGTGAGGGGAGGAAATGGGGCAGGAGATGCCTTATTAAGTGTGTGGCGCGGGGGGAGGGGGTGTGTGGGCTGCCTAGTGTTGAGTATGGTAGCAGTCTTCAGTTGCTGCTTTAGGCTGAAAAAGAGGGCAGCCTATTTTGTTTTCGTTTTGTAACGAGTCTGGCAAGCGAGGGAACAGTATTGTCTACTCAGTAATTTTTTGTATTCCCTCCGGGGATGGTAACGGGTGGATCTGCAGCCCCGAGTCACGCAGATGCGGCGCACCAAAGGAAACCCTGAGGATAATGCATCTCAAAGGCTCATATGTACATCGGAGCATCAATCATACGTAAAGTATATAAGCAATAGCACATCAGGCAGACAACACGTCTACCCTTTACAAAACAAAGGGGGCCAAAGCACAAGGCACATTCCTGAAGTTTAATACACGGCAGCATCCCTCTCAGCCTGTTCTCCCGAGCATGAATCCTACCTGGACTCTATCAGAGCGGGCAAGATCATGCAGCCCATATAAAGGGGCTGTCTCCCCCCACGCCCCCCAGATCGGATGCATCAAAGCACTGCATGCTGCCGCTGCACCCCGCCCCCAGCGATCCTCGCCTCACCCAGAATGGACCACTGCCTGTGCATTTTTCTTCTTTGTGTAGGTATGTATAACCCCTCCTTCTCATTGCATTCCGATGTGACTCTGGCCCCAACCGCTGCTAGGCTTTGCAGTGCCCATCCAGTCAGACTGCACCACTCCTATGCACGCTCACCTCAGACTGGCCTCCTGCACGGAACACGGCACTGCCCATCCTCTCCTCCCAGGCTCCCACAGACAGCGGACTGGCGTGCTCGGCTGAGAGAACGGCCATCTTGAACTAGTCTTTGTCATGTACAGCAGTCGGGCACACTTAATCACGTTTTCAACTACACATGGAATTTCATACACATTGAGAGTTTACTCCAAGACTACCTTTTTATACGTTTTAGCTATGTCGTTCTTTTATTTGTCCTCTTTGCTTATAATATTAAGGGCCGGGCCACAGAGTTAAATATTGCATAGGAATTCTCAAATGTTGCTGTCAGGAGATGTTAATACTTATGGGTTGTCATGGTATACTCCATTTTCCAAATAGGCTATGCACACCCACAGAATGCTTTAAGATAGTCACCTCACTGTCTGCCTCTGTGTGCAGAACCAAGGTTAACAAAGGGTGCGCGTGAGACAGATGAGGCAGGAGGAATGCTGGCTGCTGTTTGTGGGCAGCGGGTGCTGCCGACGACATCTCACTCAACATAGGCTCACGCGTTGCAGAAGAGATCACGCAAAGCTGCGCAGGACCTGCACACATGACCAGGGCGAACTTGGTACAAATAAAAGTTACCGTTTTAACAGAAGTGAAACAAGGAAAAGCACGGACAGCGGGAGGGGGGGGCGGGAAAGGAACGGACAGCGGGAGGGGGGGGGCGGTAAAGTAACGGACAGTGGGAGGGGGGAGGGAACAGCAAGAAAGGCACTCACCTGGACTTGCGGCGGTCGGCCGCGGAATGACCAAATGAAACCTCGACGAGCAAAAAAATGAACCCCGCCGCACTGACGTGACAGAAGAGGCCGGATGAGAACAATTCTCAGAAACGCCCACAAGTCGCCTCGCAGAATGACGGACGCCTCTGTTTTCCAATGGCTAGCCTCCATTTATGGAGCTAGCCAATGGGAAACAGAGGCGGGACTTTTGTCCATACGTCAAAACAAAAGTTCAGCTTTCGGCAGGCGAAACCTAAAAATCACAGGTTCGTTAGATCCTAGGAACGTATCCGAGGTTCTTTAATTTTATTAATTACAATTCATAGAATTGTTAGTTGACTGTGGAAATCTGTAGTTTTTCCTGACATGAAAACAAGGGTCTACCATTGACTTACTCGGATTTTGTTGTTGTGAGGCTAATGTTTTTGTTTGGAGGATAAGTCAGAAGTGTTTCAATATTGAAATTCATCAATGGGGAGGAAGAGAAGCCTTGCATGGCTGTCATCCCACTCTGCTTCCAAGTAAATTGTAGCAAAAAATCAAAGTAGGGAGTGGGACAGCCTCAGCTGGAGGGACCTCAATATACTGTGGCACCCTCAACAGCAATTTTCGGCTTTGCCATCAACTTACTCATCATTATTTCTTCCACCAGGAGGTGACCTCTGGTTGAGAGATTAAGATCCAAATGTGGAATTGTGGTTTAAAATGACCTCTTAACTAGAAAAAGCTGTTTTAATAAAGTTGAGATGATTGTAAGATTGAAAATGAAATGTAGCTGTGATATTGAGATGTACGATGTGTCCCTCACATCACATGGTTAATAAAAACGGATCACCCTAAAAATGGTCTACATGTTTCAACGAACCTGCGCCCTCACTGGGTCGTTGGCTTTCGTCAGGACCAATAGTTTGTGGGATTCATCTTTTGTGGGGTTTCCTGTATCAGGTGGAACACTGTCCCTTGGCGAGGGCTCCCATTAATCTAGGTTTGAGCCATGCCTGTAGTGGGCACTAGTCCCAGCCACACAAGTGGGGCTGCATTTTTATTGGCATAAGTGGGGTAATGCATACGTTTGTGGATTACAGAAGTTCCCATCACACAAATGGAAGAGCAATACGTGATTTCAGGCAGAGTTTGAGGTTTACAGAGCATTGTGGGTAAGAAAACCTTGTGGGATCCTTGCAAGTCACGCACAACCCTAGACTCCCCTGGTTGTCTAGTTTTCCAAAATGTCTGTGGTTCACAGGTTTGCATGGCTGCTGCCACAGCTTGGTACCAAATACAGCATCTGCCTCTCAGCCTAGCAGTTTAGGGCCTTTTGGTTTTTTTTCACTTCGCACACCCACACGAGTGGGGTACCGTCCTTATCAGGAGTTGTCGGAATTCAGAGTGGAAACCTTTGGCTGCCGCAGATTCAAAGTCTTTCCATCACAGAAATGTGAGAAAAATGTGTTTATCAAAGTTTGTTTGCAAGGACTTCTGGGTAAAATTACCTGGTGAGAACCACACAAGCCATGCACCCCTGGATTCCCCTGGTTGTGTAGTTCTTAAAAATGTTCATGTTTGCCTAGGTGACGGCTGAGCTGGGCTTAAAATCCACAGCTACCCAAATTTCCCAAAAATGGACGATTTCTTAGTAAGGTTCATATTTACATTTTTGGCTAACCAAGACTTCTCCTTCTCCCTAAAGCACTAAACATCTGCTATCGTAGGACTGCTCCACTCACCAAATTTAGAAATGAATGCAAAGCTGGCGGTTAAATAAAAACATTGACATAAGCCGCTGAAACTGTGATTGCTGTCAGTGCCTTTTACGCTTGATGCACTACTCCAACATAATTGAGCCACCCATCAATTGAAAGATAAAAAAAGTTTAAACCGAATCCTGAAGTCTGATTTTTCTTTGGGTGGGAGAAACACGCCCCTCTCACCATGGGAGTTGTCTTCCAAGGCTAGGGTGGTCATTAGACCGTTATCACTGTCCCATACCACCATGGTTTTCCAGGTGGTGAAATTTACCTGTATGTCTGCACATCTAAATTAGATGGGCGGACACCGGTCCGCCACAGATGGCTCTTACTCATTCAGGGCTTGGAAGGGGTGCAACCATGCCACACAGGTTTTGAAAAATCCACTCGCCCGCTCACTATGGTGAGCCAGATTTAGAGCCTGATTCTAATCTCGCTAGGAAAGCCTCTGCACAACTGTTTCAGAGGGCTTTCCGAGCTAAATGTGCTCCGGTAGTCTGAACGAGCGAGTACAATGCAGCCGTATGCTTAAAGACTGGGTTCACTCAGACTCCCATTGAACTCCAAGGCAGCCTGTGTACAGGTACGTGCACAGGCTCTCATAGCAAAAATGGGTGGTTGGGGAAAGTGCACACCCTATGCCATATTGTACATGCCTGGATCGGGGGGACCCATGGGCACACCCCTGTGACAGATTCAGAGGCCCCGGGGTGAAGGGGGGGCCTACTACACCACAGAGGTATGATTTCAACATCCTTTTCGTCTCTCTGAGACAGAGGCGAAGCGGCTGTCCGAATCGTGTATCATACTCGCTCTGTCGGAATTCGGCTACCGAGCACGTTACAATTTGGCTACGAATGAGTGTTACGGACCCGTTCGGGTCCCGAAAACAATTTGGTTGACGCGTGGGAAGACAAACTTGAATTTTGACCTCCTGTCTCTGGAAGCAGAGCAAATATGACAAGATAACCAGATTTAAAGGCATCTTTATTGCTCACAAAATGAATGAGCAATGAATATGCCTTTAAATCTTTTTATCTTGTAATATTTGCTCTGCTTTCAGAGGCAGAGATCAAATACATTAGTTGGGTCAAGTAGATTTTTCAAGTTACTAGACCTGCACGTCTAGTAGCATTTTGATGAGTTTTCGAGCCCTGCCACAGTTGGGAGTGGTCTTCCCCAAGGTTACACCAATGCTCTGTTCGCATACCGCCAGACCATTATGTTCACAGTAGGGATTCTCTCTTGCTATTGCGACCACAGATATAAATCTGGTACTAATCTTAAATTAATCCACCACTTTCGTTGGTTTGTTTTAGCACTTCTAGAAATGCTAGCTTGAAAGCACAAATGCTTATCAAAGTATCTGAATATAGAAACCAAGACTACTGAAGGTGAGCAATAAAGCATTGTCAAGTCACCAACCTCTTTATGGTCCAGTCACACACTATACACAAGACTTTCAAACCACTGGGCTCAATGCAGCAGATTACTGCACACACCTCACCATGCCTCCGCCATGCGAAGGCCCATCACATTCATGTGCCACAGAACGGAATTCCCATGTTGACAGTTGATGCATCACCCCTCCACTCTGAGCATTACTGAAACTCCTACCTAGTGAATCTTTACTAAAGGCTTCCATGACAGCCACGTGAGGCCCAGGAAGACGTGTTACGTGGGTCTTTAGCACACTCACTGTGGTAAATTTAACTCCTTAAAGTTTGGGAGTGTTGGAGTATTCCTCCGAGGCTTCATTCCTCAAACTAATTGAGCATAACTAGCTTTGACATTAAGGCAAACATGCTAGGGAATGCTGCCTAAGTTCCCTAAAGAGAGATTCTTAAATTACGAAGAACAATAGGTTTTGATACACAGGGTGGTCAGTGAGAGCATAACATGTCACATCCATTGTTGTGTGCAGTACTGTGACTAATGCACACGTCATACAGTGGACTGAACATATACTAATTTGACAGAGGATGAACATGGCAAGCAAGACAACATTTTACCCATACATTGGGTGCAGAGTCTATTGGTATATATTTTTTGTATAGCGCACTGTCACCTGAAAGGTATCATGTCACCGATGCAAGAGCGGTCAGGCCTGATCCATGGTAACCTAGTTGAAGAGCCAAGTGTTTAGCTTAGTGCAGAACTCACTAATATTAGGGACAATGCATATGTATAGAGTCTGGTCATTCCGCCCTTGTGGAGTCAAAAGGAGAAGTCTATTCTTTTTCTGGAGCTGCCTATGTTGTGCAAAGGTGCCTGGAAGGTTTCTGAAATCTAAGTCGGTATCGAGGTATGGTGGACCAGTGCTGTATAAGACTTTGAATGTTTGTTTCAGGAGTTTGACGAGCTGTGGATTGGGAGCCACTGAAGCTGTTTCAGGTGCTGGTTGTGTGGTGTTGGGATGTTGAGGAAAGAGGCTGTCCTGCTGCGTTCTTATTGGCTTGGAGCAAGCTGCCTAGTTGATAGTTGAGTTAGGTAGTAATTTCGTATCGGGCAGAGTGCTGCGGCATGACATAATGCAAGAGTCCTTTTCCAGAGTAATCCATTTACCTACAGGACTGTCTAAGGAGTTGTTTTACATTGTTGGCTTTGTCTAGGAATACTATTGTATGTGTTTGTGACCACTTTCTGCACAATACTAAGGTGTACCTTTCCTGAATAATTTATTTACGCCACTGGAACTGTCCAACTAACTGGGCAGCCCGATATACATTGTAGAATCTGTGTCTTGAAGTATTCTTGCAGGTATTGCTTATAGGATATGTTATTGAAGGTCTCTAGATTCCACGGTTTCTAGGGAAGTTGTGAACTTTTTTTTTTTCTCTGATAAGACCTGAAGACTATCTACAGGTTAAATCTTCAACATTTCCCTTCTTAAGTTGCTTTCAAAACATGTTATGGTGTGCCAGGAGTTATTATACATGAACAGACAGTACCTCTGCTTATGTTAGTTTAATATAAAATCATATGCAACCTTGGAATCTGCTTGTTGTTTAGGTATTAGTTTGTCTTAGCTCTGTCGTCTGCACTAATTTTGATACATACTGAAATGTATATTGTCCTGGCACTGAAAATGTGAACATCACCATCATGCAAGAAACTGTCCCCTCTATCCTTTTTTACTGACATTGATTATGATACTAGTTACTAATTGAGTTTGTACACTTTCATAGCAAATAGAAGTGTTGGTGAATAATTCCCACAGGGCATTTGTTTGACTTATTACTCTTACTCTGGTGGGCAATCGGGGTGGTCCTTGTGTTGTATACATAAGTTCCCTAAAAAGCACTTCAGAATCTAGTCAAGCATTTACAATTTGCCATATAGGGTCCCCCGTGACATTGTGGCTTATGCTACTTCAATTATTATGTGCAGTGTGGGGACTATAATGCATTTGTCAATCGGCAAACAGAACACCTATCACATTCTGACTTTGGATAATGGAGTCAAGCAGGCTATAAGCAAGTCCATGATTCCTCAAGTAGAGGAACCGAAATTCTATGGCTGCTTGCCTGGTGAAATAGTAGCCCATTAAAGGTAGGTGTTCAGGTGCATCCATTGAGAGGTTTACCTAGCGGTAACTACACCTCAGTCAATTTTCCAATACTTCATTAGGCTTCTCCTGCACCACGCTTGCGCTGTGCTTGAGAAATCTATTGTTTTTAATATAAACTTAAAGCAGACTTACATCCTGCCTCCTCTCTTTCGTGGCATGTCTCATTGGTTCCTGTGCGCGCCACTCATCTTTACACTTTCTATTGGCTGTAGCATATTTTCCTGCATTTACCAATGCTTGTTCCTTGTCTGCTTCCCTTAGTTTCCCGCCGCTGGAATACTGTAACACCCGCTTTGGTGGAACTATATTTTTATAAAGTTTTGCTTTTTACTCTTGCAGCATATTTATATAACCATTTATCACCCGCAGTGTAAAGTAAGTGATTTGCATAGAATCACAGGATGTTGCGCGGTTCCGCTTAGACTCGAACCGGGACCCCCAGCTTGCGAGTCAGCAACTCTGGCTGTTGCACCCCATCCTCTTCTCTCCCATGTTATCTGTCGGGGAGCTCATTCCTTCTCCGGTATGATGATTGATGAAAACAGCTGTTTACATAAGCAAAACCGATGCATTACTGTAGTAGCTTTTTCTGCTGGTGTTTCACTGTTTAGGTCTTTCTACGAACACAGTGCATGCGCTTCTTCGCTAGCGAGCCTCTATTGCTTCCGCTTAGGTGCTGGAAGGGAGACAGGATGTGGCACGCGCGGACAGGAGATGTGCACTCCGTACACGTGCACATCTCCTGTCCGCGAGTGACAACTCCTGTCTCCCTTCAGCAGAAGAACCGGCGCCACAGCGTGCGCATCGCGTGCTTTCACTTTCCTTCCCCCTGTCAGTTTAGCATGCAGCAATGCTTTCCGTTTTTGATTTCAGGCTCACTCAGCTTGTATGTTGGCAGTATTTTTTTTTTTTTTTCTTTTCAGATATAATTGTTTCTCTTGTACACAATTACGCCCCCCACACAACTCGGCCTCCCACACAAGTCAAACATCTTGACTTTTCCTACCTAAATCATAATCTATTTATGGTAGGATTGTGTTTTGGCTGCTGGCTGGCCAAAAAACTGTATATGGATTAATCTTAAAAATTTAAGATTGTGATGGAAGTGGAATTTGTAATGCCAGTTGGTCTGGCGAAGTTTTTTTCTTTTTTTTCTTCAGACTATGTTAATAGATGTAGCACTCCTTTGTTGTGGCGAGACTATAGTTGTGGACTTGGGTACGGAAGGGAGACAAAACATGCCCGGACCGGACAGCCGATGTGCACGCTCACGGCGTCTCTTTTAGCTTGTGTCTGGAAAGGCAATGTGCACGATCACTCGAACTTTCGAGTCACTGGAAACAGAAATGTTTAATGTAGAGCCCTGTCAGTCAGTGCGCATGAAGTAGTCATCCAGAGATAGCAGCTTGAAGGTCAATACTGTGTAAAAACACTACACACAAGTGGTTTCCGGCTCCAGCAATTACCAGAGCAGCATCTGCTCCTCCACATCGCAACATAATTTATACAATGTTAGACATGCATTGATCAGACTGAAAGAGAGAGCTGACAGCACCCCGCCAAGAAAATAAACCTACAAGAGACTTCTTCTCCCTTCACTGATGTGTTGACAAACTTTAAATGAAGGCAGCTCTGAGCACAGTGTAACTCTGTGCGACAGATTTGCCTGAGAACCAGTTCAGGTGTTGTTTAGAGCGAGCCCCAACCACTAATGGTGATTTATGAGAACCCCCAACTTGTCTTCATTAAAGCAGCCAGGAAAGGGGCATGCTGGTAGAGACAGGCACATACCGCGCGGGGAGAGGAGGTCCGCTTCTGACGTTAGAAGAGAGGTCCGCCTGCATTTCATTTTTGTTGAACTTTCGGGTCACTGGAAACAGTGATTGTTTTGGGCAGAGCTTGTGTTGGACTTGGAGCATCAGGGTGGCCGTGCATGTAGGAGCGTGTGTGTGTGTGTTTGGGGCTTGGTTACTGGTAGTATTTGGTATGTGATGGTGGATGGGGGAGTTCCTTTGCTCATGTCACTATTGCGGCTGCTCTCAACTCCCTGCTGCCTGAAAGCACAGACTGCCTATAAAAACCCACTGTCAAAGTGGTGAGTCTTTACCGCCTGTATTCTTTTGGTCGTATTGTTTAATTTGCATATTTTACCAAAAGAACAATGTTCTGTTTTATGCAAACATTTGAAGCATAAACCTGGTTCCCTAAAAGAAAGTGGTGAATTCTAAAACAAATTCAGAGTCTGTGTGATTCTGTAAAAGGAAGCCCCGACTTCTAAAAGACATGCAGGACTTTAATAATCTGTGCCCATTGAAACTGAATGGGATGGTGTAGAACTGCACTTACTAGAGAGTTTGGGCAGGAGCTGAATGGGAAAATATTTGAACTGTGTTAACTACAGATATTGGGCATGACATGCGCAGCACATTGTAGAAATGGGCCCTGAAGAGCGACATGAAATGGAGTGAATACCGTAGAGAACACTTCCTTTAAGGCCGAGTTGAGAGTCTGGGCTGAACAAAGAATTCCAAAATTGTAATGTGCACAAAAAGAAAACGTGGCTGGGAGAGCTTAATTCAGAATATTACCCAGATAGATACAATTAATACGGCGGGCGCGGGCCCTATCAGAGACGGAACAATGACTTGACGCGGAGTTCTTTCGAGGTGTTCTCGCGGCTGCCATGGGTCAACAGAAGGGAGCGGCAGAGCAAAGAACTGTCAGCACTGCGCGGGCAGGTTCTGTCCTCTCCTTGGTCAGTCACAAATGTATACAAGGGACATAGTTTTATTTTGACTCCGCAACAGAAGAATGCTGCGAATGACTTCACATTTGAAGTAAAAAAATATAGCTGGTATTTTATCAGGCGCTCGAATTACTAAACATAGTACCCAAAGGAATGCTTTTGCATGCACCAAATAAATGTAGAGGTTGGCAATTAAATGAGTTGTATTCAGTATACGCCTAAGGACTGCAAGCAAAACATATTTACAAAAATGTGCAATGTGCTGGTTCTACTCATAAATATTTTCAGATCAGAATGCAGTTGACGCCAAAGCAAAAAGGTATTCAATGTGAATGAAGGTGTAAGGGTGCACTCCTTAACTACGGCCCAGCACTTGTGAATAATCGATTTTGATTCTGAGTGGTGAATCTCCTGTCCCTAGAGCCGCATCAATTCCCGCTGCTCCTCTTGTCACAGCTCACCCTGTTCAAGCCTAGGCTCAGGGACAGAGTGTCCAGATTAGGACCAAGAGCTACGAACAATAACGCCACACTTTTGTCCGCGTCACAAGGAATCCGCTCCTGCCTGCCTACAAACTTCTGTGATTCTTTAATTTGCCGTCGGAGCACGTTTGCATCAAGCTGCGCTGCAGCCTTCACAGATGGAGAAGAAAGACACAACTGCAAGAAAAGTCGGACTAAGGAAGAAAAAAAGAGCAGAAGATATTAATTTCAAGCTATAATATGTAAGGCAGCCTCCTCTCTTCAGAATGCACGCTCAGTTTGTGAATGTGTTTGGCCTCCATCCCCTCGCTCCAACTCCCTGCCTGCACAGTTCACTGGATGAAGGAAACCGCCCACCATGCTTTCTCATGCCATCACTGCGTGGCACCGGCAGCCCTTTGGTATGTAGAAAAATCATCTGTATTTCAGTTTATTAATCTCTCTGAGGAATCTGCAGTGCACCAGCTCCTAATGCGTGCTGTGAGGTTAAAACAGATACATGTACAGTTTGCTTACAAATTAAGGACTATCCCTCGAAATTAAATGACCCTATACACGTTCCCAATTTTTCTTTGGATCAAACATCCATTCGTGTATATTTAGCTATTATCATACACCACCAAAGTTATGTGTTTTTTGGAGTACAATGTAGTCACGATAAAAGTATAAGAATACATTTTGCACTCCAGAAACATTTTCACTGTTACTCTTGAGCACCTGATTCTCTGCAATATCACATCGGGAGCATGCTCTACAGGGATCTTCTGATAAAAAACAGTCCCAGGGAAACGCCCTTTTCTAGGCACACCTTAAACACTCGTTTCTGACATTTGCAGTGATTTGCAGGCAGGTTTTAAGTTTGAGTCCTGGCAAGGGCTACCTGACCCCATGCTTTCTGCATCCAATACATTCAATCCCATCATATTTTCTTACAGTTTTTAAACTTCAGGGAAAGTTTCTTTAAGTGACAGTAAGGATGTTTTTCCTGACAGACAAATTTGGAATGAATGGATACGCTGATACATCCCGATACACGCCTCACTAGGGAAATGATGTCCTGACCTATATCACAAAAGCCTTTTTTATTATTTATTTAAACTGTTATTGGGTGCTAATTACATACACATATGGTCACCTAGTCCTCCTAAACATTTTTTTTTTTAAAAAGAGTTTTATGTAGAGCGAACTAGACCAAAGACATCAGGTATCGGAGCGTTTACATGAGCACCAGTTTCCTTACAGACACACATTCATTTTTGTTAGGCACGAGAAAATTAAGTGATTTGCCCAGAATCACAGGATGTTGAGCTTCGTTTACAAGAGACTCGAACACAGTTCTCCAGCTTCGAGGTTGACAGCTCTAACTGCAAGGCTACATCCTCTCCCTTCTTAATCCGTATTATATATGATGTGTGCCTAAAAGTCTACAGAACATTTTAATAATTCTAAAGTTTACCATTTACGAGAAGCAAGACTGGCAGTAATTGCGCCTTTTACCACAAGCCTTGCTTCTGGTAAGCATGGACTACAAGTCCAAAGAGGCACAGTTACTGCCAGCCTTGCTTGTTGTAAGAAACGCCTAAAAGTATAAGGTGCGTGTTTACACAATACTTGCAGGTTTTCAAAGCACATAAATGAAAGGCATTGTCATTTACCATGCCAAAAGCTCAAACTCTCGCAAATGCGAGCCCTATTGCATTGCAAATGCTTGTTCAACTTTAGTCTGGCGGGGTCCTGCTAACCAGGACCCCAGCCTAGCTGCTTCCTCTCTAAAATGATTGCATGTACTTTAGGTACACTTCAGATTGGTTACTGGGTTACCCTTGGGAGTCCCTAGTGTATGGTACCTTGGGTACTAAGGGCATAGCATAGGTACCCCAGGGACTGAAGCATGCATTATGCCACCCCTAGGAAGCCTTCCAAAATGCCACCACAGGTCTCATACTACAGCCTGGGTAAGGTGGAGCATGCACCCCTTACTAAGAAATAGGTTACCTATATCTACCTTTAATCACTGACCCATATAAACCTATAAGTCACTCCTGTGGCAGGCTTTTTCAATCCTGAAGGCAGAGTGCTTGGTTTTGTGTGAGAGGGTGCCCATGCATGAGCAGGACCCCTCTACACCTTTCGTAACCCATGCACTTGTTGGAATCCAGTATACAGATGGACTTGGGAACTTTTGGCCATCTGACCCTAAATCGTCACCGCGCTAGTGCTTTAATCATGATTTGTAGTGAGCATGTACACATCATGCTTATTGGAGAACTTGACTACAAGCAGTTAGTTGAAACGCAAAGTAGTGCACTGGGATTTGTATTGCTCCCTGCAAATTAGCTCTGTAGGACTCCTTTGTATCGACACAGTGCCACAGTGCTAGCTTTGCACAGCACACTGAACAGCTCTACTCCTGTATAGACATTTCCCACATAAAGGTGTTTTTTTTTAAGTTTCAAAAACCTTTATTAAAGACATGCATTGTTGAACACGGCATGATTCCTACCTCTCACAGGCCGGCAGCGTAAGAATCAAATCAAAGAAAGAATTACTTTCTGCATAGAAGTGCATATCAAGCCGCCATCAATCCCTTCAGCAACTGGTAGTCCAAGTCGAGTTACAGTGGTGGCTTACAGTAAACCAGCAAGTGTTGCAAACATTGGCCTCCTCAATCTCATGAACAGTGTAACTAGAACCCCCCCGCCCTCCCAGTACCCTCCCCCTACCGGGCCCATCTAGTCAAAGGATCTCCTCACACCATCTTAAACAGGGGTGACCTCCCGTGCCTCCTCCCGCCTGGGGGATGTGGTCCTTTCTGGGCTAGCGGAAGAGAAAACTGTCTGCGCAGAATCTGGGGCGCTCCTCCCTATCTCATGGATCATCAACCCCCATGCCTGTAATACCTCCGGGAGTTTGGCATCCCTCCTTATTTATTTATTTATTTATTTATTTATTTAGAGTTTTCTATAGCGCGAACTTGAACCGATTAGGTTATCAGAGCGCTTTACATAGCACAAGTTTCGTTACATGTTAACACAGCAGTTTACATAGAATCAGTTACGTTGCACATTTCAATAACTTGAACCGAATAGGTTATCAAAGCGCTTTAAATAAGACAGCATTCGATGTCCAGTGCCCTCCTCCGCCGTGTAGCGGGGGACCACTTCAAGCCCTCCGAAGTCGTCGAGCTGTCGGGACTAGGCTCCTGGAATGTCCAGTGCCCTCCTCCACCGTGTAGTGGGGGACCTCTTCCAGCCCTTCGAAATCGTCGACCTGTCGGGACTAGGCTCCTGGAATTTCAGCTGTCCCTTTACAACTACTTTGTTTGAAGTCATGACGGAGTTACTAGTGAACATAATACAACTAGAGATATAGTATTGCCATATAAGAAGGTAGACATTCTATCCAGAAAATGGTGTAAACACATGAGTGTAAACCCCGGCTATCCACCCGAGAGAGAGACTAGGCAAAGATGGCCGCCCCATATGAGGAGAAGAGACAGTAGTCCTCTTTTTATTATTGTGGCTTTGTGAGCAGGGAGGGCAGTTTCGTTTTCAAGCTAGCCCAGTTCCTGAGTTGCTGTGAGGGAGTCTTATCTTGCAGGGGCCTCGTGGGCATCTGAAGGCACAGGCGGTGATTTATTGCCTTTCTTTTTAGCACCCCGCCATTTTGAACAAAGGGTTGTGTCAAAGTACAAGCGATGGTCAAGAGAAGTATCTTTTTTGTGTAGCAGCCCGTCAGTTAGTGCTCAGTTCCAGATGTATGACCTTTTTTGTGTAGCAGCCCGTCAGTTAGTTAGTGGGGGGGGGGGGGCCTCGTCCACTGCCGCCCCCGAATCTCCGCGGTTTCCTGGTGCATCAAACAGCGTCCCCGAGCCCCTCCACTGCCCTCAAGGCTGTGGGAATCCTCTGATGTGGGGCGGGGGGCAATCGTGAACTGTAGGCACCGGAGACCTGCTCCCAGGGTCCCGGTGGCAGCCGGTGGGGGGGGGGACGCAGGGGCCACCCGGGCAGAGGAGGAATCACCGCTCTTGCCTGCAGGGTGCTCTGAGCCCTTGTGCCGCAGCCCCTTCCGTCACACCCGACGGCGCTGTGTGTTTCCCTCTCGTCTCGCTGCTTGACTAGGGACTCCACTCCGATGTTTCCCAGGGCAGCGACTCCACCCTCCCTCCCTCTCACCTCCAGCCTCCGAGGGTCCGATGTAGCGAGGGACAGGTTCAGCCGAGTGAGCTTCTCAGACAAGCAAGGTTCACCGCGACCCTGCGGCAGGCGCCCCACACACGGTTCGGGTGCACAGCGCCCGTCCGACTCGTCCCCGGTCTCCGCTCCTCCTCCCCGCTGCTCTACAGCCCGAGCTGGCAACGGGCGGCCGCCATGTTGGGTCCTCGGCGGGGATCAGGAGCACTCAGCAATCGCCGCTCCACTGGCACAAGCAGCGATCTGGGTAGCCCTGTGCTGCATACGTGTCCTTCCTCCGCCAATGCCCACTCCCTCAGATCTGCTTTCCAGTTCACTACCAAGGGCCCAGCCTGTGACAGCCAGTAAATTGCTATCTGCCTAACGAGTCCCAATATCAGGAATTTTCGGCTAGTTTTGCGTTTCGGGTCCCGGGGAGCAGTCCTAGGAGACACGTACGCAGTTCCAGGGCCACCCTCCACCCCATTATTCTATGCAGGTCTTCCAGGATAGTTGTCCAGCATGTCTGTATAATGGGACAAGCCCAAACCATATGTGGGAAATCGGCCGGGTCGTACTGGCACCTAGGGCACCGCGTATTTCTCGTGTTATCAATAACATTAAGGCGCTTAGGTGAGAGGTAGGTCATATGGACTACATTAAACTGTATCCATTTGAATCGATTGGAAATCACCACTTTACGGACCCCTTAATGGATCTTCTCCCAGTCGCGTGGTGTGATCTCTTGGAGGCTCACCTCCTGCCACCTATTTTCTACTGCAAGTGGTGTGCATTGTCTGTCCTCCCGAAGTGCCTTGTACAGGTGAGTGACCAGTTTCCGCCCCGCCTTTGCTATCATTGTGACTAAGGTGTGCGTGTGGCCCGAGGCGTCCGGGAAAGTGGGCCATAGATGTTGTGCCGTCTCCGCTATCTTGGCATATTGCAAGAATTTCCCCGGACCTAGCTCAAAGGTGTCCACTGCCTCTTGGTATGTGATGAACCGTTGGTCGGGATATAGATCTGCTAGCATAAAACAACCTCCTGCTTTCCATTTGTCCGTAGAAATGACCTGGTCATTGTGCGCGAATGGTGGCATCAACCAAAAATCTGCCTTTGGGGCAAATGGCTGCACCAGAAAAAGCTGCTTAAATACCCTGTCCCATATGGCCACCAGTAGCCGCCCCAGTGGGGGGGCATCGGTCCTGTTGTCCTTTCGCAAGCCACAGAAGTGCCCCCAACTGCCGATCTCCGTACGTATCAGCCAGGAGTGAGCGTTCCCAGGACTGATCTGTGTCAAGCCATGCCACTGCGTGCTGTAATTGGGACGAATAATAATAAAGCTCAAGGTCGGGGATTTCTAATCCACCTCACCCCCAAGTGCGTTTCATTACCTCGAGGCTCAACCCAACACCTTTTGCCATTCCACAGTAATTGGACCAACATAGCATCCAGGTCCCGAAAGACCTGGTGTGGGAGCTCAAAAACGAGCCCTGCATTGTTTAAAGGCCACGGGGTAACGCCACCATTTTGATAAGGGCTTCCCACATAAAGGTTCTAAGCTTTTGTGGAGGAATGGCTGGGCAAGTTCCCAAGCAATCTTTCGTGTGACTCCTACCATGGTAGGTCAACCTACATGGTTTAGAATGAAGTTCTTCCCTGTATACACTCTCAAGATGTAAACATAGCTAGTCAAGCTCTCACTCAGCATGTACAGATTGATGCCATAATGAGCTCTTTTGCTCGCACTGTACTGGCTGAACAGCAACCGTCCTCTGTAAAGGTTCAAGTGCTCATCGATGGCTATATTCTTTCCAGGAGTATAAATCTCTGGAAACCTGGCAGACTGCTATTCCACAACAGGACAACATTTTAACAACCTTTCATGGTCTGGATGGTCATGGGACAATACAGCAAAATTGTCATTGAAATGCAGCATATGCTGCAGTAGCAAAAAACAATCTCTGCTCATGTACGGGGTGAAGATAGGGGTTACTCCAACTGTGCTAGTAGACCAGTAGGACTGCCAGGTTGGTTTCTACACTAACCCTATTTTGGGCTTAAGGCCTAGAACTATCTAGAACTCCAAGTGCAGTGGGAGTCCACTGGTGCGGCCTAGAATGAGGCTCTAGAGTGCTTCCATGCCCCCACCGATAATGTCCGTCATGCATATTTAGTTTGCAGCACAATTTGCTCAAGTCAACATGCAAAAGATCTTTGAAGGGGTGGGGTTTATATTTTTTTAATTGTTTGTAGCACAGCAATTTTCACTCACAGGTGCTACATATTTCATAATTCCCACATGATATATAGGGTAGCACTATAGATTAATGTATAACTGTCTCAAAACAAAATATGTGAAAGAGGACAAGCAAAAATGGGACAAGGGGGCACTGCCTAGTTCTGGATGAAACCCCTCACTCACCCGAAGGTGACATGCTTCATCATTGGGTTCCTCCAACACACGGGGACTGCAAGGTACCCTGTGTGGGCTACAACTTTACCCAAGAAGGAAGGAGCAGGAGTGCAAAGCACGTGTTGGTTCTACCAACACAGTATAGTAAGGAGGGGCAGAGTGCAAATGAATAAGTGAGAAAACAGGAGTAAAAAACTACCTACTTAGGGGCAACCACTTTATTCTTCCTGCCTAAGTGGCAGTCTGTTAAAACGCAAGTAAGTGTAGGGTTATAAATGTATACCCTATCTAATGATCAACATGTTTCTGCCATAACGACCATTCGGTTCAGGGCATTCATCTGGATCAAAAACAGTCACTCTGCTGTATCAAGTGTATAAATTATAATGTGATACTTAGGCCTAAATTTCTTGACCATCACCTGAATATGTCTATCAAGCTGATCAGTTGGAAGGCTCTGCAAAACAATAATAATAAAACACATCCTAATACTGACATTTCACCAGTGTGTGCCAACAACCCCTTCTCAGTGCCCAATTAATAAAAAACTCTTACATAAGTATAATATGTATATGTCAACTCAACCTTCTACCGAGTCTTGCACCATGTCAGTTTTTCTGGTAGAGCGTTAAAAGATAAGAAAACCCATAGCATAATTTGTTACCTACTGCAGACACCACTGCATTAAGATTAAAAACCATAGCCTACTCTCCATCCCACAGGACCCTGGTGTATGTGTTTGCTGAAAGTCATGATGTTATTTCACCTATTACTATATTGTACCAGCCGTATTATGCAAAAAACATAACAATTGCACTTTAAATTTTGGACTCTTTGTGGTCTATGCACAAGAGCTTATCCTACATAGAGGTAACTTATATTTAGCCCCAGGATCATCAAATGATTGTAACCTCTTCCTTTGGTTAACAAACACGGCAAATAGTGCCTCACATGTAACAAGATTTTACACTGGACAGGCCAAACCGATGTGGTGAATAACCAAAACTGGAAAACAGAAAACAAAGGAACGTCCAAGTAAAATAATCGTATTCTTGATCCATGCTCACCTTTCAAAAACTGCCAGGTACTCCGGTCGGAACTCGGGAGGGAGCACTGAACGCTGTGAGTGTTATATACCCGGAAGAACAATCGGGACCCGTGACGTCCGTGTCACGTGTTTGCGGCCATGTGTTACTGTGGACATGGTGTAAACGTAGTAATCTTGTTCTGGCAGGGTGTACGCGCCCTATTCACACACTCTACACTAATTTTACCACTATTTAAGAGTTGGAAAGTGCATCTAATAAGTAGCGCTTATGCGTGCCATCATTACACACCCGGAAATGAAACCGGGACCCGTGAGCCGACCAGCGTGCACTCACGTCATGTTGACATGGTAACGGAGTAAACGCAACACTCCGATTGTGATTACATATCAGTACTTAGGAGCCACAATGTGTGTTACCCGGTTTCACCAACACCTTGAGGATCGTAATGCAGCTCAATAAATATAAAATATATGCAGGAGTAGTTACAACCTGTGAATATACTTTCACTGGCCCGTTGATATTTCTATCGGGGCTCATTAGTTTTAATCGCTAGACACCTAGGCTGATCATGTGTCTGAGTGTGCGTAGATATGAATACTAGAAGTCCTCTTTGGCCTTCAATCTTAAATATTCTCAGGGTAACTAGGTGCCAATCACAAACCGGCCATGCAGCTGCATGGCATATCTCCTGTCTACAGTGTGTGCCAACAACCCCTTCTCAGTGTCTACATCAATATTAATGAGAGCCCACAGCACACCAGGGTATATCATCAAGGCCTTTTTGGTGGCTACCCAATCTGAACACCCATCGCTGTTCTCTATGGAAAAGCACAGTCTCAAGTGGTCCCATATCTCTATGGTAATGTGGTTTATCCAATACCACCCGACTCTGTGGGATTGGCAAGGAAAATATAGTTCATCTGATCTCTACCTGCACCAAGCTCACCAAAGATCGCTGCCTCCTCCTGCGACCACTTTTCAACATCCGTAACATACGGACTCGCAGGCAAGCGGCGCTAGCCTGCTTCAAAGGAGATGACATTCAACTGAGTTGTCGAATGGTAAAATTTCTTGAAACAGCTGAGGCCCGCTTCAATTATTTTTTGAAGGAACGAACAACTCAAGTAGCACTGTAAAGGGCCATAATGATGAGCTAAATGTTACCTCAGAAGCCCATCCTCCAGAGTGACACCGTTGCCCTCCCTTAGACTGTCCAGTACTGATTGGTAATAGGGCTCCCCCGAACTGTTAGGATAATTTAACTATCCTCTCCTCCTCCGTGGCATCTCTTTTATTTTTGTTTTGTTATCTTCCCTTGGCAGGCAAGGAGGAATAATCTATTCCTTAACTTTTTATTTTTTATTTTATTTTTCTGTTTTTAGGATAAATAGGCTGTATAACATGATGTTAAGCTTCTTTTAATTCTGCTGCTGCTATCTCACTATGGAATCTTGTGTCTTGTCTTAAGGACAGAATCTCTGTTTTAACACGCTAAAATTTGATTTATGTTTTACTGAATCCTTTTTGATTTATATTGTAAAGGTTTTAAATAACCATGCACAATAAAGTATTCTAATACCACCCATCTAAGGTCCTCCTCTGTGTGTCTCCAACCTCAAGGAAGTCCCTGGTGAGTTTAGTGTTTTTTTTCCGTTTGATGGAACTCTTGTGTTCAATCATCCTGGGTTTGACTTTCCGGGTTGTCATGATCAAGTAGTTCAACTTACAAGGGCATTATATCAAATATATAACTCACTCTGTTACAATTTGTATGGCTAGTTAATGACCAGGGAGTTTTTAATCCTAAATAAAGTTGAAAAGTACGTGTGGTTAAATGACAAAACCACGCAAGCGCCACACAGGTATACCAGTATGGATAGTCCATAGCTGGTTAGTATCATGTACCACTCTCTGCTAAGAGTGGACCAAGAAATTTCCAAGGTTTCTGCTTCGTTTAAAAGCAAAGCGAGGTCTCTCACTAATTTGTTTGCCATTATTCAAGATATGCCAGTTGGAATAAATGCCTTTCTTGATTGTAGTGCTGAGATGGCTGAAAGTATTGACACACACCAAACGATTAGGAGGTTTTTCATGTGTTTCCAATAGTGCCTCGTGGTTGTTGTTCCTGGCTGTCTTATTCGCATTCCGTATCAATCGCGTAGGATACTGTTGTGTGCAGATGTGTGCACTAATAGTTGTTGCATGTTTGTGATACATGCTAAGTTCAGTACAATTTCTCCTCAACTGTAGAAATTGTCCTATTGGAAGGTTGTCACGGAAAGCGCGTGGATGGAAGCTTGTATAGTCGTAAGAGAGCAATGCATGCCATCAGCTTTTGGTACAGTTCTGTAAATATCTTCCCATCTCTTGGGTACAATCTTAAATCAAGAAATGATAGTGTCTCCTTGCTAGCTTCACATGTAAAAATCAGATGGATGTTGAGGAGTTGAGCCAGCTTGAAAATTCTAGTAATGAAATTTGATCCCCTTCCCAGATATCTAGAATGTCATAGATGTAGCGCTTCCACAGCAATAATTTGCTCTGGAAGGGATTCTCCTCTGGGTAAATGTATGTTTCTTCAAACCAGTGCATGAAGAGGTTAGCCATACTGGGGGTACAAGTACTGCCCATTGAAGTGCCCATAACTTGCCAATACAATTGTTCTTCAAAGGAGAAAATTCTCTCTCATAGCTAGATTGGCACACTTCATCACAAAGGCCGTAGGTGACTGATCACTACAAGGGTTTTCTTCCAACAGTTCTTGAATGGTTCGAAGAGTTTCTTCTTGGGGAATATTAGTATAAAGAGCCTCAACATCCAATGAAGCCATGAGATGTATCACCGGGCCAAAATTAATTGTCGGGTAGGACAGGACATGTTTCGTGTCCTGTAAGTATGATGGCATCTTGGCCACCAGAGGTCGAAGAAACCAATCAACAAATTGTGACAGAGGTTCTAATAAAGAACCAATGCCAGAAAATATAGGCCGACCAGGAGGGGCCCAATGATTTTTGTGTATCTTCGGCAGGATGTAAAATGCCTGGGTCTTAGAGTGTTTAGGTGTCCAAAATTCCGCATCATTTCTGGTAATCCATCCAGCTTCAAGTCCCTCCTTAAAAAGATTGCGGATGGTGTTCTGTAGTCTTATGGTGGGATCGCGCATGATGGGCTTGAAATATTTGTTATTTCAAACATGTCTGTTGAAATGTAACTTAGGTTAACAATTTATGGTTTAAGTTTGCATATTATCTGGTAAATCAACATACTTCCACCTACATCCATTGGCCAGTGGGGTGACCTAGCAGTGTTAAACAAAAAAAGCTCAGCCTATCACTCTTCCTTCCGTTGCTCCAGATTAAGAAGATAAGTTTCATCAACTGTCGTAATAATAAAAGGGCAGGGCTCGAAAAATACAGAAAATGGTACTAGTCCCGCAGGTCTAATACCTTGAAAAATCTCCTCGACCTAACTGCAACCTACTTGACCTCCGTCTCTGAAAGTGGAGCAAATGTGACAAGATTTAAAGGTATCTTTATTGCTCCTTCACTTTGTGGGCAATAAAAATGCCTTCAAATCTTATTTTGTCACATTTGCTCCGTTTTCAAAGACAGAGGACAAAGGTTAGTGCCTGTTTTCCTACTCGCCAGAAAGGGTGAGTAGGACCTAAAAATAGCTCTTCCTGATTAATTCTACTTTGCAAATGCGGGCGGGTGGATTTGTCGAACCCTGAAGGGGGTAGGATGTAGCTCAGTGTGGACTTGGCATCTATCCTGTTGAGGGGGTGATAAGATACTGTACTCTTGACATGGTCTACAGGATGTTGTTGTGTGAAGTACTTTGTGCACGTGAGTTCCCTGAACTCCGCAATAGGAAGGCTGTGCGGGGCCATAAAGTTTTTTCAAATTGAGCCTCTAATTTGGCTGAGAGTAGCTCAATTCCTAAGAGTTCCCACAGCCTGTGGTGCCATGTATTGTATTCTGAAACTGTATCCTTTACTCAAAGAACTCTAATTGCCTATCTGGCTGCCCACATTGCTAATGTAATTGCCTTGCCTCTTAATGATCGTAGGGAATAAGTTAGCCTTTTGGGTAACCCTAGGATATCAGTAGAGAAGATGGCATTTATACTGGTAATTACTTCTTACCAGTACTGGTGAGGTTTTGGGCACCGCCATAGGAGGCGCGATATCGTTCCTGTTCATCCACAGCCAGAAGTGCGTGTCCAATGAGATGTCCCTCCATTAATCATCTGTGAGTAAACGTTCCAGTTCGACCTCTAACTTTCTGTGCTGTAGATTTCCTCTGTGGGGTTTCTGGTAGGATTTATAAATATTCAATAGTGTTTGTCATCCTGCTTGTAAATCACCATCTCTGTGTCCGCTGTCCGATGGTTTGGAATCTGACGGCTGACTGGGTCACTCAGTGCTTGATTTCTAGATCACGCATGCACTCATTCTCTAGGGTTCTGTACTTGATTTTTACGAAGGTTTGCAGACTCTCTATTGAAAAAATCTCCCACTGTCTTGCAGTTTGTGTTGTCACTCTGCAAATGAATGACAGATTAATGCAAGGGTGAATTCTGTATTATTTATCATGAGTGTCTATGTGGAAACCATGGTTGTGAAGCCCTTATGTTTTGCCACCTTGTCCCATGCATCTAGTGTGGGTCTCATGACTGGGGAAGCCATGGTCTTTATTTGCTAACTGGGGGAGCTTCCGCATGTGGATGCCTGCAGTCTGCTGGTCCTTAACACACCAGTGTTTCTCCAGGCGGTCTGATGCCACTCCAGTATATACTGGATTTGTGCCGTCATGTAATAGCGCGTTAATTGTAAGACTCCAGGACCTCTTTCTGCAGTTGGGAGAAAAGTTTGTCTCATTGATATTTATTTAAATTTTTTTATATAACGATAGCTAGACCCGTAGGTATCAGAGCGCTTTACATACACACTGTAAAAACCGAAGGAAATTGCATTACATAGTAGGAAGGCAGTAAAGAAGCAAACCAGAGATAAAAAAAAAATACAGCATGAAAAATAGATACACCGTGCAGCGGAGGTAGAGAAAACAAACAAAGGTGGTTAACACAGTCCGGTCACCACTATCCTTGAATGTCAAGAGAGAGGAGTCAACTCGGATATTGAAGTCTAGGTTAGTTGATGTTGGTTAGGAAAGAATTTGTTAAGGAGATGGAATTTCAGGTCCCTTTTGAACCAGGAGAAGGAGGGTTTGCATCTGAGGACTCTAGGGCGAGCGTTCCACATCCTGGGAGCGTTGCCAGAAAACGATTGGAATTGGGTGGTTTTCTTTTTCAGTTTCTGAGGGATAAGGAGTAGTAAGTTGGAACTTATCAGCGTTCTGGATTGAACTGCTCTTACCAGTTTGTTGTTCAGGTAGTTGGGGGTTGGAGAGCGAAGGGTTATGTGTGTGATGCAGGCCAGCTTGTAAATACACCCCCTTCCATGGGAAGCCAGTTGAGGGAGTTGAGAGCTGGAGTGATGGCTTTTCTGCCTCCCCTAAGTGAAGTTCCCTGCAACTTTCTGAAGTGTCTGTCAGTCCTGGGAGTGGTTGTAACAGTAACAACTTAACAAGGTGTACTATTTGAGGTAGTGGTGTCCTTATAATTGTTTTTATACTGCCCAGTAAAGACAGTCCATCTATTTGACACCTTTGCAACTTCTTGTGGGTCTTGTTTAAAGATTTTTTTGTATTTCTGTATAGAAGTTTGTTTTTGGAAATAGGACAAACTATGATCCTCATGGGGTCAATCAATCAGGATTTATAAAGCTCAGCTAATCACCTGATAGGGTATCCAGGCACTTACAGGTCCTGGAGGCTTACTGGACCAGCCAAGTCTTGAGGGCTATTCGGAATTCTTGAAGTGAAGTGATGGTCCGAAGGTGCATGGGAAGGTTGTGCCAGGTCTTTGTTGCGGTGTTGGAGATGGGGCATTGGCCACTTCTGTGTCGTAGATGCAGGGAATAGGGGCAAGTAAAAGGGAGGCGGAGCAAGGTCTTGACAGTAGGTGTAAATTCAGACTGAGGTTAATGTATGCAGAGGTGTGTCAGCAGCTTGAATTAGCATCTCTTCTGTACGGGGAGCCAGTGGAGTTACTTGAGGTGGGGTGTGATGTGGGTTTGAGGAAGTCCAAGGAGGAGTCCATTTGCGGCATTCATTATGGTCTGAAGTCTCTGTAGGAGGTGTGCGGGGATTCTTATGTAGAGGGCGTTGCCATAGTCCAGGCTTCTGGCCAGTTGTATCTTGTCTCAGGCAACTGCCAAAAAGGATGTTGTGAAACAGGTGCTTGATTTGGTTTTCAATGTCACCCTTTTCTGCACTCCTAGGATTTTCTAAATTTTTATACTGGAGCACAGTGATCTATTTTCAATGTGACTTTGCAGGTCCATGTTTTGATTCTCTAGTTGTAGCATTTCTCTTCAGATAGCATCCACCTCCTTATCTCTAGCATCACTGCCATCACACATAAAGTTGACCCATTGTCCGAGTTCCTCAAGTTTTCTCACTTGTTTCAGGTCCCTAGACATGACATTCCAGCACTCCGGGAAGAGTTCTCTTAAGTTCACCAAATAGATCTTCCATAAAGGAACGTGTGAGGGAAGAACCCTGTGGCAGTTATAGGGAGGGATTGAATCTGGCTCCTTTGCCGGTGCCCTGCTCCTTGTGCATGTCCTGCTTTTTATTGGGAGCCTTAGAGAGTATATCCTTGATATTGAAGTCTTTTCTTTGTTTGTGAAAGACCATCGTGTCTCACTTTCACCTCGCCCAGTGTTATACACGAGCGAATATTCTAGCCCTGGACAATCATTCCTGTATTTATGGTGAGGCGGTTGGCGAAGGTTGTGATAATACTTTGCTGCCCTCACACTAGCCCCCCCCCCTTTTATCCTGCAGAGCCTACCAGAGCCAAAAGGGTCCTGTCAGTTATAGGCCACAAAGCAGAGAGAGTGAAGGGCCCTAATAAAAGAAAATAAATAAATTGAAAACAGCCATGGGGACAATGAAGGTGCAGCTGAGGGTATTGAGTTTGGTAAGAACAGCGCATGAGGGAAACAATAACCTGGACTACAGGGGAGATGTAAGCGAGAGAGAGCAAGAAGCTATGAGAGAGTGCAAACCTAGAGCAAGGGGATGAATATGTTTTATGGGGCAGAGAGACAGAAGTGTTGGAGAGCTGCAAAACACATGCACTCTGTAGTTCTGAACTAAGAATTTTTTCCCCCTAAAAGTCCGTAGTGGAAGGACACAAGTCAGCCAAGCAAGAGGATGGTAAAGAGGCTATTCCCTACGGAAGGGATCAGCATTGATGGGCAAGGAAAGTCTACATTAAAGAAGCAATCAAATGAGTGATAATCAAGCCAACAAATTGTAAGCAGCGATTGGATTGTAACTCCCTGTTAATTATTGGTAAACTCACAATAGGTTTTTTTTTTGTTTCAACCAAGCAGCTAGTGCTGTCTGGAAGGCTTGACCTAAATATAGAAACCAGACTGTGCAGCCAGTAAAAACGCAGGTTTTGAGGCAGAGCAGCAAGGATGTGGGCAAAGGTCCCTGGAAGAAAAATGTAGGTCTTAAAACAATTTTCTTTGAGAAGACATTCCTCAAAGGTAAATGCAACATTGTATGGTCACAATATTTCCTTATGCCTTTGTTATGAGGAATATATCCCCTTTAAACGCATGCAAGTGGCTGGCTGTATTGACTACTTAGTAACGTTGAATGTGTTTGCTTTAGATGGGTGCATGTTCCCATTTTTTTGTTGCCGTTTAAAAAAAAAAATGTGGTTGGGGGAGACTGACATTTTAGCCTGTCCTCATGTGTCTAGTAAAACAAGCTATACTATAGATTTCTTACATTTTGGCCCTCCACTGTCTTTTCTGTGACTGAGAATGTAAATTAAGAACAAGCAAACACATTTTGCCATTCTTCTCTTGAATGTAGCAGGTCGCTGTAATTGACCAGCCCTTATGGGAGCTATCCAGTCTGGGTACCACTCCTATCCTCATTAGTATCATCTTTGCTATCCTAATATCCTTTGTTATCCAGCCCACCTGTAGCACCCGGTAGTCCCCATGTGTTGAACTGTGGTGGGGAGATACGTTTAGAACTTGATTGCTCTTATTCTTTCAAACTATGCCCCATTGTGAATACAGGGTATTGGACCCATAATAACAATACATGAGTAAATTTTCCCAACTAACTTTGGACAGCAGGGGAGACTGATAGTAGATTCATGGTTTATATATGTTTGCTTTATTTTTTTACTCAGTTCTCATTTGTGTGCTTGTAAATAAAATGCCTATTTTTTTGTTGCTAGCAAGTAATTTAATACATTTGTGAGAAACATTAAAATAGAAATTGAAACATAATAATGAGAATAAATATATACTTAAACTGCACACATCAGTAGTTAAACATATATATCTTCAGTAATAAAGTAGCATTTTTATTAATAAAAACTATTGTAGATGTGAGTATAATTGATTCAATGCTGCAAGTCTAAATACAACAAGAATGTGCTGAAGCATTATCATAAAATGTTTAAGCTCAATGTTAATACGCTAGACCTCGGTAGATTAAATATATTTGCTCAGTCCTATAATAAAAGTGATTTCAGTTTATCCAATGACAATGTCCTAATTCATACAGAGGCTTTCATTAAAGTAGGAACTCGGTACTTTTTTTTTTTAGTTTGTGCAAATAGCATTTGACCTACAAATAAAGGTGTGCATAATAATTCCGAAAAAATCGTAATTAGCAAACTTAAGCCATCTTGGAATAACAATCTGTGCTGCTTGTATCACTGCTCTTCCTTTCCTGTGTTGTTGATGAATCTTCCTAGGACATCTCGGATCTCACAGTTTTTAAATGCAAATAAAGTATTAAAAGCTTCTTGTCTGGTACAACATCTGTACTTTGAAAATAGATTCTTGCAGATTCTTATCTGGAATTGCTGAGACGTAGGGGAAGGTACCCCCTCTCCAATCCAGTGATGAAAATTTCCAACGGATTTGTGTTTACATTTTTTTTTTAAACTAGAAAATGTCTTATTTCTAAAAACAGGCCAAATATTTTTCTGATAGTAATTAGAAATGCTTTTTAGGTCTCGCCCTATTTCATTCCTCAAGGAATGAATCGGACGCGACTATAGGGGCTAAAATAAGAGCTAAACTAAGCTCTGAAAAAAGCGGATTTCCAGAAGTGCATGTGGGCCTGTGACCGCGCTTCTATCCGCCTGCCTCGCATCACCACATGAAAGCCACACACACACTCTTCAAAGGCTCCGCTCCCCGCCCCCGCCTGCACTTCGCACTCTCCGACTTCCCCTCCCACGGCCGCTCTTCCCATTCATGCGCTCGCTACCATTTGCTCCCGAGCCGCATCTTCCCCCCCCCCCCCCCCCCCCCCCCCCCCCCCATCACAGCAATGCCATAGCAAGTATCTTTAATTTCCAGGATGTTCGTAATGTTCGAGTTTGTAATCGTACTAATTGCTCTACTGAAAATACTTGACGGCAGAGAGCAAAACAAACTGGACTCCAGGAATTTTACAATTTCTAAAGCGGGCTTCAATTACTTATTTATTTAATGCGCTTTTATATAGCACAAACATTACCCGAAGGTGTCCTTCCCCTCCCTTGTTCCTCTCCTCCTTCCCACGTGCACCATGCAGTCCTTCCGCGGCTCATTTCTTTCCCCACATTTCTACCTGGGCCGCTTCTAATCCTGTGACCACCCCCTCCACTTCGCTGTCTCTTACTCCACGTGGCCTGTCTCTTTTCACCAGTTCTCTGATTGACTTTGTCCCAGTGCCTCCTGATGCACACCACCCCACACGTCACTCTCTTGACCTCTCTGCGCAGTCTCTCGTGCTACTTCTCTCCTTCCGCTACACCACTCCCCCTCACTATACCATTCCATTGCACCTACTCCTCTACCCCCCGCCCCCAATCTCTGGCTACGCCTCACTACTTCCGCATCATTACTTCCCCAGCCCTCCCTTTGCTCCCTCTCACCACCTGTAAGCATCTTCAGGTGCACTCTTTTCATGCCCTGTCCTCCCTCTCCTCGTGTACCCTCTAGAGCAGCACTCTCTTTTATAATGTTATCTCATCCACTTTCTTCACATCACTTCTCTTTGCCTCCCATTTCTTACAATATTCACACACTGCACCCTCACACACACTGCACACTCTGCGCACCCTCACACACACTGCACACTCTGCGCACCCTCATACACACCCTCACACTCTGCGCACCCTCATACACACCCTCACACTCTGCGCACCCTCACACACCCTCACACTCTGCGCACCCTCACACTCTGCGCACCCTCACATACACATTTTTCCTAGAACTCGCAGGTATTCAGAGGGTAGGAGGCTTCGGAGTTTCTAAAAGCACTTTGCACTTCAGAAAGTCTAGCCCACACAAGAACAGTCGTCCCCCTTGAAAATCATCCTTCATGTGCTGAATCGCGACTCTCCAGTTCAGGCGTGTGTGCTCTCTAGGGCCCAAGCATGATTAATTGTTGGCAAACTGGCCTGACCCCTACCTAGGCTAGTGACCTCTCTGTGACAAAGCGCCATGCCTTGTGGACTACCAGATCCTGTACACCTGTGCTTGCATACATTCAGTTCATAGTGGGCACTTCACACGCACACTGCACCCTCGCACACACTGCACCCTCGCACACACTGCACCCTCGCACACACTGCACCCTCGCACACACTGCACCCTCGCACACACTGCACCCTCGCACACACTGCACCCTCGCACACACTGCACCCTCGCACACACTGCACCCCCGCACACACTGCACCCCCGCACACTCTGCACCCCCGCACACTCTGCACCCCCGCACACTCTGCACCCCCGCACACTCTGCACCCCCTCACACTCTGCACCCCCTCACACTCTGCACCCCCTCACACTCTGCACCCCCTCACACTCTGCACCCCCTCACACTGCACTCAATGCCACATACACTCCAAATACCACTCGGTGCCACATAATTACACCCCTCATACTTACACTCTACTCAATGCATCATAGATACACTTTATCTGTCTATCTATCACACTCACTCTATCGCATCACTCAGCACCACCACAGCATCACTCTGGGGCACCACAACATCACTATGCGCTACCACAGCATCACTGTACGCCACAGCATCACTGTACGCCACAGCATCACTTGTCGCCACCACAACATCACTCTGCGCTACTACAGTATCAATCTGTGCAACCATTCAACAACAACTGGTTCAAATATGTTCTCTCAATGTTTCAAGCTTTATTACAAATGTCACAAAAAGATGTAAATATTTCACTTCTGTTCTTGGTTTTTCGTCACAATAAAATACAATGAACATCTTCACAAAAGTTAATTACAAAAGCTATTGCCATTAAAAATTACAGTGACTTTTATTTAAGTATTAATTATTAAAAAAAAAACATTTTTATTTGTAATATCAATACATCTAGGTCACATAAATACAACACATATTGCATTACAAATGCTATAGGTGTCATATTTGCGAAAGTTAAACTATTGGCATTGTAAATGCCAAAGCTATTAATTTCGCTATTTAAAAAAAACCCACATAAATACACAATTTGTCATTTACAATACCAATAGCTCAAACTTTCCTAATGCGAGACCTATTGCATTGCAAATGCTTGTTCATTTAGCATTTGTGGATCTTGTCCACAGACACCAGTTGATCAAGCTTGAGAACATCAAATTCCATCGCCCAATGATATACTGTGGGCTTTGTATGAGTTGAAGGCTTATCCAAGCCTGTGATGTTAGCTCTCCTTGTCATTATAGATAGCCTGTCTTAAATCCTGCAGTCTTGAATGGAGGACCTTGGCAAGCAAATTCCCAGCTGTAAAATTACCTTCCAATCTTATAGCTCATCTGAATAACAAAAAGTTATTAGAGGCAGATACCATCTATATGTTCCCAGTCCACCCTGTGACCGAGAGAAGTAGCTCAGCCCCATAAAGAGCTTTAGGCTTTAATTTTCCAAACATAGCTCTCCTTTTAAATGATTAAAAAAAAAATCCATAGTTAATATGAAACCTATTGAACATATTTTTTTGCTACTGTAGAAAATTAAAAAATGAAGCCTTAGTGGGTGTGGGGAGCGTCGCTTAACCGGCTATACAACTTGACGGGATTCCCAAGTCCATTGATGACCCATGAACCTGTGGCAGCAATAATCTGGACCGTGCGACGCAGCCGAGAGGATCGCAGCCTGGAAGGTACCTTACTGTGGGGCTTCCAATTTGTTTGCAGAAGCGGGGGCCTTCAAAGGCTGTAGAGACTGGGAGCTGCTAAGAGGACTAAAAGCGGAATATATCCTGTGCGGCACACCATGAGAGAAGGGGTGGCTCGAGATGGGAGACACCTGACTGACTCCTGGGTGCAATTCGTTGGTGGAGTAGGACGGCTGCTGACCTGCAGGACTCTCCCTTATGTTGCTTGGTGGAGCCCCCTGGGAAGCAAGTCACATGGAGGGAGTGGCACTGGGCTAAGAGCCACCCTGGAGTTGAACACCTGACCGTGCCTCCACATCGCTGCCCAGGGGAATGTGGGAGCTGGCCCTGGGGGAAATCAGCTGGTGAAGCAGGGCATAATTTGAATAAGGCACAGTGAAGTTACATTTATTATCGACAGATAGACCATGTTAGAGGAAACTAGCAAGAAAAGACAGCTGAGACCTACAAAGTAGGAGGCCTTGAGGGATTCACACCCTACACAGATAACACTCCTGCAGAGACTCATGCGCAGTGCCGGAACTGTGATGGGTGAGATTTTCGGGAAAAGCTTGAGACTTGGGCAGTGGGCTTGCTCCCCTCTGCAGAGAAGTGCTTACCTGTGCCTTGGTGGGCACTACCTGACATTGACTTTGTTTGATCTCACCCTTCCCAACGTGGATCGTGATGCTGAGGATTATAGGCTGGTGGAAGGTGCACAGTTTTGGAGCATATGGCCATATGTTTTCACCTTTCTCTCCACCGGCAAAGAAGGCTGTATGGAGACAGATGTGCAGCAAGGTGAAGTGGGGACTGTGACAGAGTACTCAAAGCTGCAGTGTTGGCTCAGGGCACTGTGATCGTTATACCGACCTGTGTGGAGTCTGAGGCGGTTGTGAACGCATATAGTGCCACACCAACTGCAAATGCAGGATACGTAAGAGACTGGGTCCATAAGCACACTGGACATGGTTCACCCACACACCGTAAATGGGGCTTCACAGGCACGGGTACAGGTGCCACTGAGAGAGTGCCTCTTTAGTTGTGTCCATGGCAACTATTGTACAAGCTGTTTAGGATATAAAGACTTCCTTAGAAACTCAAATAGCTGTGGTGGTGGGTGAGTTGGGACTGCTGAGAGAGGACCACAGGAAATTGACGGCCCGAGTTAAGGAGTCAGAAAATCAATTGAGCTCTGCCCTGCCACAGGTCAAGGATCTTACCCAGAAATACTCTGCTGTAAAGGAGGTGAAGCAACTGGCAAGTAGACTGGATGCCACTGAGGCAGGTCCACCGCCATAATGTCAACATGGATGTGCAGGAGAAATCGAAAGGCCCGAACGTCAAACTTTTTGAGGGCTGGTTATACTAAAATGTTCTGCTGGGCAAACGCCTCCTGCTTCTTCTCAGTGGAACGGGCTCGCAGGGCTCCCTTTTTCCCACCACCGCCCGGGACAAATCCCCGCCCAATCATCGCAAGACTTATTACTTTAGAGATGGGGATATTATCCTACAGGCAGCAAGGAAACATGGCCCATGGAGGATAGATGGGAACTAGGTGCGCCTGTACCCAGACTACATAAATCTAGTCCAGCTTCAGTGTGGGGCATTTGTACCTGTTAAGAGGGTGCTGTGCCAACTGGATCTCAAATATGCTCTTCTTTATCTGGCAAAGCTGCAAGTGGGGCACTAGGGCAAGGCCCACTTCTGATGTTGGTGCAGGAGATGTGATCATGGCTTGAGCGTTGGGGACTATGGTCTGGTCCAATGCCAGGAGACGAGAGTGAAGGGGGGTGGAAGCTGTCACCATCCAGAAGCCCCAAAAAGAGGAAGACTAACAAGACCTCCCCCACCAAGGAACAAACTAAGGTGGCATATGAGAAAACAGTCCAGGAGATCCAGGAATACAGAGGGCTAACCAGTGGCGAGCCCTGGTTTCGGAGAAGGGCAGTGGCTCGGACCGAGCAGTAAAAGAACATGAGACCGGGGATGACCTACTGCCACCAGTGACACCTTTAACATCGGAACATCTGGGGAAATGTGTTTGGCTCAATAATAAGGTCTAGTAAGACTGGAACTGGCTGTGGGAAGAGGAAGGCTCTGGCTGGAGCCAAAACTGTAAATCCTGTCGGCAGACTGTGCAAGGCACAGCCTTTGCAAATGGACCGCTCTTTACGAGTGGCTGGTAGCTGCGCCCCAGCAAAAGATGCATATACATGTTTGATGTTTGTTTGGCATTCACACATACCATGAGTTGGAGAGGTGGTTAGTTGTACAATCACTACACAGTAGGATATGGTGGGTGAGTTTGGGGATCTATCGCGACACACCAAGGGACAGAGTACAATGCGGATCAGACCCTCGCAACAAGGAAACTCCTGCATTCACCATGATTTGCTCATGGACAGATGCGCATGGCTGTTACGCGGCGATCTTGGTTGATATTGAGGGGTAATTAGTGCTGCTGATCAACGTTAATGCCCCCACTCCTCTGACTCAGTCTGATCCACTATGGAAAGTGGAAGCCTTCCTGGCCCTGGTGATCCTCGGTGTGGTCTTTAATTTGGTCTTGGGCACAAAGGGAGACCGAATGAGTACTAGGGCAGAAGGTGAAGTGACAAAGGAGAAACTCGAGTGCTTGGGTTGAGTGATATTTGGAGGAATCTCCTCACTATAGTGAAAGGGTATTTTTTTTTGTTCCAGAGTGCACAGCATGCATTTGAGATTAGATCCCTTCTTCACAGCCTGTGAATCTCTCCCCAGGTTTAGTTACACCACATATTAAGCCTGGGGTATCTGCAACCATTCGCCTGTGTGAGTGATCCTGAATATTAAGGCGTTCGACCAAAGGAAACATGGCGCTTCTCCAATGTCCAAGAAGTTAAACGACAAGGTAAACCATTCAAGCTCTACTTCATGGAAAATAAGGACTCTGTGAAAAGCCCAGTGGTGCTCTAGGAGGCATACAAGGCCATGCTCAGGTGAGTCCTAATCACAGTGGTGGTGGGTGGCACAAGGGAGTGACTTGCTAGGCTGGGTACCCTGGATAGGGAACTGATCCAACTGGAAGGACATATGCAGTGATACCATCCACCTCTGGCAGAGAGCCATGGATTTAAAGACAGCAGAGTATCAGACCGCAGCCAATTACAAGGCAAAAGGGGCCTACCTGGCAAAACGAGAATAGATGAAGGGGATAACCAGACGGGTAAACTGCTCACATAGACCAGCAGGAAAGAGAGCAATAGCTTATTAGTCAGGGAAATAGGAGCGGCCTCCGGCCTAATGGTGAAAGAGAGCTGTGAGATAGCAGAATATTTTTTTTCAGACACCTCCAAACCTTTTATGCTTTCCATCTGCGGGATCGCAAACTAAAAGTACTAGCCTTCATTGCTGACTGCCGTATGAGAAGACTGGGTGTGAGGACCACCTGAGAGAATTTGAGGCAGACCTTCCAGTAGAGGAAATCTCCTCTGCAATAGGCCATATGCAATCCAGGAAGGCCCTGGGCCGAACATGTTCCTAATAGGATTCCTGAGGAAACTGCATAAGTGGATGGCAGCCCCTCTTCACGCAGCCTTTTTGGCAGCGTTCCAAGAGAGCTACTGGACTACATGTGCTTGGCAGCAGTGGTACCTAACCTGAAGGCAGGGAAACCTGAAGATAGAGGTGACTCATATAGTCCCATCTTATTATTGAACACTGATATTAAGGTCCTGGCCAAACTCCTGGCGACCAGATGGAGGGCGGTTGTAACGGAGCTTGTGCGCCTGGACCAGAAGGGTTTTATGCCTGTTGGTTAATAAAGCTAAACCCGAGACGGTTACACAATACCGTGGCGGCCGCAGCTATGTCGCCAGCCGGCTGGGTAATTTTTTTCAGGGATGTGAAATTTCTATAGCCCGATGCCCAGGACACATTGTTTGCGGTCCAGGGCAACAAGCTTTCATGTGCATTTTGTCCTTGGGACTAGTAGGCCCAACCCCTACAGCACAAACCATTTGCCTGCCAGTTTACAGTAACATATTATGAATCAGGAAAGGGCACTGTCTGCAGTTAAGGTAATATTTGTATCCATATGTTAATGCTGTTCAGACTTTTATTCATAGTTCATTAATGCAAAGCCTTTATTATTAGGGTGAGTGCTTTAATTAAATGTTGTTAGCGCTGACTGCAGTATTGACTGGCTCCAGTATAACAATGTGTACACACATTTTCAAAGTTTAGCAATATGAGGCTATGTATAATGCTCCCATAATGCTCTCTTATAAGATGCAAAAATTTGCAGAAGCTTGAAAGCAAGATAGGTGATTCTATGCTTTCAAAATAAAATGTTCACAGAAAAATGCAAGTAGGGAAAAAACATTTAGCTATAGTACTAAAAAGGTTTAGGTACCATTTCCTTGTAGTATCATTTAGTAAAATGTGTTGAAGTATGCTAGTAATCTCCAAGAATATTCCTAATGGAAAATAAGTGTAACCAGTTTCAATAAGATCATAGTATACATAAAAATAAACAATCGTTTGGTTTTGCCAGTGCGTGGCATGCTTTTTGTAAAGCCTTATTGGTGAGATAGCTGCTGGGCCCTCACCATCATAACAAACATTGGCAAAAATCAAAAAAACATTCGGTCTCATAAAGCACACATTGCCACAGTAGTTCCTGGCACTGAACAAACCTACTTTGTGTGCCGATATGCTCTTTGTGAAAGAGCAGAAGGCTGCCATTCACAGTGAAGCCAGCCGATAGACTGAGATAAAGACAACATTTTAATAAACACTAAAGGTCATGGTTAATGCCAGACCTATTTAGGGCACCCAATTAATAAAGAAAGTCTCAAAAGTGAGTGCAGATATACGGCTTTCATGAATTCACAATAATTTACAGAAGTAGGCAAAGAAATTGTACTCAGAAAATATTTGTGAACTGCATTTTAGCATGAGCAAATATACATGTTTAGATTTGCTCATGCAAAAATCTGAGAGCTTGCAAGTGCACTTTATCTCCAACCACTTTTTTCACAACCCTGGAAGAAGTTTTACGTCGGCCATTGTCTGAAGTACATTTCCAACCTTTCTCAGTATGGGAAAAGATTAGAGAAGAGTTGGTTAAAACCCTTAAAACACACAAGTTAGGAGCTTTGCACGGACTCAAAATGGCATTCCGGCCCTAGAACTATTACTTACCACTACTTTCAGCCGCAGTATGTAGATCTGCAGAAACACGGCAACATAAGGGAATTGCTAGTATTCAAACCCTACTATATGAGCCCTGGCATATTCAGTGAGGCTATATCAGAGCTCCTACATAATGAGATTACTGCCATAATGTGTCGCTGCATTAGATGGCACAAAAGAGACAAGTGTATTTTGCAACAGGACAAGTAGGTTTATGAAGCAACTTACCCCATGGCCAAGTAGATATGTTAATAAATTCCACACCCCTGTTCTTTTGCTGGATGCCAGTAAGGCCTTTTATGCAGTAGAGTGAGCATGGAATAGACGTACCACTTGAGGGTATTGGCTAAAGTGGGATTTGATTCCAAATATCTTCCGTGGGTCGGACTGCTGTATGATTGACCTCGAGCAAGAGTGCAAATCTATGGCCGCAGCTCTTGGTAGTCTGGAGTGTGGAGGGACACTCATCCAGGATGTCCACTTTTCACCAGTGCTGTTCACCATGGCCATTTAGGCGCTAGCAGAGTGGGTGCTTGTAGAAGCGCAGGTGTGGGGCTGACCAGGCAGAGATGGAAGTGAAGAGTGCATATCATTCCACGCCGATATCTCACTGTACCTGACTAATGTGACCACATTTTAGATAAGTTGCGGGATTTTTGTTGCGGTTTTGAGGACCACTTTGTAGTTGCCATTATTGGGATAAATCATTATTGTTTCTGGTGGAAGAGGTGACACAGCACAGGGAAGGGAATTGGCCCTGCCCTGTCACCACGAATAGAACTGACACGGTTCAAATATCTGGGAATTTGGATAACAAACAACCCAGCCTTGTACTATGAAGCAAATCTGAGTCCTCTGCTCCCAAGACCAGAGCAAGATATACAACATTGACAGTCACTGCACTCTGGTTAATAGGGAGACTGCAATGTTTCAGATGCTAGCCCTCCCCAGGTGTGTGTGTGTGTCTCTGTGTGTGTCTCTCTCTGTGTGTGTGTGTGTGTGTGTGTGTGTGTGTGTGTGTGTGTGTTCGTTCCAGAACAATGCTTACAGAAATCCAAATTGATAGATTTTATGTTTTTTTTTATGAGGGTGTACGCACTCCTGCAAACACTTCTTCGGCAGGCTTCATCTGATAGCCATGAGAATCCTTCAAAGATGCAAGTATGATGGGGATATTTCACTACCAAATATGTGGAGATATTAAGCGTGTTCAAGGAAGTGTTGTAAATGACTAGGTGTACGCAGATTAGACTAACCCTGAATTTTGGCAAGACATTCTGGGGATGGGAACCAAGTTGTCTACATGCCCTAAATGGGGGCAGATTGGCACACAGAGTATGCCCTGTAGTGGTGGATACCTGGAAGAGACAAACTAGAGAAATGGAAGGGAGCCGTTAGCTGACACCAAAAACACCATTGTGGGAGGGTGCTAAATTAAGACACGTGGCGTTACGAGGGTTTCAGAGCTTGGATAACATTGGCCTCTCTACGTTGGCAGACTTGTGGGATTCAAATGGGGTGGCCCTTTTTTTGCTGTGTTGCAGCAGGAATACCGCATGCCTGAAACGCAGTGGTTGCACTATGGTCCACTGTGGCACACCCTTAAAGAATGTGTCTCTCTGGATGAGGAAGCACAAGAGGTCTCTACTTTGGAAAGTAGAATCTTGGATGGGCGGGTTGACATAATTGACATATGGGACGGTAATGAGAAACAAGCAGACCCCCTATTGAAATTGCGTGACCTTGGGGAATTGGACGAGTATGACTGGTGGAAAGCTTGAGAGTTCCCTGCAATGGTAGCAATAAAATAGTTTCCGCTTGATAAAGCTCAAGATCTCAAACTGTGCCTATACACATGCATTCTATTTTATAGAATTGGTAGGATGTGGGATGTAGACTGCCTGATTGGGTGCAGGCTGGAGGGGAACCTTTCTAACACATGCTATGGAGTTTCCGTTGCATCCAGCCTTGCTGAGAAGTAGGTAGGAAATACTTGGAAGGGACAGAGGGGGGCTTCTCCTGGAGCTGCGGTCTACTCTGGCTTTACTTGGGATATGGGGCCCAACCGACCACACCCAGTATCAGAAAATGTTTAGTGAACCTGGGTTGTATGGTGGTCATAACAGATGGCACAGAGATGGGGGTCTTTTGTGTCCCCTACATACCAGAACTGGGAGGTAGACCTGAAATTCTGCAGAATGATGGATAAGGACATTTAGAAGGGGAAAGAGTGCATTAGGAAATTGTGATAAAATGTGGGGAGGTTGGGACATGACTATGTTGTGAGTGGGGAAACTAAGGAGAAGCCAGCTCACCAAGGGCAGAGGAAAGGTACCGCAGTCGATTGGATGATCCTTCGAAACAACTTCATGCGATTGGGTAGGGTAAAAGCTGAACGATACAGGATGTATAGGGATCATATTGCAAATATGATGCCCAAATCTTGGGACGAAATGGGGTGGGTTAATGTCTTGATTTTCATGTTGAATTTGTCGTATTACAAAATCAATCAAAACATATATCAAAAAGAAGAGTTAGTAGGTGCTCTACAGGAGAATTATGCAGAAATCTTTGACATTCAGTCTGGAAGAGAAAATCTGAGTTTTTGTCTTTAAACCATCGCTGGTCAATCCTTTAAGAGAACAGTAGATGTCTAGGGCATTTATTTTCCTTTGGAGTCTCATGGTCTCATCCTCGACTCCTCCCTCTCCATACAGGTCAACGCCGTCGTCTCCTCCTGGTACAACACCCTCCGCTTGCTGCGCAGGATCTACAAGTGGATCCCGACCGAGACAAGAAGAACGGTGACACAGGCCCTCGTCAGCAGCAGACTGGACTACAGCAACGCACTCTATCCAGGAATCCGAGCCAAACACCTACGATGACTACAACACATCCAAAATGCCTCCGCCCGACTGATCCTCAACGTCCCCCGCCGCAGCCACATCACCCCCCACCTGAGAAACCTACACTGGCTCCCCGTCAACAAGAGGATCACCTTCAAGCTCCTCACCCACACACACAAAGCACTCCACAACATCGGACCAACCCACCTGAACAGCAGACTCTGCTTCTACACTCCCACCCGCCAGCTCTGCTCCAGCCTCGCCCTCGCCGCTGTCCACCGCATCCAACGAACTACCTCCGGCGGCAGATCCTTCTCCTACCTCGTCGCCAAGACCTGGAACACCCTCCCTGCCCACCTACGGCAGACCCAAGACCTACTCGCCTTCAGAAGACTCCTCAAGACCTGACTCTTTGAGCATTAGCGGCACCCCCCCTCCCCATAGCGCCTTGAGACCCTCACGGGTGAGTAGTGCGCTTTACAAGTACTCTGATTGATGGTTCAAAAGTTTCAGGTCATTCGTATAAATAAGACGGGGTTTTGAGGGCAGAGCCCGTTTTCCGGGACAAAGAGTTCAATTCCGATATAAATTTAGAAATCTTCGCCAAATCTAAAGAACAAAGGTGCCAAGACACAACACTACTTTGGCCTCAGACACCAGTACCATTGAGATCCACCTGGGCCCAGTTTTTAGGTCTCGCCTGGTGTTAGCAGCGCGCATGCGCTGCTCTTGCCATGCGAGGGCCTTTTGGAATCCATACAGATTCCAAAGCGTGTACAAGGACAGACAGAAGATGTACACGCGCGGCGTGGAATTACACGTGACATCTCTGCACAAGCATGCATGTCACGCTTTCGTTTGTTTTGCTAATTGTTATTATATTTGCGATCCTCTTGTCACCGGCTCTCTTGTGGTGTCATTGCCCATTACTGACCTAACCAGCATTCAAAATGCAATTGGTCTCGCCTTGAATTCAAAGCCATTTGCTTTGCTAATTGCTATGCAATACCATTAGCAAATCAAAAGGCTTTAATTTGATCAAAGGCGAGACCTATTGCATTTTTAATGCTTGTTTTTATATGTAGATACTAGGTCATATGTAAAAGGCCTTCATGTATCTTAAACACTTGGGGCTGCCACCGTATTAATTACAAGCCAGCAGATTAAAAGCAGCACAGTGATCAGTGAAACAGCATAGTTTTCCATTTGACGATTGATCTTCATGCGTACTGATCCTCCGAGAACTAAATAGTGATTTTTCATTGAATAGCTCGGGCAAAAGTAGACCTGTTCCCTTGAGATGAGACACTACCTAGTCATCCATCGCTCAAAACATTGTGGTAAAGTCCTAGGAAAGATGTTTGAACGTTGTGTTTAAAAGGGAGGTTAATTAAGCGACCCCAAAAAAACCCTTTTTTTTTCCCTGACGAATAGGTGGTCTGCAATCCCTAGTGTAGTTGGTGTTGGTCATTGTTCGGAGTTTAAAGATACCCATGACAAGATACTGGTTTTACAATTCGTTTTTAATTTGTTTATTTTCTTTGAGCACTGGAGGATGTCGTAAAAGTAAAAATATTTTCTTTGCAAAGTTTTGCTTGACTAACAGTTGTGGAATCTCTTGTGCAGATTAATTTAGCAGGTTGGTAGTGTTATGTTTATGGAATCTCTATTCAACATTAATTGGTCAGTTGACATCCTAGTGCTTCATGACTAATAGTAAGATGCATGTTGCACCCTCTGAAAGTACGACCCACAGAAGAATTAACTTTATAGATTTGTGTTTAAATACTTATTGATCTGTAGCTCCATATATTTACTATACTTTTTAAAATCGGTTTGATCAAGATTTCTTTTTTTTGTACAAAACAGGAACATTTCCCTCATTGTGACTGTTTGCCAAGGCCTGCAAGTTGTTTGCTGGAATGCACAAAATCCTTTCATGATGGATCGGCTTCTCATAAGGCTCAGCGAGAAGGTAAGCACACTTCCTCCCCCCCCACCCCCCCATTTTCTATAATATCCCAACACGGTGTTTCCTCTAAGGTTTCAGTGTCATAGTAGCCTAGTTATGTCCAAGTTTTCCTGGCTGTGTGCAGAACTGAGTGATGCGAGCAGTCCTACTGCTACATCTTTGTCAGACTGGAAGAGATGGTATGAATCATTCATTTGAATCAATTTTCCTTTCCTAATCTGCCTAAAACCCACCACATTACAAACCGTTTAAAAAAGCGCTCTTAAATTATTCCAATACTTAACAATTTGCGACAGTACTTTGCAGCAGAAGGACGTAAATTCTGTTATTTACTTTTAGACTCGAACTGCTCTGAATGCTAGATTTGTGGGATTGATAAAAAAAGGCTACCTTTTACAACCGAATGAAAGTACAAATGATGAACTTTAGCACTTGTTTACCAATACAGCTCTTGTTCTTCTTACATCCTATGTCACAAGACTTATTGATTCATTGCTTTTACCGTCTAGGAATGTATGCTTTAAAAGGGCTGAGGCATATGGCAGGGGGGGTGTCCATCAGAACTTATAGGCTAGAAAACTGGGTAACTTTAATTGCTTTGCTGATCCTATGGCAATTACATTAATCACACTTTTGGTACTTTGACACAAAGTAAAGCATTCACAACTGGTACTACTGCACCCAGATTCACTGGTAAAATATATATATTATACATGTCAATCACATTTACACGCTAAATCCGGTTTGTGGGCACAGTAGATGTTGGAAATGTGCCCTTCTGCAGTGTCACCCTGGATTTTTTTGTGTGCTGTTGCTGGCTATAGAACTATGTTCATTGTACCTCTGCTAACCATTGATAAATGATGTGTGCTCCTCCCTTCAAAATGTTGATATTGATAGACTCCTGTTTTGTTTATTTACCTTCCTAAAGATCCCTTGTGTGAGTAAATGGGATGTATTGTGTGTGTGGTTGTAGTCCAACCCTGGGTAGCTGTGGCTCTTTGCAGTCAGTCTTACACAAAGGAAGAAGGCTAAAGCATTTAAGCAGCACCAAAACTATGGCAGGAGTAAAACTAGACACGCAGGAAATCTAATACCAATTAAAAAAAATAGTTTATATTTTTGCAAATTAATGGACAACACATCCACTGGAGGGTTCCTGAGATACAGATTTTACAAAAAATTGCGAACAAGCATTGGCAAATTCAACTAATTTGTCACTGAAAATGTTTTTTTTTTTTAACGTTAACATGTATTGCGGGTACTTAGGCTGACCAACTCTGGCAGGAGAGGGGACCCACCAGGTCCAAAGAAAGTTTACTTGCTAAGAAAAGCAGTCTTCAGAAGAATTCTAGTGTCAGTGGCTCCTTGCCATTGACTTCTATGGCGTGATACAGGATATTGAAGATGCAGCACTGTCAAAAGGGGTCTTCCTGGGGCTACTACATGGTCCTGGTCACAGGGGTGGAGCAGAAGTCCTCTTGTCACTGGGTTACCAGTCACCTGGCATAGAGGAATCACCCGTTTCCTACTCTTGGTGATAAATCTGCTTCTTGGCGACCAAACTGCACTCTGACCCTCCGGGGTACAGCAGACTGGTACAACGTTTGAGTGTCGGATTCTGGTCTCTTAGGCTTCTTGGGATGTGGAATGACGATCCGGTGATCTTGACTACAGGCTACTTCAGCTTTTGTGGCCCTGTGCTGCGAACAGAAATTCAGCCAACAGACTCTTAGTCTATGCTTCTAGCTGGGCTTGGGGGGATGACTTCTCCACCATCAGGACTCAGCAGGCACAATCCTTACATTCCCTGGCCCAAGGCGCAGAAGGTGCAGCCTCTTCACCGTTCCCAGGTCAGCAGAGCAGTCATTCGGTTCTTCAGTCAAGTGAGATCAGAGATCTGGGTTCCAGGGGTGCCTCTTTCATGCCCTGAAAGTGCCATCAGGAGAGGTTGAGGGTTAATAGGCAATGGGCTATTAGGTTCCCTCTCACTTGATGGCATCTAGCTATCCCAGCGTGCTTTGTTCTGCCTTCGCCACATTGTCAGGACCCCTCTTTGTGTGTGGAGCTTGGCAGCCCACCCTGGAGGTGTGGTCACCTGTGGGCTACCCACCCATGAGAAAACTGCTTTGACCAATGTTTCGTCCTCTGTGCCACACCCCCAGCCTGTCTTCCCAAACTAAAGAGCAGCCCCTCTCTAGTGTGTTTAACATTTGCCCTTCAAAGGGGTCTTCCTCTGTGGAGGTCACCTTTTAGAGTACCACCTTGCGTGGCTTCCTGTCAGGAGGAAGCAACACCTTCTCTAGTGGCAGACCTCTTTTTTTTTTTTTTATTGCCTGTCCGGAGAGCCGCTGACACATCTACCCAGGTGGGCAGAAGGCTGTCTCCTGGCCAGCCACAGCAAATGTCCACTGAAAAACTAGACTACAGAGTGGCAGTTTTCTAAAAGTTGCATGTGGCAACATGTTACATCAATTTTTACTTGGGTATGAAATAAGGCATAATGCAACAAGTTGTTTGACACCTTGAATCAACTCTAGTAGTACCACTCGGAAGTTAGCACAGCTGAGGTGTTGTGTGTGTGTAACGTTGTCCTCACCAATGGGCTAGTAGCCTCTCCCAGTAAAAAACGTCATTTGCAGGTTTTAACTGCCACATGTTCAACACATGCTCTGCTTTCCTAATATGCTGCACCGTGCCATAGAACTGGATAAGTCTGCTGAAAGGGTGACATTAAAACACATTAAATAGGGTAGTGTGGGCTTTGCCATTGATTTTAAAATCTTGTAGTCGAGTTAGTAGTTTTAAATTGCCCTTCCAGCCTGCAGTGGGCGACTGGGAGACATGTATAATGTGTCCTACTCTGGGTGACACAATAAGTGCTGCAGTCTCTGAGGGGAAACACTAACTTGCTAGCCCTGGTGCCATGGTACCATATACTAGGGACTTAGACGGAAGTTACCTTGTGCGGTTGAGTACGAGTCAAGCCTACATACATGTTTAAAGGCAGGGGCAGTGGCATTGTTGTCTTGTTAACAGGACTCCGTGCACTTTCAGTTAAAAAAACAAGCATCATCTGTCCATTACTGTGAGGTGGCCATGCAAAATAGAAGGAAGAATGAAGAACAGAGGAAGACCGGTTGTTTAAAGACGAGAACTCTAACTCACCCTAGAGTGACATGCTTCATCATTGGGGTCCCCTCTTCACACTGGGACCGCAAGGTACGCAGTGCAGGCTACAACTCCCCGTAGGAGAGGAGCTAAGGGTAGTTTGTGGGGGAGGGAGGAGCAGAGTGCAAACAAAAAGGTGTGAATTAAAACTCTCTTGGTGGGTAAAGACACTTTTATTATGGTATCCCCAGTGGATAGGATTAAAAACAAGCGATCTAAATGGGGATGAAGATATTCTCCTACTTCATATTATGGTCAACATGTTTCTTCCTAAATTGACCGGCAGGTTCATGGCATTCGTCAGGACCAAACTTATGAATCACTCCGCTTGTGATTTTAAAAAGTGAAAAAATGAAAATTATACTTTAAATCATCTAGCGGCTATACTATGGTACCGTTATCTAGAAGGGTCCACATGGTGCTGGAAAAGTATAAAAACAGATTAAAATATGCAAATAATTCAAAATATGCAAATAATTCAATTGTCTCCATTGTATCACCCAATCGTGTCCATCACCAACACTGCAACCCAAGTGTAATAGGTTGTTGTAATCAACTGTAATCTCCTTACCATTTATAACTTATTCACTAAGCCCACCTTCATCAGTCACTTCATGGCGGGTCAGAGCTGAAAGGATAAGTAAGCATGTTATCCGGATTAATTCAACTGTGATTAAATTCATTTTATATCAATTATAATCTTGGTTGTCTTATCTCCCTCACACACTTGGATTACAGGTGTCTCTCGTTATGTGGACATAGTCAGTAGATGCGGCCTCCTGAGCACCCCGCCGGAGGGATCGGTGTCACTCAGGATCTTAGAGCCTATTTGGTCCCTCTGCCGTCAAGGGCAGTAACAGGGGCCTTCGCAGGTGGGCGCAGCCTCTGGACGGTGGGCTAGGCCACAATACAGCAGCGCTGGACTCACTGGGCTGTCTCTGTACCTCAGGGACCTGGTTCCCAGTCCTCTACCAGCAGTCTCTTGCTGATGGGCTCGGCCTGCCTCACTCTGCCGGGTCGGTGCTGCCCAGGATCTCTGGGGTCTCAGCAGACTTCTCGCCAGTGAGTTCGGAGGTAGCAGGGGGACCCACCAACGGGGCAGACACACCAGCCGGATGGCTCCCAGGGCACAGCCCAGATCCAGCTTGCAGCGGCCTGCAGATCTCTGCATCTGTGTTCCTTTGTCGGCTGCTGCCGCAAAGGCCATGTCACCGTTTTTACTGTAGGGAACGGGTGGTATGGCTCCCTGGCTCTTGGGTGGGCTGCTGTTGGTTTGCCCTCCGCTCCGGTCGCTCGGCACAGCTTGATGGCCACGGCACACCGCAATACCACAGGATGTTTGCGCCTGGGCTCCGGAGCTTATCTATTTTGTGGCCGCAGTGATTGGCGATTAGCCATGCCCCCACTGTGGCATTTTTTCTTTTGAAAACCGATTTTATTGAAGATTGCTTACAAAGTGTAGGCCTCTGTGTCCCAGAGGTAACTACAGGACAATAAGATCACAACAAACACAACGCAATCTAATTTTCTTCTACAAGGATATGTCCGTCTCATCCAATTACAAAGTAAAACATGAACCCCCCCCCAGCCCCGTCGCATGGCCCTCCTCCCGATCTCAGGTCGTGCCTTCGAAATCCATCTTAACGTCTCATACGCATCGACAGCCACCCATCACACATCCATTGGCCGGTCCTGGTCCACAGGGGGATCAAGCCAAAGGCCCCTATAGTCTGCCCACCGCTTCCAAATTTTATAATACTTCCGGGGCACGAATATTGGTTCTTCCAGCCCCATATTAAAATCAAGCCCTCTCTTCCATGCCAAGATCGTCGGGGCTCGAGCATCCTTCCAGGCTCTCGCTATATCCCTTTTTGCCAGTGTCAGGCCCAGGAGAAGCAAGTGTCTTTTGTATGTTACCCCCTACCCCATCCATCACATGCAGCAGCCCCAGTCGCGGCGTTCGGGGGAGACCCCACCCCAGGACCTCAGACAGGCAATCCCACACCCCCTTCCAAAGTCGGGCTAACCCCGGGCAACTCCAGACCGTGTGAAAAAACGTCCCCTCCGCACTACCACACCTCAAGCATTCCAGGGAAGCAATAAGGCCGGCCCTCCATAGGCGGTGTCTAGTAAAATATACTATGTGCAGAAATTTGAATTGTATCAACATCAGGCGAATCGAGATGGCCGCCTTCCGTGGCCCTGCCAGCACCTCCCTCCAATCATCCTCATCCAGGGCCCGAGGTCCGACTCCCAATGCGTGGCATTTTTTCTTGATTATTTTTTTTAATTCATGTTAATTGACAGGAATCCAGCAGGATATCAAGTTTTTTTTTACCTATTTTTTTCCATCCAAAGATTATACCGAATTTTAGAGGCCTAACCCGAGAGCGAGCTGCAAATTGGTTACCGTATCCCTGGTGTCTTGAAAACTGTCAAACTAGAGGCTAAGTTGAAACAATGTCACAATTAAAATAACTAACTTTATTCTACTGGTCTCGTTTTGTGAGACGAGGGCAGGACTGTGCTTCTTCGGAAAACAAGGACTTGAAAAGATGTAAGAGATTGATTTGACTACACACTAACTCGTTCTTTCCCAAACGTTTTAGAACAACCACTCAATTTTTAGAACCGCAAACTTTCATTACCTACCTGCCTTTAATGGACATGAGGCAGGGTGATTTTTTTTTCATGTAAACTAAAGCATTGTGTCGTAGTGCATTGTCATTTAGTTAGCACATTTTCCAGTGAAATGGCCACTAGATTTGGAGAGACATATAGTTTTACTGATAAACCATTAAAGCACACAAACTGTGAAGTGTGGAAATAAGGTTTCAGTGAATATTTATCATTTGGGCATCACCAAGTAAAGTTTCTTGATTTGTTTTGATCTTATTAAAAGCTGTTTCCAGCACATGCCAGAATTACAAACAAGCATTTACAATGCAATGGTTTTGCCTTTGTTAAAGTTAGAGCTATTGGCATTGCTCTTGACATTATTTTTATTTATGTTTTTTTAACATAAATAAATGGCATTGTCATTTACAATGCCACTAGCTTTATCTCTCGCAAATGACACACACACCCACACAGAGCCCCCCCACACACACCCACACAGAGCCCCCCACACACACAGCCACACAGAGCCCCCCACACACACACAAAGCCCCCCCCACACACACAAAGCCCCCCACACACAAACAAAGCCCCCCACACACACAGCCACACAAAGCTCCCCACACACACAGCCACACAAAGCCCTCCACACACCCACACAGAGCCTTCCACACACACCCACACAGCACAAGCAGGCTACAGGGGCACACGGAGGCACAAGCAGGCAACAGGGGCACACGGAGGCACAAGCAGGCAACAGGGGCACACGGAGGCACAAGCAGGCAACAGGGGCACACGGAGGCACAAGCAGGCGACAGGGGCACACGGAGGCACAAGCAGGCGACAGGGGCACACGGAGGCACATGCAGGCGACAGGGGCACGAAAACTGAGGCACAAGCAGGCGACAGGGGCACGAAAACTGAGGCACAAGCAGGCGACAGGGGCACGAAAACGGAGGCACAAGCAGGCAACAGGGGCACACGGAGGCACAAGCAGGCAACAGGGGCACACAGAGGCACAAGCAGGCAACAGGGTTACGAAAACAAGCACAAGCAGGCAAAAGGTTCACAAGCAGGAATTGTAATTTAGACGGGGCTGAAGTGGAGAACGGTCAGTAGGGAAGTAGTGCGGTTGTTGCAGTGGTACCAGGCCGAAAGGTGAGAGGGGCTGTCTGCACCCCAGTTTGGACAGTTTCCACTACCTAACAGGGATTGGTGGGAGGGGGGCGTATTTCTTGCTTGCTTTAGGGCTGTTACTTCGGGGACGCAGTGCACGCTCTTGCCTGCTGCCTGCTGCCGCCGGGACACGACAACAGGCAGGGAGAGGACAGACTGGGAGAGGGCAGGGAGGGGACCGGCTGGGAGTGGGCAGGCTGGGAGTGGGCAGGCTGGGAGTGGGCAGGCTGGGAGTGGGCAGGCTGGGAGTGGGCAGGCTGGGAGTGGGCAGGGAGGGGACCGGGCAGGCTGGGAGTGGGCAGGCTGGGAGTGGGCAGGCTGGGAGTGGGCAGGCAGTGTGGCATTATCTCTTTGAGTCTTAGCAAGCCCAGGCCTCCTACCATCTTTTGCAGGTAGCTGTCCGTCACACAAACAGGACCCAAACAAACAGGAAAGTATGCCTAGCACGCCTGCTCCACCTTAGTCTCAGCAGCGGACTTCACCCTTGCTTCACCAAGCCACCGTCTATCAATGCATTTCTGGCATCGGGTTCCACTTAAGGGACATGGTTGCACCTTTCAGGCACTCTGTCTCTCTCCCTGAAATGTTGGTTCTGATGCTGGTCTGAGTGAGTCACAAAGACTCTGGTGGATCAGGCTGGGCATCAGCTTAGGGCCAGCACCTTGGCGAATTGAGACACACCAGGACTCCAGAGATTCACAGCTATCTTACAACCCGACAGCAGCCCCACCCCGGCCCCCCAATACAATTACTTATTTTGATTAGGGGCAATACAATAGCACCAAGTGGCATGACTTTAGTGATACCAGAGAGCATTGCCTAGGACATGCAGCCTTTAATCCACATCTTCAACAGCAGCCTTCCAAAAGGCACAAGGAAAGTGCCCGTCATTTTATAGAGAGGCCCTTGATCCGACCAAGTGAGAGACTCGTACGCACTCTCAATAGCTCATTAAAAAGGGCGGCAAAATACGTCCTCAGGTAAAATGTACGTATGATGCAACCTACAAGCTTATTTTCCCTTTCCCTTTCCCTCGGGAGAAGAAAAACAAGTTGCGCATCCGTCATTTCAAACATCACCTGTCCTTTAAAAGTCAATAAGCAACAATAACCACCGTAAAAAAGAAACACCATCAGCTCCTCTGTGTACCTCTCTAACTTCCCTCCTGCACCCGTCATCTCTTCTGCACCACCCATTCTGTGCCTCTCTCTCGATCCGCCACCCTTCCAAATGAACCTCTTCCCGGTCTGAAGGCAGCCCCCGCCCGGTGCATGCATTCCAAATGTGCCCCAGTGGAGCATTTACCGCCATACTTCTTGTCCTGGGCCGCCGTCCTGGCGTGGGCTCCTTGCGACGGCGGCAATCTGTTGAGCACTTCTCCGGTCTCCCTCTTCAGCATGGGAGACCGGCAACGTCCTCCGCTTCTTCCGGGGCTCCCTCCAGGCAGGTCACGGGAGCCCCGCGTGGGCCGCCATACTACTTCTGGGCCGCCGTCTTCCTTCTTCCCCCGGGCGGCGGGCACTTCCGGCCGGCCGCGCTAGGATTGGCCGGCCGGCTAGTCACTTCCGGGTCACCCTCAAGGCCCGAAGAAACCCCCGGGCGGGGATCGAGCAGGGAGGGAGGGAGGGGGGGGGGGGAGGAAGGGAGGGAGGGGGAAGGTCACTCACCTCCAGACCTGGGCAGCTAGGAACAAATAAGGAGACCCGTCCCGAGCAGCAAGGGAGGTGCCGGCAATGCCGGACCAGATTCGGGGGCGTTCCCGGCTTTTGGCTGACGTCGCGTGACGTCGGCAAAAGCCAAAGAATCTCGGGAACGCCCCCGAATCTGGTCCGGCATTGACGGACAGGCCCATCGTCCAATGGCTATGCTCCATTTATGGAGCTAGCCAATAAATGACGGGGGCCGTTCCAAACCACACTACAGTTCTCATTAGGTTTTCGCCTGCGCGAAAAAGATGCGCAGAGCGCATCTTTTCGCCAGGCAAAACCTAAAAAGGGCTTCATTTCTGCTTTGCTGACTGCTGAATGCTTATAATTCAATACAGGTGTTTACATTTTGTTACGTGTTGCAAAATAAAAAAACATACTTTCCTTTCACATTCCCTGTACTTCAGCAGGATTGTCCCATAATTCACACAAAAAACTCTTCTCACTTTAGTCCGGGAAACCCAAGTAAACCCCATTCCCCATTTTAAAAGAATAACCAGCAATTGGACATTTGACCTCCGAAGCAAATGTGACAAGATAAACACAGAATTTGAAAACCTCTTCATTTACTGCTCTTACTTTCCAGACACACCAAAAATAGGCTTGCGACCCACAGTTTGGAAATGCAGCAACTAATCCATGGAAGAGTGTAGCAAACCAAGTAATGCACAAATGGCATGTCTCCAAACGTTGTCATTCAAAGTATTCAACAGAGACAAATGTGTTGCTGGAAGCAAGCTGCATGCACCAATGCACAACCCACAATTCCTCCCATCCCCTTTACCCGGGTATACAAGATGCGTAGGAATTTCTGATGGCTAACTTGCAGAGTTCTTGAGGATTGGTTTGGTGATACTGCCTCGAATAGAATAAGAAAGGGTCTTTGCCTTGGACAGTAGGCCATGTCATAGGTAACATGACACTGGAGTTGTGAAGTGACGATTTGTGGATAAACACCAGGTTAACCCCTTCACTGCTGGCCCGTTTCCGCCCCTGTGCTGTAAACAAATGAACAGGGGCGGGCCATGACGAACCCCAGCCGTCATCAGCACACGAGCACCGTAGTGCATGACGGCTGGGGTTCGTCATCAGCATGCATGCAAGGGGTTAAGGTTTCATTTAACATTGTTTCAATCTGGCTCATTAAAAGACTGAGGCAGAAAGCTCTCAATAGTGAAACTTCATGAGCAAGTTGCCGTGTGACCCTATTGAGTAACAATGTTGATAACATCAAAGGTGCAGTTGGATTCAGAATGACACTTTCCACGTGGGGCCTTGAAGAATGCTGGTCTTTGCTGTTCTGAGTGAAACCGCTATATTTATGATGTACAAAACAGACTTCAAAGGTCCTAGCTAATAGTGAAAGAATATTGTTAATTTTCCTACCAGTTCTGGAGAATGTTTTTATTTTGCTGTTTTATATTCTTTAACTTGAAATTGATAGGACCTTTCATCCATTTTACTGTCTTTTATTTTAGCTGTGCACATTGAGAAGATCACACTGAAAGGAGTGCATAAGAGAAGAATTGAAAAAAGTGTGGAGTACACCTTCAATGTAAGTAGTTTACATCCCTTTTTTTATTTTGTAAATCTGTTGGTTGAATTTTTCACCTGTTATAGATCAATAACAGTTACATAATCTACTGTTGTATTAGCGTAGTCTTTCTAATATACTTTTTTCCCAATATAGTTTTATTAAATTGTCAAACGCAAGCATACGACAGGTGATCAAATGCAAAATCAAAAAGATTGAGACTGAGTAGTCTGGCTGGGGTGTAGGGCTGGGACAGTGTGAGCAGTCATGGGAGTAGGCCATGGCTACCAGGCACACCTGCATAAGGAACATATAAAGCCCCGAAAGGCATCATCCTTGAAATCTGAAAATGTGGAACCCAGGCAGACCTTAACCCTTTATCTTACAATTGTATGCCTAAATGCACTAATTATGGGACAGTCTGAAAAGGTGGAGTATGAAATGAGTACTCAATGTTACCCTGCCGAAGTAAACACCTTCTTGCTCATACTTCCCCAAGTAAGGTGTCACCTTTGCTGCCTACTCACGTGTTAGACAAGGATAACTGACGATCTCTTTGGCGTTTTGCGCAGTCCATCTGAGCGTCATGTTTAATGTCAAGAGGATGAGTACGACAAGGACTGATGATATGATCAGGGGTACTGCACTTCTCCAGAATAATTCCACCAGCAATATCAGGAAGAAATTATCTTCATTCCACACTAGATTCTGACCTGCAGTTCATGTTCACTGATTACTGAAGGCTTTTCCCTCCGTTGCCTTCCGCTAGACGGACTTCTCCATCTGCAAAGTCTCCGCCTGTGCAGCCATAAACTTCACAAATTCCACGGCTTATGCCTCCATCGGTTGCATTTTGTATTTGTTTTTTACTCACCCTGCTCTCTTGTACTTGGGCAATTCCGCCCTGAAAACCACTCGTGTCAGCTACCCCCAGCGCAGCGGATCTTAGCGCTGCTGCGGGTTCAAAACCTCTTTTGCCGCCATTCCCCATGAGACCATAGGCCACGCCCACTGCCGTGATGTCACGCCCCCTTTCACCTGGCATCTACATAAGTTGCGCTGACTTCTAGTGCGCCGTAGAGGTAACTTGCTCCTGAGGCGGAAGCCGGGAGAAAACGCTCGAATATTTTAAAACTTGCATTTTGTATTTGTTTTTTACTCACCCTGCTCTCTTGTACTTGGGCAATTTACACCCTGAAAACCACTCGTGTCAGCTACCACGGCGCAGCAGATCTTAGCGCTGCTGCGGGTTCAAAACTTCTATCGCCGTCATTCCCCACGAGACCATAGGTCACGCCCACTGCCGTGAGGCCACGCCCCACTCCCCATAACTATGTGCATTCCCCGTGCGCGCAGCGGGCGCGGCGCCAGCGCGCCCGGCCGGGACCAGGGGCCACGCACCCTGCTCCTGCTCTTACTTTTACCTCAGCTCAGTTGCTTTCTTTTAATGCCATTCAGTCCATCGCCCCCTCCCTGCTTCAGTGCACAGTCGCCCTGGGGATCTGTCCCTTCGCCCCCCTCGTCTGGATCTACGCTATTCACTCACTGGTTACACGTCCCTCCCCCTCCCCTATCCAAGAATATTTTGGCTCTCAATTGGAATCGGGTTTATCTCAACTCTCTCTGTGCTTCTCTCGCTTCCTCTCCCCCCGATCTTTTTAACCTTTCCCTTGATCTTAAAGTAGACGCCGTGAATCACTGGCTGTCCTTCTTGTGACCTGGTTGCCCCCTCAGGAAAGTCCAGGCTTGCCGCCCCCATGATGCCCAAAAGTGGTTTACGGACGGGCTGAAAATTCTTAAACTGGACCTTAGGTGCTCTGAACGCCATTGGAGGCACAACTACTGTCCTCTCTTGCGAGCCAAATACAAGTCTCTTCTAGCTAACTACAAGAGGGCTATCCTCTCAGCTAAAACCACTTACTTCTCGGAGAAAATCACCTCATCAGCCAATAAACCCAAAGAGATTTTCTCCATAGTTCACAACTTAGTTGCTTCTGACAGGGCCAACCCGAACCTCATCCCCTCCCAAGCTCTCGGTTTGTCCCTGAATGATTTTTTTTTTTTTAGAGAAGATCGCTAAGATCAAATCTAACATCCCTTCAGCATCTTCGCCACCCCCCTCCCCATCTCTCCCTCCACCCTCTTCTTCCCTTGACCAGTTCCCCCCCCATCTCTCTGGACTCCTTTCTTGCTCTACTCCGGAAAGTGAAGTCAGGCTCCCCGGCCGACTCTGTTCCAGCTCGCATTCTGAGAGAGCTCTTCACTCACTGCCCTGATCACCCCCCTTCTCTTCTTAATGCCTCTATCTCCTCAGGCCTAGTCCCGAAATCCTCTAAATCGGCCATAGTTCTCCCCATTTAAAAAAAGCCCGGCTTAGATGCCTCCCTCTCGTCCATCTTTAGACCCATTTCCCATTTCCATACCTTGGGAAGATCTTAGAGTTATATTACAACCTGTCTCTCCACTTTCATTGAGGACAACCACCTTCTGGCCTCCCACCAAGCGGGATTCCGCCCGCCCTACTCTACTGAGTCAGTGGTCGTGTCCGTTCTAGACGAGCTAAAGAGCAAGGCTGATTCCAACCTACCCCAAGCCTTGGTGCTCCTTGATTTGTCCGCTGCGTTTGACACGGTCGACCACTCCATGCTTCTCGGCCGTGTCCGCGCAGCGGGCGTTCGGGGCACTGCCCTCTCCTGGCTCGCCTCCTTTCTTCAAGAACGGACTCAGGCGGTTCATCTTTCCGGTTTCATTGCCCCCACCCGCTTGGTTCCATGCGGGGTCCCCCAAGGTTCCTCCCTGTCCCCTCTTCTTTTTAATCTTTACATCCACCCCCTCATTCTTTCTCTTCTTGACATGGGGGTTCTCCGTGTATAATTATGCGAACGACCTCCAGTTAGTATTTGATCTTTCCTCTCCTTTGGACTCCCTACCTACATTCCACTCTACCCTAGCTTTCATCTCAGAGTGGATGAACCACAACCAACTTAAACTCAATCTGGACAAGACTGAGTTTGTCCTGACTGGCCCTACCACCTCCCCCTGGTCTGCCGCCTTTTGGCCCTCCACCTTTGGCCCCCCGCCCATACCAGCGGCCTCTGCAAAGACCTTGGGCATTAAAGTCAGTCGGGACCTCTCCATGCATGCCCAGATTAGTTCAGTTGTCTCCTCCTGCTTTCTTTTTCCTCCGGATTATTCGGAAAGTGTCCCGTTTCTTTTCTTCCAACGCTCTTAAACTTATTATTTTGGCAATGATTCTTTCTCGTCTTGATTACGGGAATAGCCGCTACGTGGGCATCCCTGCCTACGAACTACGCAGTCTTCAGGCCTCCTGTCTTATCCTTCACCTTCCCAAGTCCCTCCACATCACTCCTGTTTTGAAATCCCTTCATTGGCTTCCCATCTGCCAGAGATCCCTCTTCAAGATGGGTTGTCTGGCCTTCATGGCTCGTGCCCGTACTGCCCCGGCTTTCATTAATTCCCTCATTGTTCCCTACACTCCCAACCGTGCCCTCCGTTCCTCCAATCAGGCCCTTCTTAATGTTCCGCGCTTCTGCAGATCCAAAACTGGAGGCACCAGATTCTCTGTATTAGCCCCTCTCTTCTGGAACAGTCTTCCACTGTCCATTAGATCCATTCCAGTCTACCTACAATTTCGCAAGGCCCTTAAGACCTTCCTGTTCTCCCAAGCGTACTCCTGCTGATCTCCTCTCGGTAGAATCCCTTACATCTCAGCCCTCTACTTCAGCGCCAGGAAGCCGCTTGGTCACAGTGCGCTCTATTAAGAATTTTTAACTTAAAAAAAAACGTACAAAATCGGTACGGCACATTCTGCAAACGGCACCTCTTAAGGATCCTACATCTTCTGATGACAGAGGGTGAGCTTCATGAAGTTCATACTGAATGTGATGATCTTTTACCAACGCCATCAACTCAAACGCCACCTGATGCAGATTTTTTCCTCTCGAGGATATAGGGGGGCTTCCATATAATCTTGATAGAGCAGCTAGAAGGTTCAAACTTCCCATGCCTACAAAACAGACTTTTCTTTATGATTTTGAGGAGCCCTTTTCAAAGAAAATTAGGGCTATACCTTTTGTCTATCACATCTGGGGTGAGGGCATAAAGGAGATGAAAAATCCAGCCACAATTGCTGCGGTGTTGCAACTCCTGGATAAAAAGTACAAGAGCCCCGAAGATGCTCCTGCAGGTCTCGTAAGGTGCCCCAAACCAGATTTCCTAAATACACGAGTGACCCAGCACCGGTTTAAAAACCTTTCACCACTAATTTCAGCGCCTCCAGACAAAGAGGGTAGGCACATTATTAACATTGGGAAAACATTTTTCTTCAATATCCGCTCTTGCAGTTAGGGTGACAAACTCTTTGGCTGTTCTCGGGCGATACGATTGCCGGATGCGGTCGTACATCACTCCATACGCAGACAAACTTCCCAAGAACGTAAAATCTGAAGCCAAGAAAGCCTTGCAGGAGAGGGAGTGCACATCATCTGAAATTGATTGCGCCATGGACATTGCCACTACTAGTTTCCGACTACTAGCAGGAGCGGCAATGTTAAGAGGAGTGCGCTGACTCAAGGTCATCTTTCAGTTTAGAGGTTCAAAATAATATCTTAGACCTTCCTTACAATGGCGAAGACCTTATCAGTAAACATGTCAGTGTGCCTTCCAGGACATCAAAAGAGACTCTGACATGGCCAAATCATGGGGTGACCCTGCAATACAGAAAAATTCCCCTTTGTGGAACTCTGAGGAAGAGGAGAACCCTACTGTAGAGGAGGCTGCCAGCAGTATTGCGAAACCATATATTCATCATCCTCTAAGCAGTTTCGTCCCCAATATCAACAAAGGCCACCACAAGCGTCCTATAATAGAAACCTTCCAAGGGGAAAAATTGTGATGACACTGAAAGGCCGCCGGCCGCCATCAATTACCAGTTACAAGCACCGGCTACTCCCCTGCTTTCTCTATCCCATCTCAGAGGGAGAATAACCAATCCCCTTTAACACTGGCAAGAAATAACTGACCTTCAATTCGGCCATACATTTGAATTCATCCCAAAAAACTCCTACAACCTCACCCCAGGCATCCATGCAAAACATTGCTACTCAATTTGGAGGGCAAAAACATGTTAACAAAAGAAGTAATAGTTGTGTAGCTCAGAAATGAAGAGATTTCTATTCCTGGTTCTTATTGGTCTTTAAGAAGTCAAGAGTGGTGACCGATCTGAGAAACCTGAAAACCTATCTCAGGAAACAGTAATTATGTATGGCAACACTGCAGCTCCTGAACCAAGGAGACTGTCGACCCTCAATTTCCAAGAAGCATATTCTCATGTCCATTACCAGTTCAAGGTGCTCCCCAATCGGCCTAAAATCTGTGCCTCGCGTTTTCAAAAAGTGCTGGCACCTGTAGCAGCCATTCTGAGACTACACAAACATCAAGTGCTACCATTTCTCAATGACTGGTTGGTCAGGGCACCTTCCAGTCAGGCTGCACAGACGTCAAAAGCTGCCTACACAAACCTATTCAATGAGCTGGTCCTCACACTGCATCCACAAAAGCCAGTTCTTCACCCATCACAACTGATAACATTTAAAGGAGGCCACACTATGCACACTGCTCAGCAAAGAACACCCCATCCAAGTGTCTCTGGGCATGTTCAGTGCACTAATCTGGTGGACTCTGCAGGCACATCTGTCAGTCTGTCTGCATTTCCTAACTATGGCTCTTCCTTTAGTCATTACCACTGACCTGTCCGTAGAGGAGTGGGTAACTGATCTCCTGAAACTACAGATCAGCTGCAAAGTGCAACCTCCTCTACATCTCCACATCAATCTACTTGAACTCCAGGCAGTGCATCTAGCCTTGCAGGCTTCGCTTCTCCGATTAAGGCATTCTGTCGTGCTAATCTACATGGACAATGACCACAATGCACTACATAAACACAAGTTGGCACAAGATCTCACCTGCTCTTCCAAGAAGCACAAGCTATGCGAGTGTTGTCCATCCATCACAGGGTGCATCTACGAGCAGAACCGGTCCCCGGCAAACAAAATACCATAGCGGACACTCCGCAGACTGAGTACCTCTTGCCATGCGTGGGAAATCAAGGGATCCTACACCACCTTTCTCAAGTGTGGCAAACCGAATCTGGACTTTTTTGCAACTCTGAAGAACCGGAAATGCCAGTTTCACTCAAGCTGGCATCCTCACCCGGGGTCGTGGTGGAATGCATTTTCGATTGCATGATCTGGAATCTTTACCTACACCTTTGCTCCGATTCATCTCCTCCCGAGAGTCCTCATGAAGCTCAGTCTAACCATGCAGGATCATTCTCATAGCTCCAATGTGGCCACACCAGCTTTGGTTCACTGATTTACTCCTCCTCTCAGAAAAGTGTCACATCCGGCTGAAGTAGTTACCTTCTTTCCTATCAGCAAGCCAGGGCCAAGTACTGCACCGAAATCCCCAGTCACTTTACTTGTCAGCCTGGCTCTTTAATTCAACGAATTTGTACATCTAAATATTCCACCAGACTGCAGGAACATCGTAGCCAGCGCTCGCGCAGACAGTACAAATAAAACCTGCTGCTTCAAGTGGAAAAGATTGTGCATATGGTGCCCAAGGAGTTTCCTCTTTGCCAGAAGAAATCCTTCCATATGGTCTGCATCTGGCATAATATGGATGGCTAATACATCCATTAAGATCCATGTAGCAGCAATTTCTCGCTTCAGGCGATTCACCACATCACCTTCATTATGGTCTACCAGACTACTTGAACAATTCCTCAAAGGATTGTTCAGGGTCTTCCAAGTGAGGTCTCCTCCTCCCCTTTGGCAACCCAACCATGTACTGTTGCAGCTTCTGAAAGACATTTTTTTAGCCCATCCACAGAGCAGATTTTAAATTCCTATCCTGGAAGATAGCTCTCCTCTTGGCATTAATCTCTGTCAGAAGAGTTGGCGAGATACAGACTCTCCCCATTCAGGAATCGTTCCTCCAATTTAGGGATGATAGGGTAATTCTTTGCACGTACTCTAAGTATATTCCTAAAGTTCCATCCGACTTTCACCTCAATTAACACGTACTTCTGAGCCCCTTTTTTCCAGACCCTAAGACGCTAGCTAAAAGAGCATTCATCGCTTTAGACCTCCAAAGATGCTTAAAGTTCTACTTGGAGAAGACTAAGCTTTCTCAAATCCTATCAACTATTCCTAACTTACAGGGCTCCCAGAAAGACTATCTTCCCTCAAAGCAGAGCATTGGTAGATGGATATCCAGCGCCAATTAATTCTGTCACCAGAAACCAGGCAGATCATTCCGCACATCGCTGTTTGCTCATTCTACAAGAACTATGCCTAGTTCAGTGGTGAAATTTGCTGGTGTGTCACTTTAAGAAATTTGCTGGGCAGCGACCTGGAAGAGTAGCCACATTGTAACACAGAGCTAATGCTTGTAATCGGCAGTTCACAGCGATGCAGCAGTGTGCCAAGAGGTGTTGACATCCTTTCCAATGAAGGCACGCCATCTCCTTTCCAGCCAGCGGCTTATGTGTTAAGCATCTTTTGCTTGGAAGTTGTGTTTCTAGAATGGTATTTATCTATATTTTTATGTATAGATATATACACGTATGTTTCTTTTCATGTATGTGTTAGATTTTGTGGGAAAATGTGCTTCTCAGCTGTGTAATCGGATTAGAGCATGTGAAAGATTCCAATAAAGTTACAGGTAAGGAACTTATTTCCTTCCTAGGAATAGAGCTTCTGCTCCAAAGTAGTAACCCAGATGATGTTTTAGCAACTGAAGAACTAAAATTATCATCAAATCACTTTGAAAAGCACATCTGCTCCTAAGTAGAAAGCTCTAGCTTGATGACCGTGCAGAGCTTTTTTGTATTCTTCATTGTGAACCGCCAGGCATGACTACTATACCCAGACGCTACAGTGCTCACTGCCACTGGAACCAAGTGGCATCTAACTGAAAAGACCCAGATAGGTCTTGGGTCACTTTTAGAGAGGGCCTTGCTCAGCAGTTCGGGCTGGACTATTTCTGCAGCACCAAGGCTGATTTGCATATTGCTGGGGTCTAATCTGAGGTGGCATGAAAAACAAAATGATGGACTTGGATGCGGCCCAGAATAAATCTGAGATTATGTATTTTATGATGATCTGGTCTGTTTCCACATTGTCTTTTTTTTTAAAGTGATCTAGACATAACACCTTTTTGTTAACTTACTATTTCTGTTTTTAGGTGACCTGGTCAGATTGTTCTGTCACATCTGTAAGAAAATCGCATCAAGATCTACAGAAATTTCTGCTAATGGTATGTTCAATTTTGAGGTGAAGTCTATGGTGCCACACTACTGTCCCCCAAATAGTGATGAGTGTTCAGATTGGTTGTGATTTTTCTGCTTTTCTGCTTTCCTTGACTGTCTTTTATTAAAGGTATTTGCTTTAATGTTGGAAACCTGTTTTTTACATAAATTATAGATACTTTTTGTCTAAGGAGTACCTGCATTTTTTTTAGACCTGCGATTCATAGACTGTCCAAATACTTCCTACACTGTTTTTAAATAAGCATGGGTTACTCCCAACTGGTCTACTGCAAACTGCTCTAAATGAGGACGTTTAACTCCATTGGAACAGGCGTCCCGTTTCTTGCTTTTCTTTTTGCGCCTATGCTTCGCTCTGATTTACTAATCAATTGAATCTTTTTTTGTCAGATGTGTGGAATGTCTTCATATAAAATTCAGCTTCTCCCTTTTATGAGCTGAGTTTGAAGACAGCCTTTTTAGGTTGAGCCTAGCGCATCGCGCATGCTCTGCAAGGAATAGTGTAGCTGGTATATGTAGTGCAAGGACCTCCTATCTTTTCTATAGGCTTTTAGTTCCCGTCTTAAAGGCTTTTATCTGGTGGATATTAAACATCCAACTTCTGCATCCCTTAGTGAATTCCTGGAAATTCTCATTTTTTTTTTTTAACAGCTCCTATTTGTAATTTTATAGTGCAGAGTGATGAAAAAAAATGACATCATCCGTTCACACTTGGCGTAGGGCATCGCTACGGGCACCGCTACGGGCACTTATCACATAGCAAACTAGGATCTTATTAGAAAACATTCAGTTACACACCACCATGGCTTTTGAGCACTGTTTCAAGTACACTATAGAGTTGAGATGTCATAAAGGAGGCGGTTAATTCAGTGCCATGCCACCTGCAAACTAGCATATCAGTTAACAGCTTAGAGGACATCGACTTCCTAGCCATCTGTCACGTCCTCAGGTCAGGCTTAGCCTGACATTATATACTGAGGTACACCATTCTTTTTAGGTCTCACCTGAGTCAGCGCATGCGCTGCTCTGGCCGAGACATTTAGTTAGTGGACTTTTAAAAGTCCGACCACAGCTTTTGCAGGCCTCAAGTGGGCTGTCGTGGGCGAGCACGCGCGAAGCCACCATCTGGCTTTCCTCTCGCTTGCTCACCCAAGCGCCTCACTCCACCCCTCCCCCCACCACAGAGCGCGTCTCGCGGCCGAACGTCTTGTTTTCCCTTTCTGTCTGCAACTCTTTTCTGCTCCTGCCACTTAAACAGATTCCATCTCAACTCCAGGTCTAAACCGGGCAGTCTCCTCCCATCGCTGGCATTTTCACATTTTTCTCGCATCTTGCTGTGCAGGCCCCCCCTTTTACTGCGAGGATGGTCTGCTTTCCCACTCCTCCTGCAAGATCACTCCCAGCCGTGTTTGCTTTTCTGGGTACTGGCCATTAATACGCGCTTGCATACACCACACTATTGTGGGACATCCAGTGGAACACACCATGAAACGATCCAAATGAACATGCACCGAACAAGTGACTGAAATCCCGTTGGGTTGCTGTTGCGGTTTCAGACCACCCCTTGAGCGGCTGTTGATCGTTCATTTCCACTGATTATGCCCGGGTGGAGGGAGAGAGTAGGGGGTGTGGTAGGTGCCTGTCTGAGGGTTGGCTCTGATGAGCCTCTGTATCCTGCAATAACATTGCGGCGCCTTGTTTGCCCAATTCCTCGAGCACTACAGACACATCACCTTAATTTAGCAGAGCCACAAAGTCCTTTATTTGCCAACGGGGCAGTTTGACGCGAGGTCGAGAGTTGAAGGGTGCTAGTTCCTCGAATAGCTGGCAGGTTATTTGATTTTCAGCAGCTACTTGTGTGATGAACAGGTAGTTCACCCCGTCATCTTCGCAAGTAAACTGCGAACACATAACTGTGTGAAGACGAGGCTCCTTAGCCCCAAAAGTGACATTCTATCTCCTAAACAACTTCTTCACTGCTTCGTGTTGCAACCTAAATACATACTGTTTCTCACACGTCAAAGAGACAAAACGTAAACGAGCCGGTTTCATTCTGCGAGAAAGGTGAAATTTGTTTGTGATGCAATACACCCCCAGTATGTATATGTGTGTGTGTGTGTGTGTGTGTGTGTGTGTGTGGAGGCAGAGAAGGAAGTAAAAGATAATAAATCAGTTGTTAACCTCTCGAGTGTGGATTTAACCAAGGCAGAAGAACCATTGCTCTCCCTTGGTTTGAATTATTGTCCAGCACAAGCCTTCAACTACGCTACAGCCTGGAATGATATCTATTGTTTTATTAGGAAATTGAAACTAAAGAAATTCTTTGCCCTTCAACAACTTAAGTCCAACAAAGACATTACCAACTCAAGCAATGCAGATTTATCCACAGACAATGCAAATATTATGGCAGCTGATGTTCCCATGATGTTAGCACTGAATGATCTTGCTAATACTACAGATTTTCAACTCACAGATGGTGAAAGTGACCTTAATACTCAGACCAGACTAAGCAAAATCAATATATTGCAAAACGCGCAGGTATTACTCCCTTCAAAAACAAGTCCAAATTTATTCCATTAATGGCCAAAGATGCAGTGGACACTTTTCATGACAGTATTGTCTCGGAGATTAAGCAGTTATATATTAGATCCTGCAATCAGCGTAGAAAAAAATTTGATAGACACGCTAACTATCATAAACTTATGAAAAAGTTGCGGGACAACCCAGAGATAGTTGTAAAAACTGCGGACAAAGGCAGGAACTTGGTTATCTGGCCTAAAGTGGAATATATAACCGAAGCAAATAGACAATTACAAGATGTGTCGTGTTATGTTAAATCCAGCAACAAAGAGTATATGACTGCCAAAGCCAATCTAGAAAAGCTTCTGCATAAATGTCGGCGAGAGGGTCTCATTTCAGGGGAAGAGTTTCAATTTATGTTTAAAGAATTCCAGGTCCTCCCGTCATTTTACCTTATTCCCAAAATCCATAAATGTGTGGTGCCCATCCCAGGCAGACCAATCATCTCCGCAATTAATAGTATGAGTGAGGGGGTGGGTCAATATATTTATTTTTTTACAAAGCCTGGTTAAGGATTTGCCTAGCTATGTCAGACATGGGTGACTTCCTGGACAAGATCGAAAATCTGGAATGGCAGGAGGACATGCTATTAATAACATTGGATGTAGAGGGGCGTGGCCAGCAGCATGGCCGACTAGACGTGCCTGAGAGGAGCTCCGGCCGAGCCAAACATCGATCCGACGTTACATATCCCCCACACTCTTGAAAAGACACCACACGGATGTCCTGACACCCAAGTACCTGCTGCGAGCTGCTACAGCGGTGATCCGACGCCGAAATCGCCGGGGTGCCGGGGAAGAAGAAAGTTCCGGCGATCTCCCAGCGTCCATGATGGCGGCCGAGGCGCTCGGCGAATGAGGTGGGCGCCCCCACTCCCGGCGGCCCCCGGAGCGGGTGATTCTGGCAGACGGTGGCTCCGCGACCTGCAGGGCCGTTTGACCGGCCCGCACAGTCTCCCCGGGAAGCAGCAGCAGTCGGACCGCGGTGCCCGCCGGCCGCCTGACCCTAAGATGGCGGCCGGAGTCAATTGCGGAGACTGGTGACGGCGAGGTGCCCCCCGCGGCCCCCACCTGAGACGGGGTGCGACCAGGCCCTACGGCAGAGGCGGCGGAGGTGCAATAGGGATAGTTGCGGCGCCGGGAGCGGGACACGACACTTCACACGGCGGCCGCCTTCACCAACATGGCGGCCGCGGGGTGGGAGCGCTGGGGGGACGGCGGAGCATCGGAAGGCCGCAGTGGAGTGTGAAAGCCTGCCAGACCTCGAGGTGTTGGAAGCCCCCAAGTCTACAGGGGGGCGGAGCGGGCTGACTGAGGACTTGCTGCCCGCCTCACGTGTGCCACCACAGGGGGTCCGGGATCCAGGGGTTCTCGGTGAGGACTGCATGAAATCACCGGCGGCGGTGGGCCCCCCCCCCCCTCCAGGCCGGATAGCGAACGGATCCTGCACAGTGGTGGTGGGGACACTGACATAACCCGCCCGAGGGACGCAGGAGGTAGGCGGCCCCCCATAAACTGCGACTGTCCCAGACGCACGAACGTTGCCGTCCCTACACGGTGGAAGAGGACAATACGAGGGGACCCCTCCACCGGGCTGTGCAACCATGGGAAGGAAAGACGTGGTGCCCAAGACCACGAAACAGGGCCCGATGGACAACTTTGCGGCCCCGCGTCCGACGGTGGAACAGCAGTCCATACAGCCGGGCGCCCGCAATGACACGGCCATGGTGCTGGAGGCCATACAGGCGTCCAGAACGGACATCCAAGCAACGCGGGCAGCTTTGGAAACCAAGATTGGTGAGGTAGGGTCCGAGGTAACGCTACTGCGCCAGGACTTCAGAAACTTGGCAGAAAGGGTCACGACGGCCGAAGCGAAACTGACCGACAACGAGGAATCGATCACGTCTCTCAAGAAAGACATGGCGGAGCTGCAGGCCTCTCACCGTCAATTACTCTGGAAAGTTGATGACGCCGAAAATAGGTCAAGGCGGAACAACCTACGCTTTGTGGGCTTTAGGGAAGGAATTGAGGAAAAGAGCATGACCGTCTTCCTTCTCGACTGGCTGAAAACCACCTTTCCGACGGCACGGTTCTCCCCGTGCTTCATCATCGAGAGGGCACATAGGGCACTCCTGGCCAGACCGCCGGAGGGTGCCCGACCGAGACCGGTGATAGCGCGGTTCCTAAACTTCGCAGATCGTGATCTGATCCTGCGTGAAGCCAGGAAGATGGGAGAGATCCGCTTTGAAAATACTACCATAATGATCTTCCCGGACTACAGCCAGGAGGTCTCGAAACAGCGCCGCTCCTTCGACGCCGTGAAGGCAAAACTGAGGTCTCTAAAAATTCAATACATGCTCCTATTCCCGGCCAAACTCAAGGTCATCTATCAGGACAAATCCGTTTTCTTTGCCCACCCGGACGATGCGTGGCTGTGGCTTGAGGAGAGACCCATCCTGAATAGCAGAGAGGCAGCGGGCCGTGAGGCACAGGACAGGCTGCTGCGAGAACGACCGAGATGGGAGAGACCGAAGCCTCAGAGACGGAGAACGCAAAAGGCTCAGCAGAAGGCACCGGCAACACCACATAGGCCGGGGGGCGCGAAGGACGGGGGAAGGGGCAGATCGACGTCCCCGGGCGGCGCCTCGGTGGCGGGCTCGAGATTCAGTAGCCTGAGAAATGGAATCCGCTCAGAAGAAGAAGACATGGAGGAATCGGAGAGCAGAGCGTCCGGTGCAGAGGAGGAGGACAGCAGAAGTGATTCGTTACACCCGCTGGCTAAAGAAATACAGCAGCTGGAACAAGGCTCTACAGGTCAAGGGACTCATGTGGACACGCAAGACTCATTTTCATGAACAATGGTGCATTGAGGTGGGGAAGAGATGGCGGCTCGGCGATGCAGAGCAAGCAAGTTGGCACACACCCCCCCCCTATTGTCCTTTGTGTTTTTAGTGCTGGTTATTGGTTAATTCGGGTGGGATGTGTGGGAGGGCGACAGGCCTTCTCCCGTGGATAGTTCACTCCCGTATGGGGCTGCGACTGGAAGGGGAGGGAGGTGGGGAGGGGGAGGGGGGGGGCAGGCGGGATTACCTTTTACCTCATGTTGGGGTTGTTGAGGGGTTCGGGGGGAGGGGGGAGTTCAGCAGAGATCAGCAGGGCTGTGCCAGCCCACACCTGAGGTCTATCCTACTCGAAGGCCCCGCTTGGGGGGGACGATGCGAAGCAAGATGGCAAGTCCACTAGATATGCCACACAGCACTGACCCAGGGGTCAAGGTGCTAACATGGAACGTGAACGGCTTAGGGTCCAAAATCAAGAGAGGTCTGGTTACAGCCTACCTCAAGAGACTGACACCTGATATTATCCTCCTCCAGGAAACCCACCTAAAGGGGAATCACTGCGCATTCATAGCAAGGGGGCGATACACGGTACTGGCGCATGCAGGCTACACAACGGACTCCAGGGGGGTTGCGATTCTCATACATAAAGCTCTGCCATTTACGATCACACGCACCTGGCTAGACCCGCAGGGTACTTATGTGGGGGTTCAGGGGATGTGGAAAAGGCGCAGATATACGCTACTGTCAGTGTACGCCCCACCCAAGTTACAGGCACGCACACTAAAGGCTGTCTCCGCCATACTGCTGGACACGGCTGATACCACGCAAGTAGTGGGAGGGGACTTCAATGATGTGATGTGCGCCATGCGAGACAGATCGGGGTCACCACGCACAGGGGGGCACATGACAGCCTTAGCACGGCTCATGAACACCATAGGCCTCACTGACATGTGGAGATGGCTTCACCCCACACAAGAGACATATTCATTCTACTCCGGGGCACACAAGGTCTTCTCCAGGTTAGACTATGTTTTTGTATCCCGGCAGGAGATTGCGGCGGGCGACCTAGCGGAATACAAGGCGAGAGGGATCTCCGATCACTCCCCGCTGTACGTCCACTTGGGGCGAATGAAGGGAGTCAGGAGGCCGCAATGGCGGTTGACGGCATGGGACATCCAAACGCCGGAAATACTCGGGGGTGTACGGGCGGACATTAGGGTCTACATGGCTGAGAACGAGGGTTCTGTAGAATCCGGCGCTACCCTCTGGGAGGCGATGAAACCAGTGCTCCGTGACCGCATTCAGAGTAGGCTGGGGGAGGTCAGGCGTGCACAACAGGGTAAGATAGCGAGTGAGGAGGCGAGTGTCCTGGCCCTGGAAACGGAATACCTCCAGCAGAAGGAAGAGGTGCGCCTTAGACGGCTGCTGGACGCGCAGAGGCACTATAGGGAGTTGGCCACAGACGAAGCACGCACCCAGGCTTTGGCGACTCTCCACAGGCTATACGATGTGGGCGACAAGTCGGGCAAACTTTTGGCATGGCTGAGCAGGAAGGAGCGAACGTTGCGCTGGGTGGATCAAGTCCAGCTGACTGGGGACAAGAGGGTGACCACTGATGAGGGTATAGCGGAAGCCTTTGCATCCTACTATGAGGACTTCTACAGGGCCAGGGACCTGGGGGACAGTGCGGACGCCCAACATTACATGGGCGACATGGAGGTGCCTACCCTGTCCACAGACGCTAGTGACATCTTAGAGGCAGACTTAACCCTCGAGGAGCTATCGGAGGCCATAGCGGCAATGAAGCCGGGGAAGGCTCCGGGGCCAAATGGCTTCCCGGCGGAATTCTTTAAACGGACTGCGGACTTACTGCAGCGGCACATGAAGGACCTCTTTACCGACTCATACCAGTCGGGGAGCCTCCCTCCGGACCTGGACCTGGCTACCATTGTGCCAATCTACAAAGAGGGGAAACCTAGGGATATCTGCTCATCTTACCGCCCAATCTCATTGTTAAATATAGAGACAAAAATTCTGGCCACAGTCCTGGCTCGTCGCATGCGACAGGTCATAGTTGAGTTAGTGCATTTGGACCAGTCCGGCTTTCTCCCGGATAGGGCCACTAAACTGAACCTCCGTCGCACCCACAATTGGCTACAGGAGGTCTCCAAGAGAAGCGAACCCCATTGGTTCCTCTCCCTGGATGCGGAGAAGGCATTCGACGCAGTCCACTGGCCTTTCCTGATGGAGACCCTCCGAAGGTTTGGGTTTGGACCCAAATACTTAAAATGGGTACAGCTCCTCTACTCGGCCCCGATAGCGAGAGTACGAGTCAATGGAAGACTATCTCGCGAGTTCCCTGTCGGACGCGGCACGCGGCAGGGCTGTCCACTGTCCCCCCTCCTATTCACACTCACCATCGAAATCCTAGCGATACGAATCAGACAGAACCAAACGGTCAAGGGGTTTACGTGGGGGGGATCAGTCGACACGCAGGAAAAAATATCCCTATATGCCGACGACGTGCTACTGTTCGTGACAGACCCAGACACGACTGTCCCGGCACTATTCAGAGAGCTTGACGATTTTGGGGCGCGAGCGGGCCACAAAATAAACTGGCACAAATCAATCCTCTATGATCCACAAGGCAGGGAGAGAGGGGCCTGCTTACCAGAGTCGCTTATACATACCAAGGACGGATTCCGATACCTGGGAGTCTTCATAACATTAGATAGGGTGCGCTCCTTCACTACCAATTTATCCCGCATTATGCTGGAGGCCACGGCTGAGATGGACAGGTGGAGACAACTCCCGCTCACCTTACTAGGGCGCGCTGCACTATATAAAATGATCATCCTTCCTAAGTTCCTATACGCGCTCCAGAATGAGTACTATCCATTGCCGAATAAGACCCTGGCCACAATTCACGCTGACCTGCGAGCCTTCCTGTGGCTGGGGAAACAGCCGAGAGTGGCGCTCTCCACCCTGCAGCGACATCAATACAGTGGGGGGATCTCGCTCCCCAACCTAGAGGCCTACTACTGGGCGGAACATCTCGCCCCGATTAATGAATGGCTGCACGCCGCAGCCGACCACCCCACCTACGCTTTGGAAAGGTCCAAATGGTCAGGTAAAACTATACTACACTATCTGTATGGGGAGGCGGTGGGAAAGCAGTTTCTCCCTGCCACCAGAATTACGTTAACAGCCTGGAACAGGGCATCCAAAAGAATGGGCTGGGAGAAACGGCCCACTAGACAGACACCCCTCTGGTGCTGCAAATGGCTGGGAGAGCTCCGCAAGCTGAAAGGCTTTAGGCAGTGGGACGATATTGGCATCTCCACAGTGGGGGACGTGATAGCAAGGGGAGACCTGAAAACGTTCCAAGCACTTAAAGACGACTTTGGCCTGCACAACACCCAGTACTACAAATACGCTCAACTGAAACACGCATGGAGGGCACAAAACATTGCACTTTCGGACCTGCCTGAGTATGCTCCATTGGAGGGTAGGCTGCTGCAGGAACAGATAGGGAGGGGGGCGGTATCCCTCACATATAAAACCTTGACCAACAACATGCTAGGGGATCTGCAGGCGCTGCGGACTAAATGGGAGGTGGAGGTGGGAGAAATGGAGGATCTTGACTGGGAGCTAGCCCTCATGCATCCCCGGGAGGTGGCCATTAAATCGAGGCTCCGTCTTATTCAATTTAAGGTGCTGCACAGATCATACTTTGACAGGGTGAGGCTATTTAGGATGGGCAGAGTACCAGATACGACATGCCTTAGGTGCCGCCAGCAGAGTGCGGATTTCTTCCACATAATCTGGGGTTGTGCAGTCATTCGGGACTATTGGGAGAGTGTGTTTCTGGAACTGGGGGAGGTACTGGGAGTAGATCTTCCACGGGCCCCCAAAGTGGCACTGCTGGGCATTACCACGGAAGTTGACCTACCCCGCCCCTTGATCATCTTTCTGGTGTTAGCATTAGTGGTGGCAAAAAGGGACATCGCACGGCGTTGGGGGGCCCCAGAAAAACCAGACTTAGAGGAATGGAGGCGTGGATTGGATATGTACATGGCAGCGGAGAGAGTGACCTATAAAGCCAGGGGTTGCCCCAAAAAGTTCCGGAGGGTTTGGGCAAAGTGGAGGCACTACCACGGACTAGAATGAGACATTGTGAACTGGTACCCTGAAGCCTATGAAACCCTAGCCTGAATAGTCTAGACGCCGTAATTGCATACTTGATGACTGTATACCATGTGGCCCAGTCCCTATGTTAGGGACGGGCAGGACCGCCTGAGTGGGGGGGAGAGGGGACCGGGTAGGGGGCGATGGGAGGGAGAGGGTAGAGACCTGCTGTTCGATGGGATGTTTCTAGTTTATTGTTCCTTTTTTTCTTTCAATGGCTATTTCCAAAGCAAGAGTACTAATAAGGGGTGGTATGTCTAACAACACCAGAAAAGTTGCGGGCTGTCGGCTAGAGCGGAATGTTGAAGCTCTACCGAGTGCAGATACTTTGCATGTGTGATCCTTCTACTGCAACAATAAAAAGAATTAAAAAAAAAAAAAAAAACATTGGATGTAGAATCCTTGTATAGGACATTTGGAGGGATTAAGGGCTGCCAAACACTTTCTGGATAAAAGGCCGGCAGAACTTTATGAACACAATAAGGTTGTTCTGAACTTAATCGAATGGTGTCTTAACAACAATTACTTTGTTTGGGAAAGATGTTTGGAAGCAACAGAGGTGTGGCCATGGGATCCTGCTTCTCCCCCAGCTACGTGTGTTTACACGTGGGCTGGTGGGAGGAGCAGGTTTTAAATGCCTCACATAGAGTATGGGTTCATGAAAAAATCGTCAAGTACTTGTGATACATTGACGATATTTTTATTCTATTGCAAGGTGATGAAAGGGAAGCTCTATTTATTGAAGAGATTATTGAAAATGCTTTAAACCTCAAATTCACCTCACACATTTGTAAAGAGTCCATAGAATTTCTTGACGTTAAAATTTATGTTCATGCCAATCGTCTTGAATCCACCCTCTATAGAAAATCCACAGCGGGGAATACTACCCTTCATGCTTCCAGCCTGCACCCCAAACGTACCGTCTCCAGCATCCCCTATGGGGAAATAGTAAGACTAAAAAGAATCTGTAGTTCACCCTGTGATTTTGACAATTGCACTAAGGAAGTAAGGGTCAGACTGAAAAAACGTAGATACAGAGACAAAATCTTTAATGATGCCTTGGCCAAGGCTAGTTTAAAATCCAGAGAATGTCTGTTGTCCAGGGAAGCTGTCATTAATGACACCAATGAGGTCTCCGCTTCTACTGAAGCAGCTACCAATGAGTGCCCCAGATTTATTACTACTTAACAGTAATGAAGAAAACAAGATCAGGGGCATCATTAAAAGGAATTGGCCTATATTGCTTACTGATAATATTTTGAATTATAAACTACCAAGTCAGCCATTGGTCACATTCCGGAGAGCCAAAAATATGGGAACTGAGCTGGATACTAATAGCCCTGAACTCAAACAACAGATTTCCTGGCTACAACCGAAATCGGGGTTCAGAAAATGTTCTCATTGCAGGGCCTGCAACTTTGGCATTAATAAAACTCACTACAATATTCCATTTGATTCTGTTGAGATCCCTATCAAAGGCAATCATACTTGTAAGACCGAATTTGCGGTATATGTCTTGACGTGCACATGTAATTTAAACTACATAGGCAGTACAAAATCGCCAGTGCACGTCGGGATCCTTCAGCATATAAGAGCCATATTACATAATGATCCGGCATACCCGGTAGCGCAGCATTTTGCTCTTAAACATGATCAAGACCTGAACTGTTTGTCTTATTTTGTAATTGCTTCAGTCCCAAAACCTTGTAGAGGAGGCAACAGGGAATTATTATTGAGACAGTTGGAAACCCGATTCATCTTGGAATTTGACAGTAAGTGGCCGAACGGCCTTAATAACACAGAAGATATTCATAATTTCCTGTAAGCCTCTACTACTTTTTACTGCTAGCCCATTGAGTTTCCCTAGGCCCTCGGTTTCCTTACCCATACTTTCACTGTACAAAATTGTCATCATTGCATTATATGTATATATTTTTTCTAGTGACTTAATGTTCCGGTCATTGACCGTTCCGGGTGGACAGTCAGGTTTCCTGTTGTCCATCTGGAATCTCTGCTTCAGGGTTCTTACCTGTTCTGTACTATACTTATTTGTATATAAGTGTTGGATAGTCAGGTTCCCTGTTATCCACACTAGGATACATTTCCTCTATGCTTAGATTTAATAGTTTTCTAATATTTATATGTATTGCTTCCACTTCTCTATTCTATTTGTATCTCATGAATTGTTCATATGAGGTTTTTCCCCCTTTTTTTATACATATGATGGAATTATGAGTGTTTTTATAAATGTTTTAGACTTACCATTTAATAATGTAATCTGGCTATGGCCAAATTGTTTTAAAGGTAACACGCTAACTCATTTTCACATTGGACAGTGAGCAACCGGGTTTAGCCAGGAATCCTTGCGCAGGATAAACCATCCCTCAAGAGTAAAGTTTATTTTAATTTGACTGTGCACAATAGTATTATGATGGTGTTTTTAAATGAAGTTGTTTAATTAAGTTGAATCCAGAGAACACGTGCAGTTCAGTGCCTTTTTTTAATGAATTATGCAGTGTCCCTTATCCTAGATTAATTGATTAGTATGTGTTGATTGAATCCATGTGTTCATTGTAGGAAGGTACATCCTGACTATGGTTGCCCCCAACTTTTTGCCCTGTGTTTTAGCTGGTTGTGGACATAGTCGACCTGGGACCCTGCCAATCAGGACCCCAGGCCTACTGCTCTCTCTTTAAAATGGATTCCATGTACCCTAGGTACATTTCCAATTGGTACTGGGCCACCTTATCAGACCCTGTAACTCAGGGCATAGGTGTACCCAGGGCTGCCAGGGGCTGCAGCATGTATTATGCCACCCCTGGCTGGCCTCCCAAATTTGACACAACTGGCTGCATGACAGCTGGGGCAAAGTCGTGTAATCACCCTTTGCTGTAGGTGTAGTATACCTATACCTAACCCTAAAATGGACACACAGATTCCTATCAGTCACTCCTATGGCAGGCCTTGACAATCCTGAAGGCAGAGTGCTTGGAATCGTGTGAGGTGGTGCTCTGGCATGAGCTGAGCCTGTCTGCAGCTTGCGGAATCAAGTCCTAATAGCTGTTCCATGATATCGCATACCATATACTCTTAAGTGCATTATAATCCTCGCGGTTAAATGCTATCTTTGGTATTGCTTTATCAAAACATGTCGAGTAAGGTGTCATACGAATTGGAATACTAACCCCTCGCCAATTCTGGCGACGGGGTTAGCATTCCACCCTTCTAGAGGGACACGACATGTATGTAACTGTGAACCCCGGTTAAAGTTAACTGAAGCCTCAGCTCCACAAAATGGATGCTGCCACCACAGACACGAGTCTGACCCCCTGCAGCTGGGAGTCCTTCCAGCGAGGGGAGCCTGGACAAAGGGTTTCCTGTCAGGGGCGGTGCTAGCACCGTCCCAGACATGGTTTTGTGTATCCTGGGTAGGCAGGGCTTTACAGGAAGGTGACTGCTGAGTGGCACCCCGGTGCTCACTACGCATAGGCCGGTCTGAACCAGTTCCAGGGGCACACCAGCCCCTGGCCTGGGGAAGTCCGGCATGGCTGAGGGGTGTAACCACCCCCCACCTAGTCCCACCCATAGGCAGGACCTAGTCACCGGGTCAGCCCCCTTTTTTAGTATAAAGATGGGAGCGGGCCCCCTGTTAAAATTAGATCATCTTTGGAATCAAGATACCACTTTCTTCGAAAGGACTTCACGATTTCTTCTTCAAGATTCTCCCTTGTGGCTAAGGAGTAGTCACCCTGCATCCGCAGGCACCATCCTAAAGAACACTGCGGTCTGCTGCAAGTCCTTCATCACGAATCCGACGACCCAGCTCGACGAGACCCGGCTTCCCTGGCCCCTCTGACCTCTACTCACCTCTACAGCCCAGCTGAGAACCGTGAGTGCGACGAGACCTCAAGGGACCGACGATCGCCAAGACTGCACGACATCTTTACTGCAAGCCCACCGTGTCCTCCACTGGTGAGTGCTTTGGGGTCCGAGAAGCCCCGACCCTGCGCAGCTCCAGCACCCAAGATCAGCCCCCCTGCATCTCCACGATCTGCGTGGGGCCCTTCTGCTGTTTGCTGTGCACCGCGTTGGTTGGCTACTAGCCGGCTGGCTTGTGGCCCTCTGAACGACGCCCAACGACTTCACGACTGCTGGTCTGGTTGCTCCAGGCTGGCCTTTGCTTCCTTCTTCAAGAGAGGCACCCCGGACCCTCCTGGTCCACTCCAGACGCCATTTTAGGTCCACCGCGTGGGCTTGAATTTGCCAAGGCTTTGTTGCCCAATCCTGGGTCCAGCGACGCCGACAGCTTCTATCTTCGTGGGACAGCTCGATCCTCCATCCTGGTCGCCGACAACGCCTCCTGGTCCGTGAGATCTTCGAGTCAAGCGTCACCCACTCACCTAGTCGAGGTGGCTACCATCCGGTGCCCTCCTGGTGCCCACTGACTACTGGCTAGTAGTCTCGAACTTGGTCCCCTCTGCTTCCAGGTGTCATCTATCTTCAAGATCCAGGCTTGGATCCGACTGAACTTTCTTCACTGGTCACCGGCCAGCATCTTTTCTTCCGGCTCCTGGTCCGTCTACGAGGATTCCCGACGTCTTTTCAGACCTATGCAGCTGCAGCCCCTGGGCTAGGTATCTTCGGCATTTCGGTGCCCCAGCATAGCCTCACTATCCAAGGGTCAGAATCTACTTTCGTTTTCTCCCTACCAGGTCGGGTTCGCCCGAGAACACTAACTTTCTAATTCCTAGCTACCATAGACTTTTGTCCCGCATCTCGCGTGAGAGTGCACACACTGCACCCGAGTCCCCTAGGCCTCCTAGACATAATCTAACGATTCCCTAGTCAAGTCCTAGCGATTCCAAAAGCTATTAGTACTGTACTTACCTGCTAGGAATTTCGCATTCCACTTTCAGAGTATATGGTTTTCCGTGCCCCTCGGGCATTTGTATATACTGTGCTAACTTAAGTATTTTTTGTAAGAGTTTTGGTTTGTGCTTAGTACCCTGTCCTCATAAAGAGTACAGGGCTGTTGTGATCTTTAAATAAATAACTGTTTATTTTCATAACACTTGTGTGGTGTCCTTTCACTTGGTATTCAAGGGGTATATGTGTGGTAAACAGCTGGCTTAACGCGCCCTCTCGAGTCTTTAGCCTTAGACTGCTCGTATCCACGCTACTAGGATAGCTGGTCTATAAGGTTGACTTACAACCAATCATCAATAAGGGTTGCTGGACTGATACATAGTGTTCACTAGAATAGTGAGCACGGCATATCAGGCCACCTTCTCACATTGGTGAGCAGCGGTTGGGATTTGAGCTTGCTGTTGTTTACCACACGTATCCTAAGAATATCTTGTTGAAAGATCACATAAGTACTGTTAGTACATATAATCAAGCTTAGAATACTCTGAGTTCTACTGAACCAGCTGTTGTAGCTCCTCAAGGCTTAGCACACCTTGGCTGCAACTCTAGCAAGGGACCAGTAGGTAACACATAGTGTAGGTAGGTGCATCACTTACACCACACTAGAAGCAGTATGTCGGTCACAGGAGGAAACACTGAGTCTCCCCTTGTGTCAGTTGACCCTCCACAGGTCATCCCTTCAAAATATACTGCTCTTAGCTTCCATGAGATGAGACAAGTGTGTACTCTCAGGAAACTAAAACAGGGGTCTAACCCCACCACTTCCTTTCTGATTGGTCTCTTAGAGGCTTATGATGCCAGTAGGGCTGGTAACCCAGACCCTTCTAATCCAGATGGAAGTTTGCCCTCCTTACAGGGTCCCTTTGATATCCATCCTCTCCATGAGGCAGATGATGCTGAGGAGGAGGATGAGTTGTCTGGGGATGAGGCAGATAAGGGACAGCTAGAAGTCAGTAGACTAAGCAGGTCCAACTTAAGCAGACATGAGCTTGGTACTGGGGGACCCCTGGGCCCACTCTCAGGTCAGCTTAACATTGGGAATGGACGAGTTAGGTCTCTATCAAGAGGCTCTAGCAGATCCTTTCGAACCAATGGCTCTCTCAACTCTTCTCACAGAGGAATGTCTTCCCCTAAGAGGAGAGTGTATGAAGCTGAAGAAAGGGCAGTCAAACTGAGGATTGAAAGGGAAGAACTTGCCCTGGCCAAAGAGAGACTTGCCCTTGCTAGAGAGCAAGAATTATGTGGGCTAGTTCCCACTGGTGGCAGCAATAAACCTAGCAATAGGGAAAGGAGTTTTGATAAAAAGCACCTGAATAAGATAGTGCCCCCCTTTAGGGAAGGGGATGACATCCACAAATGGATTACTGCTTTGGAGAGAGCCTGCACTGTGCAGGGTGTTCCCCAAAGTCAGTGGGCAGCTATCTTGTGGCTCTCCTTTGATGGTAAAGGTAGAGATAAGCTCCTCACCACAAGGGTGGAGGATGCTAACAATTACCAAGTCTTGAAGAATGTACTGGTTGATGGGTTTGGTTTAACCACTGAACAATACAGGATGCTGTTCAGAGACACCCAGAAAACTCAGTCTCAAGATTGGACTGACTTTGTTGATTGTGCCACTAAGGCTTTTGAAGGCTGGCTACTGGGTAGTAAGGTTACTGATTTTAAAGGATTGTATAATCTAATTATGAGGGAGCAAATCTTAAATAATTGTCAGAACCAGCTATTACATCAGCACCTGGTAGACTCTGAGTTGACCTCTCCACAGGAATTGGGTAAGAGGGCAGACAAATGGGTCAGAACCAGGGTTAGGCCTAAAAACCAGGGTGGTGACCAGAAAAAGGAATCAACCAAGCCTCAAGAGAAGGGTGGGGATAAATCCACAGAGAAGACTTCCCAAGGGCCCCAAAATTCCAACAAGGGTGGTGGGTCCCAGAACACTCCTTCAGAACAGAAGAAACCTTATTGCCATACCTGTAAACAGGTGGGTCATTACAAAAGTGATGCCAGTTGCCCTAAAAATGGTAATAAGGGAAATACACCCCCAGGTAATACTCCTAAACCTCCTGTTACCACTAGTGGTAATCCCCCAGGTGGTGGGAGTGCCCCCAAGAATGTGGTGGGCATTACTCTGGGCCAACAGGAGGACTATGGCTTAGCCAGGTTCCCTGACCACACTCTTGTCTGTGAGACTGGCATGGGGTTTGCCAACTTCACTACTGGACCCCACATTTTGGGCAAGTATAGACAAGAAGTTTTAGTGAATGGTCAGAAAGTTGAGGCATTCAGAGACACAGGGGCCAGCCTCACCATGGTGAGTGACCATCTGGTCCCCTCTGCTCAACTGACCCCTGGTTTTACTTATCAGGTGACAGACATTCATGGAATGAAGAGAAGGCATCCCATGGCAGTAGTCAAGCTCAGCTGGGGTAATGTCACAGGGCCCATGAGAGTGGCAGTGACAGATAACCTACCTGTAGATTGCTTACTGGGGAATGACCTGGAACTCTCAGCATGGGCTGAGGTGGAACAAGAAACTCATTCCAGAATGATAGGCCTATCCAGACAGGTTAGTGGGGCAGTAATAGCTACAGCCCCAGTCCAAGCACCAGTCCTCCCTGAAAAGGTTGGAAGGGCAGTGGTAGCCACTGCCCAGGCTCAGACAGACTTTCCAGAACAGGATAGGAGGGCTGTGACAGTCACAGCCCAAACACAAACTGAGTGCCCTCCTGAAAAGGTTGGCAAGGTTGAAATGGTCTCAGCCTCTACTCAGACAGATAGTGAGGTTGTGAAGCCTGAAACAATGGATCACTCCACTCAAACAGAGAGCATTGAGGAGGAAGAAGAGTCTTCCCCCTCCCAGACACTAGGTGAGAGCCAGCCTCCTCAGGGAACTGACTCTACCCCTGTTGAAGGAACTGCCCCAGAGGTAGTCAGGCCTAGCCTGGCAGAGCCCCTGATGGCAGTGGACCCTTCCCAGGTGGGACCCAGTCTGGAGCAGGTAACCTGCACCTCTCTACCCTGCCTCAGTCAGCCCAGGGCTGAAGAGACCAGGGAGGTCAGTGGTGGACCCCAAAGGGCCCCCTGTCCAAAAGAACCCCTTAATCAGCAGATTAGGATCACTGAAGCTGGTAAACCTAGCCAAGTGAAAATAGAGCAGACTCCTGAGGGATCCCCCTTAAAAGTAGTTAGGGAACTCCCACAGCTGGACACTGTTGGGCACAGCCAAACATGGGGCCTAAAAACCCCAGACCTGACCTGTCCCTCCAGTAAGCCAAACAGAGGGACTCAGCCTCCAGCTTTAGGTAGCCAGAGGCTGACCCTGAGAGCTCAGTGCATCTCAGCTAAAGAAAGAAAGGCACATATGATAGATGGTGATTGGAGGAAGTTGAGCCCAAAGGTAGAGGAGCCTCACTTCAGTACTCCATCCCAGCATCAGCCTTCTTCTTTCCCAAGACACACCAGAGACAGAGATTCCCTATGGTGGAGACCCTCAGATACCCTTAGGGTGAGGGGTTGCCTAGTGGACCATGACACAGGGGGAAACCAAACCAGAGCTGGTACTTCCTTATATGGCCACTTAGGTAATAGAGGCTTACCTGGACAAGGATAGCCTTATCTCCTTTCGTTTGGGGGGGGGTTATGTAGGAAGGTACATCCTGACTATGGTTGCCCCCAACTTTTTGCCCTGTGTTTTAGCTGGTTGTGGACATAGTCGACCTGGGACCCTGCCAATCAGGACCCCAGGCCTACTGCTCTCTCTTTAAAATGGATTCCATGTACCCTAGGTACATTTCCAATTGGTACTGGGCCACCTTATCAGACCCTGTAACTCAGGGCATAGGTGTACCCAGGGCTGCCAGGGGCTGCAGCATGTATTATGCCACCCCTGGCTGGCCTCCCAAATTTGACACAACTGGCTGCATGACAGCTGGGGCAAAGTCGTGTAATCACCCTTTGCTGTAGGTGTAGTATACCTATACCTAACCCTAAAATGGACACACAGATTCCTATCAGTCACTCCTATGGCAGGCCTTGACAATCCTGAAGGCAGAGTGCTTGGAATCGTGTGAGGTGGTGCTCTGGCATGAGCTGAGCCTGTCTGCAGCTTGCGGAATCAAGTCCTAATAGCTGTTCCATGATATCGCATACCATATACTCTTAAGTGCATTATAATCCTCGCGGTTAAATGCTATCTTTGGTATTGCTTTATCAAAACATGTCGAGTAAGGTGTCATACGAATTGGAATACTAACCCCTCGCCAATTCTGGCGACGGGGTTAGCATTCCACCCTTCTAGAGGGACACGACATGTATGTAACTGTGAACCCCGGTTAAAGTTAACTGAAGCCTCAGCTCCACAAAATGGATGCTGCCACCACAGACACGAGTCTGACCCCCTGCAGCTGGGAGTCCTTCCAGCGAGGGGAGCCTGGACAAAGGGTTTCCTGTCAGGGGCGGTGCTAGCACCGTCCCAGACATGGTTTTGTGTATCCTGGGTAGGCAGGGCTTTACAGGAAGGTGACTGCTGAGTGGCACCCCGGTGCTCACTACGCATAGGCCGGTCTGAACCAGTTCCAGGGGCACACCAGCCCCTGGCCTGGGGAAGTCCGGCATGGCTGAGGGGTGTAACCACCCCCCACCTAGTCCCACCCATAGGCAGGACCTAGTCACCGGGTCAGCCCCCTTTTTTAGTATAAAGATGGGAGCGGGCCCCCTGTTAAAATTAGATCATCTTTGGAATCAAGATACCACTTTCTTCGAAAGGACTTCACGATTTCTTCTTCAAGATTCTCCCTTGTGGCTAAGGAGTAGTCACCCTGCATCCGCAGGCACCATCCTAAAGAACACTGCGGTCTGCTGCAAGTCCTTCATCACGAATCCGACGACCCAGCTCGACGAGACCCGGCTTCCCTGGCCCCTCTGACCTCTACTCACCTCTACAGCCCAGCTGAGAACCGTGAGTGCGACGAGACCTCAAGGGACCGACGATCGCCAAGACTGCACGACATCTTTACTGCAAGCCCACCGTGTCCTCCACTGGTGAGTGCTTTGGGGTCCGAGAAGCCCCGACCCTGCGCAGCTCCAGCACCCAAGATCAGCCCCCCTGCATCTCCACGATCTGCGTGGGGCCCTTCTGCTGTTTGCTGTGCACCGCGTTGGTTGGCTACTAGCCGGCTGGCTTGTGGCCCTCTGAACGACGCCCAACGACTTCACGACTGCTGGTCTGGTTGCTCCAGGCTGGCCTTTGCTTCCTTCTTCAAGAGAGGCACCCCGGACCCTCCTGGTCCACTCCAGACGCCATTTTAGGTCCACCGCGTGGGCTTGAATTTGCCAAGGCTTTGTTGCCCAATCCTGGGTCCAGCGACGCCGACAGCTTCTATCTTCGTGGGACAGCTCGATCCTCCATCCTGGTCGCCGACAACGCCTCCTGGTCCGTGAGATCTTCGAGTCAAGCGTCACCCACTCACCTAGTCGAGGTGGCTACCATCCGGTGCCCTCCTGGTGCCCACTGACTACTGGCTAGTAGTCTCGAACTTGGTCCCCTCTGCTTCCAGGTGTCATCTATCTTCAAGATCCAGGCTTGGATCCGACTGAACTTTCTTCACTGGTCACCGGCCAGCATCTTTTCTTCCGGCTCCTGGTCCGTCTACGAGGATTCCCGACGTCTTTTCAGACCTATGCAGCTGCAGCCCCTGGGCTAGGTATCTTCGGCATTTCGGTGCCCCAGCATAGCCTCACTATCCAAGGGTCAGAATCTACTTTCGTTTTCTCCCTACCAGGTCGGGTTCGCCCGAGAACACTAACTTTCTAATTCCTAGCTACCATAGACTTTTGTCCCGCATCTCGCGTGAGAGTGCACACACTGCACCCGAGTCCCCTAGGCCTCCTAGACATAATCTAACGATTCCCTAGTCAAGTCCTAGCGATTCCAAAAGCTATTAGTACTGTACTTACCTGCTAGGAATTTCGCATTCCACTTTCAGAGTATATGGTTTTCCGTGCCCCTCGGGCATTTGTATATACTGTGCTAACTTAAGTATTTTTTGTAAGAGTTTTGGTTTGTGCTTAGTACCCTGTCCTCATAAAGAGTACAGGGCTGTTGTGATCTTTAAATAAATAACTGTTTATTTTCATAACACTTGTGTGGTGTCCTTTCACTTGGTATTCAAGGGGTATATGTGTGGTAAACAGCTGGCTTAACGCGCCCTCTCGAGTCTTTAGCCTTAGACTGCTCGTATCCACGCTACTAGGATAGCTGGTCTATAAGGTTGACTTACAACCAATCATCAATAAGGGTTGCTGGACTGATACATAGTGTTCACTAGAATAGTGAGCACGGCATATCAGGCCACCTTCTCACATTCATATTTAAATACCTTTTCTAAAACATTAATGACCTAGTTCTGCAGTAATTGTGTACTATGCCCTTTCATCCCTGGGTTTGTAAGGCACTCTCAATTCTCATTTTATATTTGCTGTGAAGGCATCATAATGCACCCATTGATTCAGGGGCATCACATTTCCCTACCACTGGAAGGATATCAACTGGTTATCACTCTTTATACATGTATGTATCTTTCTTAGTGGCTGATATGCTTGCCTAATAAATGCGCACCCTTCTGCCGGGTGCTATTTACCATTTTTGGTTTGTAATGATTGGCATTTCTTTGACCTTGGGTGTTTTATTTCTGTTTAGTTTGTTTCATTGGCCTAGGACCCCCACAATCAGTTGCAAAAGTTGTAGTGTCCAATATTCCTCTTGGGTGCATCTGCCTTTAAGAGATTGTAGACTTGTGTTGGGTGCATTTAAACATGAAATTTGGGTATGAATCTCTTCCATAGTATTCAAATAAAAATGGGGAACTAAAACAGGCAAACAAATAACAGGTGGCAAAATTGCTTCCATTTCTGTATTCAGAATGATTCACATATACTGACTTTTTGCTTACGTTTTTGTGTGTCCATAGAACTTGGGAGTCATGTCTTGGTTTTTGCCCAAAGTTTTTTGGCTCTTATATTTCCACATTGAGTCGAGGGGCGATGGTGCTCTTCATTGCTGGCTTCCCAGGAAACTGATGTGGGAGCGTATCTTTTTTTTCTGTCATAGGGGCTTCCTTCTTGGCATGGTCGTCAAAGAAAAATTGTGTTTATTGGGAGGCCCTCACTGTACTGGGAGCCCAAAGCACCCGTTTTCTACTCGGTATACACCATGTATTGGGCACCAGGCCTGCGAGGAGTTCGTACCAGAATTCAGGCATATAACAGAATAGCACCCAAATTTTTAATGAGGATTAATTACACAATTTTGCAATGCTTTAGCATGTTTATCTATTTATTTCCTAATGTAGTAGTGTTTTTTTCCCTCTGTTCAATTATTTCATCCAGGTGTCTAACACCCCCCTGATCTAGGATGGCGTTTCTGCTCTCTTGGTTCTCTGGTTTGGTCACTATTTGCTGGTAACTGTAAGATGACGGCACCAGTGCATGCACACTGTGAGCCTGCAACTGGTAAGGTCGTGAGCAGCAGTCTGAGAATGGATGCAATAAGCCAATATGGAACGCAACACTGTGTTCGAGGCATGTGGGCTGCTGAATTCATATCTGTGCATAGATCGCCGCCTAGTGTTGGGTCCGGATGATTGCACATTGTTGTCCTGGAAGAGTCTTCGAAGTATCACGAGATAGGTGGCTCCTCCCCTGGACTACAGTGCGCATGGGCATCGACTCCATCCCCAGATTGTTTTTTTCCGCCATTGGGTTCGGATGTTTTTCGGTTCCCTCTGTCGGAATCGATAGTTGTTTAAATTTCTTTACTTGAGACCAAAAGGTCTTTAGGACTCGCGTCGGTATTGTCTATCGTTCGGGTTGGTTTATTCATCGGCTCCGAACACTTGCTGCCCTTCCGCGTGCTGTCGGCGCGGACGGGCCTACACGACGCTCCAGACTACTTCATCATGGAACGAAGTCCATTTAAGAGGTGCCCAGTGTGTGCCTCAAAGTACCCGCACATCGACGTGCACCCAGTGTGCAACAAGTGCTTGTCACCGGACCACGACGAGGCCAAGTGTATGGCCTGCTCCAAGTTCCGGTCGAAGGAGACTCTCAAGCTACGCCGGGCCGCAAGACTGCAGGCCCAGAGTTCGGCACCCCCTCCGGCGAACATCTTCGAGGAGGATTTTGACGACGACACCGTCCAGAATGTCTTGGACTCTAACCCAGCGTCTGAGGTCGAGGAAAACTAAGACGCGGAAGACTAGGAGTTCGAGGAAGTCGTCGGAGGTAGGGGACGACGACAGGGCCATTGCCACCGTAGAGGACAGCTCGGAAGAGGAGCTTCCTAACACTGACTCCGGGGCCACCCACCATTATGAGGCCCAGGTCGAGGGATCGCCTTCGGGCCTTACCCAAGACCTCGATACCCGTCCCGGCCACGGACATTGGTGCGGCACCACTCCCGGTGCAAAAACCGAAAGTGAAAGTCGCACTGGTTGGATCTAAGACTTCGGAGGCCTCGGCGCCGAAGAAATCCAAGATGGCCGTCTAGCTCAAGAGCCACGCCAAAATGGCCGATCCGAAGACTGCGGTGTCGAAGCCGAAGGCGAAGACGCCCGACACGGCTGCGTCAGCGCCGAAGTTGGTCGACGCTCTGAAGAGTCGCGTCGACGCCAAGAAGGTCGATGACCAGAAAAAGGCCCCGAAGAAGCGCCAGGACGACCCCAAGTCTCTGGCTGCACCGCTTCCAGCTGACAAGGCGAAGGGGGGGGGCTGCGTCGGCTCCGAAGACTGCGGCCTTGGTCGCCGACCCAAATCCGGCTTCAGAGGACTCTCTCGAGCCGGTCCGTCCCTCCCTCTCGTTCACCAAGAAGGTCACGGAGTCCCTTCAGCGTATTCGGGAAGGGGCCGCGGCGGTCGAGTCGAAGAACACTGTGCCGCCCAAGCCTCTACAGAAACCGGCGAAGGTGCAGATGCCGATTCTCTTCACGCTGCCGCCGAAGACGGCGCCGAAGGCTTTCACTGCGAAACCTGGGACCGGAGTGCCCTTAAAGCTGACTTTGACGCCGAGGGCATCGTTGGTGGTTCCAAACCCATGGCACCAACCACTAGCGGAGGAGGAGCGTCGAGAGGTGGTCATCGACGCCAACACGGGCAAGCTCTCTCTCCTTAAACGGAACATCACCCCGGAGCCAGCGTTGGAGCATTTCCACATCCCACTTAAAAAGAAGTTGGACTCTGCGGGTACATCTGCCCCTATGGAGCCTGCATCTCCGCAAGGTCAGGAACTCTCACCCACTCATTCTAATGCTGGGGAAGGCGATGGAGACGACGAGGATGAGTATGCTTATCCAGTTTACTCGGACCCAGAGGATGTCACTGAGCCATGGTCTGCCAGCTTTTTGCTGCAAAAACTTCCCCAACGGAAGACTCTGCGGCCTTCAACGCTCTAATTGAAAGGGCTGCAGCCAATCATGACGTCTACCTCCATGCAGACCCAGTAGATGTCGATTTCCTTTTTGACACTTTCTCAGTGGCTGAAAAAACTGTTAAGACATTGCCAATGCTCAAGGGAGTGTTGAAACATGCGCCAGAGGTTTTCAAGGAGCCCTCCCGGGCAAGAGTCATTAATCCTCGTATTGACAAGAAGTACAAGGCAGCGCCCACTGATCCAACGTACATCAAAGGACAGTTGCCACTAGACTCTTTGGTTGTCTCCAACGCACGTAAACGAGCCAACTCACAAACCACGGGTGATGCTCCTCCCCCAGACAAGGAATCGAAAGTGTTTGAGGCTTCAGGGAAACGTATTGCTGCGCAGGCAGCCAATATGTGGCGCATATCCAACACGCAGGCGCTACTTGCACGCTACGACAGGGCACACTATGACACTCTAGAGACCCTTCTACAGCACTTACCAGATCCAGTATAAGGAGGCTGCTGAAATGTTGATTCAGGAGGGGAAACTTATCACAAATGCCTCAAATAAGTGTGCTCTAGATGTGGCTGATACCGCCTCACGAGCGATCAACACTAGCGTTCTGCTGCGCCGGCATGCATGGCTCAGAATATCAGGCTTTAAACCAGACATTCAGACTACCATCCTAAACCAAACGGTCAATCCAGACCACCTGTTTGGCCCAGAAGTGGATGCCACCCTCGAAAAAATAAAAAAAGACACTGACACTGCTAAATCTATGGGTGCCCTGCAGTCCCAGCAGTTTCGGGGTGGTTCCTTTCGCCGCTCCAGTAACAGAGGCACCTCAAGGGGTCAGGCATCACAATCCACGCAATTCTATAAAAGTAACACCCAATCCTCATATACCAACAAGGGTAGGGGTGGATACCGTGGCAACAACGTCAAAGGCAGAGGACGTGGAAATAACAGCTCCAGGTCCTCCACCGCCAGCAAACAGTGACGCCTTGTCACTGCCCCCCGACCACGCAACACCGGTCGGGGGGAGACTCAAGCAGTTCCTGCCCGTGTGGAAATCCATCACCACGGACAGGTGGGTCAGATCTCTTATCCAATACGGTTATTGTCTGGAGCTCACATCCACTCCACCCAACATACCTCCAAAGAGCCGTCCTATGTCCGGCGAGCACTTGCACTTGTTGCAGCAGGAAGTCACTGTCATGCTGCAAAAAGGGGCAATGGAGCTCGTTCCACTGCAGGAAAGGGGTACAGGGGTTTACTCCCTATACTTTCTGATTCCAAAAAAGGACGGATCCCTCAGGCCCATCCTAGACCTCAGACCTCTCAACTTGTACATTCTGTCAGAACATTTCCATATGCTCACACTGCAGCAGGTTCTCCCACTGCTTCGGCAAGGGGACTTCCTGGCAACTCTGGATCTCAAGGATGCATACTTTCACATTCCCCTGCATCCTTCGCACAGAAAATATCTAAGGTTCACCATTCAAAACCAGCACTACCAGTTCAAGGTTCTGCCTTTTGGGGTCACCACAGCGCCCAGGGTCTTCACGAAGTGCCTAGCGACGGTGGCGGCGCATCTAAGACGTCAGAACATCCACGTCTACCCCTATCTGGACGACTGGCTCATTCAAGCAAAGTCGGACCAGCAGTGCGCCGACCACGTGTCCCACACCATTCACCTTCTGCACGATCTGGGGTTCTCACTGAATTACCCAAAATCCCATCTCCAGCCCGCCCACATACGGCAGTATCTGGGGGCGACCATAAACACTCTGGCGGCCACAGCGCAGCCGAATTCAGTGAGAATCGCCAGCATTCAGTCGCTGATCCAAAGATTCAGACCTCAGCACTCGCTTCCAGCAAGAGTGTTCATGCAGTTGATAGGCATGATGGCCCCCTGCATCTCCATTGTCCCGCACGCGAGACTACATATGCGTCCGCTTCAGGAGTGCTTGGCACGTCAGTGGACTCAGGCTCACGGGCAATTGAAAGACCTAGTGTTGGTGAGCGGTCGGGCATACAACTCTCTGCATTGGTGGAATCCACAAAACCTTTGCAAGGGCCGACCGTTCCAGGAGCCTGTGCCACAGATTATCCTAACGACTGACGCTTCTCTCCAGGGCTGGGGAGCGCATGTACTCCATTACACAGTGCAGGGACTATGGACTCTACAGCAGAAGAAGATGCACATCAATGTGTTAGAACTGATGGCGATCTTCATGGCCTTAAAGGCGTTCAAAGTACATCTGTGCAACAAGGTCGTGTTGATCCGGACGGACAACATGACGGCCATGTACTACATTCAGAAACCGGGAGGAACACACTCTCCGCAGCTGTCTCATCTGGCTCAGAGCATGTGGAAGTGGGCCATTCAGAGGAACATCTTCCTCATGGCAGAACACCTCCCAGGCAAGGACAATCAGATGGCGGACCTGCTCAGCAGGCACAGCCACCAGATGCACGAGTGGGAGATACATCCATCGGTACTCCAGCCGTACTTGCAAAGATGGGGTCATCCAGAGATAGACCTCTTCGCCACAAGGGAGAACGCAAAATGCCAAAGCTTCGCCGCCAGGTTCCCACACCCGCAATCGCAGGGCAATGCGATATGGATGAACTGGTCAGGCAAATTTGCGTACGCTTTTCCCCCAGCACCCCTGATGCCGCTGGTGGCACGCAAGCTCAGGCAACACTCGATGACTCTCATCCTGGTTGCTCCGACGTGGACTCTCCAACCATGGTACACCACGTTTCTGGAACTGTCCGTGGTACCGCATCAAAGGCTTCATCTCACACCCAGCCTTCTGACGCAGAGCCATGGCGACATTCAGCACCCAGATCCGCGACAGCTCAACCTGGCGATCTGGCTCCTGAGGTCCTAGAGTTTGGCTACCTTAACCTTCCTCCCAATTGCATGGACATCATTCGGGAGGCAAGAAAGCCCACTACTAGAGCCTGTTCTGCGGCCAAATGGAAGCGGTTTGTCATTTATTGCGCAAACCACAACATTAATCCACTAGATGCTTCCATTCAGAACATCATCTGTTACCTGTTCCATCTGTACCAGTGTAATTTGGCATATACTTCCATCCGCATTCACCTGTCTGCGATGGCCGCATACCTCCAGAATAGACAGCACCTTTCACATTTCAAAGTGCCTGTTATCAAAGCTTTTCTGGAAGGACTCAAAAGGGTCATTCCACCACGGACCCCACCAGCTCCAGAATGGAACCTCAATGTGGTTCTTACGAGACTGATGGGTCCTCCCTTTGAGCCACTACATTCCTGCGAACTTCAGTTCTTGACTTGGAAAGTGGCTTTCTTAGTAGCGATTACATCTCTACGGAGAGTTAGTGAGCTGCAGGCCCTCACAATCCAGGAGCCATTCTTCCCGGTTCATGCTAACAGGGTAGTGCTCCGCACTAACCCTAAATTTCTACCCATGGTAGTGTCTCAGTTCCACATAAACCTAACAATTGAGTTGCCGGTGTTTTTTCAAAATCCTGAGTCACTGGCGGAGCGGATGCTCCACACCCTTGACGTCAAAAGGGCCCTAATGTATTACATTGACAGGACCAAGGATTTTAGAAAGACTAAGCAGCTTTTCGTTGCCTTCGCGTCACACCACAAAGGTAACGCTATTTCCAAGGCTAGTATTGCTAGGTGGATCGTGAAATGTATTCAGATCTGTTATGCAAAAGCTAAACACTCTTACAATTCCACCGAGAGCCCACTCCACCAGAAAGTTGGGGGCCTCTATGGCCTTCCTTGGAAACATTCCCTTAGAGTACATATGTAGAGCAGCCACATGGTCTACCACACATACATTTACTAAACATTACTGTGTAGACGTGCACTCTAAACAGCAGGCAGCTGTAGGGCAGTCTGTTCTCAAGACACTTTTCCAAACTGCTGCAGCTGGCACGGGCGGCCGCCGCTAATGGAGGGACTGCTATGTATTCTATGCACAGATATGAATTCAGCAGCCCACATGCCTCGAACTGCAAATGCTACTTACCAGTATGCATCTGTTCTTGGCATGTAGGGCTGCTGACATTCATATCGCCCGCCCTCCTCCCCGGCGCCTGTAGCAGCTGCAGTGTTTACATACATTTCATGGCATGGTCATCACTCACAAAGTTCACTCCATCTCGGCCACAATGGCTAAAAACAATCTGGGGATGGAGTCGATGCCCATGCGCACTGTAGTCCAGGGGAGGAGCCACCTATCTCGTGATACTTCGAAGACTCTTCCAGGACAACAATGTGCAATCATCCGGACCCAACACTAGGCGGCGATCTATGCACAGATATGAATGTCAGCAGCCCTACATGCCAAGAACAGATGCACACTGGTAAGTAGCATTTGCATTTTATCAGCGGGAATACTGGACCATGGGGAAAAAAAACCTCACACTTGGAGTCTTTTTCTTTTTCTCTCTCTCATGAACACAAACATCAATTCAAATTGGTAGGCCAGCTATAAAATAAAAAGAAATGACATCCATGATGCAAGCCTTGAATTAAATCTTGACTTAAAATTTATTATTAGGTCTTGGTGGACTCCGGACTCCAACGACTTCATGAATGACATACGGCCTCATTTAGAATTTACCTGGCAGAAAATTTGTCAGAGTCGAAGTTACATGTTCGAGGCATGGGAGCTGCATATAGTACACTGTGCATTAGATCTCCACCTGGTGTTGGACTCGGATGATTGCAGGTTGTCGTCTTGGAAGAAGTCTTTGCTAGTCCCGATAGGTGACTCCTCCCTTGGACAATACTGCGCATGGGCATCTGCTCCATCCGTGCATAAGTGTGTACTGTCGGCTTGAATGGGCTGCTCGATTATCTTCTGGAAATGTGTTTTTATTTATTTATTTATTTTTTTTTTTACTTTTTACGGCTCAGAAGTGAACAAGTGGCCTACCATTCCTCACAGAAGTGACAGTTGTATAGTTTTGTATGTAAGATAAAGAAGTTGCATGGCAACACTTGGTGGGCTCTCGTATTTTTGGAATTTGTTATTGAGATTGGTCGCTTAGTGACCTGTTACGGTGCATAGCCACTCATCCATATACGTTCTTTCGACAACTCCCATCTAGAAGTTGCTTGTGAATTGCACAGTAGACCAATTTTTTGAGTTGTACACAAATTGTGCATGCACATCTTCCTAGAGAACCATTTTATTAGTTGGATGTTATCCATATGAAAACAAATAAACAGCAGACAAGTTGATGGAAGGCATTCTCGAAGTAATTTTGGCAATGGGCGATCGCTCAGGGCTACAATCAAGATCCTTGTTAATCCACCACTTTGCCACTAACCAGCCTGCAATACAAATTCGTCCCCGTCTCCTGCTCCAATAAGAAAAGTACAACCTGAAATACCAATGGCGGCTGAGATTAATTCAAGTAAACCACCATTTATTTGGTTTCCTCATTGTGATGCCCTTAGTGTGGCCAGCATGCCGACGCATGGGCTCTGTCCTCACTTTGCAATAGAACTTAAGCTGCACCTTGCTGACTAGCTCCAAAGCCGCTGAAAGCTGTTTCAGGTTTCTTGTGTTTTTGATCAAAGGGCACCTGGCCCTGCAGTTTGGGCAGGACTGTAAATGTAGGTGCAGAACCAAGACTGATTTGTAAATGGCTTGTTCCTCTCTTGGCTGGTAGGGTATTCAAAAAAGATGGGCGGATTGCAGCCTAGAGTAATAACCAGTGACGGAGATTAACTAGAGCATTTCACCCATCACTTATTTGTCCTCTATATGCCAACCATAAACCTTGTTGGGTCGTATAGGCTTATCACTATAAGGCAATACATTAAATTAGTGGAGGATTATACCTTGCAATGTAGAGACAATCATCATGTGACGAGAAGATCTAATAAATGAATCACCTAGAGAGTGAAAATTAACCATATGGTGAGTTTTGTTACCGAAGCTGGGAAGTGCCATGTGTCTTGCCCTCTCAGCACGAGTCCAGATCCGAAGGTACCCTCCCCAGCTGAACTGGGTGCTTTCAGAGAGTGGGGGATTGCTATATTCATGGAACCATGAGGTATTGGGGTTTCTCATAAAAAGATTTAGCATACAGTACCGTTTATTTGGTTCTTTTCAACTCTTATACGGTGGTCTCCCATTGTTCCACCCTTTTTCTAGTCTGTTGCAGCCCTCTACCAGACCATACAAAATCATTGACACGTTTGTACTAAACGAGATGGCTTTTATATAAGTTCGAGGCATGTGGGCTGCTAAATTCATATCTTTGCATTAGATCGCCACCTAGTGTTGGGTCCGGATGATCGCACATTGTTGTCCTGGAAGAGTCTTCGAAGTATCCTGAGATGGGTGGCTCCTCCCCTGGACTACAGTGCGCATGGGCATCGGCTCCATCCCCAGATTGTTTTTTTCCGCCATTGGGTTCGGATGCGGTCTCGACGTCTCTCCGTCGGAACCGAATAAACATCATTTTTTACGGCCAAAAGGCTTGGGGTTCTTTACGTCGGTATTGTTTGCGTACGGTCTCGAGTTTCTTCCGTCTCTCGGAGCCGGAATCACCGGAGTTTCTTACTACTCTTCGGACATCGAGGCCTTCTCATCGCGACTCGATACTAAGTTCCCAACATGGAGCGGAGTCCGTTTAAACTCTGTCCGCTCTGTGGGTCCAAATACCCACATATAGATGTACACCCGGTCTGTAATAAGTGCCTTTCGCCAGACCATGACGAAGGAAGTTGCCGGGCCTGTGCGAAGTTCAGGTCGAAGAAAACTCTCACGATTCGGTGCGCCTTGTGGCCAAACAGGCGGCCCCGGATCCAGATAACATCTTCGGCGACCAAGAAGAAGAGGACCAGAGCCATCATCTTCAAATCTCCCCGCCTGAGACGGAGGTCGAGGCCGATCCGGAATATGACGACGACGGAGTCGTGGGTCAGGGCCTTGAATACGTCGACGAGGTAGGGGACGACGTTATGGTTTATGGGGCCGAGGAAGATAGCTCAGGGGACGAGCTATGCCCCGAAGTTGAAGAACATCAGGAGGGGGTCGCGGGATCGCCTGTCGGCCTTACCCAAGACCCTGTAGCGCAAGCCACGGCCCCGCCTGTCGGCCCGGCCACGGACATACTTGCTGCTCCGAGGGTTTCGAAACCGAAACTGAAAGCAACGGTCTCGACTGCACCTAAAATGGCCGACCCGAAACCGAAACCGAAAGTTAAGGACTCGAATGTCCCTAAGATGGCGGTCGCAACGGCAAAAACAAGTAAACCGGCGGCCTCATCGACTCCGTCGACCTCCGGTCCGCAGAAGTCGAAGAAACACGGCGATTCCACAGGGTCGAAATCGGCGCCGGAGGAGAGATCCTCTAAAAAGAGTGGCACGCACAAGACAAGCGCGCCGGCGCCGGCGAAGCCTGCTAAGGCAACCGACACAGCCCCGGCTCCAACGGGGACATCTGCGCATCGCTCCAGGGACTCTGGGTCGGCGCCGTCCATCCCTCCAAAAGACCAACGGAACGTCGCATCCGAAGGCAAGGCCACCTCGTCGGTGCCAAAGACATCGGTCACCGACGCATCTCTCGTGGCTGCTTCACTACAAAGAATTAAGGACAAGGTTTTTTCCTCGTCGACGCCAACGCCATCGACGCAGAAGGCGGCAGACGTCCCGGTCAAGCCGGCAAGTAAGCTCCTCTTCCTTCTACCGCCAAAAGTGGTGCCAAAGGCCTTTTCCTCGAAATCGACGCCAAGGAAGTCGGATTCTTCTACGGCAGGGACATCTTCGGGTCAAGTGCTCGACCCTGAAGAGGATTCGGAGTGTTTTATAGACGCGGACACGGGGAAGTTAACCCTTTATAAAAGGAAGATCACTTCGCAGCCGGTGGAATCCTACGTCATTCCCCTAAAGAAGAAAAAGTTTCCACAGGACGCCTCAGGCCTCATGGAACCTATTCTACCTCCTCTGGGAAGGAGCCCAACACCGTCTCCAGACCACTCTGACAGTGGGGACTATGGTGAAGATGAACAATACACGTTCCCAGTAAATGAACCTGATGCACAGCCAGATTCTTATTATGGCATTGGGGACCAAGGCAACCAAGATGTGGGGCAAGACCCACAGTCCTTCAGTACACGTGCATCCCCTACGGAGGATTCTGCAGGTTTTCATGCACTCATTGAGAGGGCAGCTGCTAATCATGATGTGGACATGCATGCTGACCCAGTTGAGGAAGACTTTCTATTCGACACATTTTCAGTTTCGGAAAGAAATGTAAAGACACTGCCTATGCTCAAAGGGGTCCTCAAGCACGCTGCGGACATCTTTAAAGAGCCTACCAGGGCGAGGGTGGTCAACCCACGTATTGAAAAAAAGTACAGACCAGCGCCTGCAGACCCTGCATACATTCGAGGACAGTTGCCGCTTGACTCCTTGGTGGTAGCAAACGCACGCAAGAGGGCCAACTCCCAAACAACGGGTGAAGCTCCTCCCCCGGATAAGGAGTCCAAAGTGCTAGAGGCAGGAGGCAAAAGAGTGGCTGCACAGGCTGCCAATTTCTGGCGTATTGCAAATACACAGGCACTACTGGCACGTTATGATCGATCACATTACGACACACTAGAGCAGATTGTAGAACACCTGCCTCCGCAGTTTCAAGAGGGCACTAAAATGATTATACAAGAGGGACAACTGATCTCCAACGCGGCCATAAAGTGCGCACTTGATGTCGCGGACACAGCCGCTAGGGCCGTTAACACCAGTGTCATGCTCAGAAGACAGGCTTGGCTCCGCATATCGGGGTTCAAACCTGACATTCAAACAACCATACTTAATCAACCAGTCAATCCGGATAGACTGTTTGGTCCAGATGTTGACACCACCCTGGAAAAGATTAAAAAGGACACTGAAACTGCTAAATCGATGGGGGCCCTACAATCTCAGCAGTTTCGTGGCAATAATTTTCGTCGCTCAGGTGCCCGTGGAGTCACCAGAGGACAGATGGGTCAACAGTCACAGTTCCCTAGAGGTGGAGCACAGTCCTCGTACCCCAAACAAAACAAGAGGGGCTACAGGGGAAACAGCAACAAAGGACGTGGCAAAGGAGGCAACAATTCACGCTCCTCTGCCCCGAGCAACCAGTGACTCTCTGTCACTGCCCCCCGACCATTTAACACCTGTCGGGGGGAGAATACAGCAGTTCCTGCCCGTCTGGACCAACATCACCACAGACAGGTGGGTGCGACAGCTTATCCAGTACGGTTATTGTCTAGAGTTAAAGTCCACTCCACCCAACATTCCACCAAGGCAAAGACCTATGTCCGCAGAGCACTTGCACTTATTGCAGCAGGAAGTGTTGGTGATGCTGCAAAAAGGGGCAATCGAGCTCGTGCCAGTGGGGGAGGAAGGCACAGGGGTTTATTCTCTGTACTTCCTCATTCCAAAGAAGGATGGATCTCTACGGCCAATTCTGGATCTCCGTCCCCTCAATCTGTACATACTGTCAGAGCATTTCCACATGCTTACACTGCAACAGATTCTTCCTATGTTAAACAAAGGAGACTTCTTAGCAACCTTGGATCTCAAGGATGCTTATTTCCACATTCCGTTACATCCGTCCCACAGAAAGTACCTCAGGTTCACTATCCAGGGCACGCATTATCAGTTCAAAGTCCTACCCTTCGGAGTCACAACTGCCCCAAGGGTCTTTACCAAGTGTCTGGCGACTGTAGCAGCGCACCTCAGGAGGCAGAACATCCATGTCTACCCCTACCTCGACGACTGGCTCGTTCAAGCCAGATCGGAACAGCAGTGCGCCGCGGACATGTCGACTACCATTCACCTCCTTCACGACCTGGGTTTCTCGTTGAATTACCCGAAGTCACACCTTCAGCCGGCACACGTCCGGCAGTTTCTGGGTGCGACAATCAATACCCTGACGGCCTCGGCACAACCAAACCAGGTCAGGATAGACGGCATACAGTCCTTCATCCAGAAGTTCAGACCGGGACACTCGCTTCCAGCAAGAGTGTTCATGCAGTTGATAGGCATGATGGCCTCCTGCATCTTCATAGTCCCTCACGCACGGTTGCATATGCGCCCGCTCCAGGAGTGCTTAGCAAATCAGTGGACACAGGCTCAGGGACAATTAACAGACCTAGTGTTGGTTACCAGTCGGGCATACAACTCTCTGCATTGGTGGACTCCACACAACCTTTGCAAGGGCCGACTGTTCCAGGAGCCAGTGCCACAGGTTATCCTGACAACGGACGCATCTCTCCAGGGATGGGGAGCACACCTGCTCACTTACACAGTGCAGGGACTATGGACGACGCAGCAACAGAAGATGCACATCAACTATCTAGAACTGATGGCGATCTTCATGGCACTCAAGTCCTTCATTGTACACCAGTGCAACAAAGTGGTGTTAGTCCGGACGGACAACATGACCGCGATGTACTACATCCAAAAACAGGGGGGCACCCACTCACCACAGCTGTCTCACCTGGCTCAGAGCATGTGGAAGTGGGCCATTCAGAGGAACATCTTCCTCATGGCAGAACACCTCCCGGGGAAGGACAATCAGATGGCGGATCTGCTCAGCAGATACAGTCATCAAATGCACGAGTGGGAGATACATCCATCGGTACTCCAGCCGTACTTCCAAAGGTGGGGGCGTCCAGACATAGACCTGTTCGCCACAAGGGAGAACGCAAAATGCCAAAGCTTCGCCGCCAGGTTCCCACACCCCCAATCGCAGGGCAATGCGATATGGATGAACTGGTCAGGCAAATTTGCTTACGCTTTTCCCCCGACACCCCTGATACCACTGGTGGCGAGGAAACTACGGCAACACTCCATGACACTCATCCTAGTTGCTCCAACGTGGGCGCGCCAAGCATGGTACACCACGTTCCTCGAGCTCTCAGTGGTCCCGCATCAAAGACTGCGCCTCACGCCCAGACTTCTGACGCAGAACCATGGAGAAATTCAGCATCCAGATCCGCAACAGCTCAACCTAGCGATCTGGCTCCTGAAGTCTTAGAGTTTGGATACCTAAACCTACCTCCTGAATGCATGAACATCATCAAGGAGGCGAGGAAGCCGTCAACCAGAGCATGCTATGCCGCAAAATGGAAGCGTTTTGTCATTTACTGTGCAAACAATGACATAAACCCGCTAGATGCATCTATCCCTAACATCATTTGCTATCTGTTACACCTTTACAAGTGCAAACTAGCGTACACTTCTATTCGGATACATCTATCCGCCATCGCAGCTTACCTTCAAAATAGGCAGCATCTCTCAGTCTTCAGGGTGCCTGCCATTAAAGCGTTTCTTGAAGGCCTGAAACGAGTCATTCCCCCAAGAACACCGCCAGCTCCCGTGTGGAACCTCAATGTGGTCCTCACCAGGCTGATGGGACCACCGTTTGAGCCAATGCACTCGTGCGAACTGCAATTCCTAACGTGGAAAGTTGCTTTCCTAATTGCCATTACGTCACTAAGACGCGTAAGTGAGTTGCAAGCACTCACGATACAAGAGCCTTTCATCCAGATTCATCCAAATAGGGTGGTACTACGTACTAACCCCAAATTCCTTCCAAAGGTGGTGTCACATTTTCATCTCAACCAAACTATCGATTTGCCTGCATTCTTCCAGAACCCACAAACAGTGGCGGAAAGGATGCTCCATACGTTAGACGTACGGAGGGCATTGATGTACTACATAGACAGGACACAACACTTTAGGAAGACAAAACAACTCTTTGTTGCCTTCTCACCACAACACAAAGGCAACCCAATTTCCAAAGCGGGAATAGCCAGATGGATTGTTAAGTGCATCCAAATCTGTTATCATAAAGCCAAGCGCACTTTAACAATACCCCCAAAGGCACACTCCACACGCAAGTTGGGGGCATCCATGGCTTTCCTTGGAAACATTCCTCTAGAGGACATTTGCAGAGCAGCCACGTGGGTTACACCACATACCTTTACAAAACACTACTGTGTTGATGTACATTCCAAACAGCAAGCGGCTGTAGGGCAGGCTGTTCTCAAGACACTTTTTCAGGTTTCTGCAGCTGGCACGGGCAACCGCCGCTGATGGAGGGACTGCTATGTATTCTATGCAAAGATATGAATTTAGCAGCCCACATGCCTCGAACTGAATATGCTACTTACCAGTATGCATCTGTTCTTGGCATGTAGGGCTGCTAACATTCATATCGCCCACCCTCCTCCCCGGTGCCTGTCGCAGCTGCAGATATACTATTGTATTCAATCATTAGCATGGACATCCTTTACACTTGCCACTCCATCCTCTGCCACAATGGCGAAAAACAATCTGGGGATGGAGCCGATGCCCATGCGCACTGTAGTCCAGGGGAGGAGCCACCCATCTCAGGATACTTCGAAGACTCTTCCAGGACAACAATGTGCGATCATCCGGACCCAACACTAGGTGGCGATCTAATGCAAAGATATGAATGTTAGCAGCCCTACATGCCAAGAACAGATGCATACTGGTAAGTAGCATATTCATTCTAAGCCATGAAAATCCCTCAGACCTAGCATCCTATTCCCTAGGCCAGGGCATCCAGACTGACTGTTGGATGCTTCTTGACTATCTCAGTTCATAAAAAGCTGATGTCAAAAACTGATTCTGGTCAGTGAAAATAAGAGTAAGCACCACTTGACTCGCATCAGGCTTCTGGAACTCTTAACTCAAACCAACCACTTGGCTGCAACTTTTCCACCTGGGAGTGGTTATGGCCTGCACCTGCCTCTTATTTCGCCAGTAAATAGTGACCAATAGCACGTTTTACTCAGATCAGCAATTCTTTTGCACAGTTCAGCCTACACTCTCCTTTGTCCTGTGTTTCCAAAGTTGTGCAATCCGGCCACGCAGGGCCCTTCTTGAAGTAGGAACTTCAGAATGTGTCTGCTAGATTTTTTTTTTTTTAAACCTTTATTGTGCAAATGAAAGCATACATATACGGGCCTACAACCAATCAGGCCGGCCACAACACATTATGAAAGCACATAAGACAATAATAAGATTTCCAGGCAGTCGCCAGCGTTGTACAAGCAAGCGATCTGATATTAAAAGGGCTGAATATGACCGCTGGAAGCAGGATTAAAGAAGGTTAATTTTATTTTTAAGTTTGATTTATTGAGGAAGAAAAAAGGGGAAATGAAGGGAAAGGGAAGGAAAGAGAAAAGTTACAATAAGCAAATGGCAGAAATAAACATTAAAATAAAAACATCATAAAAATAAGCACTACAAGCATGAAAAAACATGAACATATCATAAATATAGGAATATGTAAGTGAAAATACAATATATATGAATATGATAATAATAATAATCAAATACAAGTGTGAATAAATAAGCAATGAGGAAGTCATGGGGGTTTACAGACTTGGACTGTATCCGGAGCAGGAGAGGGAGGAACAGGAGCAGAAGGAGAGAGATATGTTACCAAAGGGAGCCAAATAGGTCACGTTTAATAGCCAAGGAAATGGGAGACACGTAATTGGTGTCTAAACGGTGATTAAAACAAATTGCATTCCACCAGGATTGATAAGTAACATTCGCAGCTTGTTTCCAATTAGAGGTAATAGTATGAAAAGCTATAGCAAGGAAGAGGTCAAGTAAAGAGTAATGGCTGGAGGGATGGGGAAGTTCTGACAAGAGGGAACCCAGGAAAACTAGAAAAGGCGATCTGGAATTAAAAAATCTTTTGAATTTGCTTCCAGACCAACTGCCAGAACTGGGAAATAGGGGGGCATTCGAACAACATATGTTTGAGATCAGCAGAGGGCAATGGACAGGACCAACAGGAGGAGGGAGAGTCTGGTGTAAAACGGGAAATGGCGAGCAGGGTAAATAAAATTCTATGGTAAATAAAAAATAAAGTCTGGGTAGTGTTAGCAGCTCTGGAGGTCCTATGGAGTTTAGTCCAAATTTTGTCCCACAGAGGAACCGGCCATGTCTGAGAAAAGTCCAGCTCCCAAGCGGGTTCAGTACGAGATTTTAATCTATCATTGGTAAGACGAAAAGAATTATATAAGGCGGAAGCAGAAGGAGACGCATCCAATAAAAGGGAAGTGGATTTGCAAGTTGCCGGAATGTCGTTAGAGGAAGGGAGAGCTTGAAGGTATGAAAGTAAGGCAGGGTAAAGGGCGTCGTATTGAGAGCGGGCAGAAATGGTAGAGAAAAAAGAGATTGAAGATGTTGAAATGAAAGAGGTGTACCTTGAGACACTAATTGAGATATCCAGGAAAGACCTTGAATGCCAAGTTTTCCAATAAATGGTACGGTTTTTTATTTTAAGAAGGGCATTATTCCAAATCGGTTGTTCATGAAGAGAAAGGAGAGATGAATAAGAGGATGAGACGTAAGGGGAAAGGAGATTACGAGAATATGAAAGAATAGGGGAACGAAGACGAGTTAAGGAGGATGTAAAAGATAAGAATTCTTGAAAGGTGAAAGGGGAGATGAAAGAGGATTCCATGCTTAACCAGACAGGTGGATGATGCGGTAAATCAGATGATAACCAGCGAGTAGTTTGTTTCATAGAAAAAGCGCGATGATACAGTTTGAAATCAGGGAAGATGACTCCAGAGTTAGCTTTGTCTTTACGTAATGAAGCAAGGGCTATTCGGGATCTTTTACCGTTCCAGAGGAATTTCAGTAGTAGGGAATCAATTTTCTTAAAGAAAGAGAGAGGGATGTGTAAAGGGAGCATGGAAATAGTATAAAGGAGGGGAGATAGCATCATTTTTATAGAATTGAGGCGACCCCACCAGGACAAAAAGAGTGGATGCCAACGAGTGATAGCTGCATCCATTTTCTTATAGACATAATCAAAGTTTAGCTTGAGAGTATCAGATAACAAAGGAGCAAACCAAACTCCTAAGTATTTAATTTTGGAAGGTTGCCATGAAAAACCTGTTGACGAGAAAAAGTGCTTCTGACAAAGAGGATTTAAAGGCAGAATCTCACATTTATCAGCGTTTAAACGATATCCGGAGACCGCAGAAAATGAAGAGACTTGTTGAAGAAAAGAGGGAATGGAAGTAGCAGGGTCATAGCAGTAGAAAAGAATATCATCGGCATAAACCGAGAGCTTGACTTGCTGGGAGCCAAAAGGAAAACCAGAAATAGTGTCATCTAAACGAATTTTCGTAAGGAAGGGTTCTAAAGCCAAAATAAAAAGTAAGGGAGATAGTGGACATCCTTGTCTAACTCCTCTATGGAGGGAGAAATAATCCGAAGACATGCTATTAACAAAAATAGAAGCTTGAGGATTAGAGTAAAGCAAAGAGATAACAGAAATGAATTTAGGAGGAATACCAATCCAACGTAAGCCTGAAACAGGAAATCCCAACCAATGCGATCGAAAGCCTTCTCCGCATCAAGGGAGATAGCTGCAAAAGGAAGAGTGAGTGAAGATTTACCAAGTATGTTAAGAAAAACTCGGGAGTTATCTGAGGAGAGACGTCCTTTGACAAAACCAGATCGTTCTGGTCCAATGATGTCCGGTAAGAGAGAATCCATACGTAGGGCTAATATTTTTGCTAGGATTTTATAATCCGTATTCACCAAAGATATTGGTCTATAGTTTTTGCATAGGGAATGGTCCTTATCTTTTGGAATTAAGCAAATCTGAAAGAAACACGTTAGTGTTAGATTCCTTACCTTAGAATATCCCCAGGCGTCAGTCTGGATCCGGAAACTTTTGCGTAGCAGTACCCCTGCGCGTCGGTAGGCGTCGTCTGCAGGCGTCCCCTGCGGCTCCGCGTCCGTCGTCGGCGTCGTGCGCTGTGATGACGTCGCTGGAGTATATAGACGCCGCCTCCGCGCGCTGACGTCAGTTCTTCTTTTTTCCGCGCCAGTGGACGCAGATCTGAAGAGCAGTACTCCGGTCTTTGACCAAGTTTTTCGATTGTTTTTTCTCTATTGTGCCTGATAGGATGCCTGGGTTTAAGAATTGCGATGACTGTGAGCGCACGATGTCGGTCACGGATCATCACCGCCTCTGTCTCCGGTGTCTGGGCCCCGACCACGACGTGGACTCCTGTGTCGACTGCCGGGCCCTCACCAACAAGGCTAGGCGGGAGCGGTCCCGCAAGCTACTGGAGCTCCGGGTGTCGGCCTCACGTCGGGACCGGGAGCGGTCCCGGTCCGGCCGGAGGTCGAGAGTGCGTTCGAGGGAGCGGTCGCGGAGCCGCGCCGAGCGTTCCGGAAGTCGACACCACTCGTCAGGCTCGTCAGGTAGGAAGCACAAGAAGTCGGGGCGTCGTCATCGTACCCCCGACTCCCCCCCGACGCTCGCGCGATGCGGCCGGGGGCTCGGGTGACCCCAACCCCGCGGCTCCGCGAGAGTCGCCGGCGCGGCCTGCCTCATACCCTCCGGTCCCTGGGCATGGCGCGACGCCTGAGGAGATCGAGGCGTTCCTCATGGCCATGAGGGCGCTCGCTTCTCCGACGGGGCCTACGGTGCCTTCGGGCCCAGTGCTACCGTCTGGGGGCCCTGGCGGTTCGGGTGTCCCTGCCTCGGTGCCGTCGGGTGCTCCGGCCCCGGCGCCGCCGACGGCTCCGACCCCGGAGCCGCAAGGGCCTTCGGGATCGGCGCCGGCTGGTCTTCCGGCCTCCCCGGCGCCGTTGCCATCAGGGTTACCCCCGACGCCGCCCCCGCGCGGCGCCGGTTCTCCAGTGCCGGCTCCGGCCGGCGGTGGGGTTCCGACGCCGGCTCCGGGCGGCGCCGTCCCCTTGCCTTCTCCGACGCCGGACGCGGAGCCGGACGGGCGTCGCTCGACGCCGGTTCCGGCGCCGATGGGGCCCATGAACCCCGAGGAGCCGGTCTTCATCATTGACTCCGAATACGGAGAGGATGAGGAGTACGGTGAAGGTTGGGAGGGGTCCGAGGACCCTCTGTCACGCGAGTGCCAGTATGACCCGGACTGGACAGGTGACTTGGGGGATGCCAGTGGTTTGGACGACTCTCCTAACCCTGGGTTCGAGGCATGTGGGCTGCTGAATTCATATCTGTGCATAGATCGCCACCTAGTGTTGGGTCCGGATGATTGCACATTGTTGTCCTGGAAGAGTCTTCGAAGTATCACGAGATAGGTGGCTCCTCCCCTGGACTACAGTGCGCATGGGCATCACCTCCATCCCCAGATTGTTTTTTTCCGCCATTGGGTTCTGATGTGTTTCGGTTCCCTCTGTCGGAACCGATAGTTGTTCTACTCGAGACCAAAAGGTCTTTAGGCTGGGCGTCGGTATAGTTGCGTGCGGGTTTCTTTCTGACTCTCAGCTCCGATCTCTCGCTGCCCTTCCACGTGCCTTTGGCGCGGACGGGCCTACACTACTACTCTTGCTATGGAGCGGACTCCGTTTAAGAAGTGTCCGGTGTGTAACTCTAAATATTCACACCTCGACGTGCACCCCGTGTGCAATACCTGCTTGTCGCCGGACCACCGCGAAGACACCTGCATGGCGTGTTCGAAGTTCAGAAGCAAGAAGACTTTAAAGATTCGCCGGGCTAATCGGCTCCAGGCTCGGTTATCGGCTACGGCGCCCCCACCAGACGACATTTTCGAGGAATCTGTCGAGGGAGAAGACGACGTGCAAGGTTCGGACTCTAACCCCGCATCCGAAGGTGAAACCTATGACGACGATGCGGAGAACTTTGACGAAGTCGCCGACGAGGTAGGGGACGACGAACTGGCTTTGGCCACTATGGGGGATAGCTCAGAGGAAGAGCTTCCCCAACGAGACACTGGGGTTATTACCCCTCCTACGGCCCAGGTCGAGGGATCGCCTTCGGGCCTTACCCAAGATCTAACTAGGAGTCCTACGTCCCCGCCTCCGGGCCCGGTCACGGACACTTATGAACATTCACTTGCGTCGAAGAAGACGAAAGTGAAGCCAAGTGGTCACGCACCCTCGGATGCCAAACCGAAAGTGAAAGTGGCGCTGGTAAAGAAGGTTCTGGAGGCGTCAACTTCCAAAGGATCCAAGATGGCTGACTCAAAGAGCCACGCCAAGATGGCCGACCCGAAGTCCTCGGTATCGGTACCAAAGGCGAAATCGTCCGACGCGACCGCGTCGGCTCCGAAAGGGGTCGTGGACCCGAAGTCGGCTCCGAAAGGGGTCGTGGACCCGAAGTCGGCTCCGAAAGGGGTCGTGGACCCGAAGTCGGCTCCGAAAGGGGTCGTGGACCCGAGGTCGGCTCCGAAGAAGCGTCTGGGAGACGAAGACCGTGGCCCGGGGGCCTCGGCCCCGAAGAAGGCGCATGTCGAGCCGGTCAAACCCTCTCCGGCCTTGTCAAAGAAGGTGGAGGAATCCTTGCAGCGGATTCGAAAGGACACGGTGGCGCCGCAGCTCACGCCTAAGCCTGCGAAGGAGCAAACTCCTATCCGTTTCACCTTTCCTCCCAAGTCGGCGCCGAAGGCCTTCGCGCCGAAACAGAGTGGACCCTCGAAGGAGGTATTGGCACCGAAAGCGGCCTTGGTAGTGTCGAAGCTTCGACTCCAACCCCTTGCTGAAGAGGAACGTCGTGAGGTACTCATCGACGCCAACACCGGTAAACTGTCGCTCCTCAAAAGGAAGATCACGACGGAGCCGGCATTGGAACATTTTAAGATCCCTCTCAAGAACAAGCGGGACTTAGAGGACTCTCCGGTTTTGGTGGAACCTGTGTCACCACAAACACTGGGGTACTCGACGGCACATTCCGTCGCGGCCGAGGCAGACGAGGAGAATGCCGAATAAGACTACCCGGCGTACTCGGATCCGGACGAGGAGCATGTTCCGTGGTCCGCCGGAGGCGACCCGGAGGACCCGCAGGGGGGTCCGGACGCGCAACTTTTCGCGGCCAAAACGTCCCCGACCGAGGATTCGGCGGCCTTCAATGCCCTCATAGAAAGAGCTGCTGCTAACCACGACGTCGAGCTACACTCGGACCCCGTAGATGTGGACTTCTTGTTCGACACCTTCTCGGTAGCCGAAAAGTCAATCAAAACGCTACCGATGCTGAAGGGGGTGCTTAAGCATGCGACGGAGGTTTTCAAAGAGCCCACCCGAGCCCGTGTGGTCAACCCTCGCATCGACAGGAAATATAAAGCTGCGCCCACGGATCCCACATATATCAAGGGACACCTGCCATTGGACTCCCTGGTCGTTTCCAATGCTCGGAAGAGGGCAAACTCTCAAACTACTGGTGACGCTCCTCCCCCAGACAAAGAGTCCAAGATCTTCGAGGCCTCAGGCAAGCGGATTGCTGCACAGGCAGCTAATATTTGGAGAATATCTAACACCCAAGCCTTGCTTGCACGTTATGATAGAGCCCATTATGACACATTAGAGGCCATACTGCAACACTTGCCTGACCAATACAAGGAGGCGGGGGAGATGCTTATTCAGGAAGGCAAACTCATTACAAATGCATCCATTAAATGTGCATTAGATGTGGCAGACACAGCCGCCAGGGCTATCAATACTAGTGTGCTGCTTAGACGCCATGCCTGGCTTAGAATTTCGGGGTTCAAACCCGACATCCAAACCACTATTCTAAATCAGACAGTGAATCCTGACCATCTGTTTGGCCCAGAGGTGGATGCCACACTGGAGAAAATGAAAAAAGATACGGAAACTGCCAAGTCCATGGGGGCTTTGCAAAGTCAGCAGTTTCGGGGTGGTTCCTTTCGCCGCTCAAACTCCAGAGGCACCTCAAGGGGACAGGCAGCCCAGTCCACACAATATTTCAAGACGAACACCCAAGCCTCGTATAACAACAAAAATAGAGGTGGTTACAGAGGCAATAATGTCAAGGGCAGGGGACGTGGAAACAATAGCTCCAGGTCCACCGCCAACAACAAACAGTGACGTCTTGTCACTGCCCCCCGGCCACGCGACACCGGTCGGGGGGAGACTCCAGCAGTTCCTGCCGGCGTGGAAGTCCATCACCATGGACAGGTGGGTGAGCTCTATTATCCAGTACGGGTACTGTCTAGAGCTTACGTCCTTTCCACCGGACATTCCCCCAAGGAGCCGTCCTATGTCAGGCGAGCACTTGACCTTGTTGCAGCAAGAAATTCTAGTAATGCTGCAAAAAGGGGCGATAGAGCTCGTTCCACTGCAAGAGCGGGGAACAGGGGTTTACTTCCTGTATTTTTTGATTCCCAAGAAGGACGGATCCCTCAGGCCGATCCTGGACCTCAGGCCCTTGAACTGGTACATCCTCTCGGAGCACTTCCATATGCTCACGTTGCAACAGGTGCTTCCCCTGCTTCAACAGGGGGACTTCCTGGCTACGCTGGACCTCAAAGATGCCTATTTTCATATTCCCCTGCATCCTTCCCACAGGAAGTACCTCAGATTCACGCTCTTAGATCAACATTACCAGTTCAAGGTTCTGCCGTTCGGAGTCACCACGGCACCAAGAGTGTTTACCAAGTGCCTAGCGACTGTGGCGGCCCATCTCCGTCGCCAGCACGTACACGTCTTTCCCTACCTGGACGACTGGCTCATTCAGGCAAAGACAGAACAGCAGTGCGTCGACCACGTGTCACGCACCATTCATCTCCTGCACGATCTGGGATTCTCTCTGAACTACCCAAAGTCCCATCTCCAGCCCGCCCACGTGCGACAGTACCTGGGTGCGACAATCGACACTCTGGCAGCCACCGCGCAGCCAAATTCAGTGAGAATCGCCAGTATCCAGGCGCTGATCCAACGATTCAGACCCCAGCACTCGCTTCCAGCGAGGGTGTTCATGCAGTTGATAGGCATGATGGCCTCCTGCATCTCCATTGTCCCGCACGCGAGACTACATATGCGTCCGCTTCAGGAGTGCCTTGCACGTCAGTGGACTCAGGCTCATGGGCAACTGACAGACCTAGTGTTGGTGAGCAGTCGGGCATACAACTCTCTGCATTGGTGGAATCCACACAACCTTTGCAAGGGCCGACCATTCCAGGAGCCTGTCCCACAGATTGTCCTGACGACGGACGCCTCTCTCCAGGGATGGGGAGCGCATGTACTCCATTACACTGTGCAGGGACTATGGACACAACAGCAAAGGAAGATGCACATCAATGTGTTGGAACTGATGGCAATCTTCATGGCCTTGAAGGCGTTCAAAGTACATCTGTGCAACAAAGTCGTGTTGATCCGGACGGACAACATGACGGCCATGTACTACATTCAGAAGCAGGGAGGCACGCACTCTCCACAGCTGTCTCATCTGGCTCAGAGCGTGTGGAAGTGGGCCATTCAGAGGAACATCTTCCTCATGGCAGAGCATCTCCCGGGCAAAGACAATCAAATGGCGGACCTGCTCAGCAGGCACAGCCATCAGATGCACGAGTGGGAGATACATCCATCAGTACTCCTACCGTACTTCCAAAGGTGGGGTCATCCAGAGATAGACCTGTTCGCCACAAAGGAGAACGCAAAATGCCAAAGCTTCGCCGCCAGATTCCCACACCCCCAATCACAGGGCAATGCGATGTGGATGAACTGGTCAGGCAGATTTGCGTACGCTTTTCCCCCAGCACCACTGATACCGCTGGTGGCACGCAAGCTCAGGCAGCACTCGATGACTCTCATCCTGGTTGCTCCAACGTGGGCTCGCCAACCATGGTACACCACGTTTCTCGAACTGTCCGTGGTACCGCATCAAAGGCTTCATCTCACTCCCAGCCTTCTGACGCAGAGCCATGGCGACATTCAGCACCCAGATCCGCAGCAGCTCAACCTGGCGATCTGGCTCCTGAAGTCCTAGAGTTCGGCTACCTTAATCTTCCTCCCGATTGCATGAACATCATTCGGGAGGCAAGGAAGCCCACTACCAGAGCTTGTTATGCGGCTAAATGGAAGAGGTTTGTCATCTACTGTGCTAACCACAACATTGACCCGCTAGATGCTTCCATTCAAAACATCATTTGTTATCTTTTCCACCTGTATCAATGCAATCTGGCATACTCTTCCATCCGCATTCACCTGTCTGCTATGGCAGCCTACCTCCAGAATAGACAACACCTGTCACTCTTCAGGGTCCCTGCTATCAAGGCTTTTCTGGAAGGACTCAAAAGGGTCATTCCACCAAGGACCCCACCAGCCCCAGAATGGAACCTCAATGTGGTTCTTACGAGGCTGATGGGTCCTCCCTTTGAGCCACTGCACTCTTGTGAGCTTCAGTTTCTGACTTGAAAGGTTGCGTTCTTAGTAGCGATTACTTCGCTACGGAGGGTTAGCGAGCTGCAGGCGCTCACCATTCAAGAACCTTTTTTCCAGGTGCATGCAAACAGGGTGGTGCTCCGCACTAACCCTAAATTCTTACCCAAAGTGGTGTCCCAATTCCACTTAAACCAGACTATTGAGTTGCCAGTGTTTTTCCAAAACCCAGAAACGCTGGCGGAGCGCATGCTCCACACCCTTGATGTTAAAAGGGCCTTGATGTATTATGTAGACAGGACAAAAGATTTTCGCAAAACCAAACAGCTTTTTGTTGCTTTTGCCACTCACCACAAGGGAAACGCTATCTCTAAAGCTGGGATTGCTAGGTGGATAGTGAAGTGCATTCAGATCTGCTACGCTAAAGCTAAGCGCACTCTCACCATCCCACCGAGGGCCCACTCCACCAGGAAGTTGGGGGCCTCTATGGCTTTCCTAGGTAACATTCCCTTGGAGGATATCTGTAGAGCAGCCACTTGGTCTACTACACATACTTTCACTAAACACTACTGTGTAGATGTACATTCCAAACAGGCAGCTGTTGGTCAGGCTGTTCTAAAAACGCTTTTTCAGACTGCTGCAGCTGGCACGGGCGGCCGCCGTTAATGGAGGGACTGCTATGTATTCTATGCACAGATATGAATTCAGCAGCCCACATGCCTCGAACTGCAAATGCTACTTACCAGTATGCATCTGTTCTTGGCATGTAGGGCTGCTGACATTCATATCGCCCACCCTCCTCCCCGGCGCCTGCAGCAGCTGCAGAATTCATTCATTTACATGCATATGCTCTTAGCATGGTCATCACTCACATTCTTCACTCCATCTCTGCCAATGGCTAAAAACAATCTGGGGATGGAGGCGATGCCCATGCGCACTGTAGTCCAGGGGAGGAGCCACCTATCTCGTGATACTTCGAAGACTCTTCCAGGACAACAATGTGCAATCATCCGGACCCAACACTAGGTGGCGATCTATGCACAGATATGAATGTCAGCAGCCCTACATGCCAAGAACAGATGCATACTGGTAAGTAGCATTTGCATTTGATCTCTCCTCCAACCGTGGCATCGGTGGAGGGAGCTGCCTATTCTGTGGTGCTGATGAGGGCTGCCAAGGCCTTACACCTTGAGCTCCCCGTCGCGGCCGTGAGGCCTAACATCCTCACCGAGGTCTTCAAACCGCAGTCATGCCCACTGGAGCCACTGCTGCCGTTTAATGAAGCCTTGTCAGACGTTCTGTTGGGCACGTGGTCCAGGCCCGCTTCAGGTGCGCCTGTTGATCGGAACGTGGCCAGGCGCCACCGTCCTTGTCCGGACGACCCCAAGTACCTGTCTACCCACCCCACTCCTGAGAGTCTGGTGATCCAGGCCTCGACCTCCCAGTCCGCATTCCCGTCGGCCCCGCCCGACCGGGAATCCAAGAGGTATGACCAGTTTGGCAAAAAGGTCTTCTCGTCCATTAGTTTGGGCCTGCGGTCTTGCAACACCGCTTGCCTCTTGGGCCGCTACACCCACTCTGTGTGGGATACGGTCGCGGAACTGCTGCCAGAATGCCCCATGGAGGTGCGGGCAAAACTCGGTCAAGCTGTCGCTGAGGGCCGGGATGCAGCGAAATATTCTATACGGTGTGGTCTTGATACGACCGACTCGCTGGGCAGAGCTATGTCAACGACGGTGGCGATTCGTCGCCACGCCTGGCTGAGATCCGCCAATTTTTCGGCTGATGTCCAGAATACATTGATGGACATGCCGTTTGATGGCTGTCACCTGTTCGGTGACAAGGCGGACCACGCGCTGGAACGCTTCAAGGACTCCAGGGTCACGGCCAAGTCCTTGGGTCTCTCGACCCAGCGTCAGCAAACGGGTTCGTTTCGTCCCTTTCGTGGCCAAGGAAGGGGCGCCCCCACACGTGCTGCCAGCCACGCGCCGCAACAATCTTTCCAACGCGGTGGCGGCCGTGGAAACCGCCGTGGTGGCGGTCGGGGACAACGGCGGGGTCAGACCACACCTTCCCCCGCAGCATCTACCCCTAAATCCTCCTAGTCCTTGCTTTCGGCCCCATGTGACGCCAGTGGGTGGCAGGGTTCGCCATCACCACGCTCACTGGCGCACGATCACTTCGGACAGGTGGGTGCTGCAAATCGTCCGAAGGGGCTACTCCCTCCCCTTCGAGACCTCTCCTCCAGCCATGCCACCGCAGAACCACCGTGTGTCGGGGGACCACTTGACACTTCTGCAGGAGGAAGTTACGGCCCTCTTGGCCAAGGGGGCCATCGAGCGCGTTCCTGGGCCAGAAGTAGGGCGTGGTTGCTATTCCCACTACTTTCTGGTGCCCAAGAAGGACAAGGGGGGCCTACGTCCTATCTTGGATCTAAGGAACGTCAACGGCTTCCTCAGGAAGGAGAAGTTCAAGATGTTGACGTTAGCTCAGGTCTTGGCTGCGCTAGACCCACAAGACTGGATGGTAGCGTTGGACTTGCAGGACGCCTATTTTCACATCCCCGTCCTGCCGGCCCACCGGCGTTACCTGCGGTTCACGGTAGGCCTGGAGCACTTTCAGTTTATCGTGCTCCCCTTCGGCCTTACCAGCGCCCCACGGGTGTTCACAAAGGTGATGGCGGTGGTCGCAGCCCATCTGCGCAGGTTGGGGGTTTCAGTCTTCCCCTACCTAGACGATTGGTTGTTGAAGGCGGGCTCGCCCCAAACAGTCGTCCACCACCTTCAGATGACGGCAGACCTCTTGCACGACCTGGGGTTCTCCATCAACGTGCCGAAATCACACCTGTGTCCCTCTCAAAAGCTCCTTTTCATCGGAGCGGTTCTGGACTCGGCGCAGTTTCGGGTTTATCCTCCGGGACGGCGGGTTCGGGATATTCAGGCTTTGATTCCCATCTTTCAGCCGCTATCCTGAGTCTCGGTCAGGTTGACGCTGCGGCTGCTGGGACTGATGGCTTCCTGCATCCTTCTGGTGCATCACGCCAGGTGGCGGATGCGGGCTCTGCAGTGGGACCTGAAGTTTCAGTGGGCCCAGCATCAGGGCAACTTGTCCGACCACGTCTTGATCTCGGAGGGCACTGCGAGACAACTGCAGTGGTGGCTTACGGACCGCGATTGGGTCAGGGGCAAGTCCCTCTCCCTTCCCCAACCGGAGCACGTTGTCGTGACGGACGCGTCCCTCCAGGGCTGGGGTGGCCACTTGGGAGAGGCAGAGATCAGAGGCATCTGGTCTCCGGCGGAGTCCCGGCTCCATATCAATCTGTTGGAGCTGCGGGCGATTCGTCTGGCACTGAAGGCATTCCTCCCCTTTGTCAACGGGAGTGTAGTGCAGGTGTTCACCGACAACACCACCGCCATGTGGTACTGCAACAAACAGGGCGGAGTGGGGTCGTGGACCCTTTGCCAGGAGGCTCTGCGCCTCTGGCAATGGCTGGAACGTCAGGGCGTGACTCTGACTGTTCAACACCTGGCAGGTTCTCTGAACGCCAGGGCGGACGAACTCAGCCGTCGGTGCTCGATGGATCACGAATGGCGTCTGAACTCGGACGTGGCGCACGGCATCTTTCTGCAATGGGGAGAGCCTTGGTTAGATCTATTCGCCACAGAAGAGAACGCGCAATGTCATCAGTTCTGCGCGTTGGAGTTTCCAAGACGGCACTCGCACGGTGACGCCTTTCGGCGCGAGTGGAGTTGCGGTCTGTTATACGCCTTTCCGCCTATACCACTTCTGCCCAGAGTGCTGAAGAAGATCAGGCGCGACCGGGCCCAAGTTATCCTTGTGGCTCCGGACTGGGCTCGAAGGTACTGGTATCCCGAGCTACTCAGCATGTCAGTCGGTCCCCCGATCCGCCTGCCCCTTCAGGAGGACCTTCTGTCGCAGCAGCAGGGGACGGTCCTCCACCCGAACCTGTCCAGTCTCCACCTCCATGCTTGGAGATTGAGCGGCGGCAGTTGAGGCCATTTGACTTGCCTCCTGAAGTCTGTGATGTTATTCTGGCAGCCAGGCGTCCCTCCACTAAGTCGGTATACGCCTGTCGGTGGAACAGATTTGTGGCATGGTGCACAGCAAAGGCTGTGGATCCTCTTTCTGCCCCTCTTTCGGAGGTTCTTCTGTTTCTTCTTTCTCTTGCCCAGCAGGGCTCTGCTCTGGGCACTATCAAGGGCTACCTTTCTGCCCTTTCAGCCTTTTTGAGGCTTCCTGATCAGCCTTCTTTGTTCAAATCCCCGATTGTAACTCGATTCTTGAAAGGCATCACTCACATGTTTCCACCTGTTCCGTTTGTGATGCCTCAGTGGGATTTGAACCTGGTTCTAACTTTCCTGATGTGTGCTCCCTTTGAGCCCCTTCATTCTTGCCCTCTCCGTCTCCTGACTTTAAAGACGGCTTTCCTGGTTGCCATCACCTCTGCCAGGAGGGTGAGTGAGCTCCAGGCTCTTTCTGTCCAACCTCCTTTCCTGTCCATTCATCCTGATAAGGTGGTTCTGAGGACTAGACCTTCTTTCCTGCCCAAGGTTGTTTCGGCCTTTCACATCGGGCAGTCCATCACCCTCCCTTCCTTCTTCCCGCCTCCGCATCCTTCAAAGGATGAAGAGCGGCTCCACCGTCTGGACCCAAAACGTGCGCTTTCATTCTACATGGATCGCACACGCCAGTTCCGGGTGGATGACCAACTGTTTGTTGGCTACGTGGGTGCGAAGAAGGGACGGGCGGTCTGTAAACGAACCATCTCTCGATGGGTCGTCCTCTGCATCAAAGCGTGCTACTCTTTGGCTCGGAAGGAGCCTCCTGTTGGGCTGAGGGCCCATTCCACTCGGGCCACGGCGGCTACCACTGCCCTGGGTCGGGGTGTCCCCTTGCAGGACATTTGCCAAGCGGCTACGTGGGCCTCGCTGCACACCTTTGCGAGGCACTACTGCCTGGACAGTCAAGTCCGGAGGGATGGCTTCTTTGGCCGTTCTGTCCTCCAGGACTTTCTGGTGTAGAAATGTATTGGTTCGCAGACCCACCACCGGGGTTGGTATTGCTGGGGTATGTATTCTAAGGTAAGGAATTTAACACTAACGTGTTTCTTTCAGATGAACAAGTTACTTACCTTCGGTAACGATATATCTGTAAGAAACATTAGTTAGTGTTAGATTCCTTACCGAACCCACCCATCCTCCCCGTTCTGCGAACTGATACCTAGGGTTAAGGACATCCCTTTCAGGGCCCTAGTTTTACATGGCACCAGTGTTGGTTCTCTCATGGCTCTGCGTCTCCTGGCGCGGAAAAGCTGTGTGCAAAGAACTGACGTCAGCGCGCGGAGGCGGCGTCTATATACTCCAGCGACGTCATCACGGCGCACGACGCCGACGACGGACGCGGAGCCGCAGGGGACGCCTGCAGACGACGCCTACCGACGCGCAGGGGTACTGCTACGCAAAAGTTTCCGGATCCAGACTGACGCCTGGGGATATTCTAAGGTAAGGAATCTAACACTAACTAATGTTTCTTACAGATATATCGTTACCGAAGGTAAGTAACTTGTTCATTAAGGCTTGTTGGAAGGAACCGCTAGAAGAGCCGGAATCGGAAAAGGATTGAAATAAAAGTAGGAGTTTGGGGAGGAGAAGAGAAGCGAAGTGACTGTAAAACTCAATTGTAAAACCATCAGGGCCCGGATATTTACCATGATGAAGTTTAGAAACAGCATGGGAAATTTCAGAAAGAGAAATATCACGTTCTAAAGTGTGAAAATCAACATGTGAAGTTGAGGGAGAAGGTAGGGATTGAAAATAAGCAAGAAGATCATCAGGAGTAGGAGTTTGCTCAGGAGTATAAAGCGTATCATAGAATTTAGCGAATTCTGCAAGAATTTCTTTATCTTTAAATGTGGATTCACCAGAAGAGGTTTTAATAGACTGAATTTTTGTGCGTTGCTTACGAATCTTTAGATAGTTGGCCAGGAGCTTCCCCATTCTATTTTTACCACCGTAATACCTAGAGTTACATTTGAGAAGAATATTAGAAGCGGCTTCAGTTGTAAATTTGTTAAAAGAGATTTTGGCATCAATAAGAGCTTTAAGGGAGGAGTTAGATTTAGAAGTGAAATAGGCCTTTTCTAAAGTCTTAATGTCAGCTAAAATTTTCTCTGATTTGGCCGCATGTAGTTTTTTCCGTCGTGACACAAAATTAATAATAAAACCCCTAGAGGCTGCTTTAAATGAGTCCCAAACCATAACAAAGGGAGAATCAGGGGTTTGGTTTAAAAGAAAAAATTCCTTAGCAAAAGCAGTAAATTCAGCGTTAAAAGTGGGATCTGTAAGTAAAGCATCGTTAAAACGCCATCTGCCAGAGTGAGGGGAGAATGGAAGTAAATCTAGGTCTACAAAAACAGGGGCATGGTCGGAGAGCAGAATGGAGCCAATCTCTGAACGGATAGCGTGTTGGGATAAGGGTTTACTGAGAAATATATGATCAATACGAGATTGGGATTGATGAGGAGGGGAAAAGAAACTATATTCACGAAGGTCGGGGTTACAAAGTCTCCAAATATCTACAAGGGCATTATTATTAAATGAGTTGAGAAATTGCGTGTGCATTCTAGAGGGAGTAAATTTAACTTTTGAGTGTCTATCAAGGAAAGGATCCACAATCGGATTGCAATCTCCAGCGAGGAGTATATACTCTCCAGTAAGGGAAGATACTTTGGTAGAAATAGTAGGCCAGAAAGATTTATCAATTGCAGTGGGAGCGTACACATTAAAAAGGGTGAGAGGAATCTTATCAATAAGTAAATTAACAATAAGCCAACGACCATCAACATCACATTCATGAGTAATCGAAGAAAATTTTAACTTTTTATGCAACAAGAGTACAACTCCATTCTTTCTAGAAGTAGTAGGTGAACAAAGAACATGACTCACCCAGCAACGTTTAAGTTTCAAAGCCTCTGGTTCAGAAAGATGAGTTTCTTGAAGGAGGGCAACATCAGTTTTAAGTCTTGCTAAATGCGAGAGAACCCTCTGCCTTTTAATGGGATTATTTAAACCCTTAACGTTCCATGTCGTTACACGGAATGAAACCAATTAGAGAACTGCTATAAACAACATGCTTAATAATGCATAAAAATACAATTGAGAAGAAATGAGAAAAGTAGAAAAGAAAAATGAGAAAAGGAGTCAAGGATGTGAGCATGATGAGGATTAGAAAGAATCAAAGAAGAAAAATATGTAAATGAGGAAATGGTAGAAGTAGAAAGAAGAGTTGAGTGGAGAGGAGGTCGTGGAATTGGGAGCAGGAAGGAGGACAGAGTTAGTAGAGAGAAGAGACAGTACATGTCCGAGACGAACGACTGAAAGACATACTTACAGAAATAAGAAAACAGGAATGGGGGGTGGTGATGGCAGGAGACGACGAGAACATCCAGAGCAAACATCAAACCTCAAATATGATGACATCCAAGAAAGGTAGCACGAGGGGGTAAGAGGATAAACACGAAGCGAAGTGACGGAGGGAAGTACCTGTTGATAGAAGAGAAACATGAGGGTAAACAATGTGAGCGTGTCAGGAATAAAAGGAGGGTTGGGATGAAGAAATATGAACATTCAGGAAAAAACATAGAAGAGACAACAATTGAGTCTTATAATGTCAACAGTGCAAGTACGGAGAATTCAGAACCATAGTCAACTATATTGGAAAAGGAAGTTAATAAGACAGTCCACCAGGATTGCACATATCCATAACATCAAGACCATGTCGGCGAAGAAAGGCTTGTAAAGCCGCAGGATCTTCGTAGGTGGTAGTCTTGTCTTTATATGTAACTTTGAAAAGACAAGGATGCAAAAGACCATACCGAGCATTGAGAGCTCTAAGCTGCGGTCTCATGTCCAAGAACTGCTTCCTGCGTTCTGCGGTGGGCCTGGAGACATCCTGTGAAATGTAAAGACGATGACCTTCCCAAATGATCTGTTTCTTAAGTTTGACAGCAGAAAGAACTTGAAGGAGGTCAGTGTACTGAAGAAAGAGCATGATGACTCCTCTTGGTTTAGTAGCAAGTCTAGGTCCAAGACTATGAGCCCGTTGGATATTGATAGATGATAAGGCTGGTGCGTCCAAGATCTTAGCAAGAAAGGACTGGAAGAAGACGGTAGGATTAGGCCCTTCTGAAAGTTCCGGAAGGCCGTAAAGGCGCAGGTTATTTCTGCGATTTCTGTTCTCCAAATCCTCTGTCTGTCTCTTTAGCAGTAGGATCTCCGCTTCCATGGATGATATACGAGAACATGAAGACTGCAAGGAGTCTGCAGACTGTTCCAGGGTAAGAACTCGTGCATCCAGAGACGACCATTTCTCCTGCATTGCCTGCATGTTTTTATTGGTAGCCTCCATGAAAGGCTTGAGAGCGCGGAGTTCCTCTAGTATGAGATCCATAGAGGAAGAGGAGGACTAACTCCCAGGTGAAGGTGGATCTTTCTTGAGACGCTTGGAAGATACCAAAGAAGAAGGTGTCTTACCCACGTTGGAAGTTTTGGAATGGCTCCACGTGGCGTCTCTGATTTTGATGGATGATTTTCCTCCATGTCTGGGAGCGGAGAGTCCGAATCCGATCCAACCGGGACCTTAGAAATTGATGTGAGCTTCAAGGTGCGAAGTTTTCCCATGAGGACTCAAGAAAATAATTGTAAGGAGTCAATAAGTCCAATAAAAGAGACGTAGATGCCCAGGCACCGCAGAAGAGGAGCAGCAAGTCGCAGTCAAGCTAGTATCATAACAAGAAGGTTCTGGTGTAAACTCCGAAGATCCTAAGAACAACGAAGGCGTTGTTATGTGGTAGGCTCAAAGTGAGATTGCCAGAGCCAAGAGGACAATGCAGAGGAAATCACTTCAAAGAAGAAGAGGTGATGCGAAATTTTGCATTAGATAAAAGGAGTTGCATGCAAATAGTGGCATAGACAAAAATTGCAAAAATGGCAAAAACATGTTGTAATAGCAATCATGTCCTCCAGGCACAGCAGAAGAAAAGGACAAAATAGCAGTCAGGTCAATTAGCATAAAAGAATAGTTCAGCAGAAAACAGCTTGAATATCCAGAAAGAGACAAAGGTCACAGTGTAATGCAGCAGTCTATAAGTGAATTCATTACCACCAGGAGGACAGCGCTGAGTGCTTTATATCAAAGAAGAAAAGGTCACGCAAGTGTCCACAAGTAGGAAAAAGGAGCGTCATGCATGTCGTGGAACAATGAAGTATTGCGAAATTGGCAAAAACAACATGTTGTAACATCCAAATAAGCCCTGCGCAGGAAGAGAAGGTTTCAAAAACTGATGAGTAGATCCAGAAGAAAGCAACTGGCAGCAAGAAGAGGCGCAGGAAATATCAGGAGACGTAGTTCATGAAGAAATATAATAAGTGATATTTATAGCCATTCGCCTAATGAAGGTTGCAAAAAGTCTTATGAGTAAATGTGGAGAAGCACAAAATGGCGGCAGAGAAATGCAGGACACTCAAAGCGTGAGGAAAAGGGCTCTATGAGGCACGTCAGAAAGTAGCAAGTATGCTCACCATTGAAAGAGCTGTAGCTGCTGTGTTAAAGGGCAGTTGATATCAGGCACCTAAAAGCGGCATGTTGAGGGTCTGTCATGAAGTTTTCCGCCGGCCCTATGCAGAAAACTCGGCCGGCGCACAAAATGGCGGCCGCGATCCTGACCTCCGCTTTTCTGCGCAGAAGGGAGCCGAAACAGCTGCGAGGTCGGGAAATGGAGACAGCGTGAGACGCGCCTCACATTCCGACTCGCAATCGCGGCTCACGGCTTGCGGAGATGTCCCTCAGCGCTGCGGCAGAGATGAAAGTGCCGAGGCTCGATGTGGAGCTCCGGGACTACGGCGCCATCTTGCCCAGCGCTCAAGCCACGCCCCCCAAAGAAGGTTAATTTTATAATATAATAGGAAGTATAGCAGGATCAATTACAACTTTTAGCCATCTAAGTTCCCTTGGCGGGCCACATGTCCAACATCAAAACAGAAGGGCATCGATAAAAAACAGGGGAACAGCCGCGGTTAACAGGAATCAACTTATAGACACCCCAGTTCAGAACAGTCCCCACCGTGGCCCATCACGTATCCGTCTACCACCTATATGTGCGCTAGTACATAACAGAGGAACCAGAGCAGCAGCTTAATCATATTCATCCTCTATACTAACCCAAGTAAATAGAAAAAGAAGGGAAGGAGGGAGGAAAGAATAGTAGAAGAGGGAAAGAAAGAACGCAGCGCTGCTGCACGCGCCCCACAGCGATAAAGCGCGCAAGACTGAAAGATCCGCTAAGGGGCCAGGGCGTGCAAGTCATGATATATGTGCGATCAATACCGTAAAATCAAGCGAGTCATCCCCCATCCCCACCGGCCATCACACCCTGGGTGACACGCACAGGCACAGCGTCCCGATAAAGGGATACAAAAGAGCCATAGAACTAAAAAAAAACGAACAATAAAGAAACCCCCCCCCGCCCCACCCTGCACATTTGCAGAAGGCTATGGCCTACCCCCCCCAGCAGCGTGCCTGTCGCCCTAAATAGAAACCCGAAATATAGGAAATTAGAAAGTAAGAAAAGAAACAAAACAGAGAAAGGGGGAAGAAAAAACCAGTGGGAGAGGAGATCTGCAATCGAGTCAATCGGCCCTTACCTCCCGCCTTCACACACATGGAACCACATTAAAGCGAGATCGACACAGCCTCAAGTATCAGAAACATTCGAAAGAATCGGCCATATTGTCATGGCTGCGGGCAGTCCTCATCTCATCCTTTAACCAGTAGTCCGCCGGGTCCAGTCCGGCTCACCCCTGTCCTCTCCTGACCATAGCTATCATGCACAATGGAATAGTGGGCAGCAAATAGTCCGAGGTGAGATGGGCACAGGATCGGAACAAATCAGGCCAAGGGTGTAAACCAGAGGACCCCAGTATCAAACGGCAGAGCAAGCAATGGCTGCAGCAGTCTATACTTTCCAATAGCAACATCAGGAGCAGCAAACAGTATGGGTGCAGTCTCGCCGCCCAAGAAAGCGAGGTCTCCCCGGCAAGGTACCAGCGGGGCCACACCAAAGCAGTACGAATAGAGCATCCACCTCGCTCCCCAGTCATTCGGACCTGAACGGGCCCTGACGTGGGCCCCACGCCCGCACCCGCCACCATCAAAACTACCTGGAGATTCGGGGCCGCAGGCGTACAGTCCTGCAAATGCACGGCGGCAGCACTCCTCGCAACATCCGAGGGGGGCGAAGCAGCACACACTTAGTCGAGCCGGGTCCATGAGGGAAGGCCCGACAAATATGGCGGCAGACCTATTATCTTGCACAACGGTGCCGAGGACCATGGCCTCACGTAAAGAATGTAGGGCGCCAAGGACATCACCAATCGTGGGCTCACGCTCACAGGACTCGGCTCTCGTGCACTTCAGCGACCCAAGTCTGCCGCTCCGAGTTGATCTGTGACTCAGGGCATCGGTCGCCATCTTGTAAGTTCAGCCGCGACTCTCCGCGCCTCAACTTCTGGAGTGGGCTCTTAAGCAAGGCCCACCGCTGGGGTCCCCTCGAGCCCCGGAAATGGCAACCTTGGTGCAGAAAGAAGGGCCACCAGGAACGGGGACCGCCGGCGCCACCGTCCCACGGGCACCGCTCGCCGAGTCCGGGCGAAGGGCTTCAAGATGGCCGGACAGGGCAACAAAGGGGGGGCATGCCTCCTGCGCGGTCTACCCCCATCTGCGGCGGGCCGCGCCCTACCACAGGGCCCCCAGGCCGCCAGACCGGGCCCGGTCAGTCGCCACCGGCACAACCGCACAACGGCCTCTTCAGCCGACCCCTCTCCTCCACCAGGGGCCGCCGCCGACACCCTCACTCCAGCCGACCGTCACAGGCAAGTCCCCGGTCTGCACGCCGCGGAGGCCCCGGACCAAGCAAGGGCATAACTCCAGATCCGCAGCACGCAGGAGCCCCCGGGACAAACGGTGAGTGCGAGCATTGTTTTATCTTTCCATTTCTTGCCGAGTGTGTCGCCTCGGAGCAGGATGAAGATCCGGATATGCGTTTAGGCAGGAAGGTTGGCGGAGCCGAGCTACAGTGCGGCCATCACGGTCGCGAGCTTGGCTCCTCCCGTCTGCTAGATTCTTGATATTTACACAAGTCACTACATCTCTCCGGACTTGAAAATGCTCCACCTTTTATTTTTTTAAACTTAGTTTATTGAAACCTTTGACAAAAGTATCACAAACATCCAATATTGAGATATATATATCCACGGTTAATTAATTGCATTGCAAAATGTCCCCCCAACATAAGTTTGCAAATGCTCCACTGGCTGTCCTTTGCTAGACTCTGCATTCAAGGCTTGGTTTCACTCTGTGGGTCATTTATAGCATCGAACCTATCTTTCTCCAGTGACAAGTATACCATATACCCAAAGGCTGATGCCCCTGTCAAGGCTTGCTTTGCTCCATGCCATTATCACTTTGTAAAAGGCATGTTTGTGGTATTTCTGAATCCCTACAGTGGGCCAGAGTTCAAGTCTTATCCCTGACGGCAATGAGGAATCACCCACTGTCACCTTAAATTCTGAAGCATGATAAAAACTTGGCTAATCACAAACTAAATAATATGCTCCGGAATAGCCTTGTAATGGACCACCTGGAATTACTGTGGGCCTTGTCAGTGGGATGAGGTTCTATACACATTTTTGCAATACATTTAAAGTTGCTCTCCATCCACTCTGTTTGCCTTGCCATACATCCTGAAGTTAAACATTTTATTATCAGCCTGTTGTGTTCTCCAGCTTAAAACCTGACTGCATGGATCAGAAGTACATGTGGCACAACTGAGCCCTTTCTTACCTATGCTGAGCAGATACATGCCTGTTCAGAGACCTTAATTGCCTGCATTGGAAGCTTTTAGGTGGTGTAACAGTTTGTTTTCAGAATGCAACCGTTGATATCCTTGCTTTCCCATAGATGGTGATCAGGTCTGTTATCAAACAGAGGCTTCCGTTTGGTTGAAGTGTGCTTAAGAACATAATTTTTGAAAATGCTATTGTGTTATTCCACAGAAGAGGGATGAGCAGAATATTAGTAGATCTGCATATGTTATTGTTGTGCTGTTCTGATGGTCAGTCAGTGTACATATGCTGGTAAATGCTAGCCCTACGAGAAAATGTGCGTTTATTATTTAATCAAATTTTCATGGACCACTCTATTGTAATCCTTTATCGTAGCTTCCAAAAGAACTATCATCCAATGCTTTTGACAAGACCATTTTACAAGCACTACAACAGGGTTCTCATAAGAGGGAAGACAATCCTCCCCCCGAGCTGGAACCTTTCATAAGGTAAGGCTATCTGAACATAAAGCAGCAGAAACTCGAATGCGCATCTGTGGTGACTAAATAGGGAAGCTTGCATTGTTGATTCTCCTAAGGAAATTTCTTCTGAAAGGCCATGATTTGTGCAAATAGCTGTGTGAAGGCATGTATAGAAGTTTCATATTTGGCTTCCTGATTAGGTTATTTATAAATGCATGTAGGCTTAATCTAATTAATTATGTATGACTAGAAGTGTTGCTCTGTTGCAATTGGTGGATCTTTTATAGATTTTCTCTTTAAGTGATTATTTCTACACCCACTATTTTTTTTATGTATAAACTTTATAAAGTAAGCCCTCATTGTGAATGATAGCATACTGTGAGCATGTTAAAAACTTGATTTCCAGTCTTGGCTCCCTTCTTTCGCCTGCAACTCAAGTTCTGGTACCTCCCCATAATACCCCCACCCCGTGTTTTCTTCCAGCCTATGCCCCACCCTTGTTTCGCTTATGTCTCAACCACCTCCGCCTTTGCCTCCAGTATCAACCACCCTTTTTTACCTCCGGTCGCGCCACTCTTGACTTTCATCTCGGATGTCTGCACCCCAATTTAGTCTGTTTGACACCACTCTGTTTTCGCCTTTGGTCTCGGAAGGGGTGCGCTGTTATATTTTCTGCGCTCATTACCATATAGGCAGTCTTCAAGTATTTATGCAGCTCATGTAGTATTTTGCCAATTAAATTGGCTAGCCATCTTTTTTGCTCGTTTCTAAAATAATTTCAGAAAACAGCCTGTAAGTCTGCACTTGCTTCACTGCTGTTCAAAGACAGCTGCTAAGTTTGCCTGTCTGCGTTGATTGTTTTGTCCTTCCTTCGTTTCGATGCTTGGTGGTGCTGCCGGTCTTGCTTCCTGTTCCTTCTTGCCCGTCTAGCCACATACCTTACGGCGGGTGTAAGACAATACTATCAAAGCAGTTGCTAGTAGAGTGACTTTAAGACCGAGCTCAAGGATTACATTTGATAAATGTAATCTTGTCTCTGGGTATGTTAAGTGTGGAGGAGCAGTCCTGTACAGTTGCACATTTTTCAAACAGGTGTTCATAGTCTGAGAGACTTGTAATTAATTTCATGTCCCTGTGTTGTAACTGTGTTTGTAATGCGCTTGCTACCTTCTGATAATGCATTGGCCCTCCTTACATCGATTAGCATGCTACTTCAGCTCCGACCCCAAAGTTAGTGGATTATGTCATTATTGGTATTAATTGTGTGCTCTAAATGAAAGCTGTCCATGCATTTGCTTTAGATTCTTTGTTGTCAATTAATTGGAATTAGGTGTACTCATTAGTGAGTCAATGCAAAACAAACTGGCTGGTGAAAGGTTCCTTTTTATTATCATTTTATCAAAGCTGCTCAACTCTTTGCTACAGGCAGCATTTTGCTGGAATTGAAAATGTCACTGTCCGGCGTCTTAATATGTGCATCTCAATTACATACATTTATCTCTAGCAGGGGGTGCATTCAGCTCATTAAAGGCCTCCCCTTGCACTGTTTCATAAGCCGGCTGCTGAGAGGGATTTCACCTGTGGTGACTGAGAAAAGCGGGGTGAAAAAACAAATTCCTCACGAATAGGAAACCTTCGGACTCCCTCTCTTCCACTCACCTATAAAAGGGTGCAGTTTCTGTTAAACAGCCTCTTGTTTAAAAATTCTTAGTAGTTAGTTGCATCCTCCCTCCCCTATGCCATTTTTGTATTTAATTTTTTTGTAGCACTCAGAGTGAATGTTTTTACAGTTCTCTCCCTAGTGTGCTTTCCCCAACATAACCCCTGCCATATGCTTGGTGTTGCTGTCCTTTACTTCCACCCCCCACGTTGTGTGCTCTCTCGCCTGTTTTCCCACTTTACCCACCTCGCTCCTTTCTGTCTGCTCGTGTGCTTCCCCCTAGCTGCAATTCTCCAGACCCCCTACGCTATGTGTTGCGCTTAATACCCTATTCCTCCTTGAAGTCTGTTTTCCCAGGCAGAGACTCATTACTTTTACTAGGCGTACCATGGCAATCTTCGTCGAGGGTCGACTTTCTTTCCTTGAGCTGCATTATGCTTGAACCAAGAAACACATGTCGCTGAATATTATGTGCCCAGCTAACGCCCAACATTGTTATGGGGTGTGGAATTCAATAAAATATCTACTTGTCCATGGTGCAGGCTGCTTAATAAATCTTGTCCTGTATCAAAAAACAAATTGTCCCCTTTGTGCCATGTAATGCGGCAACAAATTACGCATCAATCTCATTATATAAGAGTTCTGATATAGCCTCTATGATTATGCCAGGGTTCATACCATAGTAGTGTTTGAATACTAGCAATTCACTTATGCTGCTATGTTTCTGCAGGTCTACATACTGGGGCTGAAGGTAGTGGTAAGCAATAGCTCCAGGATTGGAATGCCCTTTTTAGTATGTGCAAACCTACTAACGTGCATGTTTTAAGGGTTTTCAACAATTCTTCTCTAATCATTTCCCATACTGAGAACGGTTGGAAATTTACTACTGACAGTGGCAGACATAAAACTTCTTCCAGGGTTGGGAAAAAAGTGGTTGGAGGAAAAGTGAACTTGAAAACATTCAGATTTTCACATAAGCAAATCTACACCTGCATATTTTTGCTCATGCTAAAATGCAGTTCACAAATATTTTCTGGGAGTACTATTTCTTGGCCTACTTTTGTGAATTCATTGAAACTGTACATATGCACTTAATGCAAGGATATATACAATGGATGCACTTTTGAGACATTCTTTAATAATTGGGCCTCTAATTAGGCCTGGCATTAACCATGACCTTTCTGTTTTTTGTTCTGTCTCTCTCCGTCTATCAGCTGTAGTCCCTGTAAGTGACCGTATTTTGCCTTTTTAGAAGAAACCTATTGGCCCACAAAGTAGTTTTGTTCAGTGCCCAGAACCACTGTGGCAATGTGTGCTGAGACCAACATTTTTTTTTTTGCTTTTGCCAATGCTTGTTAGAATGGTGAGGACCCAGTAGCTCTCACACTGTTAAGGTTGTACAAAAACCATGCCTAAACAAGTCACACCTTGACAACACCAAAGGCTGACCACCAATTTCTGACCCACTAGCTTTGCCAGTGCTTGTTTATTTTTGTTTGCCATATTCGTATTCAAGCTGGTTACACTGATTTTCCATTCTGAATATTTTTGGGAAATACTAACATACATCAACATGTTACTAAATGATGCTGCAAAGTTACGGGACCTAAAATCTTACCGTAGTTTAGTTAAATGTTTTCTTTTCTTGCATGCATTTTTTGTTTTGTTTTTGTGAACGTTTTATTTTGAAAGCAAAGAATCATAACTCTTGCTTTGGAGCTTCTGCAAATATTTGCATATCATCGGAGAGCATTCTGGGTGCATTATACAGAGCCACTTAACTTTGAAAATGTGTGTACACTTTTATACTGAAACCACCGTCAGAAGTGCAGGCTGAGCTTAAAATACTTACTATCTGAAAGAGACACGTTAGTGATAGATTCCTTACCTTAGAATATCCCCAGGCGTCAGACTGGATCCGGAATTTTTTGCGTAGCAGTACCCTTGCGCGTCGGTAGGCGTTGTCTGTGGCTCCGCGTTTGGCGCCGTGCTAACGTCGTCGGAGTACTTAGCCGCCGCCTCCGCGTGCTGAGGTCAGTTCTTCTTTTTCCCGCGCCAGCAGCGCAGATCTGGAAAAAGCAGTACCTTTAGTCACTTTTTGACTAAACTTTTTTGATCCCTTTTGATCATTTTTCTTGAGTCTTGCGACTCCGGACGGTGCCGATAGGGATGCCTGGTTTCAAGCCTTGTGAGGATTGCGACAGACTGATGTCGGTCACCGACCCTCACCGTCGGTGCGTCGACCACGACAACCAGGCCTGCCCTGACTGCCGGGCCCTGACTTCGAAAGCTAGACGGGAGCGGTCCCGCAAGCAACTCTAACTCCGGCAGTCGGCCCCGCGCCGCGAGAGGTCCCGGTCCCACAGGAGGTCGAGGGACAGGTCGCGGGGTCGGAGCCATCACAGCTCCAAGAGTCGGCATCACTCCTCCGGGTCGAAGTCGTCGTCAGGTAAGCACAAGAAGTTGAAGAGACGTCATCGCTCTTCTGACTCCCACCGACGCTCGCGTAACGCGACCGGGGGTTCGGGTGATACCGCCCACACAGCTCCGTCGGAGTTGCGGGCGTCGCGGCCTGCTCCACACCCTCCGGTCCCTGGGCAGGACGCGACGCCGGGGGAGATCGAGCGCTTCCTCGTGGCCATGAGGAACCTCTCTTCCCCGACGGGTTCCGCCGCGCATTTGGCCCAGCGGACCCGTCTGGGGCCCCTAGCGGGTCGGGGGCTTCGGCCCGACGCAGTCGGGTGCTTCGGCTCCGACGCAGACTTCGGGCCCGGCGCCACAGGGCCCCACTGGATCAGCTTCGGGATCCGGGTCGTCGCCGCTTGACCTAACAACCTCACCAGCGCCGGTCCCTCAGGTGTCGCCTCTGGCGGCGCCGTCCCCGATGCCTCCCTCGCTCTGGTTTCAACGTCGGAACGGCGCCGTTGGGTGCCGCTTTCGACGCCGCTTGGGGAGTTTAGCTTCTATGAACCGGCCTCATCGTTTGACAACCCTGACTATCAGGGGATGGGGGAAGAGGAGTATTGGGAGGGTCTGAGGACACTCTGACCCGAGAGTGTCAGTCTCAAGAGCACTGGACAGGTGGACTTGGGGATGCCAGTGGTCTGGACACATCACCAGACACTGGTTTTGTCTCACCTCCTACCGTGGCTACGGAGGAGGGGGCAACCTACAGCGTGGTGTTGATGAGGGCAGCCAAGGCCTTAGGCCTTGAGCTCCCCGTCGCGGCCGTGAGGACTAACCTCCTCACTGAGGTCTTTAAGCCGCAGTGAAGCTCGGCCGAGCCTCTGCTGCCGTTTAATGAGGCCTTGACCGACGTTCTTTTGGGCACTTGGTCCAATCCCCCTACGGGTTTGCCCGTAGATAGGAATGTGGCCAGACGCCACCGCCCTGCTCCGGGCGACCCATGTTTTCTGTCCACCCACCCCACCCCCGAGAGCCTGGTCATCCAGTCATCCAATTCCCAGACCGCATTCCCGTCTGCTCTGCCGGACATGGAATCCAAGAGGTATGAGCAGTACGGCAAAAAGGTATTCTCCTCCCTTAGTCTGGGACTGCGGTCTTCCAACACTGCATGCCTCTTGGGCCGCTACACCCACTCTCTGTGGGATACGGTCGCGGAATTGCTGCCAGAGTGTCCGTTGGAGGTACGGGCCAAACTCGGCCAAGCCCGTGTGGAAGGCTGGGATGCAGCAAAATATTCTATCCAGTGTGGGCTGGATACCAAAGACTCACTAGTTGGAGCTATGGCAACGACAGTGGTGATTTGTCGCCACGCCTGGTTGAGGTCCGCCAACTTTTCGGCCGATGTCCAGAATACACTGATGGACATGCCGTTTGATGGCCGTCGCCTTTTTGGCGACAAGGCAGACCATGCGCTTCAGCGCTTTAAGGACTCCAGGGCTACGGCCAAGTCCTTGGACCTCTTGGCCCCGCGCCAGGAAACGGGTGCCTTTCGCTCCTTTCGTGGCCAAGGAAGGGGCGCCCCCACACGTCCTGCCAGCTACGCACTGCAGACTTAGCATCCAGCGCGGTGGCGGCCGTGGAAATCGCCGTGGAGGCGGTCAGGGACAACGGCGAGACCAGTCCACACCCTCCACTGCAGCATCCGCCTCAAAACCCTTCTAGTCTGTGCTTTTCGACCCATGTGACAGCAGTGGGGGGCAGGGTTCACCATCACCACTCACTGGCGCACTGTCACGTCGGACAGGTGGGTGCTGCAAATCGTCCGAAGGGGCTACTCCCTCCCCTTCGAGACGACCCCTCAAGCCATGCCACCGCAACACCACCGTGTATCTGGGGATCATTTGTGGCTTCTGCAGGAGGAAGCTACCGCCCTCTTGGCCAAGGGGGCCATCGAGCGTGTTCCTGGGCCAGAAGTAGGGTGTGGTTGCTACTCCCACTACTTTCTGGTACCCAAGAAGGGCAAAGGTAGCCTACGCCCTATCTTGGACCTACGGAACGTCAAAGGCTTCCTCCGGAAGGAGAAGTTCAAAATGCTGACTCTGGCTCAGGTCTTAGCTGCCCTGGACCCAGGAGACTGGATGGTAGCGTTGGACTTGCAGGACGCTTATTTCCACATCCCCGTCCTGCCGGCGCTACTGCGGTTCACGGTAGGCCACGAGCACTTTCAGTTTACCGTGCTCCCCTTCGGCCTTACAAGCGCCCCACGGGTGTTCACAAAGGTGATGGCGGTGGTCGCAGGTCATCTGCGCAGGTTGGGGGTTTTGGTCTTCCCCTACCTCGATGACTGGTTGTTGAAGGCGGCCTCGCCCGAGACAGTCGTCAGCCACCTCCAGACAACGGCAGACCTTCTGCACCAGCTAGGGTTTTCCATCAATGTGCCGAAGTCACACCTGTGCCCCTCTCAGAAGCTCCTCTTCATCGAATCGGTTCTCGACTCGGCGCAGTTTCGGGTTTATCCTCCCGAGCAGCGGGTTCAGGATATACAGGCTCTGATTCCAATCTTTCAGCCTTTATCCAGAGTCTGTCAGGTTGACGCTGCGGCTTCTGGGGCTGATGGCTTTCTGCATCCTTCTGGTGCATCACGCCCGTTGGCGGATGCAGGCTCTGCAGTGGGACCTGAAGTTTCAGTGGGCCCAGCATCAGGGCAACCTGTCCGACCATGTCCTGATCTCGGAGGGCACTGCAAGACCGCTGCAGTGGTGGCTCACGGACCACGATTGGGTCAGCGGCAGATCCCTCTCCCTTCCCCAACCGGAGCACGTAGTTGTGACGAACGCGTCCCTGCAGGGCTGGGGAGGCCACATGGGAGAGGCGTAGATCAGAGGCCTCTGGTCTCCGGCAGAGTCCCGGCTCCATATCAACCTTTTGGAGCTGCGGGCGATTCGTCTAGCACTGAAGGCATTCCTCCCCTCTATCCGGGGGAGTATAGTGCAATTGTTCACGGACAACACCACCGCCATGTGGTACTGCAACAAACAGGGCGGGGTGGGGTCGTGGACCCTCTGCCAGGAGGCTCTGCGCCTTTTGGCAGTGGCTGGAACATCAGGGGGTTACCCTGGTGGTTCAACACCTGGCAGGTTCTCTGAACGCCAGGGCGGACAAACTCGGCCGCCGGTGCATGATGGATCACGAATGGCGTCTGCACTCGGACGTGGCGCACGGCCTCTTTCAGCAGTGGGGAGAGCCTTGGTTAGATCTATTCGCCACCGAAGAGAACGCACAATGTCATCAGTTCTGCCCGTTGGAATTTCCAAGGCGGCACTCGCTCGGAGGCGCTTTTCGTCGCGAGTGGAGTTGCGGTCTGTTGTACGCCTTTCCGCCTATACCACTTCTGCCCAGAGTGCTGGAGAAGATCAAGCGCAACCGGGCACAAGTCATCCTTGTGACTCAGGACTGGGCGCGAAGGTACTGTTATTCCGAGCTACTCAGTATGTCAGTCGATTCTCCCGGTTCGTCTGCCTCTTCAGGAGGACCTTCTGTCGCAGCAGCAGGGGACAGTCCTCTACCCGAACCTGTCCAGTCTCCATCTCCATACTTGGAGATTGAGCGGCGACAGTTGAGGCCATTTGACGTGCCTCCTGAAGTATGTAACGTCATTCTGGCAGCCAGGCGTCCCTCCACAAAGTCGGTATATGCCTGCAGGTGGAACAGATTTGTGGCATGGTGCACAGCAAAGGCTGTGGATCCTCTCTGCCCCTCTTTCTGAGGTTCTTAACTTCTCCAGTATTAGGGGTGTCTTTCATAGATTCACATGCTTGAATATTCCCCGTCGTCGAAGTGGGAGTCCCACGGTACATAAAATAGCAGTAATATATGCATGTATATATATGAGAAATATTATAAATAAAATATACATACATATAATGCAATAAAAATGTAAACTTAAAAAAGTACCATAGAACAGAATGGGCCCATTGAAAAGCCCAAGGGAGAATTCACTTTAGTAACTTATAGGAGTCATTATGTGTTGGTCCACATTCCAGCCAATCAGGCTGTAGCCTCCTCTAGAACCTTCTCCTCAGAAGCCCAAGTCCTCAGATTTTCTACCGCACGTCGTGTGAAGGGAGTCTCCCTGAGCTCTGCTCAGTTTCTTCAAGTTTCTTCATATTTTTTCTTCAAAATGTCTTCTTCAAAGAAAACTCTTTTCAAGGCTTGTCCATCCTGTGGGAAACTTCGCCTTTTTCATGAGGATCCACACAGTAAGTGTATTTACTGTTTATATCCGGACCATGTTGTCTCTACCTGCAGACTCTGTCGTAAATTTCCTCCCAAGACCTTGAGGGACAGAGAGGCTCGTCTCCTTCTGTGGCTACAGAAGTTGAAATCATCTGACAACATCGTGTCCGATGCTGAGAGTATGTCATCTGGCTTTTCTAAAGCCTCTCAGAAGCGTGGGTCTGAGACTGAAATCCCCTCTCCTTTTCTTAAGAAGAGTAAAAAGCTGGGATCTTCCAAGGATGTCTCCTCACAAGATTTGCTTCAGGGCGCGCCTACGGGACCTGGTTCTCTGGCGTCTCGTCCCAAGACCATGCCCTCCGTTTCTAAAACGGGCATTGGCTCGTCGACGGGCTCGTCGACGCGTCCGTCGACGTCTTCAGCGTCTACGAAGTCTGTTTTGACTTTTTCCACGTCGACGACTACTTCTTCCATGTCGACTAGTTCTGCCACGACGATGATCATCTCGTCGACGAGCAGCCAGGAGGTGAGACCCATCTCATCCATTATTATGATCTCGTCAATCAAACCGTCGACGAAGAAACCACCGTCGACGCACCCATCGTCGACGGCTCTCCCGTCGACGAAGACCAAGGCTTCATCGTCGACGACCGGATCCTCGTCGACGACAGCCCCGTCGACGATATCATCGACGCAGATGATGAACCCCCCGTCGACGGCTGCTCCGCCGACGACTTCCTCGTCGACGACTTCCTCGTCGACGGCAAAGACAGCGATTCCATCGACGGCCTCGTCGACGGCCTCGTCTACCAAAATTAAATTTCCTACGCCGGATGCAGCGGCGCCAACGAAAAAACAACTAGAGGGTGTTAAGGCTATGCCGCTCTCGTCGACGGGCTCGTCGACGACACAGCAACCCCTACAATCTGCTGCCACCTTCAAAGTGGTTTCTACTTCGTCCCTCAAGTCTGTACCACTAATACAGTTAAGTCCTATTAGGAGTGGATCACAACCTCCGGAGAAATTATTTCAATCTGGAGCAGAGGAATCTGGAAATGATTCAGAAGTGGATCAACTTTACCAACCAGCAACCAGTCCATCGGATTTACACATAAAGTGTCAGGACTATAGCGATGAGGATGAGTATACGGATAATACCGTCGAAGATGGGAACGTCCTTTTTCCATTGGATAGCACACAACAACCTAATTACGAACGCTTTACACAAATTCCTATGTCTATGGTGAAAAACCTACAGCTTATGCTGGATGACTACAATCGTAGATTTCCACCATCACTTCCGCCTTCCCCAGCACCCCAAGTGCAGCGGTCCCAGGCTCCAGCTCCACGCCCTCAGTCTCCAGTGCTTCAACCACAGTCTCCAGCACCAAGGCCTCGAGCTCAAGCGACTGTTGCACCTACGTCTCCTTTAGGTGCTGCTCCTGATACAGATAATGAGGGTCAACCTCCACAACACACTGGAGATAATGACACTGATGATGAGGAAATGCAGGATTGGGACAATTATAGGGCACAGACACCCTCTACTCCACCAACGTCGCCGAGAACTTCGCCACCAGTGGATATTGCAAGTTTCCACAGCCTTATGGTTCGTGCAGCAAAAAGGTTCCACCTAACGTTAGAAACGCAGCAAGCAGATTGTTTTCTGTATGACTTTAAAGACTTGCCTCAACACCAAACTCATACCATTCCCATTATTGACCACATATGGGAAGAGGGTCTTAAGTTAATGGAACGTCCTAACTCCATTCCAGCCGTTCTACCTAGACTGGACAAAAAATATAAGGCACCGCCTACTTCCCCGGCCTGCTTAGTTTCACAGCCTAAAGCAGACTCAGTGATCACTCAGGCGGCACAAAAAAGGTCTCGAAATCCTGCCATACCCCTAACTTCCCCTCCGGATCAGGATGGCCGCAAATTGGACTCCATTGGTAAAAAATTTACCACAATGGCAGCGACAACGGTAAGAGCTTCCAACGCCTTAGCCATTCTGGGTCGATACGACCAACAAATGTGGTCCGAGATCGCTGGTCTACTTCCCCAAATGCCTGACTCCATCCGGGAGGAAGCACAATCCATCATTCTTGAGGGAGAGAAGATTTCAACGGAAATTATCGACTGTGCCGTCGATATAGCCTCTACTGGATTCCGACAATTGGCAGGTGCTGCAGTTTTGCGTCGCCAAGGCTGGCTAAAGTCAACAACCTTCCGGCCGGAAGTTCAATCCAGAGTGCTCGATTTGCCCTACGATGGCGAGTCTCTGTTTGGTAAACACGTTGATGATGCCTTGGAACTCATCAAGAAAGACACGGACACAGCTAAGTCCTTAACGACTCTGCAATACAGAAAGAGGCCATTTCGTGGGGCTTGTGGTAGAGGAGGAGGAACCTCTACTTTTCGAGGCACGGGCCAATATAGAGGATACGCTTACGACAACAGGCAAAAAGGATCCTATCAGTCCCAAAATCGTGCATCCACCTCCAGACCTTACCAGAGGAAGTCCAACTACAGAGGTGGTGCGAACACCAGCAAAAAACAGTGAGAGGATTATGCATCTTGGAGGTCGAATCTCGAAATTCTTCTGCAATTGGTCGAACATCACCAACGACCGATGGGTCTTGGATGTAGTTTCAAAAGGACACACCCTGGAATTTACGAAATTTCCCCCCGCTCGCCCGCCTTCGGGCCCACCTTCTCCCCATTTCAGGGAACTGTTGGCCCAGGTACAGCTTCTGATCAGGAAAGGAGCCATAGAATTGGTACCGCAAGATCAACGCGGCAAGGGATTCTACTCCCGTTTCTTTCTAGTAAAGAAAAAATCAGGAGAGTGGCGCCCCATCTTGGATCTGAGGGCTCTAAACAAGTTCATTGCGTCCAAGACTTTTTCAGATGCTAACCCTGCTTCAAATCTTGAATTTCCTCATTCCAGGAGAGTTCTTTTCGACAATAGACCTTCAAGATGCATATTTCCATGTGCCTATTCACACCAGGCACAGGAAATACCTTCGTTTTACAGTCGGCCAATTTCATTACCAATTCAAGGTCCTTCCATTCGGCCTTCGATCGGCACCGAGGGTGTTTACCAAAATCCTAGCCCCGGTGGCCGCTTACCTGCGTTTACAGAACATCCAGTTTTATCCATATCTGGACGATTGCCTCATAAAAGCCAGGACTTTCCAACTGACACAAGAACACACACAGGTCTGCATATCCCTGTTCGAAACTTTAGGTTTCTCCATCAATTGCCTGAAGTCACACTTTCACCCTTCTCAACAGCGAGATTTTCTAGGAGCCTCGCTCGATTCTCGGCTAGGGCAAGTGTTCGTGTCACAGGAACGTCAGAGCAGAATGTTGCAGAAAGTTCAATTCCTGCAGTCAAGAAAGTACGTTTCTGTTCGAATGTACAAGTCATTCCTCGGCATGGCTTCCTCGTGCATTCAACTGATTCCCAACTGCAGGCTGCACATGAGAGTCCTTCAGGAAGAACTCGACAGCCAGTGGAAGCAGGTATCCGGGTCATTCGAGGACAAGATCCATCTAACGTCCCGCATGCAAAGAGCTTTGGAGTGGTGGGCTCATCCTCCAAATATAGCAACAGGTCGTTCATTCAAGGACGAACAACCAACATTGACACTGACGACAGACGCTTCCCTGGAAGGTTGGGGTGCTCATCTCGACGGAATGTCAGTGAGGGGCAAGTGGACAGCGTCTCAGCGCACTTGGCACATAAATCGCTTAGAACTACTGGCGATTTTCTTGGCCTTTAAATCCTTTCAAAGAGTAGTGCAGGGACAGACATTGTTGGTGAAGACAGACAATACCACCAGCATGCACTACATCAACAAACAGGGCGGCACAAGATCTCTCGTGCTATCACAGCTGGCACAAGAAATTTGGGACTGGGCTCTACAACGTCCAATACATCTCCAAGCTATTCATGTACCAGGTGTGGCCAATGTGCTGGCGGACGCGCTCAGCAGAGCCCTCTCGGACAACCACGAATGGGAACTACACCAACCAACGTTGGATTACATCTTCCGACAGTGGGGCCGACCGCAGTTGGATCTCTTTGCAACGTTCCTCAACAGCAAATGTCTAACGTTTGCGAGCCGGCATCCACACAAGGAGTCGAGTGGGAATGCTTTTTCAATAAATTGGTCGAACACCTTCAGCTATGCATTCCCTCCTCTGCCGCTCATTCCACGTCTGTTACACAGAATGAGATTCCAACCATGTCGGATGATCCTGATCGCACCCAAATGGCCGAGACGTCCTTGGTTCTCAGATCTCCTCCTGTTCTCTCTGACACAGCCGATACGGTTGCATCCTCTGCCACATCTTCTCACGATGCATCAAGGTCAAATATGCCATCCGGATCCAGCATACCTTCAACTTCATGCTTGGAACCTGAGTACTATGAATTTGCACACATGCATATCGACAAGGATTGTAGGACAGTGCTATCACATGCTCGAGCACAATCTACTGTCAAAACTTACCAACTGAAATGGAAGCGTTTCTGCGCTTGGTGTTCCACTAAATCACTAGATCCCATGCGTGCTCAGCCAGAACAAATCTTGCCATTCTTTTTGTCGCTAGCAAAATCAGGACTATCTCACTCTACCCTTAAGGTTTTTCTGGCTGCTATCTCTCGTTTCCGTCATGATGGCATAACATCTTTGTACTCTTCCAGGATCATAAGACAGTTCTTCAAAGGCCTTTTTAGGATGTTTCCTCCAATCCGTCGCCCTCCACCTTCATGGCGACTCAACCTTGTTCTGTCTCAGCTGCTTTTGCCTCCATTCGAGCCCATCCATTCTTCCAATCTGAAATTCCTCACTTGGAAAGTGGCTCTATTACTTGCTCTGACCTCTTCTAGACGCGTCAGCGACATTCAAGCCTTTACTATACAGCCACCGTTTTTGCAATTTTCCAACGAGGCTGTCACCTTGAGAACAAATCCCAGTTTTATTCCTAAGGTTCCCAGTGACTTTCATCTCAATGAACCTATTGTTCTTAAGACTTTCTTCCCTGCACCTCAATCTGCAGCGGAGCGTTCCTTACACACTCTGGATGTGAAGCGCTGTCTTAAATTTTACATTCAACGCACAGCTGCCTTCAGAAAGTCTGATCAATTGTTTGTTGCATATGGCCCAGTATGCAAAGGACAACCAGTAACTAAACAGACTATCACCAGATGGATATCGTCTGCCATATCCTTTTGTCATCAACGGGCTGGCAAGCCCCTTCCTGTTCCTGCACGAGCTCATTCCACGAGAGCTGTGTCGACTTCTGCTGCCCTCTTTGCGGGGGTACCTCTGAGACAAATCTGCAGAGCTGCTACTTGGTCCAGCAGCCATACTTTCACGAAGCACTACTGCCTGCAATCAACAGATGCCGCGGATACGGCAGTGGGTCAAGCGGTGCTGCGGAATCTTTTCCATTAAAGGTGAGCCTCTGTTGCTACCCGCCTCCAGTCATAAAGGTATTGTCATGTTTTGGTTTTTTTATTGCTTGTTAAGTGATAAGGTATGCCTAAACTTAATTTGTATCTTCCTTTATGACTAATGTATGTTTTACTGCTTTCTATTCTTATTCAAGCATGTGAATCTATGAAAGACACCCCTAATACTGGAGAAGAACATAAGTTACTTACCTGTAAACTGTGGTTCTCCAGTATTGGTGTCTTTCATAGATTCACATGCGACCCTCCCATCCTCCCCTCAGAGGCTCTCTTCTCCTCAAGCATTTATACTTGTGCTACGAAAATCTGAGGACTTGGGCTTCTGAGGAGAAGGTTCTAGAGGAGGCTACAGCCTGATTGGCTGGAATGTGGACCAACACATAATGACTCCTATAAGTTACTAAAGTGAATTCTCCCTTGGGCTTTTCAATGGGCCTATTCTGTTCTATGGTACTTTTTTAAGTTTACATTTTTATTGCATTATATGTATGTATATTTTATTTATAATATTTCTCATATATATACATGCATATATTACTGCTATTTTATGTACCGTGGGACTCCCACTTCGACGACGGGGAATATTCAAGCATGTGAATCTATGAAAGACACCAATACTGGAGAACCACAGTTTACAGGTAAGTAACTTATGTTCTTCCTTCTTTCTCTTGCCCAGCAGGGCTCTGCTCTGGGCTCTATCAAGGGCTACCTTTCTGCCCTTTCAGCCTTTCTAAGGCTGCCTGATCAGCCTTATTTGTTCAAGTCCCCTGTTAATTGATTCCTGAAAGGCATAACACATACGTTTCCACCTGTTCCCTTCGTGATGCCTCAGTGGGACTTGAACCTGGTTCTTACTTTTCTGATGTGCGCTCCCTTTGAGCCACTTCACAACTGTCCTATCCGCCTTCTTACCTTGAAGACTGCATTCCTGGTTGCCATCACCTCTGCCAGGAGAGTGTGAGCTCCAGGCTCTATCCTCTAAACCATCTTTCCTTTCGGTCCATCTGGACAAGGTTGTATTGCGGACAAGGCCCTCTTTCCTGCCCAAGGTAGTCACAACCTTCCACATCGGGCAGTCCATCACCTTGCCCACCTTCTTTCCGCCTCTGCATCCCTCGAAAGAGGAAGAGAGGCTCCACCGTCTGGACCCAAAACGTGCGCTCTCTTACTATCTGGATTGCACACGCCAGTTCCGGGTGGATGACCAACTCTTTGTTGGTTACGTGGATGCTAAGAAGGGAAAGGCGGTGCACAAGCAGACCATCTCGTGGTGGATCATCTTGTGTATCCAGGCGTGTTACTCCTTGGCTAAGAAGGAACCCCCTGTGGGTCGGCTAAGAAGGAACCCCCTGTGGGTCATTCCACTCGGGCCACGGCAACTACGACTGCCCTGGGCCGAAAAGTGCCCTTGCAGGACATTTGCCAGGCAGCTACGTGGGCCTCGCTGCACACGTTTGCAAGACACTATTGCCTGGACAGCCAAGTCCGGAGGGATGGCTTCTTTGGCCGTTCTGTCCTCCAGGACTTTCTGGTGTGATTATTGGTTCGCAGACCCACCACCGGGGTTGGTATTGCTGGGGTATCTATTCTAAGGTAAGGAATCTATCACTTGCGTGTCTCTTTCAGATGCACAAGTTACTACTTGTGTAACGATATATCTGTAAGAGACATTAGTTGGTGATAGATTCCTTACGACCCACCCATCCTCCCCGTTCTGCGAACCGATGTGAGAAGGTGGCCTGATATGCAGTGCTCACTATTCTAGTGAACACTATGTATCAGTCCAGCAACCCTTATTGATGATTGGTTGTAAGTCAACCTTATAGACCAGCTATCCTAGTAGCGTGGATACGAGCAGTCTAAGGCTAAAGACTCGAGAGGGCGTGTTAAGCCAGCTGTTTACCACACATATACCCCTTGAATACCAAGTGAAAGGACACCACACAAGTGTTATGAAAATAAACAGTTATTTATTTAAAGATCACAACAGCCCTGTACTCTTTATGAGGACAGGGTACTAAGCACAAACCAAAACTCTTACAAAAATACTTAAGTTAGCACAGTATATACAAATGCCCGAGGGGCACGGAAAACCATATACTCTGGAAGTGGAATGCGAAATTCCTAGCAGGTAAGTACAGTACTAATAGCTTTTGGAATCGCTAGGACTTGACTAGGGAATCGTTAAATTACTTCTAGGAGGCCTAGGGGACTCGGGTGCAGTGTGTGCACTCTCACGCGAGATGCGGGACAAAAGTCTATGGTAGCTAGGAATTAGAAAGTTAGTGTTCTCGGGCGAACCCGACCTGGTAGGGAGAAAACGAAAGTAGATTCTGACCCTTGGATAGTGAGGCTATGCTGGGGCACCGAAATGCCGAAGTTACCTAGCCCAGGGGCTGCAGCTGCATAGGTCTGAAAAGACGTCGGGAATCCTCGTAGACGGACCAGGAGCCGGAAGAAAAGATGCTGGCCGGTGACCAGTGAAGAAAGTTCAGTTGGATCCAAGCCTGGATCTCGAAGATAGATGACACCTGAAAGCAGAGGGGACCAAGTTCGAGACTACTAGCCAGTAGTCAGTGGGCACCAGGAGGGCACCGGATGGTAGCCACCTCGACAAGGTGAGTGGGTGACGCTTGACTCGAAGATCTCACGGACCAGGAGGCGTTGTCGGCGACCAGGATGGAGGATCGAGCTGTCCCACGAAGATGGAAGCTGTCGGCGTCGCTGGACCCAGGATTGGGCAACAAAGCCTTGGCAAATTCAAGCCCACGCGGTGGACCTAAAATGGCGTCTGGAGTGGACCAGGAGGGTCCGGGGTGCCTCTCTTGAAAAAGGAAGCAAGGGCCAGCCTGGAGCAACCAGACCAGCAGTCGTGAAGTCGTTGGGCGTCGTTCAGAAGGCCACAAGCCAGCCGGCTAGTAGCCAAACAACGCGGTGCACAGCAAACAGCAGAAGGGCCCCACGCCGATCGTGGAGATGCAGGGGGGCTGATCTTGGGTGCTGGAGCTGCGCAGGGTCGGGGCTTCTCGGACCCCAAAGCACTCACCAGTGGAGGACACGGTGGGCTTGCAGTAAAGATGTCGTGCAGTCTTGGCGATCGTCGGTCCCTTGAGGTCTCGTCGCACTCACGGTTCTCAGCTTGGCTGTAGAGGTGAGTAGAGGTCAGAGGTGCCAGGGAAGCCGGGTCTCGTCGAGCTGGGTCGTCGGATTCGTGATGAAGGACTTGCAGCAGACCGCAGTGTTCTTTAGGATGGTGCCCGCTTGATGCAGGGTGACTACTCCTTAGCCACAAGGGAGAATCTTGAAGAAGAAATCGTGAAGTCCTTTCGAAGAAAGTGGTATCTTGATTCCAAAGATGATCTAATTTTAACAGGGGGCCCGCTCCCATCTTTATACTAAAAAAGGGGGCTGACCCGGTGACTAGGTCCTGCCTATGGGTGGGACTAGGTGGGGGGTGGTTACACCCCTCAGCCATGCCGGACTTCCCCAGGCCAGGGGCTGGTGTGCCCCTGGAACTGGTTCAGACCGGCCTATGCGTAGTGAGCACCGGGGTGCCACTCAGCAGTCACCTTCCTGTAAAGCCCTGCCTACCCAGGATACACAAAACCATGTCTGGGACGGTGCTAGCACCGCCCCTGACAGGAAACCCTTTGTCCAGGCTCCCCTCGCTGGAAGGACTCCCAGCTGCAGGGGGTCAGACTCGTGTCTGTGGTGGCAGCATCCATTTTGTGGAGCTGAGGCTTCAGTTAACTTTAACCGGGGTTCACAGTTACATCCATGTCGTGTCCCTCTAGAAGGGTGGAATGCTAACCCCGTCGCCAGAATTGGCGAGGGGTTAGTATTCCAATTCGTATGACACCTTACTCGACATGTTTTGATAAAGCAATACCAAAGATAGCATTTAACCGCGAGGATTATAATGCACTTAAGAGTATATGGTATGCGATATCATGGAACAGCTATTAGGACTTGATTCCGCAAGCTGCAGACAGGCTCAGCTCATGCCAGAGCACCATCTCACACGATTCCAAGCACTCTGCCTTCAGGATTGTCAAGGCCTGCCATAGGAGTGACTGATAGGAATCTGTGTGTCCATTTTAGGGTTAGGTATAGGTATACTACACCTACAGCAAAGGGTGATTACACGACTTTGCCCCAGCTGTCATGCAGCCAGTTGTGTCAAATTTAGGAGGCCAGCCAGGGGTGGCATAATACATGCTGCAGCCCCTGGCAGCCCTGGGTACACCTATGCCCTGAGTTACAGGGTCTGATAAGGTGGCCCAGTACCAATTGGTAGATGCACCTAGGGTACATGAGGTAATTTAGAAAGAGAACAGCCAGGCTGTGGGTCTGATTGGCAGGCCCACAGCCAGAGAAAGTCGTAAACCAGTGAAACAAAAGCAAAAAAATCTGGGTGATCATAGGATTGCAGACCCTACTCTCCTACAACCGATATCGAGGGTTAAGGTCATCCTCTTTCAGGGCCCTAGTTTCAATGGCACCAGTGTTGGTTTTTAGCATAGCTCTGCGTTTCTATTGCCGAAAAGCTGTGTCTAGGAACTGACGTCAGCACGTGGAGGCGGCGTCTAAGTACTCCGACGTCATCACGGCGCCGACGACTGATGCGGAGCCGCAGACGCCGCCTACCGACGCACAAGGGTACTGCTATGCAAAAATTTCTGGATCCAGTCTGATGCCTAGGGATATTCTAAGGTAAGGAATCTATCACTAACTAATGTCTCTTACAGATCTATCGTTACAAGAGTAGTAACTTGTGCTTTAGTGCTCACTTTAATTATAAAGGCTTTGCATTAATGAACCATATATACAAGTTTGAACAGCATTAACACACATATTACATATAACACACATTTTACCTTAATTGTAGAGAATGCCCTTCCCTCATCAACAATGTGATACTTTAAACTGGCAGCCAAAGGGTTTGTGCTGCAGGGGGTTGGGCCTACTTGTCATAAAGACGAACTGCACATTAAAACGTAGTGCCCTTGACCCCAAACAATATGTCCCGGGCGTTGGGTTATAGGAATTCCACATCCCTGATTGTTAAATACAATTTGTACATTTTACTAAATGCCTGCAAATCTATTACATTAGTTGTGCATGACAGACTCTTTTGAGTTTAGCTGGTGCGGGGCATAATTGATATTACCTTAATAGCTATAGACTATTTTAAAATGGTGCCCAAAGAGAGTGCTGGTAAACTTGTTGCCTTTCTCGTAATGGTGTATTCTTTCATCCTAGGGCCAGTTGACGGGTGGAGAGTTTTTTGCCCATAGTAGATACATTGCTTTGGTTGCGTCCCCGGCTCTTGCTTTACTGTTTCACAAGAGAAACTGTTTTAATAACAGTCGAATTGTGTTGTCATGTGCAATCAGACACTGATCTGAGAGAGTGAAGAATTAAAAGGTGAAGAAAGGGACTGGCGACCCTGGTCCTGTTCACTTTTGTATTCTGTGCAGGGCCCGCTTTAGTAATGGTGGTACTGGTATTCTGTGCAGGGCCCACTTTAGTAATGGTGGCACTGGGTGCAACAATCTTAATGCACACCCCCATGTCTCCCCCACCCCTTTCCAAGGATTCACTGGCCAAAGGATTTGTTCGATAAAAGCAGTATCGCACTGACCTAGCTATATAAAATACAGATCTGATTTGCATTTTTTGCAGGACAGACATTGACCCTCTGTGGTACTTTATTTACAGCAGCACTCGGACCGCCATGAAGCATCTTTTGATTTCCACAGTGGCAACTCTTAAAGTGCTGCTGTTGATAGTCACTTGAGCTCAGTTGTAATTTCGATGGACACTTTATATGAATACCAGTTTGCTGGGCATGTCTCTCACAAGCAAGGCACGCCTGTATTGGTGTCCTTCCATGGGAATTATTTGTTCGAGGCATATGAGCTGTAGATCTTATGCGTTAGCATAGATCGCCATCTTGTATTGGGCCTGGGTTTGGATGTGCATTGCTGCTCTCAAGTATCTTTCGAGCCCCTTTGATGTGCAATCCTCTACCCAAGTCGTTATTGTCTTTCGATCGTGGTTTCCCATTTGCCGCGTATCGGATACACTGTAAAAACCTTAGATCGGGAACTTCAAGGCGAGCCGTCGGGCCTCCCCGTGCCGACCACGCCATCAGTCGATGGAACTGACTCTGTTCAAGTTATGTCCCATGTGTCGTGCTAAGTTTCCACGCACCGACTTGCACGAGGTCTGCAACCTGTGCTTATCCCCGGAACACGAAGAAAAATCCTGCGAAGCCTGTTTATCATTCCGATCAAAGAAGACCATCCGTGATCGTTGGGCTCGATGCCACGAGATGCAATGCGACAGCGGCTCCGTACAGGACATCTTCGGTGAAGAAGAACACCGTCCTGTCGGAGATTGATAACTGGTTTCCGTGTCCGGCGATGACTCCGAAATGGAGGAACACCTTAACATCACCCCAGGTCAACATCCAGCGAGTACAGATCCCCATGTACCCACTCAACAAAAAGATAAGGCCCGGATGTTGCCCTCGGGCTCCGGTCGACCCTGAAAAAAGTTTCAGATGCCCCGCCCTCCAGCCCGGCTATGAAACACAAGCCTTCAGGCTCGAGCCGGCCCCAGTCCGGGTGTGAATCAACACCTTTGGCACTGAAACGTAAGGAGAAACATGTGCCACTTCCCACGTCGTCTGCACCAAAGACACCTTCAAAATTAAAACCTCTGAACCGAAACCCTCCAAAACAAAGGACTCAAAACCAAAATCTTCCAAGTCTAAACTCTTTGAGCCGAAACGCTCTACACCCAAAAGCTCAGAGCCAACATTCTCCGCGCCGAAAATTTCGGAGCCGAAACATACCACTCCGAAGACTCCACAGCTTAAACCGGCTAAAAATAAGCATTTGGATTCCAAACACTTGGCACCTAAAGACATTGGGCCCAAATCTTCGACACCGTAAATCACTCCTAAAGAGAAAGATACTCCTTCCAAAGAACTTCCATCCACACACACCTTTGGTTCCAAACCAAAAAGACTCTGTATTGATCCAAGAACTGGACACCTTCTGGCTACTCTTCCTAAAAAAAAAGGAAGTTAGACCCTTCAGGAGATTCCCCCCATACCTATGAAGCAAAACAGAGATATGGGTTCTAACTCTTCTCCCCCTTATATACCTCCCTCTCCTCCTCGTCCTATACACATTACACCATCAAGTTCACTACCTCCTATGTCACCTGACTCACAGGATGATGGGTTTGAGGAGGGGGATCGGAATGAGGATGGGAATGGGGGTGGGAATGGGGGTGACTATCATCTGACCTCACAAGATCCAGAAAAACCACAGGACACTGATCCCTGGGATGAATATAATAAGGATCAACCTAATGACCCTGACCTGTATCCCTGCAGACCTTCCTCACATGATGACAATATTGGTTTTGCACAACTTATCAACAGGGCTGCCTAATATCACGGGGTTGAGCTACAGTCAGACCCCCTAGAAGAGGATTTCCTTGTAGAGACATTCACCCGCTCACAAAGGTCTACTAACACTTTACCCATGAATTTTTTTTTTCTTTCAAAAACCTTTATCGAACAATTTCATAGCAAAGTTACAACATTGCACCGGAACAAGACATCACGTACCGACATGAAATCATGAAATATATTTCAGCAAAAGAGACCTTGTATACAGAAGCATTGTAATCAATACAGAGAAGAAATATCGTTGGAACACCAATACAGTGGGCTGTACTACTACGGAGAGAAGCACCTTAGGTGAGGGAGAGAGGATGATTGAACAGAGGGGAGTGAGAGCGGGGAGCAAGCAACTCGTTGACCCTCACTGGCGGCCGCCGCAGGCGGCGCAGGAGAGGTCGCTGGGCGCAGGAGAGGTCGCTCGGCGCTGAGAATTGCGACTTAGGAGATAGGACACAAGTGGGCCCCATATGTCAATTGGGCTTATTCTGGCAGGCATGAGGTCCCAGAATTCGGACAGGAGAGTCTGGCAGCGCTAGGCATCCTCAAGCAAAAGGGCGGCCTTAGGTGCAGGCCCCAGGATATGGAAACCCTACGCCGCGCAAGGATAAGTAGCATGGCAGTCAGGCGGCGGGAGGCATCTGGGCAATATTTAACAAAGCCTAAAAGGCAAAGTAGAGGATCGGGCTGGACCAGCGACGAGGTGATCTCAGAAATAGAGGCGCAGACCTCATGCCAGTATGCGTAGACCTGGGGCCCAGCTAGGCGATGTGGGAAAAGTCAGCCGCAAGAGCAGGGCAGCGCAGGCATCTATCATTGGAAATAAGTCCCATCTTGTGTAGCTGGACAGAAATCCTATGTAAATATTTAAAATGAATAAGGCGCAGACTGTAATTTGGCGACAAATGTTTAATCTGGTTACAGCAATGGCGCTATTCAGCTTGGGAGATTTCGACACCCAGGTCCTCACCACAAGCGCTCGGTCAGTGGAAATGGAAGATGCTGCCTGCATGCGGGCATAGATTTTAGTGTCTAGTTTCCGAGGGGAGGGGGAACTTATAAAGAAGTTGTGAGTGGCCATCGAGGGAGGGGGCTGGGGAAACTAGAGTTGAAGCTCCCTGCACACAGTCCTGAGTTGATAGTAAAGCAGAGTGACCATGGGGCCCGGAGGCAAGTGAGAAGAATGTGCTCCCAGGGTAGAGATCAGACACTGTAGACAGCCCTAAGCGAGTAGCGTGTTTAACCATCCCAGAAGTTTGAAGAGGAGGAAAAGTCGGATGATGAGCACCTTATTCGCGGAGAGCATCCCAGAGCCTTAAAATTTACGGAGCCCCTCCCAAGCCCAGAGCATGGTCTCTACCGTATCGACCTCAGTGCGTGGAAGCTTTTCTGGGGCGAACAAGGCGGTCGAGAGCGGCCATGGAGCAGCAAGGTCAGCCTCCACTGCAAAATGTGCCTTAAGTCGGATGGAGCCAAAAAATGAAGAAAACTGGCCTGGGTACTAGAGGCACAAATTGTAAAATTGAGGGCGCCAAGCCCACCGCGTGACAGCGGGAGGGTGACAATGTTGTATGCAATCCTAGGCTGTCGACCAGCCCAAACCAAATGGATGAGCAAAGAGTGGACTGTGTGAACAAAGTGGGCAGTGAGTTGGATGTGAATGTTCACGAGCAAGTTTATAAACTTAGGGAGCACAACCATCTTGGCGATAGCTATGTGACTGGCCAAAGATAGAGGCAGCCGGCTCCAGAGGAAAATCTTGGACTCAAACCAGTCCACAGCACGGCTGAAGTTAGCTCTCCAAAGTTCATCCATGTCCCTGCTCAGCCAGATACCGAAGTACCTAGTAGGACCTGATGCTTACATGAAGGGTTATTCTGGCGTGAAAGGCACTGTGGCATCAGTGAGGGGAAACACCGACTTATTCCAGTTCCAGAGTATCCCCCGAACCGTATCACCTCATGGACCAAAGGGCTGAAGTTCTCCTGGGGATTGCAGACACAAAGAGTAACATCGTCCATGTACATAGACTAAAAGAGTGCATGCCGCAAAACCGATGCCTCTTTAGGTGTGATGCTGTCGAAGTCTTGCAGCAAGGGGTTCCATTGCGATGGCGGAAAGCATGGGTGATGGGGGGCACCCCTGCCGGGTGCCTCGCCTAATGGAGATCTACTCAGATATTTGATAGTTGATTCAGATACTGGCAGTGGGAAGGGTGTAGAGAAGTAATATTTTACGTATGAAGACCGGGCTGAAGCCCAAGCGATCGGCTAGAACTTATTCTTTAGAGAAGGGCTCGTCAAGGAATTCCCAGTGAGGGTTGCCGAGCCAAATGAGTTGTATGGTATCGAAGTATTGCTTGAGGACCTCACTCGGGGGTACGAATCCGGCCGTGTAAAGTTGTGGGTAAAAAGCAGCAAATCTCGCTGTGATTTCCTCAGGGGAAGTGGTTCTAGCAGGGCCACCATCTTGAAGGGCGGTATGTAGGACACGGCGTGAGCAGTAGGAGGTTGGCAAGGGTTTTCCCAGGACGATCGCCCTCACCAAACCGGCACCTACAGAGGAACGAAAGTTTTTGGTAAGCCTCATCGGCAAAGTTTGCTTCCCTCGGATCTGAGCTAGCTTGTCGGGGTTGGGGTCCCAGGAGTGAGAGGAGTCCAGAGCCTTAATCTCCATTTCCAATATAGTAAGAGTACCGCAGATTGTGCTCAGGACATCAGACTGTTTGGAGATGCATTGTCCACGAATAACTGCTTTGAAACCCTCCCAGAGCGTGGAGGGGAAGTCAACTGTGCCTTCGTTAAGCTCGAAATAATTAGTGATTGCGGTTTGTATCTCGTCACAGAAGACAGTCTAGTAGCGCATTGGGGGGAAGCCGCCAGGTGAACGTGCAATAGGCTGAGTGCGGGCGGTGCAGGCAGATGCGAACAGGAGCGTGATCTGAGAGGGTGCGCGCCATGTGATCAACAGAGGTGAGCTAGGCGAGGGCACCTTGAGTGGTGATCCAGAGGTCCAAGCGGGACCAGCAGTCTTGGAAGCCAGAGACGCAAGTGCCCTCGCGAGCCTCGGCCGAGTGTAGAGTCATGCATCGAACAGGAAGTTATCAGGGAGAATGGAGCTTAGGATCGTGTCTGCACACTGGTGGGAAGCGTGGAGGCCAGAGCGATCTAGTGTAGTGGTCAGTGTTACATTAAAATCACCTCCCCAAAGGAGCGCAGCAGGGACCATGGACTAAATATGGTGCCAGACTTGTGCAAAGAAGTCGGGTCGTACACTGCAGCGAGTGTCGATGGCTGGGCCTGAAGGGTGCCATGGAGTATCACAAAACGCCCCCAGGGTCGGTAACTACCTGGAAAGTCTGCCAGGGGAGCCCTTTACGCATAAGGATGGATACCCCCGAGAATAATTGGAATAGAAGGCAGAGTGTATTTTGCCCCAGTGCCGGGAAAGAACTCTGGAGGAAGTCGCAGGTAGCAGGTGAGTTTCTTGTAGAAAACAAATGTCCACCCTGTGCCTGGTAAGGTGGGCCTGGACCAGGCGCGCCTTGCGGTGGTCTTTAAGGCCGTGGACGTTCCAGGTCCAGAAAGTGGTATCTGTCATGGTGCCATATTGATAAAGTAGTGTCGAGGACAGAGGTACGTGAGGGAGAAACCTCGAGTAGGTGCATAGAACAGTGTAGTGTATCGTGGAGGAGCAAGCACAGTGCAGTAGCATTGGAAGTGCAACAAAACATAACATATACAAAAAAAAGGCCTCAGAGGAAGGCCAAAAACCCCCAAATCCCCCCACCTTACCACCCACAACAACCTCCCAATCAGGCTGAGAGACAACCCACACCCACCCCGAGAACCACAACTGGAAAGAGGGGAGTCTATGTCCAAGGAGGAAATCATCCCGTTGAGGCATGGTGCCACTCAGCATAAACCCCTGCCGAAGAGGCAGGGTGGCCAAGCCCGATGGAAAGCAGACAGCGGAAGGAAGGACATCCACGGTTTGGAGGCACCCAGCACTATGCATTGCTGTGGGAAGAAGAGACACATGGAGAAGGGAGTTGCAAATTGGGCCATATCAAAACCAGTGATCGAGTAATATGAGGCAAAGCCAACTAATAGCATATTAGTACATTACAGTTCAGTCATTGTCGCTTAGGTTGCAGTCCACAGTGGTTTGAGAGTTCGCAGGAGTGGATCGATGCGATCGGTCTACTTTCTTCGCAAAAGCCAGAGATTCCTTAGGATCAGGGAAGACGAGTGCCTAGGAGCCTTGTCTGACTCTTAGTTTAGCCGGATACGCCAGGGAGTATGGGACCTCATGCTTCTGGAGGATTTGCTTCATGGGAAGGAACTCTCGGCGAGCAGCCTGCACTGCCATGGTGTTATCGTGATAAAACGGCAGGGAGTTGCCCTGATGGCGGGTCTCGCCTTTCTCCCTGGCCGTTCGGAGAATTGTGTCGCGGTCCCTGTAATTTAGGATTTTGACGATGATTGGGCGAGTCGGCAGTCCGGGGCTGAGTCGAGGACTGAGGGAGCAGTGGGCCCGCTCAACAATTAAGAACGGAAAAAGGACCTCAGCAAAAAGTTTGCGGATAAGTTGTTCCACAAAGTCCTCCATCCGCCAGATATTGGTGGATTCGGGCAAGCCTGTGATGCGAAGGTTGCTCCTGTGGGAGCGCGCCTCCAAAACCTCATTTTTGTTCCTTATCCGCTCCAGTATCTTATCCATTTGAAGAAGTATTTTGTCGATCCTGAGTGGCGGCAGCCTCGACGTCAGAGACCCTCGTTTCGACGTGTAGCAGGCAAGCATCATGAGTCACCCGAGACTTGACCGCATCCAGACGAGACTACAGCTGTTCCAGCTGTGCCACAATGCATGAGAAGGCGGATTTGACCTCCTGCATGATCGTCCTCCCGTGTTGAGCCCACCTCTGGTGGGGCAGCTGGGTTGCCTCCATCGGCGACCACACCATCCTGGCGCGTCGGCCGGCGCTGGTCAAAAGCAATCCTTGGCTGTTTGAGGTCAGTCTTCCCCATGGCAGGTGAGGGAAGCGGCCAAGGAGCAGGAAAAGATCGCAACTGGAAGGCAAAGTAGCAGTGCCTCAGGGTGTGGAGGAGCCGTCCCAGGTGAGAGGAGAATGGAGCAAGCGGGCAGGGTGAGAAGGCAGTAGACTGGCATCACCCAGTCCCGGGGTGTCAGGAGGAAACACTGCGCCCTCAACAATGGTATGTTGCGGGTGCCAAGCAGGATCGCGGGGCCCATCAGGAGGATGTCTAAGGCAGCGCAGCAATGTTTGGCAGGCAAGGAAGAGCAGACGGTCCGTGGATCCTGGTGTTACCCAGCGAGGGGTGGCCGCAGCAGCGTCAGTCCGGTAGTAAGTGCCTCGGAGGAGAGCGCAGCTGCAGGAATGATAGCTTCGGGGTGGGGCGTGCAGCCTCCAACGTGTGGCCAGGGCAGCAGGTTTGTAGAGCTTTAACCATGTCACAGCAGTGATAGTGGTGATTGAGGGCCCGCAGTATGGCGCGCACGACCCCAACCCCACCACAGAGATCCCTGCAGCAGCAGCGCTTAACTTGGTCGGCGGGAGGCTAGTGGCAGGCACGCCCCCAGAAAGTAAGCAAGCAAAGGAGGAGGAGCGTGATGAGCAACCGGGCCGCTGAGTCTTAAGTAGCCAAGGACGGCGCCGGGCCCAACAGAATGGCTGCTGCAGTCTCCAGGTGTGGCCCAAAACACTAGCAGGTGGGAGGGGGGTAATGCGGCACGCATCACCACAATGCAGGGTCAAAGGCAGGGCATTGGGCAGAGGAGCAGCCATGGAGGGCTGGCAGCGAGGCGGCGATGAAATGCAGACAGCCGGGGGGCCGGGCTCAGCGTGCAGCAGGGACGATCCAGGCAGGTTGCTACAGAGCACAGCAGGGAGCCTGGGGCTGCACCGGCAGGAGACAAGGAGCAACACGGGGACGCGCCACCCACGTCGCCCGACCCGGTGGAAGTGGGCTGTCGTGGTGGGCACCAGCAGCTGGAAAAATTGTGCCTGCGCTGTGAAACGGTCGGGCCGAATGGTGTGGCTCGCACGCCCCCGATCCCACCGAAGGATGCCAACAGCAGCACTCACTGGCAATGGCGGACAGGAGTTGGAGGAAGTCCTCAGGTTGACGCTCCGGGTGCAGGAAGCTTAAGTGTAGGCGAAGCAGGCACCCGGGCCACACCAGCAGAGGCGCCCAGACTCTAGGAGTAGGCCCGGTGTCGAAACATGGCCCAGGAGCAGTGCGGGGAGCCAAAAGTGATACCAGGCGGAGCCCCGGGGCGAGGTCAGTCAGGACGGCCAGGAGCCAGGCATTTTCAGTGAGTTAGTCTGCAGGATTCTGGCAGATGTTAGGCTTGGCCGGCAGAACCCATTCAAAGTGCGGCCATCTTGCAGCTGGCTAAGCTACACGCACATTGCACACCGCACCCCCCCCCCCCCCCCCTCCCCCACCCCCAGCAGGCTGCTAATTATTGCCAACGCTCAGGCTCTGATAGCACGCTATGATAGAGCCCGCTATGATGAGCTGGAAAAACTCATGCAACATTTGCCAGAGGAATATAAAACTAAAGCTAATGTCTCATTCACAGATGAAAGCTCATCACCAACACTTCAATAATTTGCGCCTTAGATGCAGTGGAAACAGTTTCTCGTGCTAACAACACTAGTATACTGTTGCGGAGACGGGCTTGGCTTCGAATCTCTGGATTCAAGCAAGAGGTACAATCCTCCATACTTAATCAACCCTTTGATAAAGAGCATCTTTTCGGGCCAACAGTAGATACATCATTAGAAAAGATGAAGAAAGACACCAAAACAGCGAAATCCATGGGAGCCCTACAATTACCTTATAGCAAGGGTTCCTTTTGTCGCTCCTTTTACAGGGGTGGCTCAGAAACAGTCGTCAAAAAATCCCATCTCCTCTTACAGGGAACAACCAGTCTAACTCCTCCAAAGGCTATTTTCGAGGCGGTTACAGAGGAAATAATAACAATGGAAGAGGCATAGGTAACTCGACCCGCACTTCCCCTGCCAATAAACAGTGACTTCCCTCCACTACCCCGATCATTCCACTCCTGTTGGGAGATGTATCTCACAGTACCTACCTGTCTGGAATTCAATCACCTCTGACAAGAGGGTAATACAAATTATCCAAAATGGTTATTGCCTTGAACTTACCAGCACTCCACCAACAATCCTTCCAAGGGAGCGTGCAATGTCACCAGAACATCTCACCCTTTTAAAACAAGAGGTCCTCTCTCTGTTAGACAAACATGCAATAGAACCAGTCTATTACGTCATCAAGGGACAGGAGTATACTCTCTTTACTTTTTTAATTCGAAAAAAGGACGGCTACCTCAGGCCCATACTGGACCTCAGACAGCTAAACCTCTATATTCAATCAGATCACTTACACATGATCACCCTTACAAGGTGCTCCCATTGCTTCAGCAAGGCGCATTTCTTTCCACTCTAGATTTAAAGGACTCCTACTCCCATATTCCCATTCACCCACCTCTCAGGAAATACCTCTGGTTCATGGTGGAAGGACAACATTACCAATTCAAAGTCCTCCCATTCGGGTTAACTACAGCACCAAGAGTCTTCACCAAGTGTCTAGCGGTGGTCGCAGCTCATTTAAGAAGACAGCATGTTCACCTTTTCCCTTACTTGGACGACTGGGTAATAAAAGCCATGTCGCAACAAAGCTGCATACACCACACTCACAAAACCGTTCAGCTGCTTCACAACTTGGGATTCACTGTCGACCTCACCAAGTCTCCTCTTCAACCCTCCAACACGCAAGCGTACTTAGGAGCCACAATAAACACTTGCAAAGCTCTAGCGTACCCCACCCAGTAAGAATACTCCACATGCAAACCCTAATAGCACAATTTCAACCGCTTCGCTCACTACTAGCCTGAGTGTTTATGCAGTTGATCAGAATGATCGAAAAACAACTAAGGGTTGGCTCTAATCAGTATGGCTGAGCCAGTATCCAAAACAACAAAGGGAGAATGCCAGTACTGATAACAAGACGTAATTTACAAGTATTATAACACAGCACCTGAAAGATTCATTCAAGACTGGAAGCTCGTTAATAGCTTTTATTATTCTTTTTAACTTTTGTCAGCAAAAGGAGGATTGTTTCATGAAAAATGCTTTTTCAGAAAAACTTGAACAACTAATACATGCTAGGGACAGGACTTAGGAAATCATTCACCATATCAAACATATCACAGGCATACAACAATCAGGCATTCAAAAGTGGTAAGGGGTATAATGGCTAAAAGGAACTACAAAAGTGCATATACAGTATTTACAGTGAAATTGAGGGAGCCAAAGTCTGCAAAACAATTTTCAGAGTGATATCATTTAGAAGTTATTCAAACACAAAGTACATTTCTCTGTCAAATCAAAATGTTCATAGTATTTGATCAGGTAGAAAGATAATGTACACAGAACAGTGATAAGCAGCAGGGAAATTTTTTAATACGCTTATCACCCAGGCATAGTCTGCCTGGGTGATAAGCGTATTAAAAAATTTCCCTGCTGCTTATCACTGTTCTGTGTACATTATCTTTCTACCTGATCAAATACTATGAACATTTTGATTTGACAGAGAAATGTACTTTGTGTTTGAATAACTTCTAAATGATATCACTCTGAAAATTGTTTTGCAGACTTTGGCTCCCTCAATTTCACTGTAAATACTGTATGATATGCACTTTTGTAGTTCCTTTTAGCCATTATACCCCTTACCACTTTTGAATGCCTGATTGTTGTATGCCTGTGATATGTTTGATATGGTGAATGATTTCCTAAGTCCTGTCCCTAGCATGTATTAGTTGTTCAAGTTTTTCTGAAAAAGCATTTTTCATGAAACAATCCTCCTTTTGCTGACAAAAGTTAAAAAGAATAATAAAAGCTATTAACGAGCTTCCAGTCTTGAATGAATCTTTCAGGTGCTGTTATAATACTTGTAAATTATGTCTTGTTATCAGTACTGGCATTCTCCCTTTGTTGTGTTGATCAGAATGATGGCATCTTGCATTCTGATCGTTCCTTACGCAAGACTCCAAAAGCGTCCCCTAGAGGAATGCTTAGCACGTCAGTGGAGCCAGGCCCAAGGTCAGTTAACCGATCTGGTGTTGGTGGACCGCAGCACTCATCGCACTCTGCAGTAGTGGAATACACAAAACCTTTCTAAAGGCCGGCCATTCATCAACCTGGTTCCACATATGGTGCTCCTAGCAGATGCATTGCTCACTAGTTTGGGAGCTCATCTTCAAAAACATACCATTCACGGCATCTGGACTCTACAAAAAAAACGACTCCACATAAACCATCTGGAGCTGCTAAAACTTTTCCTAGCATTGAACGCTTTTCAGATGCATCTAGTAGGCAAAGCTGTCCTAGTTCGTACAGACCACATGACAGCAATATACTACATACCAAAACATGGGGGGAAACCCTCTCTACAGCTTTCACACCTAGCTCAAAGCATATGGCGATGGTCTATATCTCAAAAAATATATCTCCTTGCAGAACATTTCCCAGGAGTAAATGACCAAATTGCAGATCTTCTCAGTCGTCCAAGACATCCGATCCACAAATGGGAACTACACCCATAAGTTCTTCTCCCGTTTTCCAAATGTGGGGCTACCCAGAGATATATCTGTTCGCCACACACCAACGCAAAATGCCCCAACTTCGCGTCCAGGTATCTACACCCATTGTCCAAATGCAATGCGCTATGGATCAGTTGGTCAGGGATATTTGCTTATGATTTTCCACCTCTCCCGCTAATTCCATTAGTGGTTCGGAAGCTCAAACGCCATTCCCTCACAATGATCCTAGTTGCTTCCACTTGGACTCGACAACCATAGTTCACAACCCCGTTGGAACTATCAGTAGTTCCTCATCAAAAACTACACCTCTCCCCCAAGCTTCTCACTCCGAACCATGGAGAGATGAGGCATCCAGATCCGTCAACTCAACCTTGCGATGTGGCACCTGAAATCGTAGTTTGGCTGCCTTAATCTCCTGCCAGACTGCATGAACATCATTAAGAGGCTAGACGCCCTACCACTAGAGCATGCTAAGCAGCAAAATGGAAACTATTTGTAATTTATTGTAATAACAATCAAATCAATCCGCTTGATGCTTCAATTCAAACCATCATTTGCTATCTGATACACCTACAGCTGGCTAACTTAGCATATACATCAATAAGACTACATCCTGCTGCAATAGCGGCTTACCTACAAAACAGGCAACACTTGACCTTTTTTTTGTGTACCTGCTATCAAAGACTTTATGAAAGGACTCAAGAGAATCATTCCTCCTAGACTTCCACCTTCTGTTTGAAATCTTAATCTAGTCCTTACAAGACTTATGGGACCACCGTTTGAACCACTGCACAAATGTGAACTACAATTTCTAACATGGAAGGTAGCCTTCCTCATAGCCATCACATCTTAGAAGAATTAGTGAGCTCCAGGCATTAACCATACAAGAACCATAATTAAATATTCACCAAAATAAGGTGGTTCTTCGAACTAACCCCAAATCTTTACCCAAAGTCGTTTCTGCCTTTCATCTCAACCAGTCTGTTGAATTACACTCGTTTTCCCCCCAACCAGACTCAGTGGCAGAACGTGCTATCCACACATTAGATGTTAAGAGCATATTACTTTATTACATTGAAAATGCTAAATCTTTTAGAAAAACCAAACAACTTTGTTGCATTTTCACCACCGCATAAGGGCAATACTATATCAAAACAAGGTATTGCTCGTGGATAGTTAAATGCATCCAAATATGCTACCTTAAAGCTAAACGCACCTTAACAATTCCCCCTAGAGCGCACTCTACAGGCGAGCTAGGGGCTTCTATGGCATTCTTGGAGAACATACCCGTAGATGACATCTGTAAGGCTGCAACATGGTCTACACCACACACATTCACAAAGTACTATTGTGTAGATGTATTCGCAAAACAGCAAGCTAATGTGGGCCAGGCAGTTTTAGGAACACTATTTCAAACCACTGCAACAGATGCATGTTAGCCACTGCTGAGAAGATAACTGCTGTATAGTCTATGCTAACGCACATGATCTACAGCTCATATGCCTTGAACGGAAAATGCTGCTTACCCAGTATGCATCTGTTCTGGTCATATGAAGCTGTAGATTCATATGCACCCACCCGCCTCCCCGGGTCCCTTTATCTGTTGGAGTACTATCTTACCTAGATACACTATACATGGACATCTCTTTCTACTCTTACTAACACCATCATTGCCCTTACGGCAAAACAATCTGGGGATGGAGTCGATGCCCATGCTCATTATCACCGAAAGGAGGAGTCCCCCTACCTCGTGACTACAAAGACTTCTTCGAAGAAAAACAAAGTGCAAACATCCGGGCCCAACACCAGAGGTGATCTATGCTAAGGCATATGAATGTACAGCTTTATATGCCAAGAACAGATGCATACTGGGTAAGTAGCATTTTTCTTTAATAAATGTCCTTTATTAATTAGTGATACAGAAAAGGGGGTGGTGATGAACAGAGTGTCTGAGTTAAACAGACCACTCTTACCCAGTCCAAAGATCAGGGCTTGATCCATCACCGTTTTTTAGCTCACTGCACCATCCCAACTCAGAACTTGGCTATATGCAAATTAGTCTGACCCTGGCCCAGTGCATCATGGGAACAGGGTAGACCAAACTACCAAGCCAAATCTTATACTGGGAAGGAAACAAGCTACCGGGGACCGGTTTCTGGCATTTCAGCCGTCTTCGGCCCGGCTTGCTTGAATCCTGAGGGTGCAATGAGCTAGGGACTCACATCTGAGTATACCCTTCCACGCTTATGGTGGACAAAAATGATACAGAAAAGGGGGTGTGATGAACAGTGTGTCTGAATTAAGCAGACCACTCTTACCCAGTCCAAAGATCAGGGCTTGATCCATCACCGTTTTTTAGCTCACTGCACCATCCCAGCTCAGAACTTGGCTATATGCAAATTAGTCTGACCCTGGCCCAGTGCATCATGGGAACAGGGCAGACCAAACTACCAAGCCAATTCTTATACTGGGAAGGAAACAAGCTACCGGTCTTTGGACTGGGTAAGAGTGGTCTGCTTAATTCAGACACTCTGTTCATCACCACCCCCTTTTCTGAATCATTTATTAATTAGGGCATTCTGTTGCAGAGTGTATGCTGTAGTTTTATCAATTTGACAAGATGTGGCTGCCATGGCAAAGGTTGCCTAGGCAGACCAGGAACCTCCTAAATCACCCAGGCTGCTAGAGCAACGTTGTATTTGTTGATTGAACATGCTCTCTTTATGTGCTTCCATATTTGATTTATAATTTGTGATTTAGGTTGACTGTTCTCATCGCGATTTAAGGCTTCTTTGAGGTCTGTAAAACCCTCGCAATGTTTCTTGCTTTTTGTTTATTTGTTTTAGAAGTTAGCTTGCCCTGACTTAAGAAGCTTTTAAATGTCTGTCATTGAATATGTTTAAGACGCTTATTAATTTTTTTTCTTCACAAAAAGGCGCAAGGTTTAAAGCAGATAGTTTATTTTATATGTTCAATAGATTATTTAAGGGTGGCATACTACAAAGCAGCAATATTTTATTGGCTTACATAATAGTTTCACATTTTATTATGGGCACTGAACCTTTCAGGACCAGAAAGTATGTTTGCCTTTAATTGCAGCTTTGCTTTTTCTGACTGCCTGTGCAAGCTCCCATCCTGTCTTGCCTCCTATCTTTCTAACAAGAATTGGCCATGCCAATCTGTCTCATTCGTTTGTAAAACGGACAAGTGTTTTGGTGTATATACCGGAATATAACATACTCGGTTATTTAATAACAATTTTTAAAAAATCAAACAATTTGTTTGTTCTGAAGCCATTTTTTTCCAATGAAGCATGACCGTTTGGCAGTGGCAATAACATTTTGTCACCTTATCTTGGACGTACAGCCCGTATGTTTATTACCTATGCAAGCTTAAGTGTTACCCTTAAAGATGTTTTTCATGTGCAGTGTAAAGTCTGTAGCTCAGGACAAATTACTATTACATGATACAGTTTACATGAATCCGATGATAAATGTTCATGTACATTCCTTGCATCTAGAAGTAATTTGACCAAAAGTGTCCAGTATATGCGGCTGTTGAATACTATTCCTCGTGATGAAATACATGTATGTGAGGATTGAGAGCTGAGCTGAAGTGGCAGTGACAATGACTGATATTAATCTCTGTAACTTGTTCCAATTTTTGAATTGAGTTTAGTAAACTTATCTGAAAAGTTCAATTTGCTTTGGCTAACTTTTGAAAATTCATGTTGCCTTGGTAATCAGAACCCCAAAGGGATAACAATTCATCTTTTCAGTTGCTCCTAGAATGAACACATTAACTATATTTAGGACACTTTGCACTCCCTGAAAATAGCTGCCAATGTGGTAAAATGACTTAATCCAAGTTTATTCATTCATGAGATGAAAGACAGAGATAAGTCTGCAGACTGCAGGGGTTCCCATGCACAATCTGGTCATTGACTGAGGTACAGATGGATGTAATTGTTTCCACAATCCAGTACTGTTGTGTTCAAATATGTAATGGAATGTTTAGTACAGAAGAGCACTACATTTCCAGCGATGGATCCTCTTTCAAATGCATTGCTGAGTGGCTCCTAAATTGCATCTTATTCTGCATTGAATAGAGAAATCTTTGTATAAACTTGAACACTTAGTACAAGATTGTTAATGTACAATTTCTATTTAAAAAAGAACTGCCCAGAGGGACACACGTTATGAGATTAGGTTAAATTGTAATCCATTTACAAACCAGATATTTGCAGTTTTACCTATCGCAGCCCATGGGAATCATCGAAGGATTATCTTGAATGTTAATGACCGTACCTACAGTTCAGATAACAAAATAATTTCCCTAAATTGAAAATAATTATATTTACCAATGTCTCACCCAAATCAGAAAGTATGTCGAAGTCTGAAACACAAAAGTAAACCTACAGTAGTCTCCCTAATAATGGTTTCAAGTGTGTACCTGCTGGTTCAGGTCCTGGTAGAGATGGTCGGACTCTCCCATGTTTTGTGGTGGCCTACATAAATAATACTAAATATATTATTTGCTGACCGTGTATGTTGCTGTTTCCCTTTTTGTAGGCATCTTTTGTCATCTGCATCTGAGAGTTTTCTGCAGAATCATAAAGTTCACAGCTTCTTCCACTCCCTCGCAATAGATTCTTTTTATCCTCCCCGTAAGTAAATGTCTATGTACTTGTGAATGTTTATTATTTCGACTTGAAATGATGTGGCTCTCATCCATAATTTGCACAACCTTGTATAAAGCCATTTCAAATATTTCAGACTGGTAGGCAGTCCATACAATTTAATTAGATTGCACCTACAATTTGTAATGTTCTGAATTGGACAAATTATATTATCTTCATGCATTGTACTTACCATAAGAGCAAATAGCGCTTCTGACAAAACTATTGTACACAGCTACAAAGACAGTATTTATTTGGATGAATATTGTAAATGAGTGGGACACAGAAGTGTTCATTAGAACACCTACAAATAGTTGCTGACATTTCAGATTCATGGGTATTATTCATCTGTACAGATCAGTACACACTATATCATAGGTATGGTAGGTGTTGCACATTAGGAATCTTGGATTTATTTAGAGGCAGAAGGTGGAATTGAATTTAATTTCCGAACTCCTGAAGGAGGGTGTGGCTCTGCTGTAGTGGTGGCTGTGAATTAAGCTTAAAGTTAAAGTAGTAAAATGGAAACCTTTTGGAGTCACTCACATATATGTGCCAGAAAAAAAATTGGTTCTGGCCCACACGGCCTGGCAACCCAATACACAATCTTTAAAAGAATGTAGTTTATGTCAAAAAATGACTGCGCCTTCAATTACCGAGTGAATTCGCCTGCAAGGGAAGCTGGAGGAAGTTCGAGCTGCAGAGGAAAGAGGCTGCTTCTCTCTACTACACTATCTTTCTCCCATGAAAAGGACCCTCATAATGGGCGATTCAGAGAAACTAGGCATAAAAGGCGTTCCCATCTATTCAAATTCTCCAATGATTCATGGGGAACATTAGAGGACGTCAAGACCAACCTGCTCACGGTCAAAAGGGTCGATGGTGACTCAAACACAAAAGGTACAGTCTTCAGCTCTACCAGTTCCATAAGTCATCATCTTCTTGAATGACGTCAAACCATTGTCTTCTATGTTTACTCTGGCAGCTGAACAAGCCATGACTGGCACTTACAGGACTGATGTCTGTGACTCCTTAACTCCGCCATTTCTCATCAAAGCAGTCCACTGCACTGTCATCTTAAATTGTACCATATAACAGCTCAAAGAATGTCTATATCACTGTCTATATGTTGAAGTATTTGACGTAGAGACTCAACATTACATACACCTTTATCAGGAGATGGTATTGATCCCGTAAGCAAGCCTGTTGCTCCAAAAAGGCTGGTCCTTCTTGCAGAATACCTTTTACTGGTTCCTCTTCAACGTTAGACTTTTTCCACATCTTAATGTACTAACAGATCCTCATTTTGATACCAGAAGTGGGGTATGGTTGGAAAATGATACTGAGTTGTCACTGGTTAGGAAGGTTGATTTATTGGTCCACAAGTACATAAACTGGAACCCACTGCAAAGAGCAGCTGCACACCAGAAGTCAGCAGTACAACTGCCTCACACAGGGTCGAACAGAATCATCATACACTACAACATTGAAATACCCACATACCACAAAGAGTTTACACTTTTGGCTCCTTTATCTCCACAACGTCCAGCACTACCTTTTGTCCCTTGTCCAACAGAACCAGCAGCGCTTCCTCCACAGGCTGCTGACTTAAAAGAACTGTAATTCCATTCCATCTGCATAAGGCGGACAGTTTCTGTTTCAGTAACCATCCCACTTTTTGCCAGACTTCTGATGCACTTTGACTTTGTGCCCTGGGTCCCTGTCAATCTGATTCCCAGGGCCTGTATTCTTTCCAAAAACTGTACATTTGTACCCACATTTGGCACCCCTCTGGCCACAGGTAAGTTTCTTGTAAAAGGTACCATGGATACCAAGGGCTCTGTGACCAGGGAAGGCCTCTAAGGGCTGCAGCACATTGTGCCACCCTTCGAGGTCCTGGACCTTAACCTGCACACACTGCCATTGCTGGCAGCGTGTTTTGGTGCACAGAAAAGCAAAGTCGACATGGGGCACATACCTGTGTCATGCTAGCAACCCACTGCCTATGGTATAGTTAAGTCACCCCTCTAGCTGGGTGTACTATACCACAGGTGACGGTACAGTCTTGGACATTGTAAGTTCAGTAAAGCCATAAAAAGTATATGGTCTGGGAGTTTGTCATTACGACCTCCATTGCACTATAATGGCTTTACTGAATTCTGTGCTGTTTGGTAGCAGACTTCTCAATATAATCCACACTAATGCCAGTGTAGTATTTATTATACCATGCCTTTAGAAGGCTTTGTAGAGATGCCCCCTGAAAAACAACCAGCCTCTGGTGGGTTCCTTGACTGGTAAACACCAGGCTGCCCCAACTTGACATGTTTCTGGGAGCCTTCGTTCCCTGGGCCCAGAAAGTCTTTCCTAGGCAGAGGTGTTCACACCTCTCCCAAGTCGGGAAGAGCCATCTGGGGCAAGGGGGCCTCAAAGGCCTTGCTGTAAGAAACTGGCTCTATATATACTGCATCAAAGTGAGGTACAGTGTGTATAGAGTCCAAGGGTCTGCAGAGGTTAAAGTTAGATAGAACCTTACTCTCCAAAGTGGTAGCTTGCTCGAGCAGTAAGCCAGTATCAGAGGACAGTAATAAGCATTTGATGTACACTCAGTCAGCAAATGAATACACACACTCAAGAACTGAACTCTAGGCGAATTGTTTTTGTATAAAACAAATTATACTGTTTTATGTCTAGAACCAAGCAAGCCTGGCACAGGTAAGCATAAAAAATACTTTGCAGTAGTAGATTACTTGTATGAACACAGTTCAAAATTGCAGTATAACTTGTACTGATTTTGGTTACAGTTTAAGTAAGCAGTTTGCAACACTTAGCAGGTATAGTACATTCAAATGAATGGTCTTTTTAACACCTTGGCTGCTATGGCTTTTCCCGTCCTGTGCTGAAAAACCTTGGAAAGCAGCATTTCATGACGAGCTCAGCTCGTCATCAGCACAGCTCCAGTTTGCCTCATGACGAGCTCAGCTCGTCATGAGCATGGAAGGGGTTAAGAAAAATTCAAGTAATTACTTTTCAGATTACTTTTGCTAACACAGGGTTGGATCCCAGATTCAGCACTGGGACATTTCATGAAAACAGTTGAGTAAGTGTGTTTTAGTTAGAGGTACGATTTTTAAAGAATATCATTGTATTTCAAAAGTTGACATTTAGAAACTTTCACATAGAATCACCAATGTTATCCTATGGGAGGAAATTCACTTAGCAGGTAAGTTACTTTAACAATACTTTTCTTACTCAGTGCTGAATACCCAGATTCAGTACTGGGACATCTCCTGAAAACAGTTGAGAAAATGCGTTTTGGTTAATCGAATGATTTTTAAGGAGATTTTCAGTTTTCTTACCCGCTCTGGTCACAGTAGGGGGGGTCCTCTGGATTGAGGCTGCAGTTGTCATCTGGAAGCTTGAGGCAGGTCAGGGGTTGCCGGATCTCCGGTTTGCCGGGGGGAACCTCCTCGTAGTGTTTTTCCACTCCAGCTCGGGCTGGGTACGGCGGGTGCAGAGTGGGCTGGATTCGCGGTTCCTGGCTGGCACCAGAATCTGCAGTTTAAACCCTTCCGGTGTTCACGGGAGAAACAGTCCTTAAAGTGAAGGCAGACAGGTCCTCCTGGGTTTTTGAAGTTGCTTCGCGCTGGACACGTTGGGGTTTTGAAGGAGCAGGTTCGAGGGGAGACAGGCCTGTAGGGCTGGGGCCAAGTAAGTGGGCGTCATCCTCTTGTTAACTCTGTGTCCTTCTTCTTTTCTTTTCTTTTCTTTTCTTGTGGTTGCTGGATCTGAGGAAGGAATACTAAATTTAGGGGCGTTACAGGTAGGTAAAGGGCAGGGAACCAATGGGTCTCTTCCCTGGGGTGGGTACACCCCCTATTCTGCCACTCTCCAGTGGAAGGGGGTCAGGAGCTTGTCCCTGGTTGGCTGGGTCCCCCCCATCATCAAGATGCCGGGGAGTCAAGGTTGTGCTTCACCACGCCTCCCCCACCTTAGGGGTGGAGATGGGAGAGATGGGCTCACCTCTCTTCCTCACTTGTTTTTCCCGCCAGCAATTGGTCTGGAGACACTTACAAAGGTGGCGTGCCTTTTGAAGCCTCTCCTTCGTGAACCCTGCCCATCCTGGGGGAGGAGGCTTGGCAGCTCGTCCCAGGATGTGCATTGTTTCAGGCCTCCAAGAGCAGCAAGCTTTCGACCCATGGGTCAAGAAACATGTCTGTTGGTGGCAGCCTAAGCAGCTACTGTCGGGTCACTAGGAGTTGGTCGAGTTTCAGGGGGCATCTAGAAGATTTATTTATTTATTATTTATAAAGTTTTATATAGCGCGAACAAGATCCCAAGGGATATCAGAGCGCATTACAAAGGAAGGACACAAATCCAGTATTGACCACAAGTAAGAATATACAAAAGGAATAAACTCCTATATCCCAGACCAATAAATGCATAGTTTCCAGACAAATGACACATGGAGAATAGTACAATAAACAAGTATGTAACAGTCAAAGAAAGGGGGTATACAATGCGGAAAAAAGAGCATAGTTAACATTGAGCTGTTTTAGCTATCAGTTCTTCATGAATATGTAAAAACTTAATCAATTTGCAGTTCATTTGGGAAACGGTAGAGTCCAGTCCTATTGTGCATTTTACATTAAATCCCACACTGGCATCAGTGTGAGTTTAATGTGATGAGAAGTTAGATACCAAATGTCCCAGTCTTTAGTGTAGCCGTTATGGTGCTGTGGAGTTCGTAATGACAATCTCCCAGCACCATATACTCTTAATGGCAGCACTGCACTTACAGTGCCAATGAATTGACTTTGGCACTGGGGTACAGGGCCCATGCCCCTGTACCCTCACCACTGGCATAGGGCACCCAGCTAGAGTTGTGACTGATGAATGCCAGGGTAGTGGTTTGTGGGCATGACAAATCATGGTGATTCTTCACTTTGTTCTGCACCAAGACACACAACCTGCAAAGGCAGTGTGTCAGGGTACAGGACCTCTAAGGGTAGCACAAAGAGTGCTGCATCCCTTAGAGGCCTTCTCTGGTCACAGTGCCCTGGGTACCTGTGGTACCATTTGCCAGAGGCTGACATGTGGCCAGAGATGCCTATTGGGTCAGTTTTGGGGATAAACACAGGCCCTGGGAACCTGATTGGCAGGGACCCAGGGTACATCAAGTCAAAGTGCATCAGTAGTCTGGCAAAAAGTGTGTGTGTGTGTGTGGGGGGGGGGGGGGGGGGTTACTGCAACAGAAACCCACTTTGCTACACTTGCCGCCTTTGCAAAGTGACCCTCAGCCTCTCCTCCTATCGGGAGCAGAACCTCTTCCTTTCTCACCCCCTTTTTGGCAGGAAGACTTGTGGTAAAAATTAGAACAGCCCAGAACATGTGCCCACCTCTGACCCCCAAACCCCCCCCCCCCCCCCCCAATCCCCAATGGTGGAGGTGAGGTGAAGCCCACTCTTCAGTGTTCGCCACCTTGCACATGGCAGACACTCTCCAGTCAGGGTTAGGGATTGTATCCACTCCCCCACGTGGGGTGAGCATACCAAGGGTGTAGTCACACGAAGGTCAGAAGCCCATTGACTACTACCTCAAGACTCTGAAAACGTACCCTAAATACAGTATTTAGGGGTTATCCCTGAGCCCAGTAGGCAGATTCCTGCAACCTACGAAGTTGGACGGAAGAAGTAGCACAGCAGAGTAGACTGCTGAGAATAACTCACTTTGCCCCAGCCCTACAGGCCTGACTGCAGTTTCTGGAGATTCTGCGCCAAATGTCGACTTGTTCTGCAGCCAGCGATCTCCAAACCCCCGGGATGTCTGTCTGCCTTCAACAAAGACCAGATCTCTTGCGAACAGCAGCTCTGTTCAAAAGAAATTCCAAAGTCCAGCTCTGAGCCTGCTGAGGACAAAGAAACTCGACACCTGGAACCACTACTGCACCCGTAGCCTACGGCCTGAGTTAAAGTGGCCCACCGGGCCCAGTGAGGTCCGCCAGCGCTCGAGAGTCCGAGTCCACTGTAGGTTGACCCCTCCAGAACTCCCCGACGTTACCTGCAGCCTCTGCACGGAGAGTCCCTTCCAATCGTGAGTGACCCGGTAAGGTGAAATCAACCTCAGAAGGCACCCTGTCCCCGGCTGTCCTAATCCCTGGAGAAGAGGACCCAGGGGGCATCGAGTTTCCCGAACCCTTCAACTTAACTGCTGAGCTGTTGGTTCCTCCTGGAAGGCTTCCTGGACCGCGCCTGCAGCCAAAATCCAAAACGGGCAACCTGTATTAGGCCCCCCTCCTGAGTACCCCGCACCTGGCCACACCAGCGCCACTGGTGGTGTGGACTTGGTGCCATCTGAATTTACCTCCTTGACGACAATGCATGTCTAGGGCTCATGTGGTGCTCTGTGCCAGATGTTTTGCTTATTGCCTATTCAAGCCCTTCATGTGCAGCTTCTTTTTGTCTTTACGCAATAGGGGTGTCACTCCACTAGGCAGCTTCTTGCGGCTGGGCTACCTCAAACTTTACTTTTTTTTACAGTGATGGCCCTGTTCATAGCATATGTGGCGCTGGATACACATGCTGTGCCTACTCCTGCCATCTAGTGCTGGGCCCTCAGTTGAATTTTGACATTTTGATGACTGCATTATGCTACCTCACAGGACACCTTTGGAAGATCACTAACCACTGTTTGGGGTTGTTTGTAAGACAACTCCACTATCGCCAAGATGCTTCCTGGAAAGGCCCCTGTATCCCCTGCAGCTGCTGCCTTCCTTAAAAACAATTCCAGCATTGTCTAATGCAAAGCCTGCCCCAGTGTTACTTTTGAAAGACCGAACTACATTAATTTTGTTGTTACTTAGCACTTTTCTGGGCATCCGTGAAAGAATCATGTGTTCCTCATTATTTCCCTGCTGGACTGTTAAAGGCATCCATCCCCCAGCCAGCTTGCGCATCACTCTGAAAACCCTGTTCTGAGGAAACCTCTTCAGCCCCAGGGGTCAAAGCATGGACACAATGAATCAAGAAAACCAGGACTCCTCTTTCTTTTGAATTATGTTGTTTTCCTCACTTCATATCTTGGATTTGGTCATATCGTACATTTAAATTTTGACATGTTTTAGCATAGGAGGCAGTGGTCATTTTAGGTCTCGTAGAGATGTGGGCGGAGCAGCGAAGCTGCTGGCCACGCCCTACGAGAGATTGTTCTAAAATGGTGCTGTAAGCCCCGCCCCTCCTTTTCATTGGGTAGCGTCAGCGTCCCCTCATTTTTTTCCTCTGTGTGCGGCAGTGTAAGGTCTATGTGCGCTGCAACCAAGGCTATGTGCACCAGTAACCAGGTGAGCGTGTGGGTGCAGCACCAAATATCAATTAAAAGTTTTGCTTAAAGTGAAGACCTGCATTTGCTCACATCCAGATCCACATGAACGGTGTTAAGGCAGGTTTGAAACCGTCCCACTTAGCAATTTAAAACCTTAGCAGCTATGTTGCTGCATTTCTTTTCTTAATAGAGCTGGGCTGCGGGTGGTGAATGTGTGCATTTGCTCAAGTTTTCATGTTAATTTCAGCTCATGATGGGCGCTGCGATTAACATGAAAACTTTAACAAATGTTCTCTTTGATCAGGAAAAATAAAATTAGAATATCAATAAAATTTTACTTTTCGCAGTTTCAGAGCTGGGTTAAGGTACGGCGGCATCAGGCTTTCGACTAACACATTTTAATGCTAGTGTCTGCATTAAAATGCATTAGTCACGTATTCTAGCGCCCCTCTGACAGTACTGAAATTGAGGCACACTGCCAATGAGGCAACACCAGCATGCTAAAATTGTCTAACATATGAGAGCATGCAACTGTGCCTTTAAATTTAAAATGATATGCGTCAGATATAACATTCATGAACAGCGCTGAGCAGGTAGGCCAGAATTTAACAGATCAATTAGCTGTGTCCCAAACAGCCTTCCTAGAGAGTACCAGCGATCACAAGGGTGATCCATGGAGCGGGTCTTGCCTGCTGTTTTCCCACAATCACACCACCCTTTTGGTAACCAGAAGCACACACAACAGTAGTAGCTGTAATTCACCAGGGGTCAGCAATGCAGGATTTGCAAGCACACCAAACTAATTTCACAAACTTCACACTCACTGCTTCATGCACAAGCACTTTTAACATGTGCTTGCTTTGGGGGCACTGGAATTATGCAGCAATGGAGGAAAAATTATACCAGTGTGTTGACTAAATTATGCAGCAAAAAGAAGGCTGCAGAGTAATGCAGTACATTTTCTGACACTTTATTCTTTTTACAGATGGTAACAGTCTCTGGAAAAATGTTGCCTTATTAGTACCAGTGTAACATACAAATCCAGCAGTGACAAAGGTAATCAGACAACCTTTGCAAAGGGCCGTCCACTTCGCAGAAACACTAGTCACATTTTTAGTAACATTTGATCCGTTTGCGCTACAAACAATTTTTTGGTTAAAATCATAAAATTATGCAGCATATGATGCATTATGCAGTAAAAATACAGAACCAGAATTAAATAGAAAACATTTGCAAACTAGGATATTTTGCCATTCATGCTTGAACTGCTCTTGTTGAAAAAGGGAGAAGTGCTGATGACAGAAGCTGCATGGCTCAGAGACAAAGGGTTTGTGCTTCCACTTTTAAGCTTATGACACCTGGACAGAGACATTTTAAGGCATGGGCAAAGTGGGCTCTATCCCTCTGATAGAGCCAGCTCTGTTCTGTAAGGCTTGCCCTGACTACCTTGAATAATTCATCGACAGATTGTTTTAAATACTGTTTCTCTTTAATTTAGTTGTGCTGTGAGTGGTGCGTGAAAGTCTATTGAAGATTTTGCAGCATAATGTTGTATTTGTTTCACGCAACACCCATAAATAAAGTTTCATTTAGATCAAAACAGGACTTCATATATGAGAAGTGGGCGGGTGTCACAGAGATTTGTAGTAATGTAAGTGAGCTGCTGCTGCTCTACAATGGGTGCCAGCATGAGAACGTACGAATTATAGAATGCATTCTGCTTCCAAACAATGTAGGTTGCAACACCATTGTTCTAGCAATGCTGTGTTCGAGGCATGTGGGCTGCTGACATTCATATCTGTGCATAGATCGCCGCCTAGTGTTGGGTCCGGATGATTGCACATTGTTGTCCTGGAAGAGTCTTCGAAGTATCACGAGATAGGTGGCTCCTCCCCTGGACTACAGTGCGCATGGGCATCCACTCCATCCTCAGATTGTTTTCTTCCGCCATAGGGTTTGCATGTATATTTGTTAACTCAAGTTCGGAATCGATAAACTTTATATTTGGCCAAAAGGCCTTTAGTTATCATCGGTATTGTCTTTGCGATCGGTGCCCAGTACTTGTTCCAGCTCTATCCTCGAGCCGGACGTCAAGAAGAGCCGCGTGGCTTTTCAGCACCAAGGCCCGGTCGACGCCAGAGGCCGTATCGACGATCCATTATGGAACGGAGCCCGTTCAAGAGATGTCCCGTTTGCAACTCCAAGTATCCTCACATCGATGTCCACCCGGTGTGCAAAAAGTGCCTGTGTCCGGATCACGATGAAGCCAGCTGTATGGCTTGTTCTCGGTTCCGCTCCAAGAAGACGATTCGCCTTTGACGCACAGCGCGAAAGGAGGCCCAGCAGACGGCAAGGTCAAAGGGAAATCCCTGGGAATACACTATAGCACTCTAAATTGCTATCTAGATTCTAAACAGTCATACGATCATACATTCCAGAATATTGATACATGCAGAATTCTCCCACAGCGGGAAACAATGGGCAAAAAGTTCCACACTAAAAAGTGAACGTTCACAGTCTGTTTATTTATTGTCTAAAGTAAAAAACCTCTGGTTACACAAAAAGTTACACAGTAATTAACTAAAAATTCAAAGAAGGAACTCTTTGAACACGTACAGTAAAATTTAAACAATTAAATAACAGTTCATTGCATGAGAAACAATATCACGACCAAGAAATTATACAGCAAAGTAAAAGAATAATCATCACAACTAATACAAAGACAAATAAATCCTATTCACAAACCCCCTAACACTGTGGCCTAAGGATACTTTCGCCACTTTTTCGAAATCCCCTGGCCCTTTCTCAGATATTGGAGGGATAGTAAACAGTATTAATGGAAATCGTGTTTATACTTTAACATCTGTTACTCCCTTGGCCTTGTTTGGATTTAGTAACAATTGCGTCGACGCGTTTCGGTGTTATACTACTCGATGTTGTAACACCTTCTTCAGAACCTGCCGTCTCTTTGGGGTCACCGGCTTGTGGATATATATTTAAAAGTCTGTGGGGATACACCTAGAAAGAAACAATATCAATCTTCTGGGGGCATATTACGACATACCTGTTTTTCAACGTCTCAGTTGTTCTACCCCATTGTAACACACACCCCTTTTGCCAACTCTCAAGCAAAATGGGATCTTTTTCAAACAGATTCAATATCCTAGGTGAATTTCTTTCTAACCTTATACAGATATTTTTCCTCAGGCACATAGTTGATCAGACAGTTACATTGTCATTCCATATAAGGTTCATATTACAATATTATCATTGGCCCTTCGTGGTTCACATGACTCCTGTGATACTCAATTGTGCCCTCCGTCTCTTTTTAGTGTGGAAACACACAGGGGCTATAGGATATATAATTACCCTTTTAATCATTATAACATTCACACTACTCCCATCATGTTGGGGTGTTCATTTGTATTGGTGTCACTCTTACCCCATTTCTTTTGTGGACAAACCCCTAGGGAAAACACAGCCGTCCGTGCACCTTCTCTGGAGCAGACGGCACCTGACCCGGTGAACATCTTCGATGCCGAGGAAGAATGGGGAGTCTAGCAGGAAGTTCAAGAGAACTTGTCTGATCCTGCATCGGAGATCGACTCCAGTTACGACGCAGATGTGGAAATGGTCGATAATGAAGACGTCGTCGACTAGGTAGGAGACGACGATGAGGCATTTGGGGCCGTGGAAGATAGCTCGAGCGAGGAGCTAGGCCCAACCGTTGGTACGGGGGCCGAGACCAAAACACTCTAAGGCTCGGGTCGAGGGATCGCCACATGGCCTTACCCGATATCAAACACTTGGTTCTACAGCCTCGCCTCAAGGCCCGGTTACGGACATTTCCAACGAGCCATCGGTTGACCAATCGAAACCAAAAGCATCGGTGTCTACAAAACCGAAAGCACCGGAAACCGTAAGTGCGTATTACTTTGGTCGGATCGAAGGCTTCTGAACCATTGGCACCGACGAAACAGAAGAGTGTTGTAGACCTGGGGAGGTCGCTAAAGGATGTCGAGCCGAAGGCCGGGGCACCGAAGAAAATGGTCAAGGACGTTGACCCGAAGAAGTCTGCGCCGAAGCCCGTAGACACTAACAAGGGACTCGAAACTCAGAACGTTCTCGATCCTAAACGTCGACTCAGCAAGGATAAGGGCAGTAAAGACCTCGAGTCCACGACTAGCAGTGGCTCTAAAGACCCCGTCGAGTCAACACAGCCATCCGCCTCTTTTTCGAAGCAGGTGTCGGACTCGCTGCAACGCATTAAAGAGAAGGCTATTGCTGTCGGGCCGAAGTCCACTCCACCCCCAAAGCCAGTCAGTAAACCTCCGAAGTCGTCGGCACGATTCAGTTCACACTGCCGGCGAAAGTGGTACCTAAGGCGTTCGCCCCTAAGACGGGCGTCAAAGCGGCCAAAAAGGTGTCCATGGGGCCAAAGCCTACAACTACGGAAGGGGCCACCAAGCATCGACAGCCTCCGCAGGAAGATCAGTCGAGGCAATTCATCGATGCTGAGACGGGTAGACTTCCCATTTTCAAGCGAAAGATCGCCCCAGAACAGCCTATGGAGTCATATAAAATTCCACTGAAGAGGGATTCTGCTACGTCACCTTCTTTTTGAACCTATACAACCACATGGACAAGACACTGCTCCTATTTCACCCACGTACTCAGATGTGGATGTAGGGGATGGTGACAATCAGGATTACAGTTATCCTGTAGACACTGATCCAGAAGATCACACTGAACCCTGGACAGACTCTGTTGACCCAGGGGATCCACAAACTGCCCCGGACAGTCCTGTCTATGCTTTTAAAACCTCACCTACAGAAGACACGGCTGCGTTTAATGCACTTATTGAGAGGGCAGCAAAAAATCATGATGTCCAGCTCCATGCTGACCCTATTGAAGAGGATTTTTTGTTTGACACCTTCTCAACCTCCGAGAGGACTGTCAAAACTCTACCCATGCTTAAAGGTGTCCTAAAACACGCTGGAGACCACAAGGGCAAGGGTAATAAACCCCAGAATTGAGACAAAATACAAACCAGCACCTGTGGACCCCACGTATATCAAGGGACAGTTGCCGTTGGACTCTCTGGTTGTTTCCAATGCCCGCAAAAGAGCGAACTCGCAAACAGGTGATGCTCCTCCCCCTGACGAGGAATCTAAAGTGCTAGAAGCATCAGGGAAAAGGGTGGCAGCTCAAGCGGCCAATGTCTGGCGAATCTCCAACACACAGGCACTCTTAGCCAGATATGACAGGGCTCATTATGATACACTCGAGACCCTGTTGCAACACTTGCCAGATGAGTATAAGGAGGCAGCAGAGATGCTAATACAAGAAGAGAAAGTTATATCAAACGCATCTATTAAGTGTGCGCTGGACGCAGCAGACACTGCAGCCAGGGCGATTAATACAAGTGTGATATAACGAAGACATGCTTGGCTGAGAATCTCTGGCTTCAAGCCCGAGATACAAACCACCATACTCAATCAGCCAGTTAACCCTGATTACTTATTGGACCAGAGGTGGACACCACCTTAAAAAAAATTAAAAAGGACACAGGGGTTGCTATCGTGGAAACGGTACCAAGGGCAGAGGTCGTGGAAACAGCTCCCGATCCTCCGCAACTAACAAACAGTGAGGTCTTGTCACTGCCCCCCCCCCCCCCCCCCCGACCATACCACACCGGTCGGGGGGAGACTACAACAGTTCCTGCCGGTCTGGAAATCCATCACTACAGAAAGGTGGGTCAGGAAGCTTATCCAGTACGGGTATTGTCTGGAGTTAACATCCACTCCACCCAACATACCCCCAAGACACCGTCCTATGTCCGCAGAGCATTTACAATTATTGCAGCAGGAGGTAGTCAGCATGCTGCAAAAAGGAGCCATAGAGCTTGTGCCTGTGGAACAAAAAGGTACAGGGGTGTACTCGCTGTATTTCTTGATCCCAAAAAAGGACGGGTCCCTCAGACCCATACTGGACCTCAGGCCCCTAAACCAGTACATTCTATCAGCACACTTTCACATGCTCACATTACAGCAGGTTCTACCGTTACTCAGTCAGGGAGATTTCCTCGCAACACTAGATCATATAGCGCTACACCTGTCACACCGAAAATAGCCATGATCAGCATTATCAGTTCAAGGTCCTTCCTTTGGGAGTGACGACCGCACCCAGGGTGTTTACCAAGTGCTTGGCGACAGTGGCTGCACACCTACGGAGACAGAGCGTTCACGTCTACCCTTATCTGGACGACTGGCTTATCCAGGCAAAGTCGGCCCAGCAATGTGCCGCCCACATTTCCCACACCATTCACCTTCTTCACGATCTGGGGTTTTCACTGAATTATCCAAAGTCCCACCTTCAGCCCGCCCACGTACGGCGGTATTGGGCGCGACAATAGACACTCTGGCAGCCAAAGCACAGCCAAATTCAGGGAGGATCAACAGCATGCAATTGCTGATACGGAAATTCAAACTACAACACTCGCTTCCAGCACAAGTGTTCATGCAGATGATAGGTATGATGGCCTCCTGCATCTTCATAGTCCCGCATGCGAGACTACACATGCGTCCGCTTCAGGAGTTCTTAGCACGTCAGTGGAATCAGGCTCACAGACAATTGAAAGACCTAGTGTTGGTGACCGGTCGTGCACACAACTCTCTGCATTGGTGGAATCCACAAAACCTTTGCAGGGGACGACCGTTCCAGGAGCCTGTGCCACAGATTATACTGACGACTGACACATCTCTCCAGGGATGGGGAGCTCATGTACTCCACTACACAGTGCAGGGACTATGGACAGCACAGCAGAAGAAGATGCACATCAACCTTCTGGAACTGATGGCTATCTTCATGGCAATGAAAGCATTCAAAGTACATTTGTGCAACAAGGTTGTGTTGATCCGGACGGACAACATGACGGCCATGTACTACATACAGAAGCAGGGAGGTACACACTCTCCACAGTTGTCTCATCTGGCTCAGGGCATGTGGAAGTGGGCCATTCAGAGAAACATCTTCCTCATGGCAGAACACCTCCCAGGCAAGGACAATCAGATGGCGGACCTGCCATGGCTCTGCGTCAGGCTTCTGACGCAGAGCCATGGCGACATTCAGCATCCAGATCCGCAACAGCTCAACCTGGCGATCTGGCTCCTGAGGTCGTAGAATTTGGCTACCTCAACCTGCCTCCTGACTGTATGGATATCATAAGGGAGGCAAGAAAGCCCACCACTAGAGCATGTTATGCGACAAAATGGAAGCGGTTTGTCATTTATTGTGCCAACAACAACATTAATCCGCCTGATGCATCTACTCACAACATCATCTGTTATCTGTTACATCTATACAAGTGCAATCTGGCCTATGCTTCCATCCGTATACATTTATCCGCAATAGCAGCTTATCTCCAAAACAGGCAGCATCTCTCACTTTTCAGAGTGCCTGCCAACCAAAGCTTTTCTGGAGGGACTCAAACAAGTTATTCCTCCCCGACACCCACCAGCACCTGTATGGAACCTGAATGTGGTCCTCACCAGACTGATGGGTCCACCTTTTGAGCCTCTACACTCATGCGAGATACAATTCTTGACGTGGAAAGTGGCTTTCCTAATAGCAATCGCATCGCTACGAGGAGTTAGTGAACTTCAGGCCCTAACTATCCAGGAGCCATTCATACAGATTCACTCCAACAGGGTGGTACTACGCACTAACCCTAAGTTTCTGCCTAAAGTGGTTTCACAGTTCCATATGAATCAAACTATAGAACGGCCAGTGCTCTTCCAGAATCCTGATTCAGTGGCAGGGAGAATGCTGCACACACACTAGACTTCAAAAGAGCTCTAATGTACTACATAGATAGGACAAAAGATTTTAGGAAAACAAAACAACTGTTAGTTGCCTTTTCACCACAACACAAAGGCAACCCCTTTTCCAAAGCAGGTATAGCCAGGTGGATCGTTAAGTGCATACAGATTTGCTATCAAAAGGCTAAGCGCACATTAACAGTTCCCCCGAGAGCCCACTCCACACGAAAGTTGGGGGCCTCCATGGCTTTCCTTGGAAACATTCCTTTAGAGGAAATCTGTAGAGCAGCCACATGGTCTACCATACACACATTTACAAAACACTACTGCGTAGATGTGCACTCCAAACAGCAGGCAGCTGTAGGGCTGGCTGTTCTAAAAACACTTTTTCAGACTGCTGCAGCTGGCACGGGTGGCCGCCGCTAATAGAGGGACTGGTATATATTCTATTCACAGATATGAATTATGCAGCCCACATGCCTCGAACCGAATATGCTACTTAACAGTATGCATCTGTTCTTGGCATGAGGGCTGCTGACATTCATATCGCCCGCCCTCCTCCCCGGCGCCTGTAGCGGCTGCAGCACTCAGAATTACTCTTAGCATGGTCATCACTTACTGTATTACACTCCATCTCTGCCACAATGGCTAAAAACAATCTAAGGATGGAGTCGATGCCCATGCGCACTGTAGTCCAAGGGAGGAGCCACCTATCTCGTGATACTTAGACTCTTCAAGGACAATAATGTGCAATCATCCGGACCCTACACTAGGCGGCGATCTATGTACAGATATGAATGTCAGCAGCCCTACATGGCAAGAACAGATGCATACTGGTAAGTAGCATATTCGACACCGGAGGGAGGAAGAGGGGCAAAATCTACTAGGAATCCGGCACTCTCACTGGCTGAAGAGAGATTACTGTGGTAACTTGACGTGTGGTTGGTATTTAGCTGATTCACCTGCCACCTTTTCACCCCAGCGTCCATGTATGTTGTACCTGAGGCTGTGCTTCCATAAAACCCACACTGCCCGATCCACAGAATTCCATCAGGAAACATATTCACAAGGACGTTTCATTAGAGAGCATTAACATTCATTTTGACTACGTCACAGCAATTTCATGGCTTGAAAATCTTTATTTATGCATTTATGCTGGCGATGTATACAGTACAGTGTGCTACTCACAGTACTGGAGCTGCATCACGACGTAAAGTGCACAACTAAACTCGCAAAGTTAGCGAGTTTACCTTAGAAAATCCTGAAATCAGGTAAAATGTCATTTACCACCCCAGATTTGGCACCGGGCAAAGGCTGCAGTAGAAGCTGCTGTTTTAGGTTAGCCTTGGCTGCCTTTGATGGGGCATGTCAATTGAGTTGGTCCGTGGTGTGCACTTGCTGTTGCCCTACAAGGCAGGCCCACTCTCTTGTTCGAGGCCTGCTTACATATGCGGTATCCACTTTACTTTTTGAATCCATTAAACATTGACTTAAGAGACAGTCTGAATCCTCGGAGTGATATGCAGGGCTCCCTTACATATGGCAGACTGCCATGCGCCATGCCGGTTTTCTTAATCAGTTAATATTTGAGGCACATCCGTTCCCAATATCGCCATACTTTGCTGGTAAGTGCTCCACCCAGATTTCCCGAGGGACCATATGAAGTGGCAACATTTGTGGTACTGAAAATTCCTGACTCAGCTATTCTGTGGTACCGAAGTTCTGCACTAGTGTCATAAATATCATCGTATCATGACGATTTTGGTATTAGCAGACCGGTAATGACCTAAATACTATACATAAGCATTTTCGGCACGATCAAGTGACGAAACCACCCTTAAATCGAGCTTTTCGTCTTAAACCCTTAAACCATTTTGTGAGCGGCAGCCATTTTGTGATTGCCCTCACATAGACAAATGACTAAGGCCGAATTCGATCTGAAGTACACGTACACCTTTGCTGACTCCTCTGTGACCTGGGCGAGCGGACTCCACTGCCCCAAGCCAAACCTGTTCGGGCAGTTCCTTTCCCAGTGGCCGAATGAGATTAGTATCAAGGCACAACATGTCATAAACCTTTCATCGCACACCAACTATGCCTAATCTTGCACACACCTGTCCTGTTTCTTGCTTTATGACTTGCTTTACGAGGAGGAGGTGCCCGATTTTATTGGGGGTCTGTCGATATCTGATGGAAATACTGGACCCTGCCGGGTAATTAATTATGAGCTGGACAAACAGAAATGTGGGCCTCTCATCATGACTCTGCTTTTTCTTTGTATTAAAAATGTGTATGGTCAACTGTAAAATAAGGAATGTTTGCTTGAAGCTTATTATTTTGTATAAAAAGAGAAGGCTGGCTTTGTGAATTCGAGCAGTCTCCTGAGAACATACATGCTGTTGTACTTCTAGGATACCGGTTACTGGTTACTGCCATTAAATACGATCTTTGACTTCACCTAGAAGACTCTGTGTTTCTGTAGTCTGAAACAGGAAGGACTCAAGGTCTTTGGGGTGTTCTCCCTGGCACCACTGGGTCCATAAAAATCCGGTACCTCAGTTGGCACCCAACGTGGGACGGTATCAGCGGTACCGGTCCAAGCCAGAGGTTCGTGAGGAGCTTCGTGTGAAAATTCCGGAGGACGGCCAACCACTTCAGCGACCCCTGTATGTCGACGTGGTCCGAAGGTCTTTGCTGAGAGGTTCCCCGCGTCCCGACGGCTACGAAGGACTGCTGCCCTGACTATCGCCCTGTTTTGGACCCTTGATTGGTAGAGCGAAACGATAGACGATAGTCTTCTGGTGACGTCATCGATCATCAATACCTCAGTTAAGTATAAGTGGAGCGTCTCCCAGTCCTTAGTTTGGTTCTTAGTTTGGTATCCCTTTGGGATCACTTTAATTTGGAACTTGCAAGCGCCAAAGCCGAAGGACTCGTGTATTCACGAGACTAACTTATTCGATAATCCTTTGAAGTTTGAAGCTGGACTAGAGAGCGAAGATGCCTGGTCTTAGCAGACTTGGGAATTTCTTTGTCTTGGTTGTAGTAGGGACTCCCAATTGGAGGACTCGTGTCCGGTTCCTCCGATTGGAACTCCGACCTATGAGTTATATGTGAAGCATGGCGTAGGCCCCATCACATATAATGAAGTATGGATCCGATACACCAGAACCGATGGTGTTTTAAAATGGCCCCAATATGGTAGCTTTGACACAGAAATTTTGGAAAATCTAGAGGTTAAACTTTTTAAGAAGAAAGCCCGGCCGGCGAAGTTTGACTCTTTTTTGCCTATGGCGCAAAGAAGCCAAACAGAGAGAAATGAAATTAGCGAAGAAAAATAAACGAGAACGAGGTATGTCAATGGTACAAGCTGCTGTTGCATTTAGGGATAATGAGGAAGAGCAAGAAAGTGAACAGATGAAACGAGTAAAGAAGTTAGCGGCAGATAGGTGCTACCCAGTTGTGCCGACTAAATAACAGGAAGCAAGGAACGATCTTGCGAAAGATCCGTTAATGTCACATCTCCTGAGTTCGCCACCCCCTTACGCACAAAATGCTACGGCACCACCGCCACCAGCCATTCTGCCACATTTTCAGCGTGTGTAGGGACATCTCCCATGGAAGCGGGCTGAAGTCTTGGCTCTTAAACAGACATTGCCTGATCCCCGTAAAAATCCTGCAGGATATTAAAAAGAATTATCACAGACTGCAGGCTCCTGTATCATGAATTTAGCCGATATAGACATGTTGTTTGGAAATGTTGTTCCACAGCCTTTATGGGGAAAGATTCGTCATGCGGATCATGATCAAGAGTTAGGCGACACATGGGTTAATATTGCCACAGCTGATGCTAGACAAATTGGTGGTGCTAAGCCTGAGCCTTTAATATCAGAGCTTCCTGGTAGGATTATTACGTATATGAAGACTAATGCCCGAATTGCGTGTTAATTCGGACAAGTTGTCTGCGTGCAAACAGAAAAAGGATGAAACTGTGTCTGACTTTTTCACGCGGTTTGAAGAGACTTTTGTAGATCATAGTGGTCAGGATATGTCTACCGAGGGTGGCCAAAGATTGTTTGTTGACAAATTTGTACATAATTTGCTCCCTGAATTATGTAATAAGTTGAAGGATTCTGAGAGTGCGTGGGCTGTTTCCACGTCAGCACAGATTTTAGCTACGGCTCAGTACTATGAGAATAGGCGTAAAGATGAGTTAGAGAAAGCGGATAAAAAGACTAAGGAATTGAAGACTAAAGTTTTTCTACAGCAAGCTTATCCACCTCGTAATAATAGTCAGCGCGATTATCAGCAACCTCAGCAATATTCGAGGAACTCGCAAAGAAACGAGTCTCCTCAGCAGCGTTTACCGTATGGTCCCAATCAGTGTGCGTATTGCAAAGAAGAGGGTCATTACAAGAATAGTTGTCCGGTCTTGTTACAGCGTACAACTGGTGCTTCTGGCGCAAGGGGTCGAGGTGTTCAACAAGCTCCTAGAGGTAGGGGACGTGGAAATTTCCCGCAGAACGCTCGTTCTTTCCCGCCTCAGAATTCCATGAATAGTATCGACCAGCAGAATAACGCGTTTACTAGGACAGCTGAGTACTATGCAGATGACTACTATGCAGAAAATGAGAATATGGAAGGCGATGATTGCTAGGATAGCCATGGACAAAGAGGGAGTCGTTTCAGTAGATCAGAGTGGGCCTTATGTTGAGATGATTACATCAGGTGTGTCAGAGCCTTTTCTGTTGGATACTGGTGCTACAAAGAGTTCTATTATACACTCAAAACTCCCTGGCTCACCTTTGTCTGGCGAAATGAACGTTTCAGTAAGTTTTTCTGGCGCCCCGGTTAGGAACCCGATTTCTAGTCCTATGTCCCTTTCTGTTGGACCTTGTGAATTCGAAGCACCCCTTATTCTTACGACCGGTTGTGGTGAAAATTTGTTGGGATTGGATCTGTTGAAAAGATTATATGCAACTTTGTACTGTTCTCCTTTCGGGAGTACAACTTACACTGGGTAAGAAAGTGGTTTCTCCAATGTATTTGTCGAGAGATAAACTTCCGACAGAATTGTCTTCTCTTCCGGATATCCTTTGGGCTACTGGACCTAATGATGTGGGTCTCTTGGAAATAGCGCCATATGTTGTAACACTGAAAGCCAATGTTAGAATGACGCGCATTCCTCAATACAAGATCTCCAGTGAAGGTGAAAAGGCGTTGTTAGCGATTATTTATGATTTGATTGAGAAAGATGTAATTTAGGAGACAAGAGGCAACTTTTGTTATAGTCCTGTTCTGCCGGTTTTGAAACGTACTGATCCTTCCCAGCCACCTGTTTATAGATTTGTGATTGATCTTAGGGAGGTCAATAAAATAGTGTGCCACAGTTTCCCGTTGTCCCTGATATCACTGCCCTATTGACTATGATTCCAGCTTCAGCCACTTGGTTCTCAGTGATTGACTTGAAGAACGCTTTCTTCAGCATTCCGATTGCCGAGGAGAGCAGAGACAATTTTGGCTTCAGTTTAGGAGGCCGAAGTTTCTGCTTCAAACGTGCTCCTCAGGGCTACTGTGAAAGTCCATCAATATACAGTCAGGCTTTAAAAACACAGCTTGACACAATTGTTTTACCTGACGGCGCTACTCTTATTCAATACGTCGATGATCTGCTAATAGCTGCAGATACTGAGGATATTTGTAAAGAAGCCACATTGTCGTTGTTGCGTCATTTGTGTGATCTGCGCCACAAAGTCTCTTTCAAAATTGCAATATTGTCGACAAGAGGTAACCTACTTAGGTCACCTCTTATCGAAGGAGGGAAGGAAACTGACCCCAGAAAGAATTCAGGCAATTGCAAAATTGAGTGTCCCAAGGACACAGAGAGAAGTGCGTGCTTTCTTGGACATTACATCCTATTGCAGACAATGGATACCGAATTTTTCCTTGCTGGCCAAACCTTTGGTGGCATTAACTTGTAAAGATACACCAAATCCCATTCCGTGGTCTGAAGATTGTCAGAAAAGTTTTTCCGAATTGCGTGGTGCATTGTGTTCGGCTCCTGTGTTGGGTACCCCCGACTACAGTAAGCCCTGTACATTGTATGTCCATGAGAAAGAAGGTTGCGCATTGTAAGTTCTGACAGTCTTTTGGGGACAAACAGCGTCCATGCGCATATTTTTCAGTGACTTTGGATCCGGTAGCTAAGGCGTTGCCAAGTTGCTTGAGAGCCACTGCTGCAGCAGCTGTCTCTATTCGACAGTCTGCTGGGTTAGTAATGAATGCTAGTCGTGATGGTCCCGCATGCAGTGGACATTCTGTTAAACAGGACGAAGACACAGCACTTAACTAGTGCTCGATTGTCAGGGTATGAGCTGACCTTGTTGGCGAGTCATGTGCACATAAAGAGGTGCAATGTATTAAACCCATCCACATTGTTGCCGATTTTAGCTCAGACAAATGATGATAGTGAAGATCAACATGACTGTTTTCTGAGAACCGAAGAAGAGACTAAAGGGAGAGTGGACCTTGGGGACACTCCTCTTCCAGAATGTGATGGTACTTTGTGGGTTGATGGTTCGTGTTTCAAGTTGCCGAATGGTGATACGACTGCAGCATATGCTGTGACGACTTTACATACGATTGTTAAAGCTGCACGTATCCCACACAATTCAGCTCAAGCAGCAGAGTTGATTGCACTTACAAGAGCGTGTGTGTTGGCGAAAGGAAAACGAGTGAATGTGTACACGGACAGCCAGTACGCATTTGGTGTGGCTCTCAGTTTTGGACGATTGTGGAAAGAACGGGGGTTCCTGACTTCGCATGGTGCTAAGATCCAGCATGGTCAGTTGGTGAATGAGCTTCTCGAGTCACTGACCTTGCCGTTACAGGTTGCGATTGTGAAATGCAGTGCACACAAAAAGGTTACGGATGATGTTGGTCGTGGAAATGCGTTTGCGGATGAAGTTGCGAAAGAAACTGCTAGGAATGTAATATGTCGAATGTATGTTGCGGGCCCTGCAAGATGGATTGGTGACATTGGTATGTGTGAAGACACGATTGAGAGAGTGAAGTCTATTCAAGCTGAAGCCACAGAAAAAGAGTTGAATGAATGGAGAGAAAGCAAGGGTAAATTGGATGCAAATGGTTGTTGGATTGAATTGTCAGAGCATCAGCGATGGTTGTAACCCAATGCGTATGTACTTGCAGTGGTGACAATGGCTCATGGAATGGCTCATATCAGTGTGAAAGGGATCTGTAAGTTGTTAGCTCCAGTATGGCAAAATGTTGGAATCCCATGTGCAGAGAATGTGGTCAAGAATTGTATGGTGTGTCTGAAATATAATCCTGGTAGGGGAACCCCAACTCCAGCTGGTCATTTTGCACCTCCAACGTATCCGTTCGAGGTTTTGCAGCTAGATTTCATCCACATGGAAAGGTGCAACAATTTAAAATACGTACTCGTTGTTGTTTGTGCCTTTTCAAGATGGGTCGAAGCATACCGCTTAAAGGACAATACTGCTTTGTCCACAGCCAAAGCCCTTGCCAAAGAATTTTTCCCCAGATTTGGAATGTCTAGAATGGTTTGGAGTGATAATGGGAGTGAATTTGTGGGTCGAGTGATGAAGAAAGTGTGTGAGGGGCTAGGCATTCAGCAAAAGTTTCACGCTGCAAATCACCCCAATCAGCTGGACTAGTAGAGTGCTATAATGGCACGTTAAAACTGAAATTGGCCAAAATTCAAGCAAGCACAGGCCTTAAATGGCCTGACGCTCTGCCCTTGGCACTCCTATCAACGAGAATGACTGTTCACTCTAGAGTGGGACTTAGTCCCTATGAAATTGTGTTCGGCCGCCCGGCCAACATATGGGGAGTGCCAAGGCCCACCAGGTTTAGCGAAATAGAACACCCTGTACTGCTTGATTATCTGTATGAATTGACGGCTAAATTGTGTGTTTTACACCAACAGGTCCACGACACTCTACCTCAGGCCTCTGAAGCTCCAGGGCATCTTATCGATCCTGGATCCTACGTGCTGGTTAAGAATTTCCAGCGAACAAAGAATGACCAGCCCCGGTGGACCGGCCCTCATCTAGTTCTTCTCTCGACAAGATCTTCCGTTCGAGTAGAAGGAAAGAAACATTGGGTCCACGGCAATCATTGTAAGAGGGTCCCACTGCCTTTTCCGTACGACCGGTGGGTCCAGGAGGGGATCACTGACTCTGAAGCTGAGACCGTGCCTCGTTTCCTACCTTTTAGCGATGCACGTATAAAAGGAACAACTTCTGAAAAGGAGAGCGACAACATTTTGCAAGAAGCTGTGCCTCAGTCAATTCGATTGAACACTACAGAGCCTGAACTCCTATTCCAAGACCAGACAGCACCTGGCAGAAACCGTTACAATTTAAGGCCAAGAACTATGACTATGGACAAATTTGATTGTGCAGCTCTCTCATCCAAGAAACTTGCTCATTTTAGTTTTTCGAACAGCCATCCGGTTCTGCTGCTAGGGTCGCGGTTGCCCAAGTCTTTGGAGTGCAGCTGAAGACTGTTAGGTCGACGGTTCTGGTTGGTCTAAGGGAGTTACCCCTGGACTGACAGAAGCACTCTTCAGCAGAAACACCCTACCACCGCGGGCAGTAAATTAGAGAGGATGGAGTTTTCTGGGATGGAGAGACCTGCCAAACGAATGAACTTTAAAGACAAAATGTGTATATTAATGTCAAAGAAGAGATCGTTATGTTGTATTTTTATGTTGCTTGGTGTCATGATATTTTTAATAGGATATGTTTTATACACTTTTCAAGTTTCATTTACACCTACTACACTGCCCATACCTCCTCCTACTGTTTCCTCACATTCTTTTCACCCTCTGCCTGAACACGAGACCGCTCGAAGATCAGAATTTGCAAATAACTCATTCATCCAGCTTTTACATCAACACCAGTTAGTAATGAACACAACAAATTGTTGGGTGTGCCGCCTTATGCCACATACGACGGATAAAGGTATCCCCTATTTTGTCTTGCCATTCAGCTACTATGGCTCTTTGTGGGCGTTTCAGACGATGTTCCTATTTGCCATCGAACCATATCCCCCACGCTCCACGAGAAGTAACTCGAGCAACAAGGCATTAGTGGTAGAAATCACGAATATGAGTAGAGACATTGACTCGTATAGAAACATTCCTGGAGATGAGTTGCAAGCATACACTAGATGGAACATAAACAGATATAGAGTTGCTCTGAATGAAAACGAGCAAGCAACGAGATCCTCCCCGATTTGGATTGTACCCCATCAGGGTCACCTATGTCTGCAAGGTAATGGCAAAAATCTCAGAGCTCAGTTGGAGAAGAGCGTCTGCACGGAAACATATGTGTTTGCATCTCGAAATTCCCCTTCGTTCTTAGCAGCTAAGGGTACTTATTTCATCTGCCATGATAGAGCCTATACATGGTTGCCCCCTGACTTCTCGGGCACATGTTTTGTCTCGTTCCTGTTGCCTCCCACCTACACGGCCGCAGCAGATTACCATAGGACAAGGATAGTTAGAGATGTCGTTAGTAAAGAAGACACTGCAGGACAAGAATTCGGAGATTTTGCAAAGGGTTTTCTGCCGTTTTGGGGGCCTATGGTGAACAGCAGGAACATAAGGCAATTGACAAGGGTGGTTGAATCTACCATAGTTGAAACTGCCGGTGCCCTTAGTAATTTGACTGGTGAGCTCCAGTCGGATCGCCTTATGACTCTCCAAAACAGGGCCGCGTTAGATGTCATACTTGCAGACCGTGATGGGGTATGTAAAGTGATCCAATCAAGTTGCTGCATTTTTATCCCCGATAAGGCTCAGACAGTATACCAGGCCATCTCCAAACTGCATAAGATCTCTGATTCCATTCACGTGGATAAAGGAGACTGGTCATTGATGGGGTGGTTCTGGGAACTGATATCTGCCTGGGGATGGAAGATTCTGATAGTCATTGGGATGATCTTAGCCATCCTTTTCCTGTTCTGTCTGTGTGTACAGTGTGCTCCTGCAATATGTGGCCTCTGTGCTAAATCATGTGTAAGGAAACGTGTATCAAGAGACGAACTAAGTAATAGGATGATGCTACAGAAACATCTCAATGACTTTATGAATACAGACCTGGACTCGGATTAGCATGAGTATAGGTTATTGCCTATGTAAGGGCAAAAGGAAGGTCTATGGTACTGAAAATTCTGGACTCGGCTATTCTGTGGTACCGAAGTTCTGCACTCGTGTCATAAATATCATCGTATCATGACGATTTTGGTACTAGCAGTCTGGTAATGACCTAAATACTATACATAAGCATTTTCGTCACGATCAAGTGACGAAACCACCCTTAAATCGAGGTTTTCATCTTAAACCCTCGGGTTCCATTTTGTGAGCGACAGCCATTTTGTGATTGCCCTCACATAGACAAATGACTAAGGCCGAATTCGATCTGAAGTACACGTACACCTTTGCTGACTCCACTGCCCCAAGCCAAACCTGTTCGGGCAGTTCCTTTCCCAGTGGCCGAATGAGATTAGTATCAAGGCACAACATGTCATAAACCTTTCATCGCACACCAACTATGCCTAATCTTGCACACACCTGTCCCTGTTTCTTGCTTTATGAGGAGGAGGTGCCCGATTTTATTGGGGGTCTGTAGATATCTGATGGAAATACTGGACCTTGCCGGGTAATTAATTATGAGCTGGACAAACAGAAATGTGGGCCTGTCATCATGACTCTGCTTTTTCTTTGTAGTAAAAATGTGTATGGTCCACTGTAAAATAAGGAATGTTTGCCTGAAGCTTATTATTTTGTATAAAAAGAGAAGGCTGACTTTGTGAATTCGAGCAGTCTCCTGAGAACATACATGCTGTTGTACTTCTAGGATACCTGTTACTGGTTGCAGCCATTAAATACGATCTTTGACTTCACCTAGAAGACTCTGTGTTTCTATAGTCTGAAACAGGAAGGACTTGAGGTCTTTGGGGTGTTCTCCCTGGCACCATCGGGTCCATAAAAACCCGGTACCTCACATTGCCTAAAACAATAAGGCAAAAGTAATTAAATAAACTGGGATAAGCAGAGGCACAAATGGCGCTTTCTGTTTTTCTGCTGCATTGTCTTTTGGAAATAGTGATTTCTATTTTGCAATATCTTTTTCATTCCGTACACCAACATCCAATGTGTCAAATCTGATGTGTAGTCGGCATAGACTGTCCTAACATATTCCCTGCCGGATCGGCCTTTGTCATAGTAAGATGATCAGAAGGCGTACCCACGGTGAGGGAGGGAAGCTGCTACAGGAACTGCACAAAGTATAAGAGGTGCGCCGCTCTTTTTATTCCAAAAACTCCAAACAGTAAGAAATAAAATACGATTTGTATTTTATTTATTTATTTAATGCATCTTATAAAGCGCGGGCTTTACCCGAAGGTGTCAGAGCTCTGTACAATAGAACCAGTTACTTTACATGAGAGAAATGTTACAAAATAGAACGAACAAAAATAGCAAGACACAGAATCGGACACAGTCATCTAGAGGAACACAACACAGGAGAGCTAACTCAATGTTTCATCTTATTTTATTAACACATTTCTTTGGGTTGGCTGATAAACATATTTTAGCTGAGCACCGGGTGAAGCATCCGTTTGTGTTCTGTTCTGCTTGAGTGATCCGTCTATATTGTGGTTTTGCACTCACCTTGTAGCTTCTGTTTTCCGCTGCTCAGGTTGATAACTTTCTGCTCAAGACCGAGGATTTCGTGCAGCCGCTTTGAGAGGGCCCCTTTCAGGATGTCCGTCTGGTTGTGGAAGGCGCCCACTGCCGCCCAGCTCCTGGTGACTTTCAAACGATTGTCTGGCATCCTGAAGTAATACTAGATACATTTAGCACGTACTAAGTTCTACAGCGCTGGTGGCGTCTAGTGCGAAAGTCTTTCTTGGCACATTCCCACATGACCTTCTAAAAGCACACGCTGTGTTTGGTGCTGCATTTCTTTTGTTTTCCAAAGCGTGGCTGCGGGCAGATTTGTGCTTTTGTTTAAAGCATTAGTGTTAATCGCAACTCGTGAGAGGCTCTGCAATTAACACTAATATTTAAACAAAATCACTTAATGAACCCCACAGCCGTACTCCAGAAAACAAAAGGCATTTAGCAAGAGGGAGCTCTTGCTAAATGCAGCGGCGGCGCGAATGCTCTTGGGGATGTTGCGCGCCACAGACACAGCCTGCGTGCTCCGGGGCACAGAGGTGCGCGGCTTTGTGGGAACACTGGTCAGCGTTTAGGGTAAACGCAGGCTTTCCATTGAAAAGGAGGGTTTTCAGTTGCCACCCTGTCCGCTTTTTAGACCGCCCCTACGGACACCTTGGCCTGTTTTACGACTGTGGTGAAGAACCTTTCTTATCTGCTTGTTTGTTTTAACAAGCAGTTAAGAACATTCTTCACCGCAGCTGTGAAGCAGGCACGGAGAGTGGAGGCCCAGGAGGGCACGGGGACTGCAGCTCTCCCAACGGCGGTGCTCTCCCTCCCAGCGCCTGCTGGCAGCCACTTTAGTAGGGGCTCCTCGCCCCCACCTTACGCACCTCTGTGCGTAGGGTGGGGGCACAGAGGTTTCATTTAAACCAATCTGTAGAGTTACAGGTGTTTTTCCAAAACCCAGACTCTGTAGCAGAAAGAGCTCTACACACCCTAGACGTTGAAAGAGCTCTTCTCTATTATATAGATTAGGGCCAAATCCTTTCGCAAAACAAAGCAACTGTAGCTTTCTCTCCACCACATAAGGGCAACCCCATCTCTAAAGATGGAATTGCAAGGTGGATTGTAAAATGTATACAAATATGCTATCAAAAAGCAAAACTTACATTAACAGTTCCTCCTAGAGCGCACTCCACACGCAAACTAGGAGCCTTCATGGCTTTCTTAGGGAACATTCCCCTAGAAGACATCTGTAAGGCAGCAACATGGTCTAAAACACACACCTTCACTAAACACTACTGTGTTGATGTGCAAAAACTCTTTCAAACTACGGCAACGGATACAGGTGACCACTGCTAGGGGAGACACTACTGCACAATTGATGCAAAGTGTAGAATCTGCAGCTCATGTACCTCGAACCGAAAATGCTACTTATCAGTATGCATCTGTTCTTGGCATGTAGAGCTGCAGATTTCTACACTCCCTCCAACCTCCCTGGGACCTGTATCAGTTCCAGTTTCATCTTAATTAGATATACACATGGACATCCCTTCTTTATTTCTACTAACTCCATTTCTCATCATGGCAAAAAACAATCTAAGGATGAAGCTGATGCCAATGTGCACTATCGTCCAAGGGAGGTGTCACCTATCCGGTGACTACAAAAGACTTCTTCCAAGACACAAACATGCAATCATCCAAGCCCAACACCAGGTGGCGATCTAATGCAAAGTGTAGAAATCTGCAACTCTACATGCAAAGAACAGATGCATACTGGTAAGTAGCATTTTCCTTACATGACAGAATATGTAGATGTATGTGTGTGTGTATATAGTATACTTATGCCATTTAAAACAAGCATTTGCAATGCAATAGGTCTCGCATTTATGAGAGTTTGAGCTATTCACATAGCGAATAACAATGCCTTTTATATTTGTTTTCGTTTTAAAAACATAAATAAAAAGCATTGTCATTTACAATGCCAATAGCTTTAACTCTTGTAACTGCAAGACCTATTGCATTGCAAATGCTTGTTTCATTGATCTACTTCATTCAAGGACAGCATTTTTTGCACTCACCCCTTCAAAACACTAGGGAAAATGTAATCCGCTTTAAACTTTATTGATCATACTGAAGAGCACTTTGCGACCTATCTTTTTTAGGGGGGAGTTTCTGAAGTGTAAAAAACCTAATTTGTTCAGAAAAGTACTCGGGGGGGGGGGGGGGGGGGTAGTCCTCTGCGTTAAGATCTGCTACGTACTGGCCAGAAAGCAGCCATTAGAAGGGCTAAGGCTGCTACCCCTATGTTGGGACGTGGAGTGCCTGTCCTTGCCAGCTACCAGCCTGCGACGTGGATCTTTATTGCATATGTTCATGAAGCACTATGCTTTAACAACCAGGTTTAATAGGAAGGACATATAGCCTGGTCGGTCCCAATAGACTTTTTATTTGGAGTCCACTTCACAAGTCCTTCCCGTTTGTTATCTATTCTTATGTGAGGCGTCTGCTGTTTGGAGTATCCATTTGAAGAAGATGTGCTTCCAGTAACTCTTTCTGTTGGACACCATCTCTGACCACAGATTCCTCACTGCACTGCAACTCCCCTTTCTGTTGAATGGCCTGTTTTTAATCCGCAAAAGGAACCCAAATTAGGAATCCAATTTTGGTACCTACACCTGTTCCCATTCTGCATCTGGGGGTTCAAAAATGGGAAAAATAATTAAAACTTACGTCCGTGCACAGGGGTTGTTTCATCATTTCTGGGGAGGTATAGATCCAAAACAGGACCACCTAGCATGTGCAGGGGAATTGCATGGGAAAAGTTTCTGGATTCAGTCTGGCACCTGGTGCGAAATTTAAGTAGTGAATTCTGCTATTGGGGTATCCACCACAAACATAAATAATTTGTTTGATCTAAGCTGTCTTGTTGTCAGCAGGTCCTCGCATAATATGAGGCATGCACTCGTTGCTAATACATAATCACTTTCCTTGCTAGGCATCTGACTTCTGATAGACTTTGCATCCTCACTTTTTGAGGGTGTATGTTAATACTTTGAGATTCTATCCCCTATCTATAATTATAAGACAATTAAAAGTAAATTTGTAAGTCCCTTTGAGATTTGTTTGTTTGTTTCCCCTGCAGATAATTTGTCGCACTCTTTGAAGTCAAAAACATGTGAGAAATTTGAGGACAGTTCTGAGGCTTCCAGTCCGGAAGATGGTAGGTGAAATGAAGAGGATTGCATTGATGTTTCTAATTAATTTGTTAAATGTAGTACTTAAGGACCAGTAAATATTTCCTCCATTACAAAAATTGGTAGTGAAGTTAATGTATGTACCTGCAAACCAGATGTCTGGATGCTAAATAAAATTTCAAGCATAACCGGAGTATTCAAGTAGAAAACCTTTAATACAACCTCATGATTATTTTTTTATAAATTTACATCAAATTCTGCAGCTGCTTCAATTTTCATAGTCCGTTTAAAGACTGGGGACAGACCACTTCTAGCAAATAACACATAATATTGCAAGAAAGTATCTCTTCTTTCACTTCAGAGAGAACCTACTCATACATCTGTTTAGGTAACCACTAATCGCAGTGGAACAAGTTCTAATTTCGAAACGCACCAGAAAAGTTCTACTGCTGAACTTAAACTTTGTATAACTCCAGGTAGACCATATGTAAAGGAATATTCATACCACATAAAGTGATTTATAAACTTAAGTTTTCTCTGTATTCTAGGGGGAAATTGATGTAAATCATTTAGCACTTTGTTTCCTCACCCCTCAGTAGTTGATATAATTGACACCAGAGTAAATGTGAAAAACATAATTAAAAACCTCAAGACTCCACAATCCCGCTAAAATGAGGCCATCATTAAAGCGTGAAAATAGACTTGTGGTTAAAGTAAAGGCTGGTAATAGTCTAAACACAAAAGGACTATGAAATGAAATGAAAACAAATTTATAACGCGCAACTAAGCCCAATGGGCGTCAAGGCGCCTAATCAAATGAGAACTGGCTAATTACCGATATACTCTTCACTGTGGGTAGGCCTTGATAAAAAATCAAGTTTTCAGCGCTTTTTTAAACAGGGACAGAGAAGGTTGGGACTTAATCTCCGGGGGAAGAGAATTCCACAATCCGGGGGCCACAATGGAGAATGCTCTGCTTCCCCAACGTACCCTTCTGGCCCGAGGGACCACCAACAGATTCATCTCCGATGATCTGAGGGATCTACTAGGCCGGTAGCGGGTCAGAAGGGCACCAAGGGGGTCCAATGGTCCATCTGCAAGGGCTCTATATGCTAGACATAGGATCTTAAAAGAGATCCTCAGATGTATAGGGAGCCAATGCAGGCTCCTTCTGGCCATTGTTGCGGAGGATGCCTTAGGAAGCGCCAGAACAAATCGAGCAGCCGCATTCTGTACAACCTGAAGGCGTTGAATGAGTCCCTTGTTGGAGTCTGCATAAAGTGCATTACAGTAATCCAACCTGGAACCCACCAACGCCACCACAGTCTGTTGACGAGCTGAAGGAGAGATAGTGAAGAATTTTCTTGAGGATTTTAATGACCCTCCAACAGGTGGCCACTGTTCGATTGACTAATGCAAGAAAAAATCGAAATAAATGGCAGATACTGTAAAACAAATTGATTTTAGGGAATGGAAATGTAACTATGCAAGTTTAATTCTTTTCCAGGGGATACTCATCAATTGTCATAAGCACTGAATAATCCCCGCCCACATGCGGGATCCCGGAGCATATGTAAAAAAATACACATATATGTGTATGTTTAAACAAACAAGTACTGAGTACTTCCAAAACATACATATATACATACACAAATATGCAGCCTAATGTACTTTCAATAGGCTAATATGCCAAAATTACATGGATTTTTCAGAAAGGTAAAATCTCTAATATAAACACTGCAACAGAGTTCATATACTGTAATAGTGTTCCAACACAGCCCTTTATTTTCAGAAAAAAGCCAAGTAATAGCAGGCAATTAGCTCATAGGCTGCATAGAAGGAAAAACGTCACAACATTAAAAACACGGGCACCCTGCCTTTAAGGATTCGAAGAACCGGGACACCTTACCTTTAAGACCTCCAGGAGCCCCCTGCTCCCATCATGCACCACAGGAGACTGTTAGGTCAGTTCTGTTTTCAGACTCCTTTTGTGAGGATCCTTGAGCTAGTCTTTTTTTGGCTATTTCTAGTCAAATAGTTTTTTTCTTCCTACATTCTACATTTTTGACTGCCCGTAGCTGTTCCGTGTTTGTCTGACTAATTAACAACTTTTTTTCTGTCAGAAATGCCGGCTTTATTCAATAAATGTCCTTCCTGTGGGAAGAAGATGGAAAGATCCGACCCACATTCTGTGTGTATCGTGTGTTTACCAGCCTCACACAACCCTGAGAAATGTTATTACTGTCAGCATTTCTCCAAGAGGACTCTCCGTGACAGGGAGAAGATTAAACTTCATACCTTGCTGGAGAGAGGAAAGAGTCATCCCAAAAGTGGCCTTGGGAGGACTCCTGCTCTCAAAGAGCCTTCCTTTCATGAAGAACGCAGAAAACTCCAGTGTCAAAAAAGAAGCAGATTCCTGATTGTTAGCAGTCGGCATCAAGATCAACGTCGAAAAAGCAGGCAAGGCACTCGTCACTGTCTAGGGACAGATCGCCGTTGAGACGGCAAGAGCCTCCATCGCGAGAAGTAGGTCGACATGGCTTTCTCAACTCGCAGCGAGAGTGTTACAGCGCGAGATTAAGCCGACTGAGAGACCGATTGCGGAGGATTATTGACCGCAAACTTCCAAGCGCTTATTTTGTCCATACGAACGGCCCGACAACTCTTCCTCTTCATGTAGACATGGATTACATGTTTACGTGATTAAGCACGGCCGAGGCTGAAGATTTCTATGTAGACGCTGAGACTGACTTTCTGACAAGGTTTCCTTTGGCATACAGTCCTTATGAGGCCCAGATCAAATGGGCTGAAACGCGTCAACCAGATATAAAAAGAAGACTATTTGAACTTTTGCGTGAAAAGAAATAATTGCAACACCTTTCTATAGTGCAAAAGGGTGGATTGATATATACCCTGAGAGGTGTTGACATAAGGGTTATCTTGATTAATGTGAACTGCAAATAACATTTGTTCTCCTCAGGTTTTTTTGCAGCACTATTAATATTCAGGCCCCAAGGATTCTGTTTTGTCTTCAGATATATAAATGTAGTGTTTCTATGTGTATATGTATATATGTGTGTATATATCTGTATATGTATATATGTATATATATGTATATTTATGTCCTTGTAAATAAATGTGTATGGTTTGTGTTTAAAAACATGTGTGTATGTGTATATATATATATATATATATTAACACCAAACTCCCACCAACGTAGGAAACGGAGTCGCACACCAACGGGTTGTCAAACAGGTAATTTATTCACTTAACGGGGGAATTTCCTGACGCGTTTCGTCCACCATTGGACTTTTTCAAAGGTCACCCCTTACACCATTGCTGCTGCCAATCCACAGGTGATTGCCAAAGTTCCTTTTATTGACCCCCAGTGGTCAAGACCTTCAATGGTCATTACGTGGTTTTCAAGGCATGCTGGATCCTGTAGTTTTATTGGCAGCAGTAGTTTATCTGCCCTCCATTAGGCGGTGTTGTTTGGAAGTGTCTGTTTGTTCCGTGTTGCTGTTGGCGAACCATTTTCAAGTCCGCTTACAGAGTCATACCGATGCCGGTCATCGGTGGCAACCGCTTTCCCTCTCGTGCGTCACGACCAGGAAGAGGTGGTTCAGGTCGGGAAAGCCTCTGGCGCGCTTGCTGACTGTGCGTCCTCCCGCGGCAGAACCACGCCGCCAAATATTGACACCAAACTCCCACCAACGTAGGAAACGGAGTCGCACACCAACGGGTTGTCAAACAGGTAATTTATTCACTTAACGGGGGAATTTCCTGACGCGTTTCGTCCACCATTGGACTTTTTCAAAGGTCACCCCTTACACCATTGCTGCTGCCAATCCACAGGTGATTGCCAAAGTTCCTTTTATTGACCCCCAGTGGTCAAGACCTTCAATGGTCATTACGTGGTTTTCAAGGCATGCTGGATCCTGTAGTTTTATTGGCAGCAGTAGTTTATCTGCCCTCCATTAGGCGGTGTTGTTTGGAAGTGTCTGTTTGTTCCGTGTTGCTGTTGGCGAACCATTTTCAAGTCCGCTTACAGAGTCATACCGATGCCGGTCATCGGTGGCAACCGCTTTCCCTCTCGTGCGTCACGACCAGGAAGAGGTGGTTCAGGTCGGGAAAGCCTCTGGCGCGCTTGCTGACTGTGCGTCCTCCCGCGGCAGAACCACGCCGCCAAATATTAACACCAAACTCCCACCAACGTAGGAAACGGAGTCGCACACCAACGGGTTGTCAAACAGGTAATTTATTCACTTAACGGGGGAATTTCCTGACGCGTTTCGTCCACCATTGGACTTTTTCAAAGGTCACCCCTTACACCATTGCTGCTGCCAATCCACAGGTGATTGCCAAAGTTCCTTTTATTGACCTCCAGTGGTCAAGACCTTCAATGGTCATTACGTGGTTTTCAAGGCATGCTGGATCCTGTAGTTTTATTGGCAGCAGTAGTTTATCTGCCCTCCATTAGGCGGTGTTGTTTGGAAGTGTCTGTTTGTTCCGTGTTGCTGTTGGCGAACCATTTTCAAGTCCGCTTACAGAGTAAATGTAGTGTTTCTATGTGTATATGTATATATGTGTGTATATATCTGTATATGTATATATGTATATATATGTATATTTATGTCCTTGTAAATAAATGTGTATGGTTTGTGTTTAAAAACATGTGTGTATGTGTATATATATATATATATATATATATATATATATATATATATATATATATATATATATATATATATATATATATATATATATATTTTTTTTTTTTTTTTATATATATATTTGATCGTTTATATTGGTTAATAAAAACCTTTGATCTTCATCCAACGAGTCGGTGCCTGTTCTTTTTGAAGCCAAGTCCGGATTGGAGTAATATATATTCTTTGGGAAATGTTGAAGTATACATCTGAAAGGGTGATTTTTTTGGGCATTCTTTACCCCAAATACAACAAATTTGAATCCAGACAGGAGATATCATTTGTTTAAGCGGAGAGATAAGATGTTTAGTCCCAAAGGGTAAAGTAATACTTCACAGAAGTGTGAATTGCAGTTCTGTGGAATGAATTGGAGCTGCTCAGGTGTGCCTACAGCATTAGGGGGAGGAGCAAGCAGTGCAGTCACATATTTCACGCAGGAGGAGCTATACTTGGAAAGGACACAGTACTGGGCGCTGAAGAAGGTCTGTTGACCGAAAAGCATTCGCCGCTGCTGGCTTCATCCTCAAAGTCAGCTGTTCCTTCTGAACTCCCCTCCGGCCTCTGTCTTCTTTTGTTGGAAGAATTTCGTCATATATCTTGCGCCGGCCAGAAGCGCAATCCAGCAGGCCCTGCCACGAGAAGAGACCCAGCTCTATCACTGGCGTTCCGCTGTTCAAGCGTAATACGGAGTTGAGGGATCAACAAGAGTCGGAGATCGCCAGGAACGTGATGCTGAAGTGCGAGGAAGGAGGTATTTTATCTCCATGAGCAAACATGCCTCGCATTTGGTAGCTGCCTCGTATTTTCAGCATTGGGGAAACGGCTGTGGCAGAAGCGAGGGGACAAAGAGGAATGACTGCAAAATTGGGGGCGATGTGAACAGTCCCTGCCAACTCACCTATGACCAGCACGGACCCATTGTCTCAAGCTCACCCCCACACCACTGACCAGGTTACTGCCGAGACTGTGCATGCTGGGAATTGCAGTTCTGTGGAATGAATTGGAGCTGCTCAGGTGTGCCTACAGCATTAGGGGGAGGAGCAAGCAGTGCAGTCACGTATTTCACGCAGGAGGAGCTATACTTGGAAAGGACACAGTACTGGGCGCTGAAGAAGGTCTGTTGACCGAAATGCATTCGCCGCTGCTGGCATCATCCTCAATAAAGTCAGCTGTTCCTTCAGGACTCCCCTCCGGCCTCTGTCTTCTTTTGTTGGGAGAATTTCGTTATATATATATAATATATATTTGATCGTTTATATTGGTTAATAAAAACCTTTGATCTTCATCCAAGGAGTCGGTGCCTGTTCTTTTTGAAGCCAAGTCCGGATTGGAGTAATATATATTCTTTGAGAAAATGTTGAAGTATACATCTGAAAGGGTGATTTTTTTGGGCATTCTTTACCCCAAATACAACAAATTTGAATCCAGACAGGAGATATCATTTGTTTAAGCGGAGAGATGAGATGTTTAGTCCCGCAGGGTAAAGTAATACTTCACAGAAGTGTTTGTATTTATACATGAATTAACAGTGAACTTTTTTAAAAAATATTTAAATTATTTATAATATATTTATATATTTTAGAAAATCGTTCAGATGTGCACATCTGCATTGATGCCTTATATTCGCTTACATACAATAAGATTTGAAAGTATCTTTTCTATGTTGATTGAATGTCTCTTGCATTTTACTGCGCCCTGGCACTTTAAATAACGGCACCAGCTTTGAGCAACTTGCCATGTGATCAAGCTTTGTGGTAAAGCGAAACTCGTAATGGCGGCTGGCTTGCTGGAAGAAATAAAGCACCTTGACTGGAGCACGGAATCTGGGTCTGCTCCTTCGTCTTTTTTTAATTGGGCTGGGGCGGCTGCCTCGTGTCTAGTGACGGATTTACTGGCATATGTAAGCTTTCGCGGTACGAGCAGAACCCCTCCTGTGACTGGGCTACGCGGCTGGAAGCACCACCTCCTTTGGTTTCCCGGAAGAGGTTTTACGAACTCCAGTGAAGAGTACGCTGCAATTGCCTCCGGACCCCATGGTAGCGAGTTTGCTGTTGGGCTGACACCGAAGAATGAATGCGCCGGCTGGCGCGATTGAACGGTGAACGAGCAGAAGCAGACTACGTACGGAGTGTCCGGTAAGGAGTGTGCATAACGCTTTGTGACGGGCGGATTACCACCCGACTGGGGCGTGTCAAGGGCGAGCTATTTGGGCTCCCAGCTTAATCTGCCATAATGTTCGCAAACAAGTTGCGTGAACAGGAGGAGGCGGCAGAATCGATGTTTCTGGATTCCCCGGCAGGAGGGTCCGGTTCAGCCACACAAACACAGCCAACTATGAGGGGCCCCACCACTCGGGATTTGTTTAAAAGACTGGAGAAACTTATGAGATCTGAGCAATCCAAGCGGTGGGAGCATCTATCCCTCACTCGGTATTTGCAGGTTAACAGAGTGCCGAGGGGATTGCGTATTACATTGGCTCCCAGCTATGAAAACCCCGACCCTGCAATGCTCAATGACTGGGCGGAATCTATTTTAGAATAGTCGGTTAAGCTCATGAAAATCTTGGTCAAATATGCAGCCAGTGACCGCGTCAAATTACAGGCAGAGATTGATAAACTAGAAGAAGAAATCACTGCATTGGGTACAAATGAACAAATAAAAAAGCTGCGGGAAGAAATGCTGATTCGTTTAAATGAAGAGGAGGTGATCAAGAGAAGAAAGACTTTCAAATTTGAGAGAGATCGCCTTGACTACCTAAACGGTCAAATCTTCACGTTCGCCCGACGCTATGATGGAGTGAAAGCAAGGGTGAAAAACTCGCAGAATAAGAGTTTGGGTGGCATACGTGAATTGGCAGTATCAGGATCTGATCTTAGTTCTAATGCGGAAAGTGAACCTGAAGGGGAAAAATCCAATGCCCCACCGTTGGGGTTTACCAAACTGTCCATGGCAGAAGAAGTGGATGGTCTTTGCCTGGACCGCAGGGACACACTACGCTCAAGAACACTGCTGGCCAAGCAAACACAAGGCGCAACTACAAGCGAGGCCAGCGCCGCAAAAGGAGTACCTGGCACAAGAGGCAAGCCAAAGGGCCCACTGAGAGGCAGGTGGAACCGATATCGGAATGCAGCCCAAACGTCAGCCCCAACTCAGTGATTAATCTTACTAGTACAGTACTAACTCAACAGGAAGAAGCAGTGCTAGCGTTGGGTTTATCTTTCTGCCCACCTTTTGATTTCAATTATGCGGATGCACGCATGGATACATATAGATTTGTACGTAAGCTTAAACTCAGCTAACTTTACAGGCTTCAATCTAAAAGAAAAAAAACAGTCGAGACCAGGAGCCCCTCTCTATTGGTGGTGGGAGATCAGGGGGCTTTAGATGAAATTTGGTCTCTCTAAAAAGAAACTGATGGCAGCCAAACACAGGAAGCGAGTATGATCTGGGGAGGCTCAACAGCTTGTCAAACTCCATTTAAACCAAAGTCCACTTTTCAGCCCATAATGCCTCATGACAACATTGATGTCTACCATGACTTGGTGGTGAAAGATTTGAAAAAACGTTATGCTGTCACCAATGGCAAACGTCAGAAAATGACTAAACAAAATTGGAGCTACGCACAATTAATTACAAAGTTGGACGCAGATAACAACATTCTGATACGACAAGCTGACAAGGGCGGCAATGTGGTGCTCTGGCTACGTGAACTATATCTGGCCGAAGCAGAAAAGCAACTTGGAGACCCTTTATGTTACAAAAAAAGTAACTTGCCAACCTTAAAATTAGCTTGGGATGAGCAAAAGGCTAAACTCCAGGCCTGGAGAAGTGGGGGTATCATTACCGAGGACTAATTTAGATTCTTAAGGAAAGAGTATCCGGTAGTTCCCTCATTTTACCTTATCCCCAAGATCCATAAGAACTGTGAATTACCGCCAGGGCGCCTAATTATTTCAGCCATCGATAGTTCTTTGCAGAATATGTCTAAGTACATTAATTATTTTTTACAGGACTGGGTTAAAGGTCTGAGTTCTTACGTGCAGGATTCGACGGATTTCATCCGGAAAATTGATAAATTGCAGTGGTGTTCAGAATTCTTGCTTATGACCATGGATGTGTCCTCTCTTTACACTTCGATTAAACATCGGGACGGATTAAAAGCAATGGAACATTTCCTGGACAAGCGTCCATACACTGTGGGGTGCATAACAAAATGCTGTTAGCCATGACAAAGTTATGTTTGGAACAAAATTATTTTGTTTTCAATAACCAGATTTATCAGCAAGTACGAGGAGTTGCCATGGGGGCCTGTTTCTCCCCCAGTTACGCATGTTTGCACATGGGGCTGTGGGGGGAACAGGTCCTGGGGGGCGAACTCCGGGCTATCATGGAGCAGCACGTAGTCACCTATCTCAGGTATATAGATTTGTTTTTTGTTTGGAGAGGGACAGAGGAGGCGGCAATGGAGTTTGTCAGTAAACTCAATAAGAACAATTTAAATCTACAGTTTACCTCATATTTACATTTAGAATCAGTTAGCTTTCTGGACATGGAGATATATGTTAAAAATAACTGTATTGAAACAAAATTGTTCAGAAAGCCTACGGCAGGTAACACCATCCTGCATGCTGCAAGTCACCATCCCCAGCATCTTATTCGCAGCATCCCCTATGGGGAGATGCTGCGAATCAGGCATATTTGCAGCAATGATGAGGATTGCAGAGTCGCACAGGAGTCCAGCAAGTGTAGATTCCAGGCAAGGGGCTATTCTAGCAGTGTCATTGAAGCTGCTTTGAAAAAGACACAATGTCCCGTGCACTAGCCTTGACTCCCAAAATACAGAAGTTCGAGGCATGTGGGCTGCTGAATTCATATCTGTGCATAGATCGCCGCCTAGTGTTGGGTCCGGATGATTGCACATTGTTGTCCTGGAAGAGTCTTCGAAGTATCACCAGATAGGTGGCTCCTCCCCTGGACTACAGTGCGCATGGGCATCGACTCCATCCCCAGATTGTTTTTTTTCCGCCATTGGGTTCGGATGTGTTCGGTTCCCTCTGTCGGAATCGATAGTTGTTAACTTACTTTGTTTAAAGACCAAAAGGTCTTTAGGACTTGCGTCGGTATTGTCTCTCGTTGGGGTTCGTAATTTCCTCGGCTCCGAACCGACATTGCCCTTCCGCGTGCTTTCGGCTTTCCATCATGGAACGAAGTCCATTTAAACCGTCCCCGGTGTGTGCCTCGAAGTATCCGCATATCGATGTACACCCGGTGTGCAACAAGTGCTCGTCGCCGGACCACGACGAGGCCAAGTGTATGGCCTGTTCCAAGTTCCGGTCCAAAAAGACACTCAAGCTCCGCCGAGCTGCGCGCCTGTAGGCCCAGCGATCTGCACCACCTCCTACAGACATCTTCGACGCTGAGGATTTCGGGGACGACGCTATCCAGGAGATCACGGAATCTAACCCAGCGTCGGAGGTCTAGGACGACTACGACGCAGAGGACGAGGATTTCGATTAAGTCGTCGAGGAGGTAGGGGACTACAACGGGGCCCTTGCCACCGTAGAGGATAGTTCGGACGAGGAGCTTCCTCAGACTGACTCCGGGGCCATCCGCCATTATGAGGCCCAGGTCGAGGGATCGCCTTCGGGCCTTACCCAAGACCTTGATACCTGTCCCACGGCTCCGCCTTCCGGCCCGGCCACGGACATTGATACGGCGCCACTCCCGGTACAGCCAAAACCGAAAGTGAAACTAACGGTCTCGACGCCAGACGTATCGAAACCAAAAGCGCGGATCCCGCTGGTCGGGTCGAACACTTCGGAGGCCTCGGCGCCGAAGAAATCTAAAATGGCCGTCGAGCTAAAGAGCCACGCCAAAATGGCCGACCCAAAGGCTGCTGTATCAAAGCCGAAGGTTAAAGGGACCGACGCAGCTGCATCGGCGCCGAAGACTGTCGGCGCAAATAAGGGTCGACTCGATCCCAAGAAGCAGGTCGACGACCGTAAGAAGTCCACTCTCGACCCAAAGAAGCGACAGGACGACCCCAAGTCCCTCACTGCCTCGCTTCCACTCGACAAAGCCAAGGGGGCAACGGCGTCGACTCCGAAGAGCGCATCGTCGGTCGCCACCCCGAAACCAGCTGCAAAAGACTCTCTCGAGTCGGCTCGTCCCTCCGCCTGGTTCACTAAAAAGGTTACGGAGTCCCTTCAACGTATTAGGGAGGGGGCCGCAGCAGTCGAGCCAAGGGACCCTGTGCCGCCCAAGCCTCTAGAGAAACCGGCGAAGGCGCCAACGCCGATTCTTTTCACCTTGCCACCAAAGACGGCGCCGAAAGCTTTCGCAGCAAACTCAGGGGCCGGAGTACCCGTGAAGGTGTCTTCGACGCCGAAGCCATCGTTAGTGGTCCCTGGCCCACGGCAGCAACAACTGACAGAAGAGGAGCGTCAAGAAGTTTTTATCGACGCCAACACGGGCAGGCTCTCTTCTCAAGAGAAAGATCACCCCTGAACCACAATTAGAGCCTTACAAGATTCCACTCAAGAGAAAGATGGACTCGGCTGGTGCCTCTGCCTTTATGGAGCCCGTATCACCACAGGCTCAAGAACTTTCACCCACTCATTCCCATGTCGAGGAAGGTGACGACAACGACGATGAGTATAGCTATCCCGTCTACTCAGACCCAGAGGATGTGACTGAACCATGGTTTGCAGGTGGCGATCCTGGGGACCCGCATTCAGGGCAGGAGCCTCAGCTTTTCTCAGCCAAAACTTCCCCAACAGAGGACTCTGCGGCTTTCAATGCCCTCATTGAGAGGGCGGCAGTCAATCACAACGTCGATCTCCATGCTGACCCAGTCGACTTCCTCTTTGACACCTTTTCGGTCTCTGAAAAAACTGTAAAAACTCTGCCGATGCTGAAAGGGGTGTTGAAACATGCGGCTGAGGTGTTCAAAGAGCCCACCCGGGCAAGAGTCATCAACCCACGAATCGACAAGAAGTACAAGGCAGCGCCCACCGATCCTACTTCTATCAAAGGACAGTTGCCTCTGGATTCCCTGGTTGTCTCCAATGCACGCAAGCGAGCCAACTCACAGACTACGGTACGGTATTTGAGGCTTCTGGGAAGAGGGTGGCGGCGCAGGCAGCCAACATATGGCGCATATTCAACACACAGGCGCTACTAGCGCGTTATGACAGGGCACACTATGATACTCTAGAGACCCTTTTACAGCACTTACCCGATCAATATAAAGAAGCGGCAGAGATGTTGATACAGGAGGGGAAGCTTATCACCAATGCTTCCATTAAGTGCGCTCTGGACGTGGCTGACACCGCCTTGCGAGCAAATAACACTAGCGTTCTGCTTCGTAGACATGCATGGCTAAGGATATCTGGGTTCAAGCCGGACATTCAAACTACCATCTTGAACCAGACGGTCAACCCAGACCACCTGTTTGGCCCTGAGGTTGATACCACCCTCGAGAAGAAGAAAAAGGACACCGACACTGCGAAGTCTATGGGTGCCTTGCAATCCCAGCAGTTTCGGGGTGGGTCCTTTAGTCACTCCAATAATAGGCACCTCAAGGGGTCAACTTTCACAGTCAACGCAATTCTACAAAAGCAACACCCAAACTTCTTATACCAACAAAGGTCAGGGTGGATACCGTGGCAACAACGTCAAAGGCAGAGGACGTGGGAACTGCAGGTCCTCCACCGCCAACAAACAGTGACGCCTTGTCACTGCCCCCCGACCACGCAACACCGGTCGGGGGGAGACTCCAGCAGTTCCTGCCCACGTGGAAGTCCATCACCCCGGACAGGTAGGTCAGAACACTTATCCAATACGGTTATTGTCTGGAGCTCACATCTACTCCACCCAACATACCCCCAAAGAACCGTCCTTTGTCCGGCGAGCACTTGCACTTATTGCAGCAAGAAGTCAACGTCCTGCTGCAAAATGGGGCAATAGAGCTCGTGCCCTTGCAGGAAAGAGGTGCGGGAGTTTACTCCCTGTACTTTCTGATTCCAAAGAAGGACGGATCCCTCAGGCCCATCCTAGATCTTAGGCCACTCAATTTTTACATCCTATCGGAGCATTTCCACATGCTCACGCTGCAGCAGGTTCTTCCACTGCTTCAACAGGGGGACTACCTGGCAACTCTGGATCTGAAGGATGCGTACTTCCACACCACACCGAAAATACCTCAGGTTCACCATACAAAACCAACACTACCAGTTCAAGGTTTTGCCTTTTGGGGTCACCACGGCACCCAGGGTTTTCACAAAGTGCCTAGCAACGGTGGCGGCGCATCTCAGACGTCAAAACATTCACGTCTACCCCTATCTGGACGACTGGCTTATTCAAGCGAAGTCAGCCCAGCAGTGTGCCGACCACGTGTCCCAAACCATTCACCTTCTGCACAATCTGGGGTTCTCACTGAATTACCCAAAGTCCCATCTCCAGCCCGCTCACATACGGCAGTATCTGGGTGCGACCATAAACACTCTGGCGGCTACAGCACAGCCGAATTCAGTGAGAATCAACAGCATTCAATCGCTGATCCAAAAATACAGACCTCAACACTCGCTTCCAGCAATAGTGTTCATGCAGTTGATAGGCATGATGGCCTCCTGCATCTCCTTTGTTCCGCATGCGAGACTACATATGCGTCCGCTTCAGGAGTGCTTAGCACGTCAGTGGACGCAGGCTCACAACCAGTTGAAAGACCTAGTGTTGGTGAGCGGTCGGGCATAAAACTCTCTGCATTGGTGGAATCCACGAAACCTTTGCAAGGGCCGACCGTTTCAAGAGCCTGTGCCACAGATTATCCTGACAACGGACGCTTCTCTCCAGGGATGGGGAGCGCATGTACTCCAATACACGGTTCAGGGACTATGGACGCAACAGCAAGGGAAGATGCACATCAATGTTCTGGAACTGATGGCGATCTTCATGGCCTTAAAGGTATTCAAAGTACATCTGTGCAACAAGGTCGTGTTGATCCGGACGGACAACATGACGGCCATGTACTACATTCAGAAGCAGGGAGGCACACACTCTCCGCAGCTGTCTCATCTGGCTCAGAACATGTGGAAGTGGGCCATTCAGAGGAACATTTTCCTCATGGCAGAGCATCTCCCAGGCAAGGACAATCAGATGGCGGACCTGCTCAGCAGGCACAGCCACCAAATGCACGAGTGGGAGATACATCCATATGTACTCCAACCGTACTTCCAAAGGTGGGATCATCCGGAGATAGACCTGTTCGCCACAAGGGAGAACGCAAAATGCCAAAGCTTCGCCGCCAGGTTCCCACACCCAGTCACCAGGCAATGCGATATGGATGAACTGGTCAGGCAAATTTGCGTACGCTTTTCCCCAGCACCTCTGATTCCGCTGGTGGAACGCAAATTCAGGCAGCACTCGATGACTCTCACCCTAGTTGCTCCAACGTGGGCTCGCCAACCATGGTACACCACGTTTCTGGAACTGTCCGTGGTGCTGCATCAAAGGCTACATCTCACACCCAGCCTTCTAACGCAGAGCCATGGCGACATTCAGCACCCAGATCCGCAACAGCTCAACCTGGCGATCTGGCTCCTGAAGTCTTAGAGTTTGGCTACCTCAACCTCCCTCCCAATTGCATGGACATCATTCGGGAGGCTAGGAAGCCCACTACTAGAGCCTGCTATGCGGCGAAATGGAAGCGGTTTGTCATCTATTGTGCAAACCACAACATTAATCCGCTGGATGCTTCTATTCAGAACATCATCTGTTACCTATTCCATCTATACAAGTGTAATCTGGCCTATACTTCCATTCGCGTTCACCTGTCTGCGGTGGCCGCATACCTCCAAAATAGACAGCACCTTTCACTTTTCAAGGTGCCTGCCATCAAAGCATTTCTGGAAGGCCTCACAAGAGTCATTCCGCCACGGACTCCACCAGCTCCTGAATGGAACCTCAATGTGGTTCTTACAAGACTGATGGGTCCTCCCTTTGAGCCACTACATTCCTGCGAGATTCATTTCTTGACATGGAAAGTGGCTTTCCTTGTAGCAATTACATCGCTACGGAGGGTTAGTGAACTGCAAGCCCTCACAATCCAAGAGCCTTTCTTCCAAGTTCATTCAAACAGGGTAGTGCTCCGCACTAACCCTAAATTTCTACCCAAGGTTGTGTCTCAGTTCCACATCAACTAAACCATTGAGTTGCCGGTGTTCTTTCAAAATCCTGAGTCACTGGCGGAGCGGATGCTCCACACCCTTGACGTTAAACGGGCCCTAATGTATTACATTGATAGGACCAAGGATTTTAGAAAGACTAAGCAGCTTTTTGTTGCCTTTGTGCCACATCACAAAGGTAACCCTATTTCCAGGGCTGGTATTGCTAGGTGGATCGTGAAATGTATTCAAATCTGCTATGCAAAGGCAAAACGCACTCTTACCATTCCACCAAGAGCCCACTCCACCAGAAAGTTGGGGGCCTCTATGGCTTTCCTTGGAAACATTCCCTTAGAGTACATATGTAGAGCAGCCACATGGTCTACCACACACACATTTACTAAGCATTACTGTGTAGACGTGCACTCCAAACAGCAGGCCGCTGTAGGGCAGGCTGTTCTCAAGACACTTTTCCAAACTGCTGCAGCTGGCACGGGCGGCCGCCGCTAATGGAGGGACTGCTATGTATTCTATGCACAGATATGAATTCAGCAGCCCACATGCCTCGAACTGCAAATGCTACTTACCAGTATGCATCTGTTCTTGGCATGTAGGGCTGCTGACATTCATATCGCCCGCCCTCCTCCCCGGTGCCTGTAGCAGCTGCAGTATTCACATATATACTCATAGCATGGTCATCATTCACTGAGTTTCACTCCATCTTGGCCACAATGGCTAAAAACAATCTGGGGATGGAGTCGATGCCCATGCGCACTGTAGTCCAGGGGAGGAGCCACCTATCTCGTGATACTTCGAAGACTCTTCCAGGACAACAATGTGCAATCATCCGGACCCAACACTAGGCGGCGATCTATGCACAGATATGAATGTCAGCAGCCCTACATGCCAAGAACAGATGCATACTGGTAAGTAGCATTTGCATTCTCCCACAACCATTCAGGGAGACAAGATCGAGCCACGAATGATTCTGTCATACTGTAGACAGCACCTGGCCATCAGAAAAATATTCTACCGCAACTGGAATCTCATACAGGGAGATCCAACAATTGGCAATAGGGTTCCGGTCAAACCTCTGTTAACATTCAGAAAATCCAATTCCATGGCCAAAGCTTTGGTTAAAAATACCTTTGAACCCCAGACATCCAGTACATGGAAGGCATTGGGCAGAGGTTTTAAGAAATGTGCCCAATGCAAGGCATACAAACATGGAATTAACAAGACTACTTATATGGGTCCATTTTGACAGGAGTCCCGAGAGATCACTAAAAGATTGACTTGTAAGACTGACTACACGGTGTATGTGCTGGAGAGCACCTGTGGGCTTAGGTATGTGGGGAGTACCCGGCTGCCGGTCCACAAGCGTGTACTCCAGCACATTAGGGCTATTAATAATAAAGACCAGGCCTATCCCGTAGCTAGGATTTTGAGAGAGAACACAATTCGTATCCGTTATTTTTATCTTATTTTGCTATTGACTCAGTATGGCCTATGAAAAGAGGAGGTGACCGAGATGCGAGGCTTCGTCTTCTTGAAACCTGTTACATTCTTGAGTTAGACAGCAAACAGCCAAATGGCTTGAATGCAACGGAAGATCTATATACTTGCCTTTAAAGCATTTGACAGTCTGCAGTCATAATGATCTTATTTATCCTTTATAGTAGTCAGACATGCCCCACAGTAACATTCTTTGCCAGTCAGGGATCTGACTGTTTGCAATGAAACTGTATATCGGTCATTCAATTTAGGGTGGTATATGCTCAATGGGGGTTTAGCAAAATCAGTATGGTATTTTAAAGAAATGTGGTGATCTGTTTAGTACCGCTACTTACAGAATGTGTTTCTGTTTTTTTAGGGGGCTCAAACCTCCTCACAATATAATTGAGTTACGAATTTAGAGCTATTTTAAGAGGGTTGAACCAGGAGGCTTCCTGGGGTAACCAATTTTGGTTTACATAAGTCTATTTTTTGCACTAGCACTTTTTCTTCAAAGTTTTATACACAATATAAAAAAATGTTTTCACCTCTTATATGCCGTTATTTGTGCCAGCAATTAAAACAACATTAGAGGGTACAGGCCCACTGGGGCTTCATTCTTTGGAAAATGTTGAAGTATACATCTGAAAGGGTGATTTTTTTGGGGCATTCTTTACCCCAAATACAACAAATTTGAATCCAGACTGGAGATATCATTTGTTTAAGTAGAGAGATAAGATGTTTGGTCCCGCAGGGTAAAGTAATACTTCACAGAAGTGTGTGTATTTATACATGAATTAACAGTGAACTTTTTAAAATAAATATTTAAATTATTTATATATTTTAGAAAATCGTTCAGATGTGCACATCTGCATTGATGCCTTATATTCGTTTACATACAATAAGATTTGAAAGTATCTTTTCTATGTTGATTGAATGTCTCTTGCATTTTACTGCGCACTGGCACTTTAAATAACGGCACCAGCTTTGAGCAACTTGCCATGTGATCAAGCTTTGTGGTAAAGCGAAACGCGTAATGGCGGCTGGCTTGCTGGAAGAAATAAAGCACCTTGACTGAAGCACTGAATCTGGGTCTGCTCCTTCGTCTTTTTTTAATTCGGCTGGGGCCGCTGCCTCGTGTCTAGTGACGGATTTACATATATGTTGCCACAGCCAGTTTCCCTCTCGTTGAAAGTAATACTAGGGCGCACTCCGTATGCAAAACCAATCATCTTTATTTACAGGGGATCAGCATGATGCGTTTCAGCATGTTGCCTTCATCAGATGCACTCCCCTGCCAAGTGCCACTGCGATCTCATTTTCAAAGTTATTCGGCTATCTAAAGTAGAAGAGTGCACACCTGTGTTTCGTTGGGGGAGGAGTCGCTTCCATAGTCCGCGTGAAACTGCAACTACCAGAGTGCAGTAGTAGTCCTCAACGTGCTGCAAGCGGCGTTCCTGTTTACCAGATTTATTAAAACCCCACAATTGAGGCTGGTCGACAACGAAGTTGGGTAAGGGGGTCACAGTGTTTATTCTGGGCATGCAAGCAGTTTTGATCCGTATTTCCAACCTTTACATCGCCGTAGATACAGTCCGGCACATCGCTCCAGTAGCGGTGTCTCTCCATGTTGTCATGGACTTTTCTCTGAAAGCGGGGGTAATGTTCCTCAGCGTTGTTAGGTGGTCCAAGTGTATTCCCTTTACACCGGTCACTTCGGAAGGTGCATCCCTTGCACGGTGTCTCTCTCCGCGCCAATATTGCCACAGCCAGTTTCCCTCTCGTTGAAAGTAAAACTAGGGCGCACTCCGGATGCAAAAGCAAAACCAATCATCCTTTGGCCTACAGTCCTGATGAGGCCCAGATCTAATGGGCTTAAACGCGTCAACCAGATATAAAAAGACTATTTGAACTCGTGCGTGAAAAGAAATAATTGCAACACCTTTCTATAGTGCGAAAAGGGGGATTGATATATACCCTGAGAGGTGTTGACACAAGGGTTATCTTAATGTGAACTGCAAATAACATATTTTTGGTTCTCCAAAGGTTTTTTGCAGCACTACTAATATTCAGGCCCTAAGGATTCTGTTTTGTCTTCAGATATATATATGTAGTGTTTGTATGTGTATATGTGTATATATATATATATATGTGTGTGTGTATATATATGTGTGTATATATATATATATATATATTCTTGTAAATAAATGTGTATGGTTTGTGTTTAACCCCTTCCGTGCGGCCGCGATTTTCCCCGTGTGCGGCCGCCGGCAGAACACGGGCGGGCCATGACGAACCCCAGCCGTCATCAGCACACGAGCACTGTAGTGCATGACGGCTGGGGTTCGTCACCAGCATGGAAGGGGTTAAAATCATGTATGTATGTATGTATGTATATATATATATATATATATATATATATATATATATATATATATATATATATATTTGGATGTATAACGATTTACAACATAATGTGTGCTCTTGAATTGAGATAATCGTTTTTTTGAGATCGACTTTTTTTTCTGATGGACTAATTAATGTTTCCATCCTTGATAGAAATAATTATTACTGTATCCATCCCACTGCATTTGTTTTGTTTGTGTTTGGTAAGTCGACATTGAGGCATGCTACTTCAGCCTTGAAGTATGCTGGTTATGAACGACCTACCCATCGACGGCAAGGCATCCATCGTAGTCTAGCTCAACGCCTTCCTCGCAAACGTCAGCGTCGAGAGGTTCGGCGGCTAAGACTCTGCTGCAAGCCTATAGACGGACAGCTTCAAAATCGCCATTGCCATTGCAGCTCGCCGGCAAAGAAGTCTATGTCTAAGAAAGACCATTGACGATGGACGTCGAAGACTCATTCCTGGTCCCGACGAAGGTCGACGTTGAAAAGACAGTCATCGAGGACTCCTTCGCGGAGGCGTGAGTCCTCTAGCATCTCACCTCGGGGTGGTCAAGACATCGCTCAACCCCGAGAGACGAGTCTGCGGTAGCTTCGGAAGAAGTGCCAGAAAGACCACGATCGACATGGAGGATGCATTAGACGTCGAGGGGAAACTTCATCATCCCCTGGCATTCATATCATCCAGGTTACACCGGAGGGATCTCCGGTTCAAGGTGAAAAGACCCCTCCTGTCAATCTTTCTCCAAGATGGTTGGAAAGCGTTCCTGTTGCTGAAACCGGTTGCAGAAGTCCGGGCTCTGATCTCTCCAGAACATACTCTCCCTCCAGAGTCTCTGGTGGACCTCCTACTGCATCCACAAGAAGTAGGACCCTGAGAAGGGCTAGGTCTCCATCCGTCCGTTGCTCACGTTCTTGGGAGCGGTCACGTTCTCGTCATTCCCTCAGCCCGAAAAGGAAGAGACGAAGGTCACCATCTTGATCCACTTCCACAAGGTCTTCTATAGGAGACTATTTATTCTCTGACTATGTCTCCAGCGTCACCATGCAAAGGTTCCCCAATCGACGACATAGGTAATTTTAATGAGGTCCTATGCAGAGGTGCCACCAAGCTGAACATTGGCATGTCTGCTCCGACAGATCCCCTGCGAGACCTTTGTTACCCTTAGTCCCAGGTCTTTAGGTACCAGCATTGCAGACTTTTCTCACCCCTGCAACAGTAGGCTCAGTGCACTCTCATTTTCAAGAAATACAAAGCACCAGACCAAGATCTTTTTCTGTGTTTGGACCCTCCCCTGGACTCTGTCATTGTGGCAGCGGCCAGGAAGGCACATTCTGCTACGTCCTCTTCAGTTCCCCGAGAGAAGGACAGTAAAAACATGGATTCTCTGGGCAAGAGGATGTGTAACACTTCTGCGGCAGTGATGAAGGTGGCCAGCGTTCCCGCTCTCTTGGGAAGGTTCGACAGATTGGACTGGGATTCCCTGTCCCGATTCACTGAAAAACTACCAAAGGAAGATCAACAAGACTTCCCGGAAACCCTGCAGGAAATTAGCTTGGTAGTGAACCAGGCGATTAGTGCAGCGGCAGATTCATCCGATCTAGCTTCACATGGCTATTCCCACTGCATCCTTTCGAGACACTCAGCCTGGTTGCGCCTCACTGGCCTTAAACCGGACTCCCAAATGAGGATTTTGAAACATTCATTTTAATGGCTCCTCTCTGTTCGGATCTCATGCGGACAATGAGATGTCCAGAATGAAGACTGAGCTGGACACTGTTAAGGCCGTTGGGTTGGAGAAGCGGAAGGAATTCCGAAGTAGTTTCTGTCCCTACGACCGGCTTCCACTCAGCAGAGGGTTCAAACCCCTCAGTGGTCTACCCAGCAGCAACATCAGCCCAGGTCACACTACCATCAGAGGAGACCGGGTAGCAGAAGGGGACCTACAAGACAGCTAGCGTCCACATCAAAGCCACCAGCAAAACAGTGAGTGATGGCTTCCTCCATGCCAGTTAGCCACTCCAGTGGGAGGAAGTATCTCGTTTCTCCTAGCAGAGTGGAAGACAATCACAAATGACAAGTGGGTTCTGAATATTATGCAGAATGGCTATTTGCTCTGATTGAAATCTCCACCTCCACCAGTTCCTTCACGAGCATGGAAGAGGTTGAAAACGTTCCTGGACAAAAGCAGGGGCCTAACACAAACATGTCACCCCATCTAAGTAGCTTTATAGAATAATGTGAAAAGCAGGAGAGCTGCATCATGAGCCAAGTTTTCAAATAAGGAACTTTACCTAACATGTTGAGTTTTTAGCAGCTATTTATGTACTAAAGCTTGTGTGAAAGGCAACTATGCTTTATGATGTTGGCCAGAAGCACCTTGTAATAAAAATTTAATTTCCCTCCACTTATCAAACTGACCGTCATTTACTGGTTATTTGCAAATATTGTCCCATACCATGTCGACACGGTTGACTATTCCATTCTGGTCAACCATGTCGAACAGGCCGGCCTCAGATATTCTGCCTTGGCCTGGCTGAAATCGTTCATATTTGAACGCACCCAGTCTGTCTGCCTAGGATCCTTTTCAGCTCCTAAAATCAATTCCTTCTGTGGGGTCCCTCAAGGCTTCTCTTTAGCTCCCTTATTATTTAATTTGTATATGCGGCCCCTTATTTTTGCTTTAAGAGAGCACAAAGTCACTGTATATAATTATGCAGATGACTTGCAGCTAGTCTTTGTACTCAATTCACCAAATGCTGTGGAGGATTTTCAGGCAACCATGACCTTAATTCAGAGCTGGATGTCTTTAAATCACCTCAAATTAAACCCGGGGAAGGCTGAGCTGATTTTGCCCGGTAAGAGCGAAATCAGCTGGAGCCCTAATTTCTGGCCTTCTGATATGGGTCTCCCCCCCCCAAAAAAATCACAAACAGTAAAAAGTCTGGGAGTGACCATCAATGAGGACCTTACTTTAAAATCCCAGATTGGAACTGTGGTATCCTCTGGATTTTTTCAACTGAAGAAAATTAGGAAAATTGCACACCTCCTTACTCATACTGCCCTAATTCAGGTGGCCATGGCCCTAGTCCTCTCCCACATCGATTTTTCAAACAGCCTCTATCTTGGCCTACCTGTAGGTCAACTTAGAAGATTGTAGTACCTGCAGAACCAAGCCGCTAGACTGATTTGCAATGTACCCAAATGGGAATCGATAAAACCAGGTTTAGAGACTTTGCACTGGCTACCTGTGGCTCAAAGAGCCGAATTCAAAGCCGGGTGCATCATTTTCAAGGCATTGCAAGGTAAGGGCCCCCTATTCATCAGGCAGCTGATTGGAAGATACATCCCCTTACGTAGCTTGAGATCAGCCCATAAAGACCTACTTGAGGTACCACGCTTTAAGAAGAAACGACAAGGAAGCAGCAGTTTTCACTTTTTAGCAGCCACCTTGTGGAATTCTTTGCCTTTGGCCCTCAGACAGAGCAAGGATCTCCTTGCTTTTAGAAAGGCATTCAAGACTCACCTTTTCACACAGGCCTATTTGAAATAGAGACTTTTGTTGATACATCCTTTGTTATGTTTTTTATCTCTTTCCAGCGCCAAGAAGCTCCTGGGCGTATGTGCGCTTTATAAATTTTACATAACATAACATACCATGACATTTGTGTTAAAGTTACTCGAGTTTACATTGGTTTGGGTGGGGAGGAAATCCAGCCTTCCTGTTTCCATCAGTATATGACATCACAGTTCATATGTTACATGTGAAAATAATCTGAGATGGGCGTTCTGCATCTTTCCAGAGGTAAAAAGCCTGACATGGCATGCAGGTGTAAATTCCAGTAACACAGAACTAGGAGAGCACCCTGATCACTCTGCTGGGCAGACTGAATGCATAAGTAACTGGAGCCAGAGGAAGAAGCTATTGTGATAGCAAAGATGTCTCAGAAGCCTGCACGGGCTAAGCAGCTGGGTCAGCGGCTGTTTAGGAGAGGGCTGCCACAAGAGCTCTGCGAACTGAGCTAAGCACTGAGAGATCTTCGCAGGCGTTGAATCTGCTGCTGCTGCGGGAATGCTCAGGATTCCCATGGCATTTATAACTGCAGTGTAGTGTGGCAAGAAAGTGGTAACGGCTGACATGTACAGACGCCTAGAGACACCCACCATAGAAAGGAGAGGAGACCGCTTAAACGAGTATGTGAGCCATGAAATAACTGCAAAACTCCAAAATAGTACATCTCTGAAAAAGCCCTACAGGGGAAGACTTGGAGCCATGTTTACGAGCTACTCCACATATACTTGGAATTGACCAGTGGCACCAGCTCTAAAATTGTGAATGAGTGACATGGGCTACGATTCGGACTCAGTCAGCACAGAGTTAAATTGCTCATAATCGAGCACAGGGTCTCCTGAATCTTTGCCCCATAGAAAATTAACACCAATAAGGGAGTGATGGGATATAATCACCTTAAATGGAAGTACATTTTGGTATCTTAAGTCCTGTGCGTCAAGATGCTAAGGTGCTCAATTCAAATGAGCAGCACTGAGACAACATGGGGACGGATGAGTCCAAACACAGTAATTGTACTATGTGATAAGATAAACAGCTGATATCCCAACTAAAGCCACCCACCGAGAATACATAATGGACTTACAGAAATAAAAGCTAATTTTAAGAAACTTTTATCACAATAGATGGGAAAATAGACTCCCTCATGAGGAGACTTGATTAATTGAGACTGGCTAAACATGCAGTTAGATAAAGCAGAGAGCAGGCTATCCAACCTAGGAGACCATAGTAAAACCTGGATTGAGCGGATTAACAAACTGGAGAAGTCCCTGGCAGAGGTAAAAACGAGGACAGCAGAGACTGGGGAAATGAAAATATTTCTTGAAACTCTCTACTAGTAACAATTTGGAAGAGGTTTTTTTCACCGACCTTTGTAGTAATAGGCTACTGGCGAACTGATCAAAACAAGGGCAATAACCATGATCATCGCTAGGTTCTTGAACTATCAAACACAGTGCTCGAATTCGCCAGTACTAATGACCTCATACAACATGAAGCATCATAAATGGCCTTTTTTTTGTTTGCCCGAACAGTGCCAAATGGTAGAATATGTACAATTGTGAAAGATAACCCGTAGCTATGTGATGCTATATCCAGCAAAGCTCTGAATTAAATACCTTAGGGAAATATAATTCTTCACAACACCTAAAACGCAAGAACAGTGAATCCCAAGAGCAGCTGATGCCTGATATGGAATAATCTACAACGAGACAGACAACAAATGATTAATGATTACATGAAATCTGCTGAATGTGGCCTGTCCTACAGTCATGTAGAGAGAATGCTGATAATACAATATCATAAATTCATGATGTGGGTTTCAACGGTAATGGCAGGTTATAACGGACGGTTGATCTACCTGGTTTTGGATTGTGCCAATAACTCCACCCCTCCAACTCTCACCCTTATGTTAAAGTAGTCCACATGTGCTACATAACTTGTTGGATGGGGATAATAACTGGTGATTGATATCCCTAAGAAAGCACAAGACGTCTAGATGTAGCTTTACAGACACAGGATGTCTGTTAAGAAAACTCACCTCTGAGCTAACAATCTGACACGCAATAGTACCGCTCATATAATTTGTATACTAGGGGAATAGCAACACGATTGCTCGCACATTTACGTTTCACCACTGTATCATGGTGTTCCACAGCCGATGTTGGCGATGTGGCAACTGGGTGTGCAAAAAGTGACCATAAAATCTACAGCCCCTGCTTTGAGAATCCTAAGGTTTATGAAAAGCTACTACTAGTTTGGCCAAAATGCTAACATTATATGGGGAGGTGTCTGTGCGTGTGTCCCCGTCCCCAGTCTCCCAGTGCAGGTAAGTCACCGCTCTGAATCTGACTAAGCAAATACATTCAAATCTAGCTTCCTAGTAGCCCTCAGACCTTTCACTCCACAGTCGACCGCTCGAGTTTGAGAACAGATTTTTGGCAAATATCCCATGGGCTTCTAAATTGGATACAGGCCACAGCTTTATTATAAATGAAGATATTCGACTATTCACACCTATTATCAATTTTGTATATCCTGAAATCTTCCCCACACTAAAACATGTAAACTCCAAAACTCCTCCCTGGAGAAGTGGTATTTCAGTCATAAATCAAGCAATCAATAAAGGCACACTTCATAGTATATGGGGGCTGTAGTCCAAAGCATAGCAATACCCTGGGAAGCTTTCAAAGCATGTGTTTAGACTCATTTGTATATCGGTGGCAGGCATTTTAAAAGTTATGTGAACCTCTAAATCTATTAGACAATAAACTTTCAAAACTTGAAAGTAGTTGGAAATCTCAAACTGATCGAACTGAATGACAGACAGGGATGTTGTACATCAGTAAATAATAATCTTAGGTAAGCAGACAAGAAGCTTCAGAGAAAAAGATACACCAGGGAAGATGTTGGCAAGGATACTTTGGGAGCCAAAAGGGCAAGAGAACATCTCCACATTAAAAACTAAAAAAGAAAACTGAGGGTGACAGAATGCAATCTGTGAAATTACTGGAAATATTTACTTGTTACTAATCATTTATGGACTTCAGCTGTTAGCCCCACATCCAAGCAATTAGCAGATGACTTAGGTTCAGTGTCCTTAGCATAGATAGAGTGAACATTCATTAAAACACTAAATTACACACTGTCGGTAGGAGACACAAAGGCGGCAATTAAAGGTGTGGTGAGTTTTGAAGCCCCAGGATACATCTGCCTAATATGGCATTTATAAAGAATATATGGACAAATTTGACCTGCAGTTGAGCCACATGTATGAAGAAGCTACTCAAAGTAACAATTACTGCCCAAAACAATGAAAGCTCATCACATTACTAAAACCTGGCAAATAGCCTGAGCTATGCTAGTCATATTGACCCCTATTGCCTATCAATATTGAAAAATACTTGCATATTAACGAACAGTATTCAGTGCTGGTGCCACATGAGGTACTGCCTAAGCAGGCTGGGTTCATACCCCAGTACTCCACGCTCCTTAATTTAAGAAAACGCACAACAATTCTTCAGCATACTGATCCCAGTTTACCTATGGCAACATTCCTGGTTGATGTCAAAAGGTGCCAATCGTGATGGAAGTCCTTAATAGTAGAGTCGTTGGCGCCTTATTCATAAGTCTGTACACTTAAGTTTAAGCATTTGGGTCAATTCCCTGCAATCAAGGCCACTAGGATTGGATCTACCTACAGTGCCGGAAGTAAAGATGGCTTATGTGTCCCAGATTTTGAAACTATCACCTTGCAGCACTGGCCCAATAAATTGCCTGGTGTCCTACACTCACTTGATGATAGAAGATGGAAAGATTTGCAGGCACTAATAACACCTTTAACACAAACACATGCATGGCATCGTAGAGCCTAACTTGATTGGTAAAACTGAAGTTGCTGTATTACCTACTAACTACACTTCTATACATTAATATCGCTAATCCTTGAAGCAGGCCCTAAAATATAATACACATTTTTATATTGCCACCTTGTTCCCCCAAAGATCGAAGCCTTCAAAATGAGGAGGGGCTACACAATTGGGGCTACGGTATTTCAAACCCTGACGAGCAATTAAACCTCAATGGCTGACTTTGGATATGATCAGCCAAAGGTATCCGGTGGATCACGACTGGCAGCTGCACCCACAGTTGGCATGGAGCAAATTCTCATAATAATGAAAACACCGTCTACCATTTTCTCACTTCTACACTGCCGAAAACCTGGAGTGTCCACACTTTTACATGTTGGATTCCACTTAAAGGTTCTCTGTAGGAGATGCATTTCAACGGGTGGGACTCGCAGCTCCTGCATGTCTTCCAGACTGTGCTTCTCCTAACCAAAGCTCTAAAGAAAATCGCGAACAACCTGACCCAGATTGGGCCAGGGGTGTGCAGTATCCGGAACTTCTGCCCTTGGGTGAGGCTACTACTTCGAGAGGATTTTCTTTTGCACCAACAGAAGGGGGTTCTGCACCCAAACCTGTGCAATTTACAGATCAGTGAGTGGAGATTGAGTTGCAGCAGTTGACTATTTGATATTAGCTGGAAGGTGCTCTTTCACTAAACTATTTATTGTGAGTGCTTGGATACATTTGTGACCTCTGGTGGGTTATTTGTTTAGTGTTTGGCTCCGCAAGACCCTGTGGTGAGCACTATAAAGGTTCTTTATTGACCTTTCCGGTTTTTCTTTGTTTACCAAACCATCCGTATTTGTTTAAAAAAAATCTTAAACCTTTCAGAAACTGCATGAAATAACACTTTTTTTACCAAACAGTTTGTAATTTAATACTGGGATCTTAATTTGGTCCATATATTATGTGTACGCCTTTTGAGCTGATGCGCAACTACTCGGTGTGTCTTCTGACTCTAAAGACTGTCTTCCTCGTAGGAATCCTTTCAGAGTTTTAGATGAGCCAACTCCCGGCTCTCTCGGTGCACCCACCCTTCACACAAGGACGCAAGTGCAGCCTCCAGAGAGGTATTAAGTTTCTAGCTGTAGTGTCTTGATGTCCAAAACCATGAAACCCGCTGAATATATCATTTCAAATAACATTGTTTGGTGCCAGCGTCCTTATTTAAATAGAGACATGAAACTAGGACCGACTTGATGTAATCGCCCAGCCTTAAAGGTGTGTATAACTGCAACCAGATCCTCCTAGTTACAGCCATTGCTCAGAGGGAGAGGGCTGAAGCCATCTGGTTTGAGAGGTCAATGCATTCACTGATAGGTTGGTTGCAATTAGAAAAAAATCCAGTACTGCCGGTTTTCTTTTTAGTATTCATAATCCTAGGTTCTAGAGGCGCGATCTGCAGGATTTGGATTCCTAACCTACGGGTCCAACAGCTAAATTCAGTGCCATATCACGGATTAAAGAAGTCCAGTTTTACTGCAGCCCTACAAAACCCTCTGAACTTTCCTGCAGGTGTGGTGTTTCTGTGTTCTGGGTTGACCGAAGTCCCACGAAGAGTTCAGGGGCACAGTGGTACTCAAAGCAATCTTTCATTAATAAGTTACACATGCAAGGCACACTAGAAATGCGATATGTAATTCTGACATTTATTTTAAAATAGTTATTTAAAAATTCTTGAATTTAGTGCACACACAATAAGGTATGGTAACATCACGAAAGATGACTTCCCCCATAAGGTTTGTGTCATCTGAAATCACTTGGCTGCTGGGCAAGTTTTAAAATCAGTCCTGCTTTTCTGATCGCCTTAAGTCATTTTAAGTCCTGTGACATTTCCTGCTTGCTAAGTGAGACCGTTCATGATCTGATTCTCTAGTATGTGCCTCCTCTGCCATAATTCTGATCTCTAAAGACTGCCACACAATACCTAGATTAGCATGCTATGTTGTATTTACACTTCTTTCTTGGCAATGACCTCACCTCTACGGTTTGACATCTTTCATACTAAGTTACCCACATCAGACCACCCCCAGCCCAAACCAGCCACATTAATTGCAAATAATGCCGAGTATTACTAACCGAACATGATTTTTTATTTTTAATTGCCCTTGGTGAGTATTGCTTAATGTTTCATTGTTCTTAGACTAAAGCCATTAGGCCTACTCACGTTGCTGTTCTAGGATTAGCACCCAAACCTCTGGTTTCATGGCATTTAAAGTTAATTGTTTCACCTTATGACAGTTAGCCTAATGGCAGTAGTTAAAGTTAATGGTAAACTGTGATTCCTTCTGCGGACATTTCCAGTGGACTTTATTCATTTTTCATTGCCGTTAAAATGCAGCATAGTAATTGTGTGATATATGGATGTTAAAAGTAAAAAGCTTTACTTTTTTGTATTTTTGTACATCAGCTCTATTGATATTTTGTGTCCATCTATATTCCATATTTTTTTTGTTGTTTTTTTTTTTTTTGCAAACATAAACATTAATGTGTTTTGGGGTTTTATTTCTGCAGACCTCCAACCATGCACAGTTGTCCGTAGGAAATACACTGGGAAATATTCTTATGCAAAGTAAGTGCTAATGTTTTCCTAAATAAACCTTGCCTATGCAGTGATGGCATTGACCAAGATAAACAACTTCCCATTGTTGGTCTGTAGCATCTTTTGTTGCTGATTTTATAGGTGTTGACGCATGGGTGGGCTGTGGCTAATTTCTCAGTTCATTTTACACCTTAATTTCAGATGTTTTACTAAACCACGACTGGAGTTTCAAGACCGCTATCCACCCTCTACAGTGCTATAATATGCATGTGCCATGTGATGCAACCCTTCTCTCCAGCACCCCCCATGCACCTTTCTATTTTGGCTCACATTTAAAGTAATGCCACTGCTTCGTGCATTGAAAAATAAGGGACTGGTCGGTCACAATTTTGTTTCCTCATTGAACTATTTTTCTTCAGCTGAATTAGGCACAGGACTGCGCTGCTATTTACATTATTTTTTTTCTTTTCATTCCTTAATGTTGGTTGTTTATGATGCTTAAATCTTTTTGATTTCTGTCTAATGCATGCTCACACTTGATAGGACTTTTTACTTCTGTGATCAGATTAAATGTGTTTTGAGAAATGGAGTATTGGAATACTTACCACTTCAGGTTAACATAATCTCTATGTACATTTTGTCACATTGAGTTTTCTATGCCACATATCTTTATTGAAAAACTAAAGGTAGTGATGGACGGAGCGTTGACAATACAAACACTCACCCCCAGTCAACTGATCTGGGTTTAATCCATCACTGTTCTTTAGCTCACTCCGCCACCCCAGTTCAGACATGGCCATATGCAAATCAGTCTGACCCTGTGCCTCATGGGAAAAGTCCAGCCCGAATTGCCAAGCCATGTCTTCCCAGGACCGGAATCAAGCTTCCCAGGACCGGTTTCTGGCATTACAGCCGTCTTCAGCCGGGCTTGCTTGACTCCAGTGGCAAAGTGAGCAAGGGACTCATGTCTAAACATACCCTGCCAATTTAGGGCGAACAAAGAAAAACCAAAGGAGGTGATAGACGGAGCGTTGACAATGTGAATGCCAGAAACCGGTCCTCAGAAGCTTGTTTCCGGTCCAGAGACGGCATGGCTTGGCAGTTCGGGCTGGACTGTTCCCATGAGGCACAGGGTCAGACTGATTTGCATAAGGCCATGTCTGAACTGGGGTGGTGTGTAGTGCATAAAAACGATGGGTTTGAGGCATGTGGGCTGCTGAATTCATATCTGTGCATAGTCCGCCGCCACCTAGTGTTGGGTCCGGATGATTGCACATTGTTGTCCTGGAAGAGTCTTCGAAGTATCACGAGATAGGTGGCTCCTCCCCTGGACTACAGTGCGCATGGGCATCGCCTCCATCCCCAGATTGTTTTTTTCCGCCATCGGGTTCGGATGTGTTTTCGGTTCCCTCTATCGGGACCGATAGTTGTTCTACTTTTACTCGAGACCAAAAGGTCTTTAGGCTGGGCGTCGGTATAGTTGCGTTCGGGTTTCTTACTGACTCTCAGCTCCGATCTCTTTCTGCCCCTCCACGTGCTTTCGACGCGGAAGGGCCTACACTACACCCTTTTGCTATGGAGCGGACTCCGTTCAAGAAGTGTCCGCTGTGTCACTCTAAGTATTCGCACCTCGACGTGCACCCCGTGTGCAATACATGCTTGTCACCGGATCACCGTGAGGACACTTGCATGGCGTGTTCGAAATTTAGGAGTAAGAAAACTTTAAAGATTCGCCGAGCTAATCGGCTCCAGGCTCAGTTGTCGGCTGCGGCACCCCCACCTGATGACATCTTCCAGGAATCGGTTGAGGGAGAAGACGACGTACAAGATTCGGACTCGGGCCCCGCGTCCGATGCAGAGACCGGCGACGCGGTTGATGAGGCCTACGACGAAGTCTCCGACGAGGTAGGGGACGACGACCGGGCTTGTCCCACGATGGGTGATAGCTCGGAGGAAGAGCATCCCCTACAAGACTCCGGGGTTGCTCCCCGTTACACGGCCCAGGTCGAGGGATCGCCTTCGGGCCTTACCCAAGATCTAACTATAAGTCCTACGTCCCCGCCTCCGGGCCCGGTCACGGACATTTCTATGTAGAAATCGAAAGTGAAACCAACTGGTCTCGCACCCTCGGATGCGAAACCGAAACTGAAAGTGGCGTTGGTGAAGAAGGTGCTGGAGGCGTCAACTTCCACGAAACCCAAAATGGCCGACTTGAAGAGCCACGCCAAAATGGCCGACCAGAGGAGCCACGCCAAAATGGCCGACCAGAAGAGCCACGCCAAGACGGCCGACCCGAAGCCATCGGGGTCGGCGCCGAGGGTGAAGGCCTCCGATGCGGCCGCATCGGCACAGAAAGGGGTCGCGGACCCGAAGACGCATTCAAAGAAGCGTCATGCCGATGGTGCGCATGCCCCTGGGGCGTCGGCCCCGAAGAAGAGGCCTAGCGGCGATCGGGCTATCGAAGTCGACGAGTCGCTCGAGCCGGTTCAGCCCTCGGCGTCCCTTACGAAGAAAGTGGAGGATTCCCTAAAGAGGATCCAACAGTCCACGGTGGTTCCCAGCCAGGACACTATAGTGCCTCGAGCCACCCAGAAGTCTGCTAAGGAACAAACGCCCATTCGGTTTACCCTTCCACCCAAGACGACGCCGAAGGCCTTCGCGCCGAAACAGGGTGGACACTCACAGGAGGTATTGACGCCGAAAGCTGCTCTGGTGGTGTCGAAGCTTCGGCTCCAGCCGCTGGCGGTGGAGGAACGTCGTGAGGTGATCATCGACGCAAACACCGGAAAATTGTCGCTCCTCAAACGGAAGATTACGTCGGAGCCGACCTTGGAACCTTTTCGGATTCCACTCAAGAACAAGAGGTACTCTACGGATTCTTCGGCTCTGATGGAGCCTCTGTCTCCACAAGCCCCGGAACACTCGCCGGCCCATTCCCCCGCGCCTTATGTGGACGAGGACGAGGACGAGTACACCTACCCTGCGTACTCGGATCCGGACGAGGAGCAGGTGCCCTGGACAGCGGGAGGCGACGCCGACGACCCGCAGTCGGGTCAGGACACTCAGCTTTTCGCCGCGAAGACGTCCCCGACTGAGGACTCGGCGGCCTTCAATGCCCTAATAGAGAGGGCTGCAGCGAACCACGATGTCGAACTGCACTCGGACCCCGTGGATGCGGACTTCTTAGTCGACACCTTCTCGGTAGCCGAAAAACAAATCAAGCCTCTACCGATGCTTAAAGGGGTGCTGAAGCATGCCCAGGAGGTATTCAAGGAGCCCACCCGGGCGCGGGTGGTCAATCCTCGCATCGACAGAAAATATAAAGCGGCGCCCTCGAATCCCACGTATATTAAGGGACACTTACCCTTGGACTCCCTGGTGGTGTCCAACGCTCGGAAGAGGGCGAATTCACAGACTACTGGTGATGCTCCTCCCCCGGACAAAGAGTCCAAGGTCTTTGAGGCATCAGGCAAACGCATTGCTGCACAGGCAGCGAACATCTGGAGGATCTCTAACACTCAAGCCCTGCTTGCACGTTATGATAGAGCCCACTATGACACATTAGAGGCCATCCTGCAACACTTGCCTGACCAATACAAAGAGGCGGGGGAGATGCTCATTCAGGAGGGTAAACTCATTACAAATGCATCCATTAAATGTGCCTTAGACGTGGCTGACACTGCCTCCAGGGCCATCAATACAAGCGTGTTACTTAGACGCCATGCCTGGCTTCGGATTTCGGGGTTCAAGCCCGACATTCAAACAACAATACTGGGCCAAACAGTGAATCCTGACCATCTGTTCGGCCCTGAGGTGGATGCCTCCCTAGAAAAGATGAAAAAAGATACCGAAACAGCTAAGTCTATGGGAGCTTTACAGAGCCAGCAGTTTCGGGGTCATTCCTTTCGCCGCTCCAATTCCAGAGGCACCTCGAGGGGCCAGGCATCCCAGTCCACGCAATACTACAAGGGTAGCGCCCAGTCCTCGTATAACAACAACAAGGGCAGGGGTGGCTACAGAGGCAATAACATCAAAGGCAGGGGACGTGGAAACAATTCCTCCAGGTCCACCGCCTCCAACAAGCAGTGACGCCTTGTCACTCCCCCCCCGATCACACAACACCTGTCGGGGGGAGACTCCAGCAGTTCCTGCCGGCGTGGAGATCCATCACCACGGACAGGTGGGTGAGGTCTCTTATCCAGTACGGGTACTGTCTAGAACTTACGTCCATTCCACCGGACATACCGCCAAGAAACCGTGCTATGTCCGACGAGCACTTGACCTTGTTGCAGCAAGAAGTACTGGTCATGCTGCAAAAAGGGGCGATAGAGCTCGTTCCATTGCAAGAACGGGGAACAGGGGTTTACTCCCTGTATTTTCTGATCCCCAAGAAGGACGGATCACTCAGGCCGATCCTCGACCTCAGGCCCCTGAACTGGTACATCAACTCGGAGCACTTCCATATGCTCACACTGCAACAGGTGCTTCCCCTGCTTCAGCAGGGGGACTTCCTAGCAACGCTGGATCTAAAGGATGCCTATTTCCATATTCCCCTGCATCCTTCCCACAGAAAGTATCTCAGATTCACGATCTTGAACCAGCATTACCAGTTCAGAGTCCTGCCGTTCGGGGTCACCACGGCACCGAGAGTATTTACAAAATGCCTAGCGACTGTGGCGGCGCATCTCCGTCGCCAGCACGTCCATGTCTTTCCATACCTAGACGACTGGCTTATTCAGGCAAAAACGGAACACCAGTGCGTAGACCACGTGTCACGCACCATTCACCTCCTGCACGATCTGGGATTCTCTCTGAACTACCCAAAGTCCCATCTCCAGCCCGCCCACGTGCGACAGTATCTGGGTGCGACAATCGACACTCTGGCAGCCACTGCGCAGCCAAGTTCAGTGAGAATCGCCAGTATCCAGGCGCTGATCCAACGATTCAGACCCCAACACTCGCTTCCAGCGAAAGTGTTCATGCAGTTGATAGGCATGATGGCCTCCTGCATCTCCATTGTCCCGCACGCAAGACTACACATGCGTCCGCTTCAGGAGTGCCTAGCACGTCAGTGGACTCAGGCTCATGGACAACTGACAGACCTAGTGTTGGTGAGCGGTCGGGCGTACAACTCTCTGCATTGGTGGAATCCACAAAACCTTTGCAAGGGCCGACCATTCCAAGAGCCTGTCCCACAGATCATCCTGACGACAGACGCCTCTCTCCAGGGATGGGGAGCGCATGTACTCCACTACACTGTGCAGGGACTATGGACACTTCAGCAATGGAAGATGCACATCAATGTGTTGGAACTGATGGCAATCTTCATGGCCTTAAAGGCATTCAAAGTACATCTGTGCAACAAGGTTGTGTTGATCCGGACGGACAACATGACGGCCATGTACTACATCCAGAAGCAGGGGGGTACACACTCTCCACAGCTGTCTCATCTGGCTCAGAGCATGTGGAAGTGGGCCATTCAGAGGAACATCTTCCTCATGGCAGAACATCTCCCGGGCAAGGACAATCAAATGGCGGATCTGCTCAGCAGACACAGCCATCAGATGCACGAGTGGGAGATACACCCATCAGTACTCCAACCGTACTTCCAAAGGTGGGGTCATCCAGAGATAGACCTGTTCGCCACAAAGGAGAACGCAAAATGCCAAAGCTTCGCCGCCAGATTCCCACACCCCCAATCACAGGGCAATGCGATGTGGATGAACTGGTCAGGCAGATTTGCGTACGCTTTTCCCCCAGCGCCTCTGATACCGCTGGTGGCACGCAAGCTCAGGCAACACTCGATGACGCTCATCCTAGTTGCTCCAACGTGGGCTCGCCAACCATGGTACACCACGTTTCTGGAACTCTCCGTGGTACCGCATCAAAGGCTTCATCTCACTCCCAGCCTTCTGACGCAGAGCCATGGCGACATTCAGCACCCAGATCCGCAACAGCTCAACCTGGCGATCTGGCTCCTGAAGTCCTAGAGTTTGGCTACCTCAATCTTCCCCCCGATTGCATGGACATCATTCGGGAGGCAAGGAAGCCCACTACTAGAGCTTGTTATGCGGCTAAATGGAAGAGGTTTGTCGTCTACTGCGTGGAGCACAGCATTGACCCGCTAGACGCCTCCATTCAAAACATCATATGTTACCTCTTTCACCTGTATCGTTGTAATCTAGCTTACTCTTCCATCCGCATTCACCTGTCGGCTATGGCAGCATACCTCCAGAATAGGCAGCACCTGTCACTCTTTAAGGTCCCTGCTATCAAGGCTTTTCTGGAAGGACTCAAGAGAGTCATTCCACCAAGGACTCCACCAGCCCCGGAATGGAACCTCAATGTGGTTCTTACAAGGCTGATGGGTCCTCCCTTTGAGCCACTACACTCTTGTGAGCTGCAGTTTTTAACTTGGAAGGTTGCGTTCTTAGTAGCAATTACATCGCTACGGAGGGTTAGCGAGCTGCAGGCGCTCACCATCCAAGAACCTTTCTTCCAAGTACATGCTAACAGGGTGGTGCTCCGCACTAACCCTAAATTCTTACCCAAAGTGGTCTCGCAGTTTCACATGAACCAAACAATTGAATTGCCGGTGTTTTTCCAAAACCCAGAGACGCTGGCGGAGCGTATGCTCCACACTCTTGATGTGAAAAGGGCCTTGATGTATTATGTGGACAGGACAAAAGATTTCCGCAAAACCAAACAACTTTTTGTTGCTTTTGCCACACAACACAAGGGAAATGCAATCTCCAAAGCAGGGATTGCTAGATGGATAGTAAAGTGCATTCAGATCTGTTACGCTAAAGCTAAGCGCACTCTCACTATCCCACCGAGGGCCCACTCCACTAGGAAGTTGGGGGCCTCTATGGCTTTCTTAGGTAACATTCCCTTAGAAGACATCTGTAGAGCAGCCACATGGTCTACCGCACATACTTTCACTAAGCACTACTGTGTAGACGTGCATTCCAAACAGCAGGCAGCTGTTGGTCAGGCTGTTCTAAAAACGCTTTTTCAGACTGCTGCAGCTGGCACGGGCGGCCGCCGCTAATGGAGGGACTGCTATGTATTCTATGCACAGATATGAATTCAGCAGCCCACATGCCTCGAACTGCAAATGCTACTTACCAGTATGCATCTGTTCTTGGCATGTAGGGCTGCTGACATTCATATCGCCCACCCTCCTCCCCGGCGCCTGTAGCAGCTGCAGTATGTATTCATATACACACATATGCTCATAGCATGGTCATCACTCACTACTTCACTCCATCTCTGCCAATGGCTAAAAACAATCTGGGGATGGAGGCGATGCCCATGCGCACTGTAGTCCAGGGGAGGAGCCACCTATCTCGTGATACTTCGAAGACTCTTCCAGGACAACAATGTGCAATCATCCGGACCCAACACTAGGTGGCGGCGGACTATGCACAGATATGAATGTCAGCAGCCCTACATGCCAAGAACAGATGCATACTGGTAAGTAGCATTTGCAATTTAGGCCCAGATGTCTGTACTGGGGTGAATGTATGACATTGTTCTGCATTCTGTCCATCAACTGTGGTGTTTGCACCTATCTTTGTTGGGCTTTTGTTTAAAAATAAAAAATCTACCCCATGTAAAATTACAAAAAAAGATGTAGAAACTGCTGAAATCCCAAGCAGACAAATGTGCCAGTCCGCAACACTCGGGAGGCATGGATAGCTCAGAGTGTCAGAATATAAACAGGAGGTGCAAGGCTCCTTAATACGCCCTTGACAGGAGAGAACTTGTTTGGCTCGGCCATGTTCAAGTCAATCCAACAAATGAAGGAATGTAGACAGCCAAGCCTATGGGTGCCTTGCAATTTGAGGGCCCCTTTAAAAGAGGTACAGCTTTCACGAGGACGTCAACTGGCAGGTGATCTTTCCAAGATGCCCTACTACAGATATTCCATGGTCCTGGGATTTTCAACATCAAGACAGTACCAACAATATTAACAGTCATACTTTCGTGGGAGAGCAAGTCATACCTCCAGAGGATCAACATTGACATCAATGACTGTTTAAGACAGGATCCTCTCACATATAACACAGATGGGGTGAAATGGATGAAAACCATCTGACAAATGGATATGACATGTGATGCAATACGGATATTGCATAGAATTGGAATGCAAACCACCAAATGTCAAAAGGTTTTACAAAGGGAAAGAATTCAGTCCTATAGCAAGAATTAACTGAACAGATACAAAATCAAGCAATAGACTAAATTTGCCCTTCAGAATTCAAAAAAGGGGTGAACTACTGGCATTTCCTGATGCAAAAGAGGACCAAAATCTAAAACACATCTAATATCTGAGACTCCTCAGCAAATGGATAAAGACTCAGCCGTTTTAATTGCCCACACTGCACAATGTGTACCTATTGTAAAGGAAGAGATCTATGTAGCTATCTTAAACCTCAAGGACATATATTCATGCTCCCATTACCAAGCATAGTAGTAAATAACTTGTGTTGCCAATTGAAAATGCTTTCCATTGGGATAGTCTGCACCAAGGGAATTCACAAAGCTTCTCGCAGTGGTGGAAGTCCACCTCCTAAGGCAGGAGAATACTTGTGTACCCCTACCTAGACAACTGGATAGTAAAGGTGTGCTTTATTAAGTTCAGGTAGAGGATAGGAAAAGTAATGCACACCTTCCATGGAATGAGTTTCACCCTCAATATGGAGACCTCATCAACAGCGCCTGAGAGACAAATGGTGCTTCTAGGAGAGGCCCTCCACTCTAGAATGGGGGTGTACTGTTGCAGTACATATGTAACTGCACTAAAGAACAATCTGGCCTCTGCCAGAAAGGGCAATCGCCGACAAAGAACAGTAATGGAACTACTAAGTATGATGGCCTCTAGCATACCACCTACCCCATTCTTCATTCTGCATGTGAGGCCTACGAAGGAATGATTTCAAAACCCGTGGTCACCGATAATTGATAACTGGCAGGATATAATGGTATATATAGTTAAAAGGGAAATCCAATGTTTCAAAAGGCATTTTAAGAGCACCCCTCCACCTGTGACAATTACAACAGATTCCTCCTACCCAAGATGGGGAGCAAACACAGGGACAGTAAACATCAGGGGCGCAATGGAACACGACAGAAGCCATCAAACACATGGACGTCCTAGAAGTCAATTCAGTCTTCCTCGCTCGGAAGACGTATCACATGCATATCTGGGAGAGAGCAATACTCGTGTTAACATCCAACCCAAATTATGTTTTAGTTCAACAAAGCTGGGTCTGTGGCTCAGTGAAGTAAAGCATTTACTCTAGGTATTGTTTGACCTCATGGTCACATGCTTGAATTCTGATGGATCCACCCAGGCCTTCGCTTTTCTGACGATGATAAAATAAGTTCCACTGAGTTGGGTAACAAACATTTTATTTAACTTAGATACCCAAGCTCGGGTGAACGTGTGCTTTACAAATGCATTTTATATAAACGGGGGGGGGGGGGGGACAAGATTGTTTGTGCTGTCCAGTACAAGAGATTTAGGAAATGGGCTGTGTGAAGGGGCACCATGTTAACAGCAATACATCTGGCAGGCAGTCCAAAACAAAGTGACTGACTAAGCTGACTGGGAAACTAGTCATTGGAGTGGGAATTCAAAGTTGTTGTCTTAATTGATTGTCCATGAATAGGCATGCCATTCCTAAACCCTTTGCAACAACTGCAAACACAAAATGCCTAAACCTCGCCTCCCAGTTGTCCACATCACCAGTTTCTAGGGAATGCCTCATCAGTAGATTGGTCAATGACCTCTGTATACTCTTGTCCTAGAATATCTAATATTTATAATTATATACAGGCACAAATTATCCACAATGACCTATTGCTCTTCAATGAGCTACTAAAACATGCTATTCAGAATTGGTGGAAATAGCATAAAGCAGTGTAAGGAGGCTGTAAGACTCACAAGATTTGTTAACCATGCCTGGGGGGACAAGGGTCGCCCATAGCTGAAACGCCTCAGCCTTACTTAGTCACCTGAGGAAATAGTGTGGGTACCTGGGTCTGTCTCAGATGCATGGAAAAGCAGAGTATGGCCTGGAAACCAAGAACAAGGAAATGTTCACAGCCAGGTGATCCAGTCAGCCACTGGTGTAAAAAGGAGAAAATAACACAGCTCAACTCATGATGACTCAGTAATTGGATGTCTTTAACTTGTATTGTATGCAAACCTTTCATACGGTTCATATAAAGATCCACCTAGCATCTATTGTGACATACGCTTGCCCACAGTCTATAGCAGGTTTTGTTTTTGTTTACCTCAACTGTTGTCAATAGGTTCTTAGAATGGATCCACAGAATTGCACATCAAGGTACGCACCCAAACTCATGTGAAACCTTGACTTTGTATTAACCCAGCTGATAAACACATTTGAGGCTGTGACCGTAGCACAATCAAAATTCCTTATCCTCAATATCTTTTTTTTTAATAGTGCTCATTTCACTGCATGGACTAAGTAAACTCCAGGCACTAACAGTATAAGAACCCAACCCACAGTTCACAAGGACACAGTAGTTAAGAGGAATAAAATCTAGTTTCTTCCCAAAATAATATCTGTCATGTTAGTCGGGCAATCTAACTGCCGGCCTTCTTTAACGAGCCAAAGACAAATGCAGAAAGAGCACCTTCACAGCCTAGATGTCATGAGCACAGTGATCTACTATCTAAAGGAAACAAGACCGTACATGAAGGGAGACCAATTCTTTATCCCTTCTCCACAAACATGGGCTTGTCGCCAGTTGGATCGTACACACCATTGAAACATGTCCGCATGGGTACCTGTAGAAGGAACACCAAAGGCGCACACTACTAAGGAGGGGACACTCTAGCCTTTGTAGCCAATACATGCATAAGCGACGTTTTAGCCAGTACAGACATTTAATGGAAAACTACTTAGTAGACATTCAGGTGAACATGAAAGCACAAGTAGAACAGAAAATCTTAAGACCTGTTGGAAAATACACACTTGTTTCATCCCACCCTCCATGATGGAAGGGTATACCACTATAAAATCATTGCACATAATGTAAATGCAAAAAAAATTCACTGCAAAACCAAATGGTTTCTTACCTGTAGGAGTAGTTTTGCAACTTGAAGAATTTTCGGTTTTAAATGTGACCTTCCCTCACTTAGAAGAGGTACGTTTTTCAAACTGGGTTAAGAAACCATATTCGCACAACATTTTTGGAAGAGCTTTAAAGAGAAGTCTGGTCACAAGATGTACGCACATACTTGTACTTACACACTCACAACCACTTAAACTTACACTGTCGGAGGGAAAATAACAGAGCTCCCCTTATCTGAAACAATGACTGAGTATCGTTTGTTTCACCACTATCTGCCACTTTTTCAAGCAGTTGTGTTGAGTGAGGTGTAGATTCTTCCTTGTTGACTGCGTGGCAGATAACTTACAAAATGCTCTACTTTGTGCAAAGCTGCTGAAGTTGTCCCACTTCTTTGGAATGTGCCTTGACTGTTATTACAAGTATTAATCTTATGTTTTTACAACAGTAGGAGATGGCTGCTGTTATCTGTCTTCAGATTCTGTTTTGATAATGGATTGATGCATAGTGCTACTCTGGTGAATTACAAATGGGGCATCTTGAATTTAAATGCCTGGAGTTCTTTCCAGTGGTCCAGACATTGTAATAGTTTTTTCAGTATTTGGTGTCCATGGAATTCTTTCTCAGATTATGTAAACGTTATTAGCAAGGAGGAAGTTATCAGTCTCTCAAGGTCTCTACAATTCATAGGATGAGTGGATGGTCATAGGTGTAACATTTAACAAATTAGGATATAGAGTAAATTAAAAAATTTCATTACTGTGCCATTATTTCCCATCCAGGTGAATAGTCTGCTGAATAGTGTCTAGTGATCAGTGATGTTAAATCAGTAAGACTGATGTAGAAGCACAAGGGTGGGGGCTGGCAGTCAACAGAAGACTTGTTTGCAGGGATGTTGGTAGTCAATAGACAAAACAGTGCCGCCCAATTTTACTGATTTCAAGGGGAGTGTTTTGAAATGGTAAATTGTGGTGGTTTGTTCAGTCACGGATAATAGGTTTGCAAAGGTAGTTTGTTTAAGCCGCCAATTTACTTTAGATTTACATCAGTGGATATTATGGTGTAGCAAATGATGTTGGTCGTTTCTTTCCCGTATGCACAAACACTTTGCTGTTTGCAATGAAGAAAAAGAATTAAAAGAAATGAATGAATCTCAGATTATTCCCTTGCTTGTCTGGTGCCGTCTTCCTGCGTTTGCCCTTTCGCACTGTGGTGGTGTTAGTGGAGGGAAACAGCAGGATTCGTGTGTATCATATATAGTTACTGTTCCTATTATATCCTCCTTTGCAGTATTTTTATCCTCCAAGTCATTGGGTCCCTTAGCAAATCCAAGCAAATACATTTTGCCCTTAAAAGATCTTATTTAATAATCCTTAACACTACGTAGTCTCACCCTTATAAGATCACTGAACTGTATCAGAACTGAGAGAAATGAAAACCCTGCCCTACTTGTAAACACATTTGTTCACACTCTTCAAAAACAAATCCGTTAGAGAAATACCAAAACTTATAATATGAAATCCGTCTAAAGCAAAATCCTCTGCTTTTATCCTCCCAATTCTTTTTTCCCATAAAAAAATATTGAAGTGTTTTCAAAGAGAAGCAGCCCTTCATTTAGTGAAAAAACAGCACTTTTCCTTCTGATGGCTACTTCGAACGTTGGATTACCCACCTTCTGAATACCACCACGTGCCTGATTGGATCCAGAGAATTTCCTCAGTAATTCCCTCACATTTCGATAAGTGGCGTTGTGCGACTGCATGGCTTTCGTACTTCCCCCGAAAGTGATGTTGGGCTCCTACATAGCCACCATCTCCGCATACTGACGACTGACATCAGTTACTGTTTTTCAGCCTTCCAGCACAGATACTGAGTTTTCTCCCTCAATTCTGCAAAGTTTACACTTTAAAAACAAATTTGTCCCAGTGTGCATGGACATTTCAAGCAGTTATGTTAGTCTCTATTTATAATGCGCACAGCTACTCTGAAGTGTCCCGGCGCGAATGCCAAATGGTAAAGAAGAAAAAGGGTTGGCCTGACGTAAGATTACTTAAATAGCAGGGTTTTATCTGTTTTTTAAACAGCCTAAGGCTCTTTATGTTTTGTAGTTCAAAGGGCAGGGCATTCCAAGCCATGACCGCTTTAACAGAAAGGGAGCTGCAGCCTAATCTAGCGGTACCTAGGAACAACAGCAAGGCATTGGCCTTCAGATCGAAGATGACAAGGTAGCACATAGAACGAAAAACGTCCCCTGAGATATTGAGGCCCTGTCTTATAAAGGGCACCATGAACTAGTGTGAGAGCCTTGATTAGTACCCGCTGCTCGACTGGGAGCCAATGTAGATCTCGAAGGTTTTGACTAGCGCTGGATCTACCAGGCATATCCAGCAGAATTCTCGCCGTCTCGTTCTGATCGATCTGCAGCTTTTTTAGCTGGTACGCAGGGAGACCAATGTACAAGGCGTTGGCGTAATCTAGCCTTGACAGGATGAGCGTGCGGGTCACCATTTCCTTAGCCTTTTTGGGCAGGAACGTCTTTAAGCGTTTCAGTGTGGGGGAGAAATTTCAAATCCTCACCAAAGCCCCTGATTTTTCGCCGGGCACCCTGAGGAGCTGGGCGTAGGGTAGCCCTCAGGCCAAATGTCCTCCCTAAAATGCGGGGGGAAGGAACCATAAATGAACACCTCCAATTTCTCCTCATTGCATTTCAGTTGGGCCTTTGCTAGCCACTTAAAGACCTCAGCACGACCATTTTTATCAATTGTCGGAGAGGAGTCAGTTTTGTTCTGCATGAAGAGGAGCTGGATTTCGTCAACGTAAGCTATGATTTTAGCGCTCAGCTCCTCTGCCAAGTAGACCAGGGGTGTTGTATAAACATTAAACAAAAGGGGGTTCAGTGTAAAGCCCTGAGGGACTCCCGTATTCAGGCTTTTAGAATTAGAAGAGAAAGGAGGCAGCTATACTTGCTGTGATCTATTGGCTAAAAAGGATTCAAATCACTTCCATACCTGCCCGAGATGCCGATATGAGACAACCATGCCAAAAGTTGTTGATGAGGCACGGTGTCCAACGCGGTGGAGAGGTCTAAGAGCACTAACACTGCTCTGCCGCCGGCATCCAAATGCACTCTAATAGCCTCCGCCATCTCAACCAAGGCCATCTCTGTGCTGTGGGAGGCCCTGAAGCACAAATGGGCGGGGTGGAGGGTGCCATATGTCTCAACCAACTCAGAGCTACTTATGAGCGGCCTTCTCACACACCTTCGCCACAGCTGGGATGAGTAAGATTGGGCAGTAGCTAGCGGGGTGGTAGGATTGAGTGAAGGTTTTTCAGCAAGGGAAGGAGTTTTCCACTCCGATGGAATCGTAGCAGTCAGGAGGGACATATTAACAATTTTGTTAACTTCCAGGTTAACTACATCTACAACTGCCGCCATTAGCTTTGCGCGGCATGGGTCAGGAGGGGAGCCTGATTTAAGAAATTTAAAAATAGTCGGGTGTCGGACAGCGGAATGGAAGAGAATGTAGCCAAAGAAGGGGTCACTGAGCTGGGTGCTGCGGCTATATGATGGAAATAAGTCTCCTTCGGTTGGTTGACTGACCCAAAACTATCCTGTATGTTTAATTTTTATCTTTTGCTTTTTTTATTTAAAAAAAAAAAAAAAAAAAAGCTGTTCACACCAATCCTTAGCGCTGGGAGAAGTCATCTGTTCAGTACCGCGATCCAGGAAGCTTTGAACAATTGAAAATATTTCTTTCGAATTGTTTTTCGATTGGGCAATATGCTCTGCGAAAAAGTGGCCTTTGGCCACCTTCACCTTGGAATAATAATTATTTTGAGCTTTCCTAAGAGCTATTTTGACAAGAGGACAGTAAGCTTGTCTCCAATGCCGCTTTAGCTTCTTACATGAAGATTTTTGTCCCTTTAACTACTTTAAGAACCAGGGTTGGGTCGAGGATTTTCTTGCTCTTTTATGGCCTGGTGGAACAGAGAAGCTCTTCACCGCGTCGGCCAACAGATCTTAAATCTGCCGACTGCTTCCAGTAAATTTCCTGACATGTGTAGTAGGCGTGTATCAGCCAAGACCTTACCAAAAACAGCAGGCTCGATACGAGGGCGCGGTCTAACCATTGTCATATTCATAGAAGAGGCAAATGGCTTAATGGTCCAAGAAAATTGATTTAAAAAGCGATCAGACCAAGTGACCGGGAGGGGGTCTAGTTCAGTTATTGGGAAATTAGAACAAACTCCATCAATAGTATGGACTCCACTATGTCAGTTGGTCAAGATCCAGTGACTCATTAAGGGTATGTGTATCAGGAGTTTCTCTACAATCAAAATGAATATTAAAATCACCGAGCAGTAAATAATTGGTACAATTTAAAGCTCCAGTGCTTTGAGGAAAGGATTAGGGGGATCCGGGGTGAACGATATAAAAGCGTGACTCCCCGTAAAAAATGCGGAGAAATAATAAGCGAGAAATCCAACGCTTAGTCCTCCGTAAAGTCATTGGAATGACCTTGTGTTAAAATCCAATTTTCCCTAAAAACTACCACTCCCCCTCTCCCTGTTTTACGGTCAACCCTGGCAATTTTAAATCCTATAGGGATGGCCAAGGTGATAACCCGGGCAGAGTAATCATTCAACCAGGTCTCTGTTATGAATAAAAAATCAAGCCAGTTATCGAGCAAAAGCTCAGGGTAGCCGACATGTTTTGCCATAGACCGCACAATAATCAGGGCTGCTTTAATGCTTTGCCCAGCCAAAGGAATAGTGGGCATATGGTTGGGAAGGGGGGTAGAGTCCCCCGTGTTAAGAAATTTAAAACTACAGCTCAGACAAATGCTATCTGTGTTTTCGAGCACAGACCAGATGTGCTCGCACCTGCTCAGGGACTCACCGATTAATCCCAATTTCTCCCTGCTCCAAAACCGGCGTACAGTGTAAGGGTTGCCACAAACATGTCTGTGTCAGACCCCCCCACGAACTCTGTGTTTGGGCCCCAAACAAGATTCAAAGTCATGCTACTAGTGCACAAAGATGAACTTGAAGGCTATTCGGGACCTAGAAGCAAAACTCTAAATTGCAGAACACCATCAAAAGATGAGGAAGACCCAGTCCTGGTCGAGGGAGCAGCTGAGCTTTTGCTCTTTAAGCCGATCACGGGTCCGATATCTTCAGAAGTGCTGCTCATTAGATAAATCTAAAACGTGTAGGGAACTCAAGAAGTTGTAACACAGCACCCCTTCGTCCCACCACTCCCACTATGAGGTGCTGTATGACTTTCTGGAAACCTCCATGCCTCAAACTGTCTCCATCCTCTGAACAGACTCTGTCCCTTGTCCCATTCACTTGAGTTCCACAGGCCATCCTTGACACCACCACCACCACCACAATTCATGCAAATTCAAGGAGGCTGTGGACAGGCTAATTGGGTACCCAACCAGATCCCTCTGGAGCTCCTTGGTGTCCTAGGGATCCAGGGTGGCCTCTAGTCCGTTTGCTGCCAGTGATCCATCTCACACAGACTGTGCTGCTCAACCCCTCCTTATCCCTTTTACTTGGCCGTGAGCATCACTGCAATCATAAGTCTACACCAGCACAACTGTCATTAGAGGGGTAACAAGTAGTTCCTTTGGACTCTGGGTCATCTGACACACCCACCACCATGGTCACAGCCACTTTGATAATGTCTTCACTCTCAACCTAAGTCATTGCAACACTTATATGATTGCAAACAAAAGTCATACATATGACGAAGACCCATTCCAGAACTCAAGCCTGCATTCACCTACCTTTGCTAGTGTTATAAGAAGAGCAGCAGAGGTTGTAGACCTTACGATACCTAAAACTACATGGCGGTCCTTCATCCTATACAGACCTCTCAAGAGCCTCTACTACCATTAAGTGAGGTCCTCACAGACACTGCTGCACACCTGGGCAAAGGTAGGATCTTGCCTTCCAGTCACCAGGCAGACTGCAAGGCGACACAGGCCTTCTTTGGGGGACTCTGCCCTCTTCCTTCAGCAGCCTACTCTGGAGAGCCTAGTGGTGCATGCCTCCGCAAGTCATTTTAACTCAAGTGTTTTCAGCCACCCTATCAGACTTGAGTCGAAATTCATTGACTCATTTGCTAAAAGAATGTTCTCCTTAGCCAACCTTGCACTCAAGTCAGTGAACACCAGCTGCTTCCTGGGGAGATACGTGCATGTGTTATGGGACATTGTGGCAGACGTTTTGCCAGGCATCCCAGATGACATCTGGCCCAATCTTCAATGCATTATCCAAGATGTCCAGGACGCAGCAAAATACTCCCATCTTCTTGGGTCTGGTCACCTCTGACTTTTTGTGTAGCGCAGTCTGGTCTAGTGTGTTGCTTCCGTGCTTGCATAGATTCACTCCACTGGGGTTTCGAGCAACACCCAACAGTCCCTTAAGGATTTACCGTTTGATGGCACCCCTCTTTGGAGACCAGGCAGACTCTTCACTGGAGCACTGTAAAGAAAGTAAAGTGACCACACGCTGCCTTGCGCTGGCACCGCCTGCACAGCTGTTTCTTCAGCAATTTAGCCTCTTTTCATATCTTCAGGAGATTTCAGCAGTGCCAGTGTCACACTTTGCTGCAACAGGCCTCCCAAGTTCTTTGAGGCTTAGGTTGTGGATCCAGCCATCAGCATCAGATTTCCCAGGGGCAAAGTGCAACCAGATCCCCTGCGTGTTTAAGATCTTGCATTGGGTAATCTGCAATAAGATCCACCTATTAGTGGAGCACCTGTCAGTTGTGGACACAGACTTTGCAGGACTCGATAACCAGTCTACAAGAAGGAACTGGCCTACACCCTTACTTCCAGGGTTGGCGAACCCCTGTCATCGACCTCTTATCCACCCCAGAAAATGCTTTGTTTCTAGGTACCCACGTTTACAATCCGGGGGCAATGTATTATGTATGAACTGGTTAGGGATATTTACCTGCGATTTTCCTCTTCTCTCTTTCATGCCTTACATGGTGAGGCAGGTGTTCATAGCCCTCATCCTGGTGTCGCATACCTGGGACAGACAGCCCGGGTATTCTATCCTCCCATAGAGGTCCATCTGTTCACACAAGAAGCTACTGATCAGGCTGGACCTGATTATGCAACACTGCCAAATAAGGCACCCAGACCCCAAGCAGCTCAAACTAGCCATCTGGCTCCTGAGCTCTTTGAGTTTGGAACCTTTTCCCTTCCTGATGAGTTTGTGGCCAAACTGGTTAGGAGTCCTAGTAGAAGAGACTGGTCTACTATATCATCTCAATACAATTAGACCCTTTTAATATCATGGTTCAAGACTTAATCCTCTTTTACACGTACAGAAGATAGGCCTTGCATATACTGCCATAGCTCTTCACCTAGACACTGTTGCGGCATACATGCAAAATAGAAAACGCTTACCGCTCTCTACAATCCCTTTTGTTAAAGCCTTTGTGGAAGGACCTAAAAGGGTAATAACCCCCAAGGACTATTCCCCCCCCCCCCCCTGCTCTGTATTACACTTTAGAATAGTTCTCACAAGGCTTATGAGCCTACCATTTGAACAACCTCCACTCTTGCAAACTACATTTTCCATCCTGGGAAGTGACTTTCTTGGTAGCCGTAACTTCACTCTGAGGTATCAGCGAGTTACAAGCATTTTCTATATAAGAACCCCATTCGTTTGAGTGCACAAGGACAGGGTGATCCTTTGAACTAATTCATAGTTCTTGGACAAGATAGTATCACCTTTACACTTCAGCCAGACTATTAAGCTACCAGTTTTCTTTCACAACCAGATTTGGTAGCAGTGATGGCATTGCATAGCTTAGTTATCAAGCAGACGCTTAAGTGCTGTAATGACATTATTAAGTCCTTCCGCAAAACTAACTAGCTCTATGAAGCATTTGTGAAGACCCGTAAGGGTAACCCCCTTTTCCAAGTCAGTCTCTGCAGGATGGATTATAAAGGGTATCCAAATATGCTAGACCAGAGAGAAACTTGGATTCAATCTACCCCGCCTGCCTAACCTCATGTTAGATGTCTGCCAAGCAATTACCTAGTTAACATCACACACTTTCCCATAGCATGACTAATTGCTTTACATTGATGCAGAGCACGTGTATCTGAAGCCACACATGCTACAAATGGAAAATGTCACCTACCCTTAAAGTATATGTTCGTAGGGTATAGTGCTGTAGATTCACATGAGCCCACCCTCCTCCTTGAAGGTGGAAATGATGATACAGGTTTACTTTTCCCACACTTTACTCCTTTTACAGCTTACAGTGCACATGGCATCACAGTAGTAATCTGCACTTCACTCTAACCTCTTATCCGCTTGTCGTAAAACAATCTAGGGGGAGTCGCAGTGCATATTAATCTACAGCACTACACACTATGAACAGAGGCTTGCAGAATAAGTACATTTTCCATCTTTATGAAGAAAATAAATGCCAAAACTGACTGAGCAGCTCTGCTGAGCCCCTCACGTCATGACACCCCAGCTCGTCCACTAGCTTTACAGCTGAAATGTCAGGTTCGAGGCATATGAGCTGCAGATTGCACACTGTGCATAGATCGCCGCCTAGTGTTGGGCCCGGATGTTTGCAGTTTGTTATTGTCCTGAAAAGTTCTTTGGAAGTCACGAGATAGGTGACTCCTCCTTAGGACCACATTGCGCATGGGTATCGGCCCCATCCCCCGATTGTTTTTTTCCACTATCTGGGTTGGATGTGTTTCCTGCGCTCCAGTTTGGAAACTATTTTTTTCCGTCAGCACGCAATCCTCACCCAGTTTGGCGGTATTGTTTCGATCGCGCTACATCAATGCGATTTTCTACCACTTCGTAGTCTTCGGTTCTGGTAGTGGACGAAGGCCTTCGGGCCTAACTAGGCCTTGCTTTCTGGCTCATGGAAAGAACGCCATTCAAGAAGTGTCCTCAATGTGGGTCGAAGTTTCCCCACATTGAGGACACTTCTTGACCTACATGAGGTGTGCAACCTTTCTCTCACCGGAGCACGAGGCCAAAGACTGTTCGGTGTGTGCCTCATTCCGCTCCAAGAAAACCATTCGGGGCCGACTAGCTCTGAGAACTATGGCTCGCTCGTCCGCTTCGATCACCGACGACATCTTCGAAGAGGGCGTCGACGTGCCAGAACACCAGCACGCTGAAGAGAGTATCGGATCCTCAGATGCCGAAGACTCCGACGTCGAGGACATCACTCCAGCTCAACGGGTCGTAAGTAAGACAGTCGACCCCCAACCCACCCTCAAAAAAGGCTTCGGTCACACCCTCACCTTCGGGCCCCGGGTGCACACAGACGCTGCTTCCCACGTCCCGCCTTCGGGCCTGGGAAAGAAGCCCACTAAGCCTTCAGGCGCTCTGGCTCGAGCCAGCCTATTCCTGGTGCCAATCATATACAGACACTGAAAAAGAAGCCATCTTCCTCTACTACGCTGACCGTTGCTCTGACACCTTAATGCACAGCGCAGAAGACTGGCAGCGGTTCATAGATGCCGAAACCGCACTGGAAGCAGAGTGAAAAAGCGTCAGATTCACATGCGTCGGAGCCGGAAAAATACCCGGAACCAAAAAAACAGGTTCCGGTAAAAGACATTGCAAAAGGGCACACTCATAAGCCAAAAGACTCGACACCAGCTACCGACTCGGTGCCATAAAAACCTACAGAGCCAAAAACTTTGACGCCGAAGGATTTGACTCACTCAGAAGAACTTTTTATACCGGATCCCAATAAGAGAACTCTTGTAAAGGATCCTAAAACTGGACAATTGACTCTCCGCTCCAAGAAGAGACCACTTGAGGCGCCAGCACATCCTCCCCCTCCAAAGAAGGACATTGCAACCTCTACAATAAGGGTCCCTTCTCCACCACCTCCCCATATTGTTCCTCCTCCACCACATCATTCACCTACACATTCTACTAATCCAGCTGATGCAGACACAGGTTCCGACGATATAGGTGGGGGTGCACACGACCCAGCAGGCACCAATAGTCCCCCTCAGTCACCTAATGCATGGGATAATTACAACACCCCTGATGTGCCTTACGTCCCACAAGATGATGTATACCCTTCCAGACCTTCCCCACCAGAGGACACTAGGGTTTAACCTACTAGTGCTAAGAGCTGCACAATATCATGGAGTGGACTTACACACCGATGCAGTGGAGGAAGATTTCCTATTAGACACTTTTGATAACACACAAAGGTCTACTGCCATTTTAACAATGCTTAAGGGGGTCATCAAGCACTCAACAGAGGTTTTTAAGGATCCTGTCAGGGCTAGGGTACTCAATCCTCGCATTGAGAAAAAATGTAAAGCAACCCCTACAGATCCAGTTCATATTAAAGGTCCTGCACAATTAGATTCTTTAGTAGTGTCTAATGCACGTAAACGTGCTAATTCCCAGACATCAGGTGAGGCCTCACCACCAGACAAACAATCTAAGCTCCTGGACTCCTCTGACAAGCGAACACGTGCAAAAGCAGCTAACATCTGGCGCAGTGCCATCACCCAAGCGTTGCTGACAAGATACGACAGGGCACATTACGACGAAGTAGATTCCATAATGCAGCACCTGCCAGACAAATACAAAAACAGGGCTAATGAACTTCTACAGGAAGGTAAAAATATCACTAATACTTCCATCCGTTGTGCCCTAGACGCTGCAGATATCTCCTCAAGGGCAATCAATACCAGCACCCTACTACGTAGACATGCCTGTCTACGTATATCGGGTTTTAAACCTGAGGTACAAAACTCCATCCTTAATCAGCCATTTGATGAGACACATTTATTTGACCCAAATGTTGACGTGTCTTTATAGAAAATTAAAAAAGACACCGATACAGCAAAATCTATGGGAGCCTTGCAGCAGCAAGCTCCCAGACGTTCCTTTCGTCGCTCCTCATACAGAGGCAACACAAGAGGCTTCTCCTCAAAGTCCCTCCACTTCCTACTAAACCCCTGGTCAATCCACATTCACTAAGGGCTACCAGAGAGGGGCTTACAGGGGTAACAACAACAAAGGCAGAGGCAAAAACAACTCACGCTCTGCCTCTACCCCTACCCAATGACTTTCCTCCCCTTACCCCCAACATTCCACTCCTGTGGGGGCAAGGCTTCAACAATTCCTGCCTGGATCAACATCACATCAGACAGGTGGGTGCAACAAATTATTCAGTCAGGTTACTGTCTAGAACTAATATCTACCCCCCAAACATACCACCCAAACAGCATCCAATGTCACAAGAACATCTATCACTGTTAAAGCAAGAAGTAGTATCCCTGCTAGAAAAAAGTGCAATAGAACCAGTTCCTCTGCACCAACAAAACAAAGGGGTTTACACTCTATATTTTCTGATTCCAAAGAAGGACGGCTCTCTAAGGCCTATTTTAGACCTCAGACCGCTAAACATATGCATACAGTCAGACCATTTTCACATGGTCACACCAACAAGTCCCTCCGCTCCTGCTGCAAAACAACTTCCTGGCTACTCTAGATCTCAAGGACGCATATTTCCACATTCCCATCCACAATGCTCACAGGAAGTATCTCAGATTTGTAATATAAGGGGAGAACTATCAATTCAAAGTACTCCCTTTCGGAGTTACAACAGCACCAAGAGTATTCACCAAGTGCTTACCAGAAGTGGCAGCGCATCTACAAAGACAACACACCCATGTCTTCCCGTACCTCAACGACTGGCTCATAGAAGCCAGCTCATACAATCAATTCGTTGAACACACTCATACCACCATCCAACTGCTCCACATCTTGGGGTTCACAATAAACCACACCAATTCATCTCAACAGCGCTAGCTTATCCCACTCCAGCAAGGATAGCCAGCATGCAAACTCTTCTAATAAAGTTTCGGCTACAACACTCCCTTCCAGCACGAGTGTGCATGCAACTCATATGGATGATTGCCTCTTGCATCTTCATAGTACCCCATGCAAGACTTCAGATGCGTCCTCTCCAAGAGTGCTTTTCACGTCAATGGAACCAGGCTTAAGGTCATTTAACAGACCTGTTGGTAGACGGTCGGACTCATCGCTCTCTGTAGTGGTGGAACACCAAAAACCTTTCAAGGGACGACCGTTCCTAAAACCAGTTCCTCAGGTAATCAGGACTGCGGACGCATCGCTCTCCGGCTGGGGAGCCCACCTACTGCAACACACCATGCAAGGCAGGTGGACACCGCAACAAAAATTACTCCACATCAATCATCTGGAGTTACTAGCAATATTCCTAGCACTAGACGCTTGCAAGAAGTAAACAAAGCTGTGTTAGTCCACACAGACAACATGACAGCTATGCACTACATACCGAAGCAGGGAGGCACACACTCCCTGCAACTCTCAACTAGCACAGGACATATGGAGGTGGGCTTATACCTCAAAGCATATTCCTCCTAGCCCAGCATGTTCCGGGAGTACACAATACTATAGCGGATCTGTTAAGTCATCAAACGCAACAGACCCACGTGTGGGAACTTCATATGCAAGTTCTTCAACCATTCTTTCAGATGTGGGGACAACCTCAAAAAGACTCATTTGCCACCCACGAAAACTCAAAATGCCCAAGCTTCGCTGCCAGATATCCACACCCACTGTCCAAAGGCAATGCGATATGGATGAATTGGTCAAACAGATTTGCGTATGCTTTTCCACCTCTACCACTCATGCCACTAGTAGTACACAAACTACAGCAGCATTCTCTGACCCTCATCCTAGTTGCTCCAACGTGGGCTAGACAACCGTGGTACACCACACTGCTACAACTGTCTGTAGTACAGCGCCAAAAACTGCACCTCTCTCCACACCTCTTAACACAGAACTGTGGAGAGATCAGACACCCGGACCCAGCTCAGCTCAACCTTGCGATCTGGCTCCTGAAGTCCTAGAATTTGGATATCTGAACCTTCCTCCAGACTGCATGAATGTCATTAAAGAAGCTAGACGTCCAACCACTAGGACATGTTACGCGGCCAAGTGGAAACGATTTGTAATATATTGTCACAACAACAATAATGATCCCCTAAATGTGTCTATTCAACACATCATAGGATACTTACTGCATCTCCAAAGATGTAACTTAGCCTATAGGTCTATTAGACTACATCTTGCTGCAATAGCAGCATATCTGCAAAACAGACAACATCTATCTCTGTTAAGCGTGCCTGCCATTAAAGCCTTTATGGAAGGCCTTAAAAGAATAATCCCTCCCAGAGTACCACCTTCGCCTGTGTGGAATTTAAACGTTGTTCTCACATGGTTAATGGGACCTCCCTTTGAACCTTTACACAGACGTGAATTACAATTTTTAACATGGAAAGTTGCGCTCCTTGTAGCTATTACTTCCCTGCGGAGAGTTAGTGAACTACAAGCACTAACCATCCAAGAAACTTTCTTCAAATGAATCAAAATAAGGTAGTACTACGTACTAATCCAAAATTCCTGCCCAAAGTCATTTCTCCATTCCACCTCAATCACTCTGTGGACCTGCCCGTGTCCTTCTCGCAATCGCAGTCAGTAGTAGAAAGAGCTCTTCACACATTAGATGTCAAAAGAGCATTGCTATACTACATAGAAAGAACTCAACCTTTTCGTAAGCAAAACTACTTTTTGTGCCTTTCTCACCACCACACAAAGGTAATCCCATTTCAAAATCTGGGATAGCTAGATGGATTGTCAAATGCATACAGATTTGTTACCACAAAGCTAAACGTACGTTATCTGTTCCTCATAAAGCCCACTGTACAAGAAAAATAGGGGCTTCAATGGCATTTTTAGGGAACATTCCCCTAGATGACCTCTGCAGAGCAGATACATGGGCTACACCGCACACATTCACAAAACACTATTGTGTAGATTTGCAAACAAAACAACAAGCTAATGTGGGCCAGGCTGTTCTCAAAACATGATTCCAAACTACTGCAACAGATGGGAATGGTCGCTGCTAAGAGTGGGTACTGCTATACAATCTATGCACAGTGTGCAATCTGCAGCTCATATGCCTCGAACGGAAAATGCTACTTACCAGTATGCATCTGTTCTTGGCATGTAGAGCTGCAGAGTTGCACTCGGCTCCCCGGCTACCCTTGTCTGTTCCAGTATTATCTTAATTAGATACAAATTACATGAGCATCCTTCCTTTTCTTGCAAAGCTCCATCATTTCCCTAATTGCAAAAAACAATCTGGGGATGGAGCCGATGTCCATGCGCAATGTGGTCCTTATTAAGCGCAGTTGAGGAGCAAAGTCTTCAAATTCTTAATGAACACAAGTTTTGAGTGGCAGTTCCTAAGAGCCAAAGGAAGGTAATTCCACCTTTTTTTCTTCTCTATTTCAGTGCTTGGTCCTGAAGAGAACCCCCATCTAGTAAACGTGGGGTTCGAAACGAGTCAACCACTTTTGTTCAAACAAGTGTGTTTATAAGCTTGAGGTTTCGTACTGTTCGAAAAATCATTGAATTTCAGTATATCATTACAGTGCAGAAATCCTGTTTAAAAAAAACCCCACACTGTTTATTTGTCAAATTGTGTTTTTTCCCCGAAAATGGTTGCAATTAAATCACCTTCCATTTTTTAAATAGCTTTAATTGTTCTATGTTCTATGTTTTATGTGTTTTCCTAGTCATGTTTGAATTTTGTATACTGAACGTGTTATTAAGTTGATTTGTCGACAGGCCCACATCCATTGATTGTTTAAAGGGTCTCCATTTCGAATGAGTTGTTGCGTGTGTTAATAAGAGATTCCCATTTTAATGAAAGATAAATGTGTTCCCTTTTCATGAAATGGAATAAAAAATCCTTTTTGATAAAAATGGATTGGGGTGACATTGAATTAATTCCTTGTATCCTTTGAATTGGTTTTCTAAAAAGATATCAGTATTGGCAATTCTGTTTTTTTGTCTGGGAATCATCAATTTACTGGATGTCTCACAAACAGGGTTTCGCCCCATGCACGGGACGGAGACCTCTCTTCTTGCTGTGACTGAGGGAGCTAGGATGATTGCGGATCAGGGCGGCACTGCGGCCATTATTCTTTTGAACCTCCGTGCTGCCTTTAATACCGTAAATCATAACATCCTTCTAAATAGGCTCTCTGATCTGGGAATAGCTGCCAAAGCAAATGTCTGGCTCCAATCTTTATCAGACTGCTCTTTCCGAGTCTGTGAGGGCAATGTTACATCGCCCAGCAAACCACTCAGCTGTGGGGTACCTCAGGGCTCCTCCCTGAGCCCCACACTGTTTAACACCTTGGCTGCTAGGGAATTTTTTTTCCTGTGCTGATATATCATGACTCCCATTGTTCATGACGAGCTCAGCTCGTCATCAGCACAGCTCCACTGTGCCTCATGACGAGCTGAGCTCGTCATGAGCATCGAAGGGGTTAACATATATATGCGCCCCCTTGCCGAGGCTGTCCGCCCCTTCGGAGTGCAAATCATATCTTACGCTGACGGCACTCAACTGGTGGTGACATTGAACCATCCCCTAACACAGCCAAGTGATTTAAGGGGCTGCTTGGAAGCAGTCCTCTCGTGGATCACTGTCCTTTTTGAAACTGAATGGAGACAAGACGGAGCTGATGGTGTTGGGCAACTCCCCTCAAAAAACCATCGACTCCATATGGCCAACCTCGCTGGGACCCGCCCCCGAAGCTAAAGAGACAATCAAGAGCCTGGGAATCTAGATGGACAAGACACTCACATTCAACTTCCAAGCAGTTAAATTGTCAGCTATCTGCTTTGGTATACTCTGGCTCATCCACAAGATCCCCCCCCCCCTCCTCCCATTCAAGGCAAGACCGATCATGATTCAGGGCCTGATTCTCTCCCGGCTAGACTTCGGGAATGCCCTTTACCTGGGAGCCCCCCAATCGACCCTTAATAGGCCCTGTAAAATCTGAACTTAGAGACCTCCATTGGCTACCCATCAGGGAAAGAATCGAGTTTAAGAGTATGTGCATTGCCCACCGTGCCTACTGGAGAACGGGAGCAACCATTAATCACTCTTGATCTCCCCGTGTCATCCAAGCAGACAGCTCAGATCTGCGCATGCCTTCCGAGTCATAAGTTCCAGGATTCGGAGAGCGAGATGCGGGGGTCGAACTTTCTCCTCTAATTCGGCAAGACTCTAGAACTCACTTCCCCTTCCCTTCCGCTCGGAGCCCAACCTCCTGTCCTTTCGGAAAAAGCTAAAAACCTTGTTATTCAACAGATAAGCTCTGTCTCATCTCACACATGTTAATCCTTAGCGCTAGGACGCTTCCGGGTAGCTATCGTGCTCTATGAAAACCTCTCCATTCCATCAGCATAAGAAAAGAGTGAGACCAGACTCCTCAATCACGTCCATCAGAGGGCGGAGGTAAATGTTAAAAAGCAGGAGACACAAAATGGAGCCCTGTGGATTCCCCAGGGGCAGCGACAGTGTCTTGGATGTGTTATTGGTTGATGAGACCTGAAAAGTAAGATCGGGGGCAGCGACAGTGTCTTGGATGGGTTATTGGTTGATGAGACCTGAAAAGTAAGATCTGTCAAGAAAGAGGACATCCTTCTTAGAGCCAATTCCACAATGCCTAGCACCTCCAATCTGTCCAGTAAAATAGAATGTAGGAATGTCAAAAGCCGCACTTAAATCCAAAAGGATAAGGGGGCATTTCCACCGGAGTCCAGTTCTTGCCGAAAGAGCTCTGTGACTCCCAGTAAGGCGGATTCCGTACTATAGCCTGCCCTAAAGTCGGACTGAAGCCGATGGACTAGTCGCAGGAAGTAACAAAGGAGGAGAGTTGTGTTGATATGCTTTTCAAGAATCTTGGAAAAGGCAGGGAGGTGGGAGATAGGCTGAAAGTTGGACCAACAAAGGGGGTCAAGGCCATCCTTCTTGAGCAGATAATGTACTACAGCATGTTTACAATTCTGGGGGCAAAGCACATAATCCGAGAGGAGTTGAGAAGTTCAAGAATTATTGTAAGGGCAGCATCGTCAATAAAAAATTGAGTTTAGACGGGGGAAGGGGGTCTAGCAGAGAGCCAGACTTACTGGTGTCTAATAAAATATGCAACTATGCTAGATCCAACGAAGGCAGGCTATGATTTCCAAGGTTTTTTCAGTCTTGTCTTTGTAAGAAAGAGAATTTAAGGCTGCATAGTCAAGTGCTTGATTGGCTGTGGAAGAGGGACTCATTAGTGTGAGAGCATCTACTGTTAATTGCTGATGGATTAGCTCAACTTTGCTTAAGAAAAAATGTGGCTAGCACGTCACTGTTGCGAGAGAGAGGCGGCGGTGTAAAAATGCTAGTGTCCGTATAATCTGCTTTGGCCTTAGGTGCATAGTGCTTCCTCCAGCCCCTTTCCAAGATTTTACAGCGTTTCTGTTCGCATCGAAGGGCCTCATTGAACCACGGGCAGGAGGAAGCATTCTACATTTCGTTATAGGTATTAAAGTCAAAATTGTGTCCGTAGCATCCCTAAGCCATTGATGCACAATAATTGGATTATCATGAAGATTGACACTAAGGGTAGGGATAGTGTTGAGGAGTCGATTTATTAAGGTCCGGCATATCCAATTAGGCCCAGTGTCTATTCATAAGTTGTGGTGCCGCCCGAGTAGCAAGAACGCAAGGGACCGGGATAATAAATGGTACTGCATAAGGTGAGAAGCCAAATAGTCAGGTAATACAGAACACCAGTTACTAGAAGGCCCAGGGAGCGATAAATAAGAGCCCCTGAGAGGGTACATTTAGAAGAAAAGAAAAATGAAGAGGAAAACTTCACAATTGGGAATCAGTTGGTCATTAATATTATATGTGTAATCCTTACATAATAGACATTCTCTCAATCCAAGCAGCCTTGCAAACTGCCTTTAAGACACCCCTTCCAGTTGCATCACACGTCTTTCTCAGTTTTTCCCCTCCTCCATTTCAGCATAAAATCCAACATGTGAATCTGACAACCTAAAATGTGTATGTTCTGTTGTACTAAGCTCTACTTCGCTCTATTCAGCCAAAATCCTCTAGTACCTGAACTTCCAAATCTATATGCCTGAGCTTGCTCTCTGTTCTTGTCAATCGTCAAAATGTATTCCAGATATGCAATTAGGCTTACTCTGCTTGATCTTAGTCATAATTAACCTCATATCCGTAAAGCATCATGGTGGTAAAGTTAGCCAAAATGGAAGGTATACAAGCCTCCACAACCTCTCTCAATCTGAACCTGAGGTAATCTAGATTTTTCTGACCTATTGGCACTTTCAAATAAGCAACCATTTGGTCCAACCGAATCGACCACTCAGTCTCAGCTAGTTGAAAAAGATGAATTCCGTCTGTCAGTGGTGATAGACCCCTCCCCCTGTCATTCACACCTTTATTACCCTTTTCATACCGTTCTCCATTTTCAGAAGAAATGGTACTCACAAAACCACTTAACCCTTACGTTACTAGTTCTATGGTATCCTTTTGAAAGCCTGAAACTCCTGCTCTACTATCTTCCTTTCCTCCACACCAGAACTTAATATCTTTGCTTCCTTCATATGATTAGGTTTCTCTATTAAATCTATTGGATACCGTTGAGCAGTCCATGAGACCCATGCATCCTGTTATTCCCTTCCATGAATCTTTGTACTGGGAAAGTCTGCATCCCAGCCTTCTAGAGATAGAAAGAATGTTATGTTTGAGGCATGTGGGCTGCTGAATTCATCTGTGCCTAGATTGCCGCCTAGTGTTGGGTCCGGATGATTGCACATTGTTGTCCTGGAAGAGTCTTCGAAGTATCACGAGATAGGTGGCTCCTCCCCTGGACTACAGTGTGCATGGGCATCCTCTCCATTCTCAGATTGTTTTTTTCCGCCATTGGGTTCGGATGTACTTTCCAACACTCCAAGTTCGGAATTAACTAACACTTCTCTAAAGGCCAAAAGGCCTTCGGATCAGTCGGTATTGTTCAACGCTCAGTACCGATATACCTTCTAAACATCTATTGCACTTCGGTCGTCGAATCGGGCCGTGAGGCCTTCTCGACACCACGTAGACCGACCGTCGATGGAACAAAGTCCATTCAAATACTGCCCGCAGTGCAACTCAAGTTCCCGCACACAGATAAGCATCCTGTGTGCAACAAATGCCTATCTCCAGATCACAAAGAAGATAGTTGACTGGTCTGTGTCCAGTTCCGGTCGAAAAAGACTATCCGTAATCGACGGGCGGCGAGTCAAGAAATGCAGAGGTCGGCGCCAGAGCCCGATAATATCTTCGACGATGAGGAAGAATTAGCTAGCGCTGAAGACTCTGATCAAGACGACGACCAATATTCGGAACACGACTCCGATGATTACCTCGAAGAGGAGGAAAAAATCATCGATCTCGAGGAATATGATCGACATCGTAGCTGTTGAAGACGACTCCGATGACGACGAGGGGCGAACCGAGAGTACACCGCCCCATATAGACACTATACCGATATCAGAGGCTCCGGTCGAGGAATCTCCAGTAGGCCTTAGCCAAGATCAACATTCTCGTTCTACAGCCCCGCCGTAGCGCCCGGCTAAGAACATATTCAAAGAGCTCTCTGAGACACGCCATACGGCACCGGTTCCTTCAAAACCGAAACTCGTCGACAACACCGTCTTCGGACCGAAAGTCGTTGAACCGAAAGTAATTAAGCCAAAGGTCGTCGAGCTGAAGGCCGTAGCCCCAACACAGCCTTCGAAGTCAAAGACCGTCGAGTCGACATCAAAGATTAACGCTGTCGAGTCGAGCTCAAAGCCGAAAGCCGTTGAGTCAACCTCGCGGACAAAAACGTCGATTCGACGCCAAAGACAAAGCCAGTCGAATCGAGCAAAGGAGCCTCAAATATCGACAAGGGGATAAAAACAGTCGACGAAAGTAAAAGGCCTACGCCCAAAACTAACCTCGAACCGAAAGTGAAACCTAAGGTGGATCAAAACAAATCAGTCGAGCCGAAGCCCCTCAGACCAAAAAAGGGCATCGAGCCAAAACCACAAACACCTAAAACGCCTAAAGAGACTGTCGAACCGACCAAACCGCTTGGTCCAAAAAAGGTGGTGAAGTCAGCCAAAGACGTTCAACCGACAAAATCTGTTGACAAACATCAAAAACCGATCCAACAACAAAAAGCGGTCGAACACACTAAACCTATCGAACCAAAAACAGTCAAACCAAAGGCTACTGCCCCAAGGCCAAAAACTGTGGAGGACGAGCTTATTCACCCAGACCCCTCCACAGAATACATGTCAAAACTGTATATTAACCCAGAAACTGGTAAAGTGACTGTTTACACAAAAAAGAAAAGGCCTCTGCCCATAGAAGACTTTCCTAGAATACCACTCAAAAAGAAGACTGTGCTACCTCTCCTATACTTTTTGAACCGATCACTCCAGCTATGCCTACAACCCCATATGCCCCAACATCACCTGACTACAACCCAGACGAAGATCAGGATGCAGATGTGGGGTTTGGTTATCCACAAAACCCAACTGGAGACCCCAACCTACAGCCATGGGGTGCAGGAGGAGAACAAGACAATGAAGCGACTATGCCCATTACAGAACCTGCAGTTTACCCAACTAAGCCATCACCCACAGAAGATACAGTGGCCTTTAATTCTTTACTTGATAGAGCAGCTACCTACCATAATGTAGATATGCACTCTGATGCTATTGAAGAAGACTTTCTCTTTGATACACTAACAACATCTGAGAGACATGTAAAAACGCTCCCCATGTTGAAGGGCATCGTAAAACACGGACATGACATTTTTAAGGACACTGCTAGGGCACGGGTCATAAACCCTAGAATTGAAAAGAAATATAGGCTGCACCTAGAGATCCTACATACATCAAGGGCCAGCTACCCCTAGACTCCCTAGTGGTATCCAACGCACGTAAACGGGCTAATTCCCAAACTACCGGAGAGGCTGCTCCTCCGGACAAACAGTCCAAGATCTTTGAGGCATCAGGCAAAAGAGTAGCAGCTCAAGCAGCAAACTCATGGAGAAGTGCCAATACACAGGCCTTGCTGGTGTTGGGACACAAACCGGATCGTCCACGCTACGCTTTCAGGATCGTTCCGTTATTCGAACTACAACCCCCAGGTCACCCACGCTAAGAACTACACTACCCAGAGGGCAACGCACAGAGCATGCGCGGTAAGCGCCGACATAAAACGTGCAACCAACGCAGAGGACGGCGTCTGATATTCCGTGTTCGTGGTTTCGGAACACAGAGCCAGTGCATCTAACAAGGTGAGACCTTGATTCCTGGACTTACTTCTTGTAACTCACGGTTAGAGAAGCTGAGGAAGCGAACGCTCTCATTTGGTTAGGATCCCGCTATCTGTTGTTGAGACCCAGTGTTTTTCGGAGCCGCAGCCCCTGCTCGAGCGTATTCGAGCAAGTTACTCGCTCATTGCTTCCAAGCCGCAGCAGTCCTCGCTCGAGGGTTAGCGAGCTTGCTGGACTCTTACTTTGTAGCACAGTCTGCCTCAGTCCCTGCTCGAGGGTTACTAGAGTGCGTTGGACGCCTTGACTATTTTCGTTGGTTGTTACAGCCCCAGCTCGAGAGTAATTGAGTCGGACCAGAGCTGTCCTTAGTTTACTTGTTTTTGCCCTCCGTTGGTTAGTGTCGGTACCGACACTAATGCGGAGGACGAACTCGGGAGTAAGGTGACACCCCACAAGAATACTAGAGTGGCATTGTCGGCCACTGCTTAGCACAGTGCCCTCTGTTGGTGAATACCGGGACCGGCATTCGTGCAGAGGACGGTTGGAAGGAGAGGTCTGTAACCACCACAGGGTGTTTTCAACTTTGTACCCGGATCGTTGCTGTACTATTTCTAAAAGGCCGTACTTTAATGTATTAAATTTGGTTTAAGTAACCCAACAAGTCTGTCCTGTGTCATTGCACTGACAAGAACGTCAGGGTGGTGTTCGTATTTACCCAATCCTGAGGAATCAGGGGATTACAGCTGGCCAGATATGACCGGGCGCACTATGACCGCTTAGAAGAAATTCTCCAATACTTACCTGATCCTTACAAACAGCAGGCAGATTAACTTATACAGGAGGGAAAGTTTATCACTAATGCCTCAATTAAATATGCCCTAGACGCGGCGGATACTGCTGCCAGATCCATCAATACAAGCGTGCTGCTAAGGCGACATGCATGGCTTCGCATATCGGGCTTTAAGAATGAAGTTCAATCCACAATTCTTAATCAGCCCATCAACCCAGACTTTTTATTTGGTCCAGCAGTTGACTCAATTCTGGACAAAATGAAAAAGGATGCGGAAACAGCAAAGTCCATGGGAGCTCTCCAGTCTCAACACCGGGGCTCCTTTCGTCGCTCCAATTATAGAGCAGGAGCGCGAAGTAATACATCACAGCAATCCTCCGCCTACAAGAGTAACACGCAATCCACATACAACAAAAACACAAACAGGGGTGGATACAGAGGCAATAACACCAAAGGAAGGGGTCATGGAGGAAATGCAAATAGATCCTCCACTAACGCCAAACAGTGACTTCTTGGCACTACCCCCAGACCATGTGACACCGGTGGGGGTAAGACTACAACAATTTCTGCCAATCTGGTTAAATATCACTACAGACAAGTGGGTCAGGCAAATTATCCAACATGGCTATTGCCTAGAACTCACCTCAACCCCACCCAACATACCACCCGTGCACCGTCCAATGTCACAGGAACATATAACACTACTGCAGCAAGAGGTCATCAGTATGCTGCAAAAGGGGGCCATAGAACCAGTCCCACTACAACATCAGGGAACTCCCTATACTTCCTGATTCCAAAGCAGAACGGGTCACTCAGACCAATATTGTCGGAGCATTTTCATATGCTCACTCTCCAGCAAGTCTTACCATTGCTTCGCAAGGGAGACTTCCTAGCAACTCTAGACCTCAAAGACGCATACTTTCATGTACCAATACACCCTGCTCACAGAAAGTATCTGAGGTTCACCATTCAAGGACAGCACTACCAGTTCAAAGTCCTACCATTTGGTGTCACAACAGCTCCACGAGTCTTCACCAAATGTCTAGCTACAGTGGCGGCACATCTCAGAAGGCAACACATCATGTGTACCCATATCTGGACGATTGGCTAATACACGCGCCATCAGCCCAGCAATGTGCCAACCACGTGTCAAAAACCATCCATCTCCTGCACAGTTTAGGCTTCTTGCTAAACTACCCAAAATCACATCTGCAACCCTCCAACGTACAACAATACCTGGGAGCAACTATAGATACACTGGCAGCAAAAGCATATCCCAACGCAGCACAGATCAACGGCATGCAGGCATTGATCCAAAACTTCAGGCCCCAACACTCAGTACCAGCTCGAGTGTTTATGCAACTAATAGGCATGATGGCCTTGTGCATATGTATAGTCCCTCATGCCAGACTACACATGCGTCCGCTCCAAGAGTGCCTAGCAAGGCAGTGGAACCAGGCTCAAGGTCAATTACAGGACCTAGTGTTGGTGACCAGTCGGGCATACAACTCTCTGCATTGGTGGAATCCACAAAACCTTTGCAAAGGACGACTGTTCCAAGAGCCTGTCCCACAAATAGTGTTGCCCGCGGACGCATCCCTACTAGGATGGGGAGCCCATGTCCTACACTACACAGTACAGGGATTCTGGACTGTACAACAAAAAAAGATGCACATCAACCTTCTAGAGCTGATGGCCATCTTTCTAGCTCTAAAAGCGTTCAAGACACACTTATGCAACAAAATCGTGTTGATCCGAAGGAACAACATTACAGCTATGTATTACATTCAAAAACGGGTAGGAACACTCACCACAGCTGTCGTACCTAGCTCAAGCAATGTGGAAGTGGACCATTCAAAGGAACAGGTTTCTTATGGCAGAGCACCTCCCAGGCAAGGACAATAAAGTAGCCGACCTGCTCAGCAGGCACAGTCAACAAATGCACAAATGGGAGATACACCCCACAGTGCTCCAACCATTCTTCCGGAAGTGGGGACACCCGGAAATAGAACTGTTTGCCACAAGCCAAAACGCAAAAGGCCAGTACTTTGCCGCCAAGTTCCCACATCTGCAATTGCAGGGCAATGCAATATGGATGAACTGGTCAGGCAAATTTGCGTACGCTTTCCCCCCAGCTCCATTAATACCGCTGGTGGCACGCAAATTCGCCAACATTCGCTGACACTGATCCTAGTTGCTCCCACATGGGCGAGGCAGCCATGGTACACAATGTTCCTAGAACTGTCAGTGGTGCCTCACCAAAGACTGCGACTCACGCCCAATCTTCTAACTCAGAGCCATGGAGAAATCAAACACCCAGACCCGCAACAGCTGAACCTGGCGATATGGCTCCTGAAATCCTAGAATTTGGATACCTGAACTTGCCTCCAGACTGCATGAATATTATCAGAGGCAAGAAAACCCACTACCAGAGCATGTTCTGCTGCAACCCCACTTGATGCTTCTACTCAAAACATCATTTGCTATCTCTTGCACCTACAACGTTGCAATTTAGCCTCATTATCCATCAGGATACATTTAGCTGCGTTAGCAGCATATCTTCAAAACAGGCAACACCTTTCACTATTTAGGGTGCCAACAATTAAAGCGTTTATGGAAGGACTCAAACGCGTAATTCCTCCAAGACACCCACCTTCACCAGTCTGGAGTCTGAACATTGTTTTAACCAGACATATGGGACCACCTTTTGAACCACTACACTCATGCGAAATACAATTTCTTACTTGGAAGGTGGCTTTCCTTATTGCCATTACTTCGCTTCGAAGAGTTAGCGAGCTGCAAGCCCTAACTATTCAAGAGCCATTAATTCAAGTACATGCAAATAGAGTAGTTCTCAGAACAAACCCTAAATTCATGCCAAAGGTGGTATCCCATTTCCATATAAATCAAACCATCGAACTGCCAGTGTTCTTTCAAAATCCACAGGCAGTAGCTGAAAGGGCCTTGCATACTCTAGATGTCAAAAGAGCTCTGCTATACTATATAGACCGAACTAAAGCATTTCGAAAAACAAAAGTGGTTTGTTGCTTTCTCACAGCAACACAAAGGCAACCCTATTTCAAAATCCGGTATGGCCAGATGGATCGTTAAGTGCATCCAAATATGGGGGGGGGTGTGGCCGGACGAGCAGCGAGATGGCCGCCTAACAAGCGAGCTCCGCTGGCTGTGATCGAATTCCTAGCATAATCCTATCTATTTCCAAACTGACTCGCACCTAGCAGAGGCACAGCGGCGGCGGATGACCCGGGGCACAATCGACTGAAAAACCGGCACCCTGGTATGCCCAGAACATTCTGTAACAGACCTCATGATTGTGGCCGACTGATGCTCGCGGCTGGGCCCGGCAGCGCTGGAGGTCTGTGCGGGCGCGGTGGGCTACCTGAGGTCGAGGCCCCGCGGGCCTGACGTGGTGTGGAGCGTCGCGCTGAAGGGAAATCCTGAATGCTCAAGTCCGGAGGTGGGGTAAGGCTCCGGAGTGGCGGAGACTGCATTTCAGTGATTTTGACTTCCAACGGAGCTAGCATTACCCCCGGACGGCCATATAAACCAAACTTTGAGCTTTGAAGGCGAACGCGGCCGCCATTTTGAATTGGGCTTGTTCATCGCGCCTGGCTGAATGCGAGGGTCTGCTCCTGGCTGCTCAAAGATCTGAGGGGGAAGATTGGTGCGCTCGCTGACCACTACCACGCAGGGTCAACGAGAGACTTAAGCTCCGGCCATGATTTAGGCTGCATCCTTGCCCGAATACCGCGCATGTGGCAGGCTTGTAGGCTGACTGCTGGGGTGTGCTGGCGGATTGTGGAGACCTGCGGGGCTGCCGAGGGTGTGCACATCTGTTATTCCCGCTGTTAGACTGTCTTCTGGTTGTCCCCGAAGAGCTGCACCCTGATACTCATGTAGCCTACGTGCTGGCCACTGCTTATAGGCAAACGAGCCCTGGTTATATATGCTCTGTCCCACTACTGCAAGGCCGTGCTGTCAGGTCACCTTGGGTGTGCAGGTACACTTGCTGTTGGGGTCTCGATCCCGCGATCCTCCTGGATTCTGCCAGTCACAAAGGCTCGCCACAGGCAGGGTGAACTGGCACATCTAACGCTACAGGTGTAGCAGTCGACATTCACTTGGCCATGGGGAAGGGCGACCCTCTCCAACCGAGGCTCACATTTGAGCAAAAGAAGTTGTCCAAACAGGCTGAGCAGGACATCGGGGCGACACGGGGGGGGGGGGGGCGACATCACATGAAGCCCCTCAGGACATTGATGTGACTGCACTAATGCTAGAGGTGCGCTCAAGCCTGAAAAGCATAGATGCAAAGTTGGATAACATGACTGCTCAACTAGAAAATGTGCTGGCACAGGTCGCCACCCACGAAACGCGCCTAGACAGCCTGGAGAATAGACACACGGAATGTTGTGAATTTCAGCAAAGCACAAAGGCCCACATTACCAACTTGGAAAAGACCATTGAGACGCTCTGCGCCAAAGCTGATGACCTTGAGGCGCGTTCTCGAAGATGCAACGTCCGTATCACGGGCATTCCGGAGACCACGGCGATGGGTAAAATGGAGGTATTTGTAACGGAACTTCTGCACGAATTGTTCGACCCTGACCTCTCACCGGTCTGTACTGTTGAACGTGCGCATAGATCACTGGGGAAAAAGCCACCGCCTGGTGCTCAGCCGAGGCCGATCCTGGCCAAACTGCTCAACTTTCAATACCGGGATTTAATACTGGATTGGCACGGGAGAAGGGGAGGATAACACACAAAGGGAACAATATATCCTTCTTTCCGTACTTCACGCCACTGGTGCAGGCTGCACGCAAGGAATTCTTGCCCATCAAGAAACTGCTGATCCAGGCGCAGATCTCGTACTCTCTCATATACCCTGCTAAACTAAGGGTCGTGCATGATGGCACGACGCATCGTTTTCTGGATGCTGTCTCCGCCTTGAAATTTCCGAAGCATATCTGTCACCCCAAGGCCAAAAGGAAGACTCAGACTGGGGTCGAGGCCGAGAGCCAAATGAGTGACATTGAGTGAGCCCTGTGCCCCAGTTGATGCTGGGAGAAAGGGCTTGCTTTATATGATGCTGCTGTTATATACTTGGTAATTCCACAGTGCCTCTAAGCTCCTTGTATGATATCATGGGTTGTCGATGCTGACTGTTGAATGGTTATGTTAAACCTATCCTACTTGGTCTGTTTGAGAGATAGTATATCTAATGCAGCCACCCTGTGTGAGGAGGGGTGTATGCTTGAGATGCCACGCCTCCAAGGGGTGTCTCCCACAATCAAACTGTTCTATTGTTTGCGCGCCTTTGGCGTATTGGTGGGGTTATTGACACAACCTGATTGGGGGGTTGGTGTGGGTGGGGGGTGTGGAGTTGGGCAAAGGGGTGTATGGTATATCGTCAAATATATAGTGTACTACATGCTTTGTGCTACTTACTTGTGTTCGATTGGGGTAGGAAGGGGCACAGACGCACAGAAGATCAACGTAGATAATGGGGGGAACTAAAGTCCTGACATGGAATATAAGAGGCCTAAACGACAGCAGGAAGTCAAGGCTCATGCATGGATACTTGCTTAGGCACAACATAGATATTTGCTTCCTGCAAGAAACGCACATTAACTCCACATGCTCGCCCAAACTTACACTCAAGGTGGGGATCCGTATACTCGGCTATATATTCCAACTACGCGAGAGGTGTAACTATCCTAATGCGCCGAGGTATGGATTGGAGGGAACACTCTGCACTTATTGATGCTGAAGGCGGGTATATCGTACTACATGGGGCCCTGCTCGGTAAAAGTGATATTGGTGGCAGTGTATGGTCCAAACACTGACGACCCGGAATTCTTCAGAGGTGTGGGCGCGAGTCAATGTTCTGGACTGCTCCACGTTCATATGGGGTGGTGACTTCAATGTGGTCATGGAAGACTCCTTAGATAGAAAGGGCACATCCAGGCAATTACACCCCCATGCCAGCCAGACTCTAAAAGACATAATGAATGAGGGCTCACTGTTAGACATTTGGAGGTCCCGGAATGCGGGTGCAAGAGTGGGCACATGTATATCTGCGCATCACGCGGCCTGGTCCCGACTGGACTACTGGTTAGTATCGCAAGATGTGGCCACATGGACTGTAAAAATCTACATTTTGGCCCGCTCTTTGTCTGATCATGCTCCTTGTCTCTTAGAACTGGACTTACCAGGAGTTCCAAACAGAGCCTTTACCTGGCGTCTCCCGCCGGATGCGTTCCAGGATGCTGCCTTTACAGAGGAGGTGCGGCGAGATATTGTAGACTACTTTCCCACCAACACTGGCTCGGTCGCCACTGAGGCGGTTCTCTGGGACGCCTTTAAGGTTGTTATATGTGGGCTGTGCATTGCGCGGAGGGCAGGGGTTTTAAAAACTATTAGAGATGCCTTGGCAGCGGCAGAGTATGAACTCAAGACTCTCGAGCAGTCATTCTGCATACACCAGACGCCTGACTTGGCGTCCCGGATTAAAGCCAAACTATTGGATTTTGCTGAGGAGGCGCAGAGGGAGCTGAAATTCCTTGGGAAACAAGCGGAGGCGCGTAGATACGGGGAGGGAGACAGACCCAAGCGTACACTAGCCAGAATGATTAACACCACCCCTCCACCCACACAGGTACACACGATAATAATGAGGCTGGGGAGATGACAACAGGCCAGCAAGAGATATTGCTGTCCTTCACCACTTACTATACGAAGTTGTATGAGTCCACACATGCAGTATCGACAGAAGCCCTTGAGTCCTTTTTAGAATCCATAGCACTTGTATGGTTTAACAATACACACAGACAATACATGGACCGTCCCGTGACAGTGCAGGAAATCGCTGATACCATAAAGGCTCTGCCGCTTAACAAAGCGCTGGGACCAGATGGGCTCACGGCGGCCTTTTACAAGACATATGTTGAGGAGCTCGCTCCGCGATTACACAAGGTTTTTGTGGAGGCACAGGAGGTGGGAGTGCTGCCAGAGTCGATGAGAGAGGCACTTATTATTACCTTGCTGAAACCTGGCAAAGACGCGAAGATAATAGCAGACCGCCTCCAACCCTTGCTCCTGATAGTGGCCCTCCCGGACCAATCGGGATTCATACCTGGACGTGCCACCACTCACAACCTAAGAACGGTTTTCTCAGCATTGCATTATTTACATCCTGATGCTCAGGCGGCGATGGTGTTTCTCGATGCCACGAAAGCTTTTGATTCGCTTGAGTGGTCATACCTGTTAACTATTCTGGAGCGTATGGGGTTTGGCCCATTATTTGTCAATCTGATTCGCCTATTATACACCGCTCCTAGAGCCAGAATTAGAATTAACGGCATGGTGTCTGACTCCTTTCCGATCTCCAGGGGTACTAGACAGGGGTGTCCGCTGTCTCCGTTATTGTTTGCCATTGCTATGGAACCACTAGCTGCCAGAATTAGACAACATCATACTGCTATGGGCATTGGATTCAGCACTCTGAGTTTACTCATCTCCCTGTACGCCAACGATGTCATCCTGTATGTTAATAACACAAATGAGAATCTTAATCCATTGTTGCGAGAATTTGTGAGGTTTGGGGGGCTGTCTGGCGTTTCCATAAATTGGTCCAAGTCAGTTATATTCCCTCTTAAAGACAGTACAACCGAGGTACACTCTGACTACCCTCTAAGATGGGAAGCGGACAAAGTAAAATGCCTGGGTATCTGGATTAGCCGGAAAATCCAAGAGATCTGGAGTCTGAACTTTGGCAGGGCGGTGTCCTGGCTGGAGGGCAAGGTGGCGATATGGTCCAAACTCCCCCTTTCTCTAGCAGGTAGAATTGCACTAATTAAAAATGATTGTGCTGCCTAAATTCCTTTACCTACTCACAAACATTCCGATTCCACTGACTCTACACTTTTTCACTTGTCTACGCTCACACTTGCTGACACTGGTTTGGGCTGGGAGTCAGGCTAGACTATCATGGTCATTGCTAACACTTCCACTTAAACAGGGCGGACTGAGAGCTCCAGATATGCTCTTGTACACACTCTGCGCACAAGCCCAATACTTACACTTTTGGGCTTACCCCACGCCTTACCAACCTCACGTGGCAGTGAAAATTGACATGGTTGCTCCTCTCCCACTGAGTGTGGCCCTCTACCGCAGGACTCCCAGGCAGTCACAAGACATCAACTCAGCTGATATGCTCCGCTGGGTCTGGCGGGAAATGCTTAAACGAGCTGCCATACCTCTGTTATATGCGCCTGCAATACCTCTTCGTCATAATCCCATGCTCCCGTGCCTTGAAGCAGACGGTGGTGAGCTAACCATTGCTGGTAACACCCTGCGTACTTTTGCAGACATTTACCCTGAAGGCACATTTCTTGATCTGCCAGCTGCAGATGAAGAAAACCTGCTGTCATTCAGCGACAAATTCACTCACCATAAGCTCAAATCTGCATGCAAGACAATGGGGGACCGGTTCCCTGAGGAACCACCGCACCTACAGGCGCTACAAAACATATTGGCTAGGGCGTCCCGAAAGAAACTTGTCACGCCTTTATAACTCCATGCAAGAACAATCCCCCATAGTGGTGCCCAAGTCACAGCAATTATGGAGCAATGACCTTGAGACGCCACTAACTGATGAACAGTGGTCGTTCTGCTGCAGGCAGCTATCGGAGCTCTCCCCGAATTACAAACTCCGACTGGTTCACTTTAAGTTCCTCCATAGATTCTAACGCACCCCGCTGTCCCTCCATCGCATGGGCATCAGAGATGACGACAGATGTTGGAAATGTGGAGAAGAGGGTGCATCCTTTTTACACGTTGCTTGGCACTGCCCGTCTTTATTTGAATACTGGTCTGAAATATTTGTTGCTGTTACAAATACTAAACAGGGAGGATGCCCCATCTCCGCTCTTGGGCTTTTTGGGTTGGGTTGAAAACACTGTGCCCAGGGAACTGAAGCTACATGCATTGCTGTTGCTATATGCCAAGCGGCGTGTGGCCATGAACTGGGGCGGGAAGCCAAGCCCAAATTTAATGACTGGCTGGCGGATGATAGAAATGGCCACATGCAGCTGGGTGCCTACTGGGAACTAGTGCCACCTACTTCACGGCCCAGAGACATTTGGGAGCCGTTCTTACAGTGGTCTCGTGACAGATCGGTCTCCCCAGAGGCTCCACCTGTGAGCCCATCTATGCAATTCCAAACCACTACTGTGTACCCGTCCTAAATTTGGATGTATGTTTATTTCGCATTTGTAACCTAGGAGGGTGTTGAGATGCGGAGGGCCCAAGGCTGTTTCATTTACTGCCCCGGAGTGCATCATATCGTGGAAGGCGCTGCCGCTCACTTGTCTTTGGATATGTAGATAAGGATTGGTTCTGCTGCTGCCTGTGACCCTAGAGAGCATGATTACACATCTTATTTTGATAATCACATGCTGAAAGGTTTGATTTGTTTACAACTAAAATGACGAATACCTATTTTGGTTTTGGTTAGTTATGTTAAAACAAAAATTGTATCCTTCTGTATTGTGCAGCAGTAATGACACACCGATTGCTTTGTATGATATAACGTGTTGGTACATGATGTAAATGCTGCATTTCTACTATGCAATGACCAATAAAAACAGTTTTTTAAAAAAGTGCATCCAAATATGTTAAATATGTTAATTAAAAGCCAAACGCACCTTAACAGTGCCCCCCCCCCCCCCCCCCCTCCTCCCCCTAGGGCGCATTCCACACGCAAGCTAGGGGCATCCATGGCTTTCCTGGGTAATATTCCTTTACACTAAGTTTGTAGAGCAGCCACATGGTCAACCACACATACATTTACAAAACACTATTGTGTAGATGTACATTCAAAACAGCAAGCTGCTGTAGGACAGGCTGTTCTCAAAACTCTTTTCCAGACTGCTGCAGCTGACCCAGGTAGCCACCGCTAAGGGAGATACTGCTATACATTCTATGCACAGATATGAATTCAGCAGCCCACATGCCTCGAACGGAATATGCTACTTACCAGTATGCATCTGTTCTTAGCATGTAGGGCTGCTGACATTCATATCGCCCACCCACCTCCCTGGTGCCTGTCGCAGCTGCAGCATTCACTCTTTGCATGGCCATCTCTTACTATACTATACTCCATCTCTGCCACAATGGCAAAAAACAATCTGAGAATGGAGAGGATGCCCATGCGCACTGTAGTCCGAAGGAGGAGCCACCTATCTCGTGATACTTCGAAGACTCTTCCAGGACAACAATGTGCAATCATCCGGACCCAACACTAGGCGGCGATCTATGCACAGATATGAATGTCAGCAGCCCTACATGCCAAGAACAGATGCATTCTGGTAAGTAGCATATTCCTTCCTTTACACTCCTAATCTTATTTTATACTCTCCTCTAGAGCCTCTTCCACGTAATATTTGCCTTTGATGGAAAAATCCTGCTCACATGACAGTAGATGTCCTACAAAGCTCAACTAAGGACGTATATGGAATCCCTTCTCCTCTGCTGGGGAATCATCCTTCATTCTTCCAGCCCCAACACATCCTTGTCACCCACCACCTTTTTATATCTCTAAACTTTCTGAATTGAGTTGAAAGTACACACCTAATTATATATATCTTTTGTAAAGTCTTCACCAAACAGAAGCCCCTCCCATGAAGTGCCACTTTCTTTGTTTGTCGATTTGAGTCAACTTTGGGTCGATCTTTGAATCTGCTATTCCACTTTTCAGTGCAGAGAGATTCCTGTGCAAGAGCTGCCTCTACAGGCACAACCCATCCACATCAACCATGGTGGTGTTCACACAAGTGTCTTTAGACATATCTAATATCTTCTGGCAATTGGTATTTACATAGGCTTGTAGGGGGCCAGTGGGCTGGATACCTCCCTTTGGTTTGGTGTCGCCCCTTGCACCTCCACAGAGGAATGTGTTTCCTTTGTGGTGATTAGAATTGCAGATGAGGTCATTGACCTGCAGCTTCCCTCCGTGGCAGTCAAGACAAATGTTCTTAAGGAGGTTTATACCTGGGGCCAGCCTCATCTGAGCTTTTACTTGTATTTAATGAAGCTCTGCTGAACACCTTTAAATGTACTTGCTCTTGTTCACCAGTGAACAGGCAAATAACCAGATGCCTAGACGGTGTCTGGTGGCCTGGACTTTGTTACTCAGAATCTGACCCCCACATGTTTGATGGTTTAAGCATCCACCTGTAAAGTTAAACCTAATACTTTCCTTTGGACCGCTCCAAACAGTCTAAATGGATTGAGGTCTTTGGCAAGCAAAAGTTTTCCTCCATTAGCTTAGCTCTGTAGTATGCTTATTACACTGCTATACGTAAGCCTTTGGGAAATGACTAGTGAGACCTTGTTAGCAGTCCCACAGCAGTTTCCAAACTATTCAGGATGGTCCGGATGAAGCAAAGTATGTAATTCATTCTGACCTGGGATGGAGTGACTGCATTTTCAGTTTGCCTTGGTCTCATTCAGCCCTACCAGTGTCCCTCGGGTTCGAAAGTGATGGCAGTGGTTGCTGCCTATCTTTAGAAGTTGGGGATATCAATTTCCCCTTACCTCGACAGCTGACTGTTGAAGGTGGCAAACCTTCTGATGTCTTCAAGACTCTTGTTAAACAACCCAGTGTCGCGCATATTTTTTTGCGGAGGTAAGTTTTTATAGGAACTGCTCTGGATGCTTTTCAATTCAGGGATTTTCCTCTGTTGCAACAAGTTCAGGACTTTTGAGGTAAGATGCTGATGTTTCAGCCTCAGTCCTGGGTCTCAGTGAGAGCAGCAATGAGCCTTCTGGGTCTGTTGGTCTCCTTCCTCCTGTTTACGCACTTTACCAGGTGGCAGGACGCTGCAGTGGGATCTGACTTTTTTTGGGGGCCCAGCACAAAGATATCATCCAGGTTTTGGAGGAGACAGCACAAGATCTCCATGGGTGGCTGCTCGCTTGATCCATATCTGACCTGTGTAGACTGCTCTCCATACCCCACCCAAAGCGGACCGTGGTGACTGATGCATCTCTGCTTGGCAGTATCATTCATCTAGGGGAGTAGGACCTCAGAATACTCTGGTCTCTGCTAAAACCGAGCTCCATATAAAAGTGAAGGCAGATGCAGCTTTTTGTGGACAACACAACTGTTGTGTTGTACTACAATGGCATGTTGTAGGGGGGTCTTGTGCCAAGAGCCTCTGTACTTCTGGATTTGGCTGGAAGTGTTGGGGTATTTCCCTGATAGTGAGCAACCTACTGGGATCTTTGAATGCCAGGGCTGACTAGCACAGCCAGCCTCGTGGAGTATGAATATCAGTTGCACCTTGAAGCGGTGAAAGACATCTTCCGATAGTGGGAGAGCGCTGATTAGATCATTTTGCCATTACCGAAAGTGCATGTTAGAGGCATATGAGCTGCAGATTGCTTTTGCATAGATCGCCATCTGGTGTTGGGCTCGGATGTCTGCATGTTTTTTTTGTCTTCGAAGAAGTCTTGTAGTCACGAGGTTGGGGACTTCTCCTTCGGTCGACAGTGCATGGGCTTCGGCTTAAACATTAGATAGTTTTTTTCCGCCATCGGGTTCGGTAGTTATCGAACCCCCTTTCGACGCGCAATCACAGCTAACAGGCCGTATTGTCTCGATCGCGTTACTTTCGATGCACACCCTCAACGACAGCTTTCGAGAAACTTCTACTCATGCAAACTTCGACGCGGACCCCTGGGCCTACCCGCGCCGGTGAAGACGGACGTCGATGGAACGGACTCCTTTTTAAAAAACATTCCTCAGTGTGGTGCTAAATTCCTACACTCTGACCTCTATCCTGTTTGTAATCTGTGCCTCTGCAGAACATCGACAGGACGACTGTGAGGCTTGTCTATCCTTCAAGTCCAAGAAAAACATCCGGGATCGTCAAACTCGACGCCACGAGATGTCTGAGGCACAGGTTCCATTCTGGACATCTTCCATACAGGCCTCAATAGCCTGCCGGAACCAGAACAGGTCCCAGACTCCGAAGTAGACTTCTCCTATGCCGAAGATGACATCAACCCGGCTCAAAGGGACGCAAGTACTGAGACTCCCGCCCTACCCAAGCCCATAACATAGGCTCCAGTGAACCTGTTGCCTTCGGGCTCAGGTCCACACCATACAAAAACTTCAAGCGCCCCACCTTCGGTTCTGGCGCCGAAGGACAAATAAAAGCCTTCCGGCTCGAGCCAGCCACCCAGTCCCAAAAAGCCATCTTCGGCACCGAAGCAGCCGGATAAGACCTCTGCACCGAAGCAGCCAGATAAGACCTCGGCACCAAAGCAGCCAGATAAGACCTCGGAGCCAAAAACATTAAAAGACAAGCTTCCCATAAGTAAGCGTCCTAAACAAACCCCTCTGGAGCAGAAACAACCCGCACCGAAGGTCTCGGAGCCAGGGAAAGCTTCCAAACCGTACACTGTCACTAAAGAGCCAAAAGCAGTTTCCAAGGAGAAATCTTCCACACCAAAGAAAACTGATGCGGAATAACTTATTCTCCAAATCCAAAGCAAACCAACATCTTAATCCATCCAAAGACTGGTCATATAGTTACCAAGCTACCTACAAAGAGGAACCCCGAGCATTTACCACAGGCACCAGTTCCTCTAAAGAAAATACACATGGCTACTAATACTTCACCACCACCTTCACCCCCTCCACCAACTAACCCTAATTTACTCATTTCTCCACCACATTCTCCACTACCAGAGGATAGTGATGATGCACATGGGGATGGGCAAGAAGATGAAGATATAGTACCATTAGACACTGAGGATCCTGATTATCCACCACAGGAACCAGACCCATGCATGATTATAGTACAGATCCTGATCTCAAAACCATCTCTGCCAGACCACAATGTGGGTTTTGCCCAACTAATTAACACCTTGGCTGCTAGGGGGTTTTCCCCTCCTGTGCTGGATATGCATGATCCCCATTTTTCATGACAAGTTCAGCTCGTCATAAGCACAGTGCAGGTAACACCCATGGCGAGCTGACCTTGTCATGAGCATGGAAGGGGTTAATAGGGCTACAACATACCTTAAAGTCAAACTACACTCAGACCCTGTAGAAGAGGACTTTCTTCTAGAAACCTTTGACCAGCCACAAAAATCTGCTCATGTCTTGCCAATGCTTAAAGGACTACTTGGACACGGCCCTGAGGTGTTCAAAGACCCAGTTAGAGCTAGGGTTCTTAACCCCAGAATAGATGAGAAAAATACAAGGCAGCTCCCACTGACCCCTTATACATCAAGGGTCAACTTCCTTTAGATTCCTTGGTTGTAGCCAATGCACGCAAAAGAACAAACTCTCAGGGGTCAGGTGACACACCACCTCCTGATAAAGAATCTAAATTATTAGACTCATCGGGCAAACGTATGGCATCTCAAGCTGCAAACTCATGGAAATTAGCCAATACACAAGCCCTTCTGGCAAGGTATAACAGGGCTCACTATGATGAGCTAGAACAGCTCATTAAACATCTACCTCAACAATATAAGGACAAAGCCAATGACCTTATCCAAGAAGGCAAACTAATCACTAATACATCCATAAAATCTGTGCTCGACACAGCAGACACATCGTCCAGTACAGTCAGTACCAGTGTTTTGCTGCGTAGACATGCCTGGCTAAGGGTATCTGGTTTTAAACAAGAGGTACAAAATACCATTGTTTAATCAACCTTTTGACCATGAGCACGTTTTTGGCTTTGCAGTGGACACATCAAAACAAATAACACAGAACACCCTTCCTTATCCTACAAAAGTCCCAACCAGGGCTTCTTTTCCAGAGGATTTAATAGAGGAGGTTAAAGGGGGAACAACCAGGGCAGAGGCTGGGGTAATACCCACAGCTCCCCTAATACCAAATAATGACTTCCCTGTGCTTTCCCCCGATCATCCCACTCCTGACGGCGGACGCCTCTCATAGTTCCTGCCTGTCTGGAATTCCATCACAACAGACAAGTGGGTAAGACAAACTATCCAGTATGGTTATTGCCTGGAACTCCCTTCTACCCCTCCTAACATACCGCCCAATGTCATCAGAACATCTGACTCTTCTCAAACAAGAGGTTGTTGCACTACTACTAAAACATGCAATAGAACAAGTTCCCTTGCCTCATCATGGCACACGGGTCTATTCCCGCTCAACTTTTACATCCAGTCAGACCACTTCCACAAGGTCACTTAACAACAAGTGCTTCCACTACTTCATCAAGGCGACTCTCTACGCTCTAGATCTAAAGGACGCCTACTTCCACATTCCCATTCATTCCCCTCACAGGAAATATCTCGGGTTTGTGATAGATGAGCAACACTACCAATTCACAGTCCTACCATTCGGATCACCACAGCTCCCAGGGTTTTCACCAAGTGCCTCGCAGTGGTTGCAGCCCATTTGAGAAGACAGTGAAGTACTGAAAATTATTCACCACCTCCCAATTATAGTTATATCCACAACCAATCCCGTTCCCATTACTAATAATCAGTCAGTTGGCAGTGTAGAAGGTCCAAGCATTTATTATAACCAACAAAACTCTGCCAGAGGAGCTCCTTGCGACCTAACCCCATGAGCTCCGCCATGAAGACTGCTGGCACACTGTCAGAACATCACATATATACAGTTGCATTCTCAAAACCGTTGCCCAAGATGGAAAAATACAAGTTGGTACAGGTTGGTGCAAAAGGAAAGGCCATATATGGCAGACAAAGCGCTCTTGGTTTAGCACATCCTAGATTAGCAAGGTCGGACGGGTGACTCCCCTCTGCCAGCTCCGAGACAGTCCGCCCCGCACCACTCCCGGAATGTGCTTATCAGGCCTTCTCCTGCTACCTACAAACTTGACGGGCCTAACGAGCTGAAACAGCAGTTCTGCAACAGTTAGGCTATTTCTCAGGAGAAAGGAATGAATGGGGTCTGCTAATGTAAGACTTCGAGCGAGGCCACAAAATGGCGTCGGTCAAGTCGAGTGAGTGTAAAATGTAAAAAGCGGTGCAAGCTAGAAATCTGCAATACGAATTTATGCTAATGTTTGCGTGCGTATGCTAAATCATTTAGATACATCATGCTAATCTTAAGATATCGATTATAAGTGTTGCATAACCGAAAATCGATTCCGGTTCCTCAAAAGCAGATTCATGTCTTCCCTTATCTGGACGACTGGCTCATAAAAGCAAAATCCCACAACAGCTGTGTTCAACACACACTTCGTACAATACAACTGCTTCACAGTCTGGGATTCATAGTAAATCTAGGCAAATCCCATCTCCAACCGTCCAGAATACAACAATATCTAGGAGCTACACTAAATACTTCCACAGTCCAAGCATATCCCAACCCAGTCACGATAACCGCTCTACAAACACTAATTAAAAAACAAACACTAATTCAAAGATTTTAGCCACAACACTCACTACAAGCACGAGTGTTCATGCAACTAATAGGGATGATGGCCTCTTGCATGAGGAACGAGAAAAATGCAAGACTTCAAATGCCTCCATTACAAGAGTGACTAGCACATCAGTGGAACCAGGCTCAAGGTCAGCTAACAGATCTGGTGTTGGTGGACGACCGCACCCATCGCTCTCTGCAATGGTGGAATACACAGAACCTTTCCAAAGAGCGGTCGTTCCTCTAGTCAGTCCCACAGATAGTGCTAACAAAAGCATCGCTCACCGGATGGAGAGCTAATCTTCAAACCCATACCATTCAAAGTATCTTGGCCCCTCCAACAAAAACAATTTCACATCAACTACCTGGAAATTGTTAGCAATCTTCCTAGCGTTGAAATCTTTTCAACTGCACCTTCTAGGCAAAGCTGTCATGATTCGTACAGACAACATGACAGCAATGTATTACATACAAAAGCAAGGGGGGGACACACTCCCTACAGCTATCACACCTAGGTCAAAGCATATGGAGATAGGGCCATTCCGCACAAAATATACCTCCTGGCAGAACATCTACTAGGGGTGCACAATCCAATAGCAGATCTGCTCAGCCGTCAATCACCAGATCCACGAATGGGAACTTCATCCTCAAGTTCTTCTTCCATTCATTCGCATGTGGGGACACCCAGAAATAGATCTGTTTGCCACACACAAACGCAAAATGCCCAAACTTTGCATCCAGGTATCCACACCCATTGTCCAAAGGCAATGCGCTATGGTTGAATTGGTCAGGCAAATTTGCTTGCGCTTTTCCGCCTCTCCCACTCATTCTGTTAGTGGTAAAGAAACTCAAACAACATTCCCTCTCAATGATCCTAGTTGCTCCAACATGGGCAAGACAACCATGGTTCACAACTCTATTGGAACTATCAGTAGTACCACAATCAAAGCTACACCTCTCACCCAAACGTCTTACTTAGAACCATGGAGAGATAAGACACCAAGATCCCAAATAACTCCACCTTGCGATGTGGCTCCTATAATCTTAGTTTGGCTATCTTAATCTCCCGCCAGACTGTATGAACATTATCAAAGAGGCCAGACACCCTACAACAAGGGCATGCTATGCGGCAAAATTGAAGCGATTTGCCATTTATTGCACGCACAAGATCAACCCACTAGATGCTTCCATTCAGAACATCTGTTAACTCTTGCATCTACAACAATGTAATCTAGCGTATACATCTATTAGGTTACATGTAGCCACCATAGCAGCCTACCTACAAAATAGACAACACTTGTCTTTGTTTAAAGTCCCCACTATCAAAGCTTTTATGGAAGGACTTAAACATAATTCTACCAAGAACTCCACCCTCTCCGGTGTGGAACCTAAATGTAGTTCTTACCAGACTAATGGATTCTCCTTTTGAACCTCTCCACAAATGTGAACTACAGTTTCTCATTTGGAAACTAGCGTTTTTGGTTGCTACCACATCTCTCAGAAGAGTAAGTGAACTCCAGGCATTAACCATACAGGAACCATTTTTACAGATCCATCATAACCAAGTGGTTCTTAAAACTAACCCAAAATTTTTACCCAAAGTAGTATCTGCCTTCCATCTAAACCAGTCTGTTGAACTCAGTATTTTTTCCTCAACCAGACTCCGGTGCTGAAAGAGATCTACACACCTTAGATGTTAAAAGAGCAATACTCTAATACATTGAAAGAACAAAATCCTTTAGGAAAACCAAACCACTTTTTGTGGCTTTCTCCCCACTTCATAAAGGTAATCCTATGTCCAAAACCGGAATTGCGAGGTGGATTCTAAAATGCATACAAATATGCTACATCAAAGCCAAACGCACATTAACCATCCCCCCTAGAGCTCATTCTACACGCAAACTAGGGGCTTCTATGGCATTCTTAGGGAACATTCCCCTAAATGATGTTTGCAAAGCAGCAACTTGGGCTACACGACACACCTTCACAAAACACTATTGTGTAAACGTGCAGGCAAAACAAGCTAGGGCCAGGCTGTACTAAAACACTATTTCAAACTACAGCAACAGATACAGGTAGCCACCGCGTAGGAGGTAACTGCTGTATAGTCTATGCAAAAGTATACAATCTGCAGCTCATATGCCTCGAACAGAAAATGCTACTTACCATTATACATCTGTTCTTGGCATGTAGAGCTGCAGAGTTGTACACGCCCACCTGCTTCCCCGGATACCTCTATCTGTTCCAGTATTATCTTACTTAGATACATCACGCATGGGCACCTTTCTATTTCTCACTACTCCATCTAACCCTAGTGGCAAAACAATCTAACGATGGAGCCGAAGCCCATACGCACTGTTGAACGAAGGAGGAATCCCTAACCTCGTGACTACAAGACTTCTTCGAAGACAAAAACAACATGCAGACATCCAAGCCCAACACCAGATGGCGAACTATGCTAAAGTGGACAACTCTGCAGCTCTACATGCCAAGAACAGATGCATACTGGTAAGTAGCATTTTCCTTCCCTAGGATGCTCTTTCATTCAGGCTGGGTGGGGCCCAAGTGATCCTACTGGCTCAGAGTTTGACCAGGATGGTGTGGTACCTGGTACTTCTGGGCATGAGCCTTTGTTAGCCAATAAGGCTGCTGGAGGAGCTTTGTTGCAGCAGCTAGGCAGTATTCTGCAACCCAATCTGCACTAGTTACAACTCGATATGTGGAGCTTCACAACAGTATTTGACTGCATTTGGTCTGCCACCTGAGGTTGTGGATTTCTTCTATACATCCAGACGTCCTTCTACAAAATGCATCTACACTGGAACAAAATTGTGGCCTGGTGTGGAGTCTACAACACAGACCTTTTTGAAGCCAAACTGTCAGATGTATTACTGTTTGTGTTTGCTCTGGCAAAGTCTGCTCGCAGTGGCCACTCAGGGTATTCGTCTGGCCTATTTTGCGTTTGCCATACCAACTGTACTTGTTTAAATCACCTGTTGTGATGAGTTTCCTTCGAGGTTTGGCACATGTTGCCTCCCAAACAGTTTGATGCCACAGTGGGATTTTAATTTGCATTAAGTTCCCTTATGTTTACCCCTTTCGAACCCATGCACATCTGTTTACTACACTTTCTGACTGAAAACAGTCTTTCTCATTGCGATCTCTTCAGATTGTGTGAGAGTGAGCTCCAGGCTTAATTTGTGCTGCTGTCCTACACCAGCCTTTTCCCAGTAAAGCTGGTATTGATTACCAGGACTGCAGTCTAGCTGAAATTTGTAACTGTTTCACGTTGGGCAATCCTTCAGACTCACAACATTCTTTAGTGCATGTAACCTCTCAAAAGAGGAGAGAAGGACTCCATCGTTTGGATCGCAGGAGAGCTCTGAGCTTTTATATTGATCCCACAAAGACCATCTGGTGGATGAAAAGCTCTTATAGGATTCTTGGGAGAAAAAAATGGCAAGACTGTGCAGAAAAGCCTTTTGTTGCGCTGGATAGTCCTCTACTTTCAGACCCGCTGCTCAAATGGTAAGAAGCAGCCTCCGGAAGGGCTTCTGCCACTGTACTGTCATGCAGAGTACCTGTTGACATCTGACAAGCTGTGACGTGGGCTCAGTGCACATCTTCATGGAGCACTACTGCCATGACAGTCTGGTCCCACAGGAAGGGCATTTCATTATTTCAGTCCTGCATGATTTGCAGGTGATCTTTGTGAACACAGTGAATGTGAAACATACCCATTGCATAGTCACATTACATTTGGGCTGTACTGCTTTGGTATCTATTCACAAAGTGAGTAATCTGCGATATAATTATCCATCAGAAGAACATGTTATTTACCTATAACGCTCTTTCTGGTGGATACTCTGTCTAAACAGATTCCTCACTGCCCACCCACCTCCTTGTTCTATGCAGTGGTTTACCTCTAAAAGGTCCTACGTTAGAACTATGCGCATTGGTTTCTCCTACTGTTTTTGTGCTCAGAGGGCACTAGAAGAACAAAGCAAGGAACTGACATCGGCTCACAAAGAACCTGAAACCCCATTTCAGAGTAGAAACCATGTATCTACAAGAATTGGCAAAGCCATTCACTACGTATTTGGCCAGCCCTATTGGCTTTGCAATGCTTGTTTTGCTGATGCTGCTAACTATTGGCAAAGATAATGGGTCAAAAAGACACCTCCTGTTGGCTTTGTGAATGTTGGTTACGTATACCTGACCAGATACCACCCCCAAATTGGTCCATGTACAGTTTGCCAAGGGCAAGTGCCCTCTTGATATAATTGAACTGTTATTACAGATGCTGCTCGAGTCTGATAACTTGTGCTGCTTGTTTGGGGATCAGCAAGTGCTTTGTTTTGAACATTTGAGTTTAGTTTTAAAAGCTACAACTTCATATGGGTGAATTGGATCATTCTTTGTACACTGTTTTATTTCCCTGTTGGGATACCACCTTTCTATTTCAGAAATATTAAATTGTTTCAAATGTTTGATGAATAAAATGCCTTTAATTTCTAGGGAGAAGACCCAGGTAGCAACTGATACACTGAACTGCTCAAGTAATGGTCTTAAAAGAGCAACGGAACCACGCCACCAAATAGGTACTTTGAAAGGTGAGACCTCGTCAAGGAAAAGTTACTAATGAGTCATTTAAATTCAGCAAACTTAAAGCTTGTAATGGAGCATTGAGATCATGCCTAACGTTTAATAACATTCATTGACTAGTTGTTAGATCGATGCTGGAACATGGTGTAGTATGCTGTAGATAAAACCAGATCTTACCACAGCCATCCAGGCACTTATGCTTACAAGCTTGAAAGGTAGCAATTTGTTACAAAAAAATGTGAGGAATGTAACATAGCGACATTTTGTTATTAATGGTGGCTGTAAATTTGTTTCAGCAGTGATGAGAGGAAAACCGTCTTTCCTTTTGAAAAACCTATTGGTTAACAGAAGTGGTAAGAACAAAGTTCATAGTGTTCATTTTTGAAGGCCTTCTGTAAGCGGCCTAAATATCTTTTAAAGAACAATCACTTACTGGACTCCCTGGTACATAACCACCTTCTCAGTTTCACACTCCTCTTGATGGTGGTTATTGTAGGTTCAGACATTCAAAAGGTGACTTGGGAGACCTGTGTCCCCGTCCTGTATGTTTTTTCTGGCTTACTTTAAGTTTCTTTGCCGAACCTAAGCTGTAGGTACACTGAAGTGGCTTCACCTTTGATTAACTCATCAACAGCAGAGCTTAGGCTCTGTGAAAGAGTGCACTGTGAATGTACTCCTCTGTAGAAGGCTATATGGCAGTCTCTGATAGTGCCGGGTTACTGCTCACAGGTACAGCCTTGGTGGCAAAGCTACCTTTCTTATTGATAATTCTAATCGCAGATTACTCCCCATATGAATATTCCCCCAGGTGTCGGACTGGATTGGGAAGCTCAAAAGCAGTATCGTGTGCGCACGTGGGTGTTCTCATGTAGCTCTGCATCGATTTCCTTTCGCGGCGGAAGTGACTACCAGAACCACATAGAAGCACTACCCCAGACACTGACTAAGTTCCCTTTCTTTCTGCGCCTTCAGACACTGAGCTCACTTCACTAGTCTGTGCAGTGGGATCTTAAGTCTCAGTGGGACTAGCACCAGGTGCACTTGCCAAATGACATACAGAATTCAGAGATGGCTGCAAAGGTTCTGCAGTGGCAGCTGCTAGACTGTGATTTGGCCAGTGACACACCCACCCTCTCTATTCCCCCACCCACAGCTGACAGTGGGCACAGAGGACTGCTATACTGGTCAGTCTACCTGGTAGAGGTGGAGATTAGAAGTCTCTGGTAGAAATGTGCTCCACATTGATCTTTTGAAGTTGCGGATGATTTGCTTAGTGGTATAGGCCTTTCTACAGTCCTTCAAGGGAAGGGTAATAAAAGTACTCAGACAACACCCCACCCCCGTATGGTGAGGGGAGTGAGGTCATGTGCCAGAAGGCTTTGCATCCGTAAGTAGATGACTCAACATGTCGTTTCTCAAGTCATGCACCATTTGGTGTGTTCTCTAAACACCCGGGCGGATGAACGGAGTTGCTGACACCTAGCGAATCACAAATAACTATACCCAAAGGAAGCACAAGGCATTTTCCAGCAATGGCAGAACCCAGGCTCGTTCTTCTTGCCACTGCTTAGAATGCACAATGTCAGTGTTTTTGCTCACTTGAGTTCTTAAGAAGACTCTCTTAGAGTGACATTCCACTTACAATAGAGCTCTAGACTTCTGTTTGCCTTTCTCCCTCTACCCTCTATTGGCTGAAATTCTGAATATTAAGACTTTCTAGTCATATCATTTTGGTGGGTCCAGATTGGGTGAGGAAGGTGTTTTATCTTGAACTCTAGGGCATGAGTGTCTGATTAGTCTGCTTTTTTGCATCCTATCTCTGAACTCTGCACCTCCATCTGTGAAAATTGAGCAGCTACAACTGGTCTCTTTTCATCTCCCTTCCTAAGTTGTGGATGGGATTCAGGCAGCCATACATCCATCAACAAAATCACAAAAAGTGCTGGGAAAAGTTTGTGGCTTGGTGGAACAACCCTTGTATCGACCCGGCCACAAGCCAAGATGCCTGAAGTGTTATTTGTTTTTATGTTGGCCCCAGCAAGGATATGCATTAGGCACAGTTAAAGGCTATTTGTCATCTCCTTTAGCTTCTTTGAGGTTTCCGGATTAGCCTTCTTTGTTTAAATCATCTGTTGAGATTTCTTTATGGTTAATTCATGTTTCCACTGAAGCACTTTGTAATGCCACAGTGATGCTTGAATTTGGTTCAAATGTTTCTAATGTATACCCCATGTGAGCCAATGCATAGCTGTCAACTAAGCTTCTTAGCACTGAAAAATGTATTTTCTGATTTGGATCAAGTTCAGGCGTCTTATGACCTTCTTCTCAAGCAAGCTTGCTGAGAATTTCGAGTTGCATTCCTGCTGAAGGTACTATCTCCTTTCCATGTTGGGCAAGCAATCACTCTTCCGTTTTCTTTTCCCTGACTCACCCCTCAAAAGAGGAGAGAAGACTACATTGATTGACCCAAAGACAACCCTAAGCTTCCACATTTCTGATGAACTTTGAAACGCAAATCAAGCACCTTGTGAATTTCTGCAGGTGCCAGACTGCATCGGAAACATTTGTAGATTTTCTCTTGCGTGGCGGCAGGTGGCATTGTACAGTTCTACTTTGGATTAGTCCTGGCCAGAAGTCGCATCTGAGCCCCATATATCCACCTCTTCTGTGCAGTAGTATCTATTGCTTTTTTCGATGCCTTCCGATGCGAATCTTGAGCGTCTTGAATCCTGTCACTTTTACAGAAATGTGTTCCCTCAAGTTCTAGTGGGCAGACATGTCTGCCCCTAAGATTACAGGCTTCAAGCCATATTGAGATTGTCATCGACAAATGTTGGTACCAAAACTCATGAAGTTTGTCTGTGGTGTCTTGACTCTAAACTAAGCGTTGTGTAGTGTAGGGCAAAAATGATCTGCAAAGCTACTGTGAAGGCAATCTCACTGTTCCCGAAATCCACAAGAAGTCAAAAAGGCAGTCCCGGTCGAAGTTGTGAGCACAGACTTGTCCCGGAGACTGGTTGTCTTTGAAGTTGAGGAGTTCCAGTAGGTCTAAGAAGTTAAAGAAACATAAAAGGTCCTAACATGGTTCCCCATCGTTTCGGAGACGTGTGACGCCCCAGGCATCTCTAGGCAGTGAAGTATTTTCCCCTATTTTGGATCCAATTCTCACTTTGATCTTGATGCGCCTCGACCTTCCCTGACCATCAGCGATGCCACAACCACTTTGGGAACTGAAGCAGGGTTTGGACACATTTGTCCCCCCACTGGATGCCCCTGATTTCATTGGACTTCAAGAATTCTCTGACAGATCTTCCTTGCTAATCTCCTCTTAAGAGACCGGTCTGATTTTGTGAGCTGCTACATAGGGAGGTTGCAAAAGAACTCTGCATACAGAGTCCGATTGAGTCTTTTCTACTGTACAGCGGTTGACAGAATGGTGCAAACAACTATCATCTCGCAGTGGCTGTTAAAGTTTCCACTTGGCTATTGAACGAGACATGTATATATATTATTTATAATGTCTTTACGCTGTTCTAGACAGTGATGTAATTTACTCACTTTGTTACCCAATTTATTCACTCAGCTCTAGAATGCCAGGCTTGCCTCTTTCTCCTCTCCCACTAATGTTTGTTTAATGCAGAGGTGCTTAATCATACTTTTTTCAGCTTTGACAGTTAAAACCATAAAAGTCATACAAACATCAATAAAAGAAAACTCCAGCATATATACAAAGACAATACATAAAACCATGTAAACCCTCGATTACATAGGTAAAAAGATTGATCACAATGGGACCTAATCCTAATGGCAGCTCTTAAAAAGTTAAGCTTATGCAAAACTGAATCACTTGAGAGAAGTTGTAAAAATAAAAGCAGATCTGACCCCCCTAAAGCAAGCTTTTTTAAGGATGGGAATAATAGGACTTTCTGGGAGCCTCGTGAAAATTTAAATTTCAAAGCAGCAAAAAGTGAATCCTATTTTGAGGAGACTGTCACAGCCACAGGTTCTCTTCCAGGGGATCCTCATCAATGGTCATAAGCATTAGAATATTCCCGCCCATGCGCGGGACCCCGGAAATACTATAATATATGTGCCCCACACATTGTGTGTGTGTGTATATGTATGTATGTGTGTATATGTATGTATGTGTGTATATGTATGTATGTGTGTATATGTATGTGTGTATATGTATGTGTGTATATGTATGTGTGTATATGTATGTGTATGTATATCTATGTATGTATGTATATCTATGTATGTATGTATATATGTGTGTATGTGTGTATATGTGTGTATGTGTATATGGATGTATGTGTATATGTATGTGTATATATATATATATGTATGTGTGTATATATATATGTGTGTGTATATGTATGTGTATATATGTGTGTATGTGTGTAATATATATATATATATATATATATATATATATATATATATATATATATATATATATATATATATATATATATATATATAACCAATTGCAGCCTAATAAACACCAGAGCTGAATCATGCTGTAAAGAATTTCCACCATACATGAATAACAGGCATTAGAAACATGAGAAACGACAAAGTTTGTTTTAGAACTGTTTTAATGCTCGGAAAGCAGTAGAAATTCTTATAAAACACTGAAAGCATAGGAAGCTCCCAGGCTGTATTGCAAATAGTCTAAAAAGACTGAAAAGCTAACCTGTAGCTGCATGCAATAAACTGACACCGTGCCTTTAAGGCACTCCTGACCCCAGGTTCCCATCATGCCTCAGGGGTGACAGTTAGGTCAGTTGTTCTTTCCGGTTCCTTCAGGAAGGATCCTGGGAACATAGCTCCACTCTTTCTGATTTCTTCAGAAAATCTTTTTACTTTTTGACAACTTTTATTCCTTACTTCGACGTTTTTCATCTTTAACACCTTAAAATGCCATCTCTATTTGACTCTTGCCCTTGTGGTAAAAAGGTTAAAACAGACTCTCATGAAGTCTGTCTACCTGAAGATCATGACCCAAAAGCCTGCCCTCACTGCCAGAACCTGTCCAAAAGAACTTTGAAGGACAGGGAAAGAATTCGCATTTATGGCCTGGCAGAGAAGTCTAGAGGAAGGTGTCCAGTCAGGAAGGGCTCCAAGAGGGCTAGAACATAGTCTAGAAGTAAGTCCTCTCATCCTTCAGCTTCAGCATCGGGCTCGGCGCTAAAAGATCTTCAAGTGGGTCATTGTTCGAAGAAAAGACAGTCTCTATGTCGAAGATTCGAGTTCCTCCGCCGTCGTCCACCCGGCTACGATCGGCGTCGAGGAGCAGAGACCCTCCGCCGTCATCTCGACAACTATCGGCGTCGAGGAGTGTCACCCCTCCGCCGTCGTCAACTCTGCGACGATCGGCGTCTAGGTGCAAAGACCCCGTCGGCAAGACGTTTGACGTCGAGGGCAGGTTCTCTTCTGTCATCTCAGTCCCATCAGCGATCGACGTAGAGGACAAGGACCCCTCCGCCGTCGTCAACTGGGCGACGATCGGCGTCGAGGATGCGGTCTCCGTCGTCTCGATGGCGTTCGGCGTCTAGGGCGAGAAAAATCCCTCCGCCGTCGTCTCGCAGGCCTTCGACGTGGAGACTGGATACAGCTCCGCTGTCGTCTAGAAGACACTCTGCGTCGAGTGAGAGACTTCCTCCGTCGTCGTCTTCTCATCACCGCTCGCCGTCAGCAGCAAAGCTAATTAAAGCACAAATAATGTGCAAACTTCATGGTAGAAGAACAGAAAAAGGACGACTCAATCCGAAAGCCAATTCAAGCACTAGGGTGGAATAAACACTAGAGTATCTGTAGTAAACTTTATTTTCTTTCACCCATCAATATGTGGAAGTGAGTACTCTGATATGCACCACACTTTGATAGATCCTCAATTAAGGAGTCGTCGTCATCATCCTGTTGGAGAAGAGTTCCAGACGTAGAAACCTCCTACAAACAAATTTCGCGCCAAAGGCAGCACTCACCTGCTTATCATCGGCACCGGTCGCCGTCGAGACGACAGGAACCTAGATCGACGTCTGGAGGGCGTGCAGGCTCAACGTAGAGACGTTCGACATTGAGACAGGCCTCTGTGAGGTCTGGAGATGGATCGGTGGTCCTGGTGACGGAGTCGGCCTCACGCCATTCTTCATCTCACTCTTCCAGGAGGGCTTCTTCGAAGTCGCCACTCCAGAACTTGCTGCCCGCGTCCGTGAGTCTCCTTCAGGATCAAAGGAGACTCCTGCTGCAGTCAGTTGTCCCCAAGATGGTATCTGCCTACAAGTCATTGGAAGGACTCTGGAGCATCGAGACGGATGCAGGAGTATGCCAGCTCAGTGCATAGGTCTCCTCTTCAGAGACTGGTGGACGAGGCGGACAGAGCAAGCCCTCCGAGACACAGGCATGAGATGTCTCCGGAGAAAAGACATGACAGGTCACGTTCTCCGAGGCGCGGAGAACGCACTGTGAGATCGAAAGAAAGCAGGAGTACTGCACACCGAAGAAGTAAGAACACCATCTACTTCTCTACCAGATCCTCTAGGAGGAATTACTCCCCCACTCTATCGGACAGACCCATTTCCAGGGTCTTTCCCATAGAGGATATTAACAACTATCATGAGGTTCTGCAGAGGAGGAGTGCAGAAGCTCAATATTGAGATGTCTGTCCCGCAAGTCACGACAACAGTGATCTTCGAGACTCCATCCGAAGACAGCATCTCGACCTTTGCTGCCATTGGTTCCTTGGATCCTGGACCCTGTCATGGACACCTTGTTGAATCCAGCAACCATTAAGGCGGTGCCAGCTCGTCTCTTGCAAAAATACAAGCCGGCTGCCTCTGATCCAGTCTTCGTCAAGACTGATCCGCCTGCGGACTGTGTCATTGTGGCGGCAGCAAAGAAAACTCATGCGGTTTCGGCCACTTCATCTGTTCCACCAGACAAAGAGAGCAGGTCCCAGGACTCTTGGGGTCGCAGGGCCTGCACTTCTGCTGCTGCATCCCTTAAAGTCTCCAGCGCGGCTGCCTTGCTTGGCAGGTATGACAGGGCTCTTTAGAGCGTTTCAAGACCAAGCTCCCTAAGGAGGACCAAAAGGACTTCGATGAAGTAGTCACAGAGGGATCTCTAGTGGCTAACCAAGTCATAAGCACAGCGGCGGATGGCGCTTTGCTATCAGCACACTCTTACGCGCATGGAATATGCGCCAGGAGGTCGTCCTGGTTACGACTGACAGGACTGAAACCAGATGCTCAGCAAAAAATCATGAACCTCCCATTCTCTGGCTCTTCACTCTTCGGCACTCACGCTGACGAAGAGATGAGCAGGATGAAAACCGAGTTGGACACTGTCAAGGCGGTTGGGTTGGAGAAGAAGTTTAAACACAGTTTCAAATCCAACCAACGCAAGGGGCCTCAACAGAGGGTTCAAACCCCTCAGTGGTCACAAAACAAGAACCAGGAGAAGACCCAGTTAGGAGGAAAGTCCAACAGAGGTATAGGTGGTCACCAACAGCAGTCCTCTGCAACGACAAGAGGCGGGACGTCCTGAGCAGTGGCTTCCTCCGCCACCGTTGCCCACTCCAGTGGGAGGAAGTGCTTCTCAACATCTGGCAGAGTGGATCAACATTGCAAAAGATAGCTGGGTGCTGAATATACTGCGCAATTGATATGCGCTACGTTTTTGAGTGCTTCCGAAGGACAGACCACCGAAAAAGTCTTGTCCTCCTCAGTTACAGCTGCTTCGAAAAGAGGTGAGCTGTTCTCCAAAAGCAGGCGATAAAGGAGGTTACACCCTCTCAAAGAGGAAAAGGAGTTCACTCCAGATACTTTGTTGTCCCCAAAAAAGATCAGGACAAGTTTCAACCTATTCTGTACCTTCGACTACTGAACAAAGTCATAGTGAAGGAGAAGTTTCGCATGTTGGCCCTTCACCAAATATGTCCACATCTGCAAGTAGGGGATTGCATGTGTTTGGTGGACCTCCGAGATGCGTACTTCCACATCTCCATCACAAAACGACATCGGAAGTACCTGAAGTTTGTGGTCTCCCTCTCCCTCTCCCCCCGGTGGTGGAGGATCTGTTCCTTCATTGGGGTCGTCCGGAAATAGATCTATTCGGGGACAACGAAAACACAAAATACCACGCCATCGCGTCCAGGTTCTACCGTCCAGGGACAAGTGGGAATGCTCTTTTGATGGATTGGTCAGGGACATTTGCCTACGCCTTTCCTCTTCTGCCCCTTGATCCTGAAGGTGGTGTCCAACCTACTCTGATTCAGCATGACCATGATTCTGATAGCTCCAGACTGGCCACAGCAGTGGTGGTACCCGGACCTTCTACATCTGTCGGTACTTCCACACAGGAGACTACCATGCAGGCCGGACCTGCTGACCAAGATGAGGGAGGATTCTTCATCCCAACCTTCCCTCACTGAACTTGACAGCATGGCTCCTGAAGTCCTGCAATATGGACATTTAAATCTGCCGCCTGATTGTATGCATATTTAAAAAGAAGCGTAAAGACCCTCCACAAGAACGTCATACGCGTTTAAGTGGAAGAGGTTTTTTGTTTGGTGTAGACAGCATCACTTTGATCCTACGAAGGGGCAGGAGGATGTCATTCTCCCTTACCTTCTGTATATAGCAAGATCTAGTCTTAAGTATGCTTCTATCAGAGTGCATTTATCTGCCGTTGTAGGTTATAGGAAGTCGCCTAGTCAGCCATCTTTTTTCCAAATGCAGGTGGACAAGGACTTCTTACAGGGGTTAAAAAAAATTGTATCCCCCTGTTCGAAACCCTTCTCCTCCGTGGGAGTTGAACCTGGTCTTATCTAAGTTGATGGCCCCTCCGTTTGATCCCATCCACAGAGCTTCCTTGCAGCATTTATCTTGGAAGGCCGCTTTTCTGGTAGCGATTACATCAGCGCGCAGAGTAAGCGAGATCCAAGCACTGTGTACCAATGAGGCTTACACTGTTTTCCACCATAACAGTAGTCTTAAGGGCACATCCTTCTTTTCTCCCTAAGGTGGTGTCTGATTTTCACATCAATCAGTCCATTTCCCTGCCATCTTTCTTCCCTGATCCGGCGACCCCAGCTGAGCGGTCGCTTCATTCCTTGGACCTTAAGAGTGTACTTAAGTTCTACTTACAGAGTACAAAAGAAATAAGGAAGACAGATCATTTGTTTGTAAATTATGGCGCCATGAGAACTGGCTTCCCAGCCGCTAAGAGATTCATTTCAAGATGGATTGTTTCATGCATTACCTTAGCTTACCAGTTGGCGAAAAGACCCTTACCTTTACCTCCCAAGGCTCATTCCACCAGGGGGAAAGCGGCCACTGTTGCATTCTTGCATGGCATACCTATGTCAGAAATTTGCAAGGCCGCAACTTGGAAATCAGTTCATACTTTTACGAGGCACTACTGCCTAGAGTCTGATTCCAGGGCTGATGCTCAAGTAGGCCAGGCCTCCTTGAGGAATCTGTTCGGATAGTGTTTTTCCTCTATCCTAGCTTGGTTTTTCACTAAGCTTACTGATTACGTTTTCTGTGTTTCCCTTTGCCTGCAGGGAGATGAGGTGAGGCTCGCTATTCTATTCTAATGCTTATGACTATTGATGAAGATCCCCTGGAAGAGAAGGATTAGTTACTTACCTGTAATCCTAGTTCTCTTCCGGGGGTATCCTCATCAAAGTCATAAGCAACCCTCCCAGCTCCCTGGGCAAAGGACTTTAAGTTGGAGATATTGTTAACCTAATTGTTTCATGGTTTTTTCAGTCTCTGCAAAGAACTGATTGAACTGTCACCCCTGAGGCATGATGGGAAGCTGGGGGTCAGGTGTGCCTTAAAGGCACGGGGTCAGTTTATTGCATGCAGCTACAGGTTAGCTTTTCAGTCTTTTTAGACTGTGTGTTTGCAATGCAGCCTGGGAGCTTCCTATGCTTACAGTGTTTTTATAAGAATTTCTACTGCTTTCTGAGCATTAAAACAGTTCTAAAACAAACTTTGTTGTTTCTCATGTTTCTAATGCATGTTGTTCATGTATGGTGAAAATTCTTTACAGCATGATTCAGCTCTGGTGTTAATTAGGCTGCGATTGTGTATATATATATATATATATATATATATATATATATATATATATATATATATATATATATATATATATTCATATAATATAGTGTTTCCGGGGTCCCGTGCATTGGCGGGAATATTCTAATGCTTATGACTTTGATGAGGATACCCCTGGAAGAGAACTAGGATTACAGGTAAGTATCTAATCTGTATGAGACACTGCCCTCCATGGGCGCCACGAGGTGCGGCCAAAAAATAGTGAAAGCAAGTCGAAATTTAGTCCGTAAAAAGCAACCATAATTACCTTTAACACCTTCGATGCTGATGACGAGCTCAGCTCGTCATCAGCTACGGCGCTCGTATGCTGATGACGAGCTGAGCTGGTCATGTAACGCACTATTTTCAAAAAGCCGCACACAGCGGGAAAAGCCGCCGCAGCGATGCGGTTAACCCATAGGAGACATGGTTCAATAGGTGGCACAGTTTTCAGGACATTGTACCTGCGCACACTGGGCTTTCTCAGCTCTGCTTCCTCTCTATCCCAAATACGCCTTTTAAGAAAAGGCTTTTTCAGCCAAGTTTGATACTCCTACTTATCGCTTCTGGATTGTCAAATAAATCTGCCCTTCCAACACTGCAAAGATAATCTTGAATGTACTTAAACCAACAGATACATTTCATGCAATCCAGGGAAAGACAATCCCTTAAGATGTCCTTGCTAAGGGCATTTTCTTTGTGTCCAAATTTTGATCCACAAAGCTAGGGGACGAAAGCCCAACTCACCTGAGATAAAGGCCATCCCCAATTCTTAGTGCCCAACATACAAAGGAATGCTCTGCGGTAAGGAGAGTACCCGTCTTAGGAAGATGTTTTCAACTGTTTGCAGTGCCTCCTGCCCAGTATAACTCCATATCTCGCTCCCATAATTAACCTTTGCGATACATTTAGCCATGTAGATCTTAAGAAGGGCCCCAATCGGTTTTCCACCCATTCTGGCAAAGTTAAAAATAACCCTGAGCTGGTGCCCCTTTCTTGCGGCTAATCAAGGGGCACCAGCTCAGGGCATCATCAATCACTACCCCCAGGTATGAAAAGGTGTAGGACTTGGATGTTCGAGGTCCCACCTGCATTACAGATGACTTACTATGGTTAACCAACAGGTCCAGGTCCTCCATAAAATGTACAAACTAATTTAACAAAAGTTGCACACTTCTGGCTATCCTCTCCATGAGGACAACGTCATCTGCATACAGAAGGACCTACAAACTATGCTTAGCCATCTGGGGTCAATCCGCTTTTAAATTCAGTAAGACCTTCTCCAGGGAGTTAATGTACAAGTTGAAAAGGAAAGGGGCCAAGATACACCCATGGTGCACCCCTCTCCTAATAGCAAACTTGCAGGTCATTTTGAGGTCTTTCTAGTAACGGACATCTGTTTTTGAGCCTCTGTGAACCTCCCTCAAGAACAATGTAATGTCCCTGGCTATACCAATAGAAAGCATCTGCCAGAGCTTTGATCGGTTGACGCGATCAAACACTGAAGACAGATCTATGAATGCGGGGTGGATTCAGCCCGAGCGAGCCACAGTGTACTCAAAACCATATATAGGTTTAAGCATTGGTCCACGGTAGAACGACCAGGGTGAAATACATATTGTGGCTCAGCTAGGATGTTCTCATGACACCCAAGTTACAAGTCTATCTAAAACCATGGACCCACCACCTTCACCACAGAATCCGACAAGCATTTGCAATGCAATAGGTCTCGCATTTGCAAAAGTTTGAGCTATTGCCATTGTAAATGACAAAACTTTTATCTATGTGTTGGTTTTGAAAACAGATATAAATGGCATTGTCATTTACAATGCCAATAGTTTAAACTCTTGCATTGTAAATGACCATGCCTTTTATTGATGTTTTTAAAAAAGAAACCTGAATAAAAACGCATTGTCATTTATAATACCAATAGTTCAAAATTATGTAAATGCGAGACCTATTGCTTTGCAAATGCTTTGTTTTTTTTTACTTTGCTTATCTGATGGCAATAAATATCCATCATAGTGAAACACTAATTTAAATCCTGACCCTTCTTCCCAAGACCAGCTCCTGTAGAGTCTCCCAAATAATTACTGGCTGTCATCTGCACTGGATATTTTTCGTTCCCTTTACACTCTTTTGTGGGACACTGAATCAGAGGCCTACTAGAGCCAAATTTCGGGATGGGCGCTCCTAAAAATGTCAGGGGGGGGGGGGGGGGTAATGCTTCCAGCAATAGGCAGAGCGGAGATGAAGGGGTGAAAAAACAACAAAGCCTCGTTAACACGTAAATGGTCTTTTAAAGCAGAAACCAAGCACGACAAGTAAGGAGCAGGGGCATAAAAACAGTCCCAAAGAGGTTATTAGCATAATTTAAGCAATTACATCTCTGGGTGTAATTTATATAAAAAATAAAGGTAAACCGAAGTAGAGACTGCTGCACAACAGCAATGTAACACGAGGGTTGCAATTTGCTTAACTTTAGAATGAGTGTCATATTTCCAGAATGGTGGTCAAGAAAGTTATTCTATGGGAGGGCGTGGCTACGCAAGCGGTGATGGCGGTTGCAGCCTGCTAGAGCTCCCGCCGGCCCGCCATTGATCCGACGATTTATCCTGGTCCCCGAGCCAGAGACCCACAACCAAAACGGGGCTAAGCTTACCGGAGGCGCCAGTGACCATCCGGTGTGTTCGGTGGCGATCCAGTGCTCCCGAGCGGAGCTGGGCAGCGGGGTGAGAGGTGCGGCCTAGTGGACTGCGGAGCAGCCGGGGCCTCGATTTTGGAGCAGCTGTGGAGTGAGTTGTGGCCCGGGGACGGCCGCGGCGTCCGCTTGCCCAGGGGCCGAGTGACTGCTGGCAACTATCCTCCCGGGGCCTGGCTAGGCCTGCAAGAAGTGTGGACGCGGCGAGCGGACCGGAGCGGCGGAGGCGGCCTGGTGGCCCGGGCGCAGCCGGGACCTCTATTTTCGCGGCCCGGTGTCCGGCCGGGGCCGGCAGCGTCGGAGGGGGACGGACGCCCTGGAGATCCTGATCGACGGTGGACGTGCCAAGGCGAATATTCGGCCGACTGGCAGCAACAGTGAGTAGTGGCCCCCCCCCGGGCCCACAGACCTGAGGGGATATTGGCGCGGTGGCGCGAGACGCAGTGGGCCCACGCACCATCTGGAGGGGCGATACCGGTCACTGAGAGCCCTGACCATCGGAGGCTGGGGGGGGGGCGGCTTATTTGGGAGCAGTGGCTGAGGTCCACCCGGCGCTATACCCCACACTGAGCCGTTCCGAAGTGACTTGTCTGAGACTCCCCCCCCCCCCCCTTCCCTCCCCTCCCAGAGGCCAGCAACTATCAAGTGGCCCTAACGACTCTGCAATCATGACCAGGGGGGGTAGCAGCTCCACTAAGCAAGTGACAATCGACAAATTCACCGGGCCTAGTGGGGGCCCTGGGCCATCAGGGGGTGGACCGCCTGGAGGAGGGCCGGACAATGCGGCCCTTATGGCGGCCATAACCCAGTCAAGGGACATGCTGGATGCCAAGATAGGGGCTGTTGGCGCAGATGTGACCCTACTGCGCCAGGACCTGAGGAACGCCGTGGCGCGGATCACGGAAGCAGAATCCAGGGTGTCAGTGGTGGAGGACGACGTGAGTAACCTTAAAAAGAGGATGGCGGCGATGGAAACTGCGTAGCGGATTACAGCGCTCCGTGTGGAAGATGCAGAAGGGCGGGCGCGTCGCAACAACCTCCGCTTCCTTGGATTTCCGGAGAGCTGTGGGAAGGGTAGCATGGAACAATTCCTTACACAGTGGCTAGAATCATGGATGCCCCCTGGGACGCTGTCTGCCTGCTTTGTTATTGAAAGAGCACACCGCGCCCTGACGCAAAAACCACCTGAGGGCGAGCGACCTAGGGCGGTAATCGCACGGCTGTTGAACTACCACAACAGGGACGCCATACTAAGGGAAGCTAGAAATAAGGAAGCCCTCCTTTGTGAAAATCAAAAGATCTTGGTCTTCCCTGACTACACCAAACTCGTCCAGCAGCAGCGCCACTCTTTCATGGCAGCCAAGGCGAAGTTGAGAGGCCTCGAGCTACAATATTCCCTGCTGTACCCGGCACGCCTGAGAGTGATCGTCCAATCACGGACACTGTTCTTTGATACACCGGAGGACCTTTTCAGATGGACAGACGAAACGGTGCGGGTCAGACCGCATTCTCAACCAGGGCTCAATCCGGGCTACCCTGAGGGCTCGCCTCGGCCACAACGAGACCGGTCATCTAGGCACTGGCGAAACAAACGCTCCAAATCACGCAAGCGCGCAGCCTCGGCCGATGGCACACAAGGCACTGGTAGAACCGAGGACTCCGAACAATCTGGCACAGATCACTGAAGTTTTCTGGGCCTCGGCTCCCTCTTCTGCTATTACTGCTGCAAATCCTGGATGGGTGCACCTGGTCGCCTGAGACCCACTGTATCACCGGCTGTATCGCAGCCTTGAGACAATACTGCTAATGTCTAACTGAGCGTGGATGTGGTTGTGGGGGGGGGGTTCGGGGACTACATAATGGTGGCTGCCACACTCCCGTTCGTGAGAGGGACACTGAGGGAGGGGGGGTGAGTTCACTGTTCCTCTTTGGGATGTTGGGATCCATTGGTATGGGTGGGCCCGAGCCCTCTGTTTTGGTCTCGGGACTACCCATACCGCGACAGGTACTTCATAGTTCATTGAGGTATAGGGTGGGGGGAGGCAGGGGATGGGCGGTCAGGGTTGTGGCTGCTGAGTTGGGGTTGGGAAATGTTGGGATTGTGGGGCTAGGGGGTTGGTGGTGTTCTCTGGGGTAGATTGTAAAATGCATGTGTGTGTCGTAATGATGATTCGTGTGACGTGCGGTGGGTGGCGCTGGAGTGGGGGGCTCGTATGGTGGACTCCAATGGACTATGGCTGATTCGACTCTTCGACTTCCCGAGGACACTATGCGGGTGATTACATGGAATGTCAGGGGGTTACTGGACAAAATCAAACGTGGGGCAGTGTTACGATGGGGGAAAAAGGAAGCGGCAGATGTGTTATTGCTCCAAGAAACTCACATGATGGGCACAAAGGCGCTGGGCCTGCAGAGGTTTGGTTATCAGCAGGTTTTCCATGCGGGGTTTTCCAGGGGAGTGGCCATATTGATACACCGCAGGATAGCATACGTCCATGAGAAGCAATGGGTGGATCCCCAGGGTCGCTACCTGTTTGTTAAAGGCATGGTGGGCACGGAACCGGTGGTGTTTGGGAGTGTGTACGCCCCCCCCCCCCCCCCCCCCCCCCCTGCAGTGGGCCCTGGCTGAGAGACTGTTTTCTGTGTGGGAGGACATATCCGGGTCGATGGCAGTAATTGGGGGGGATTGGAATGACGTAATGAATGTGTGTGTGGATCGCCGGAGGCGTCAGGAGTTGACCGACACCCCTCCCCTTTCCCTTCCACCCACCAGACTGCATGCAATGAGTGAGGGGCTGGGCTGGGTGGATGCTTGGCGATACATGCACCCTGCGACCCGTGAATATACCTATGTCTCGGCGGTACATGGGTCATTCTCGCGCTTAGATTATGTGTTTCTACCTCGTGAATGCCTGAGTAGGGTGAAGAGCGCGGACATCTTGCCGAGAGGCCTATCCGACCACTCCCCCGTCTCAGTTAACGTGGACCTCCTGCGAAAACGGCAGCCGTTCAGGTGGAGGATGTCCTCGTGGCATCTACTACAGCCAGCCTACACTAAACATTTGCGAGAAACCTTAGATCACTACTGGCGGGAGAACCTGATAGAGGGGGCTGACGTAGAAGTGGTGTGGGAGGCTATGAAACCTACCATACGGGGGGTGGATATCGCATGGTGCTCGGAGGCCCGTAGGCGGCGCCGGGAACAGACTGCGGTAGCGGCTGAGCGAGTGGTGACCCTAGAACAGGAACACCGCGAGGGTGGCGATGAGATTGGACTAAGGCTGCTTTTACAGGCACAGCAATCGTACGCGTCCCTATTGATGGATGAAGCCAAACAGGCGTGGCTGGCCACAAGAAGTAGGGTGTATCAATGGGGGGGACAAGTCATGCTCAATGCTCCATAGATTGTGCCAACACAACTTTCAACCCCTCATGTTGCCGGGTCTCACTGACAATAATGGGGAGGTCCTGACTGACCCTGACGAGTTGGCTGCGAGCTTCGCCACGTACTTCGAAGCCCAATACGCCTCATGTGACCGATTGCCTGAGGGCGACTTAGCCCGGTTTTTCGCGGAACTGCCGCCCATTCAAGTGTCAGACGAGACCAAGAAGGCCTTAGACGCACCCCTCACAGCGGAGGAGCTGGGAGACGCTCTGGGGCAACTCAATGCGGGTAAGGCTCCTGGCCCTAATGGCTACCCGTGTGAATTTTCTTTAAAATTTCACGTACAGCTGGGGCCACATTATCGCCGAGTTCTTGAGGTGGCGCGGACACGGGCGCACTGCCCCTCGACTGGCGCCATGCTGAAATTGTGGTATTACAGAAGCCTGGTAGACCCCCAGGTAGCCATGACTCGTATAGACCCATCTCCCTCATCAATATCGAGGCCAAAATATTGGCCAAGGCCCTAGCAAACCGTCTGGCTCCGTATATCACAGACCTGGTCCACTCGGATCAGGCAGGCTTCATGCCCCACAGGGCGACGCGACATAATATCCGACGGGCACAGGCGGCGATAGACGCTGTTGGAGCCTTGGGGGACCAGGCGGCGTTATTATTGGCCGATATCAACAAGGCCTTCGACTCGGTCAGCTGGTCGTACATATTTACACTACTGTCGTGGCTCAACCTGGGCCCAATATTCCGGTCCTATATCAAACTACTCTATACGGACATCACGGCGTCGGTGCGAGTCGCTGGGGCGGTGTCGGAGACATTCCGCATTGGCCGGGGGACTAGGCAGGGATGCCCTCTATCCCCCTATCTTTTTGCCCTAGCCATGGAACCCCTAGCTGCCAGAGTCCGCAGTGATGCGCTGATACGGGGCTTCGAGTGGAATGCCACCCTGTCAGATAAAATTGCGCTATACGCGGACGATGTCCTCTTCTTCCTTACCGATTTGCAGCGCTCCAGCCCACGTGTCCTGGAGGTCATGCAACTGTTTAGGGAGGTTTCAGGTCTATATCTAAATTTACGTAAATCCACCCTATGGGTGCTACCTGGGGGCACGGTGACGGATCCCTGGGCCTCGGAATTGCAAGTGGCCACAGCTGGTCTGAAATACCTCGGGGTGTTTCTCTCAAACTCGGCGGATACTGCCTGGGAACGTAATCTACTGCCCGTCTGGGAACGGGTCCAGACAGATGTCAAAATTTGGTCTTGAATGCCCCTATCAATCTTTGGCCGGTCTACTATATTTAAGATGGTTGCACTACCGCGCCTACTCTACCAATTACAGAACCATCCGTATCCTATTCCGCCCCAATGGTTTCGGCAGGTTAACTCAGTGCTGGGCCGCTTCCTTTGGGCTGGAGGTGCTGCCAGGGTAGCGCTGCGCACTTGTTTTTTGTCCACATACTGTGGGGGCTTAGCCACCTCGGATATACAGTCATACTACCAAGCCGCTCATCTCCTTGTTCTAAATGAATGGTGGTATGGTGACGGTGGGTATCCAGCCTATGCCCTAGAACGTGCATTGATGGGCGATAACTCGCTCCACACCATCCTATACTCGTCCCGACTACGTCGGCCGCTGCCGAGGGTCACTAAACTTGTCTTTGCGACATGGCGTCAGGCCCTGCGTCGCATGGGCTGGTGGGGCAGACTGACCGCGGAAACGCCGCTATGGCGCAACGGTTTACTGCCGGAACTATCTAAGCTATCAGGCTTTGATGGCTGGGACTCAATAGGCATCTCGCAGCTCGGCCATGTGATGTCCGGGACGACTCTCGTCCTTTCAGGCCCTTCGTACCGACTTTGATATGCACCAATCTCAATTTTTTCGATATTTACAATTCCGGCATGCTCTGACGCCCAGTATAACCAACCTTGACTCACTCCCTGAATTCAGCCCAATCGAAGCAAAGGTCTTCATGGGTGACCTTGGAGACAAGAAAGTATCACGCATTTACCAGACTATGGTCACCCACTGCTCATCCACCCTTCTTCCGCTGAAGGCGAACTGGGAGGCCGACATCGGACCATTAGATGAGGATGATTGGCGAGAGGCCTTAGAATCCCCGAGGGGTGCGGCTATAGCGATACGGTTTCGCCTCATACAGTTCAAGATTCTACACAGGGCCTACTATACCCGAGAGCGTCTGTGGAGGGCGGGCCTGATCGCGTCCCCGGAGTGTCTGCGATGTGGGGCAGAGGTGGGTACGTTGCTCCACACAGTGTGGTCGTGCTCCAAACTGGTTGGCTTCTGGAGGGGTGTATGGGGCTGTCTGTCGGAGGTGCTGGGCTGGACCCTTCCCCGTACTCACCGCCTGGGTCTATTACACATCCTAGAAGGGGTTGGTGGTAATATCTATAAGCGACACCTACTCCTCCTGGGGCTGATGGTAGCCAAAAGAGACATGGCCCGAGCATGGAAGGACGTGAGGCCCCCCCCCCTGATTGCATGGAAGGCTGGTATGGACTTCTGTATGGGTCTGGAGAGGCCAATCTTTGAGGCGCGAGGATGCCCTCGTAAACATTTTAAAATATGGAAGAGGTGGGCAGATTACAGAGGTTTGACACTGGACCCCCGGCGGAACAGGAGGAGGACCTGTAGCCCTGTATGATCCGGCGAAACCCATTCTCACACACATGCTAGACGCACCAAGAGCTTCCGTCAACACGGTTCAAACACACATGCATGGGGTTAGGGCGGGTTCCAGGGAGGGCTCTGGGAGTTGGGTGGGTAGATAATTGAAAAGATGAAGGTGGGGTTACTGTTTCCTTGTATTCTTGATTCCATTGGTTCCTTGCTTCAACGCTCAGATTTATATTGTGATTGTAACTACAAATGCCTGGTGGTATCGTCCTGAATGTGGGATGCCACTCTAATTCATATGCTCATCTTTATCAATAAACTTGTTGTTAAAAAAAAAAGAAAGTTATTCTATGCAACTCCCGAACAAAATGCTGCCGGACACGAGTTTAATGCACGGCACAGTCAATCCATTATTTCACTCTCGGACGATAAAACGAGTACCACCTACGTGGGTACAACTTTGTCAACGCCTGTTATTGTCACGTTCGGTCTGCAGATGAGACCCGCACAAGAAGATTGATAGATCCTAAAATTAAACCTTGTTCTTACGCCGTTTTGAATTGTACAGAGCACTTTACACCATCTGTAGAAGACCACTTCATGAGTCCTAATTTTATTTTTTAATTGTTTTATTTTTCACTAATCAATGTAAAACTTATCAAAATGCACACTTATTGTTTTATAAATTGGTCTAATGTGATAATTGATCTTTATTACACTTCAGAAAAAGGGAGATCTTTTGACAGTACTGAAGTCGCTACACTCCAAAAACAAGGAATGGAATGGGGCACAGCAGATATGACAAAGAAGGAATGGAGGGTGAGACGTAAGGAAGGGAGAGAGAAGAGAAAGAAGGAATGGAGGACGCAATGAAGGGGAGACAGCAGAGAATGGAAAGAAGGAATGGAGGAGAAAACACTCAAGTAAAAAAAGTTGGAGAATGAAGGAAAGTGGGATACAAGGAATAGAAAGGGGGAGATAGCAAACAGAAAGAAGGAAAGGAGGAAGAGAAGCAAGGAACGGAGAGGAAGGGAAAGGAGAGAACAGAACGAACAGGGGAATGAGGAAAGGCTCATCGAATGGGAAAGGAGAAGACCGAATGGAGGGAGGAGTAAAAACGCAAGGAATGAAAAGGAAGAGACTGAAGAGAAACATGCATCTGCCACTGCTGGCACATGCGTAAAAGCAGGGAAAAGTCCCCAGAGTAAACCATAGCAGAGCAAATAACAACAAAAAAAACGGGAATAACCCGTGTTCTTACTTGAAACATGGGGGGCAGCCGGGTGTCTCCCTTTCTCAAGCTTGCCACGCCCCCTCGCCGGTTTGTTCCAGCGATCTGCTCTGCGTTCTCAGTGACTCCAGCTAACAGAAATCCATCTCCCAATGTGATTGTGGCATTCTCATGTGAATATTAAAATGGCGTGTGCTAGAGAGCCAAGTGTTTGCAGGATACTTATTATACACCCCACAACAGCTGAAAGGCGGAGTCGGCCATACCAAACTTGAAACAAGTGGCTTACACTCCCACCCCCACAAATTACTGCAAGTCGTGGAACTGATGCACAAGGGCATGAAACGATTAGCCCAAGATCACAGGTTTTTGATAAGCCTGGAAGCACGGGTATCACCTTCTCTTTCCTGAGCTGAGCACAAATCCTCTGGTTTACATCCTTCTCCCAATATTCCCAAGTTATTTAGCAGACACACCGCCATTAAGAGGCACAATATGTGGCTGGAGAATAAAGCCCTTTGAACCCGAAAAGCCGAAAGAAGCGCACTGGACTAGATTTCCTCAATTTACTTTTTGGTATGTACTTTTCACTGCGTGGCTAGCACGTTTACTGACCATAGAGTGGGCATTTAAAAAGTGCCCGACAATTATCATTTCTAGTCTGAATAGGAAAGCAGCCACCTGTGTACAGTGACTTTTTTACCGAAGACCGTTAGTCTGGTCCCGGCGCAGAAGTAAGCTTCTCGATTGATACACAGTTCTTAGGGACCGTGGCAAAACTACCCTGCCTCGCAGACTCCGAGGTGGACCCACAGCCGGCCTGTATTCTGGGTATTCAAGGGTAGCTTCACCCTCCCCAGCCCTCTGACCCCCCATAACAGATATGAGGCTAAGACAGTGTGCATAGCAAAGGGAAACGTGAACTCACCAGTGTTACCCTGGCACGGTGCCACACTGCTCAACATTCTGTGGAGCGTGTTCCCTGCCCAACTTTGTCAGTTAGAGCCCCTGTGAAATCAAAAACTTTACCCAGAACTGCTAATCTGGTTCCAGTGCCGAAATATAGTTTCTCGTTTTTCACAGTGCTGCCAGACTACACAAAAACACGGGTGGCACAGAGTAAACCATGCAAAGGAGGTGACCTCACCCAGGACTCCTCCAAGCCAGCTGGCACCTTAAGACGCTTGTAGTCACAATATGTGCCTTTAACTCCCCATTCTCGATAACAGCATCCTTTAGTAGCGTTGTACACGTCAAACACAAGCACAGGCCATTAGCCTGGCTGTGTGCTTCTTATGCAATGCAGTCAGCAGTTTGCCCATTGTAAAGGGAATTTAAGATGTTATTACTAAGTAATAGATGAGTTTTAAAGTTAAAAAAAAAACGCAAAACAGAACGTGTTGTCCCTGAAGTGGAGGCCGCGAAAAAATAAATAAGTAAAGTGAGCGCTGTGTCCTTAGCGGGCGCCGGGCTCATGAAAGTAATAAACTTAAAGCACGCTCTGTGGGGGGAGTTGAGGAAAACATAGCACAAAAGTCCTGCGTCAGTAATGCAGATTAACATTTCTAGCTCCACCGCTAACAAACAAGCGTGCAGTGGGAGCGTGTGCGACAGAGTGGAGACCCCATGCTCGGGCACAAGGCCTGTCCGTGTGCACACATGGTTTGTCTCCCTGTGCGCACACCAAACCGACTATACGTCTCGCCAAGGTGAGCAGCGCATGCGCTGCGTCGCTAGGCGAGACCTAAAAAGGAGATGGGTCAGCAGTGAGTGCTCTCCAGATCACGCTTTTTTAAAACTGGGACAATGGTCGAGAGGGCCCAATAATCTGGATGGCCGACCTGAACCAACGCGTATGATTGCCTTAAGAACAGGCACCCACGTTTCCACGTCCGCAATGTAAAGGTCTGGCGGAATCCATTCTGGGCCCGGAGCCTTGTTTTTGACAAACCCATGATGCCGATCCTTACCTCTTCTGCTGTGAATAAAACCTCGGACTTGCCTTCCATACTTTCCCGCCCTTCCCTGGAGGTTGAATCAGACTGGAATATGCCCTCAAAGTGTCTTACCCTGTCGTCCTCTAAGATATGGGCATCCTTTAGGTTGCCAGTATTGCCTGCTAAAAAGGGACTGTTAATGATGCTCTAAAACTTGGAACTATTGCCCAAGGTGCTGGCCTCTACCAGTTCGGACCAGGCCTCCTCTTTAGAAGCAAGCTTGCGCTTTGCCAGGGCAGCCTTATATGCTTTTCTGAGGCTCTTAACAACCAAATTATCACTAGGTGTCTCTCCCAAGACCTCCTTCAATTTCCTAGAGTCACTGGAGTACTCTGAATCAAACCATCTCGGTCCTAGTTGCGCTGGACACCTCCCTGGGGTCCACAGTAAATTCACTATATCACCAGAGATGCTTCCAAAAGCTTCCATAATATCCAATGGACACTATTTAAACAGATGGCAAACTTCCCAGTTACACAGGAGTTAAAATGGACTTGTGAAGCAGGTCCGGAACAATTTGACCCCACTTCAGTCTCCTCCCCCCTTCCGCAGCTTTTAGGGGCACCCCAATCCCTCCATGAGTTGCTTGATTACCCGGGCCATTCTGTTGAGACACACTTGGGTGTGGTCACTGTGAGCGCTCTCCTTGATGAAAAAGTCTGTAATATAAGAGAAAATGGTGTAGAGACAAAAATAAAATCAATAAATCTCACACCCTCTCCCAATAAATGTAGGGACAATATCTGCTTTCTACGGAGGCAGCTTGTTCATGGCAGATATTAAATCAAATTCTTGCAGAATATCATTAAGTGTGGAGCCCTGTGGTTTATGTTCCATGTGCAAACCAGCACTTTGTTAATAGTTTGGCTACACTTAAACCCTTTATAGAATATTGAGAAGTGCAGCGGTAGAATCAATTGACAAAGTGCTGTTTTTTGGGGTGGGATTATTAGATATGTGGCCCTGCTTAGTGTTCTCTCAGCTGAGGTGGTCACCACGGCACCCACTGCTCAGTGTTTAGCATCCCTCCTATAGGAGCGTGCTCTGGTGGTTCGTGCTCGCACATGTAAGAGTTCCAGTCCAGCTGTGCAGAGTGTGAGCAATAGATTCTCTGAGGGCATGCCTGGATTCTTCCTTCCAGTTATGTACAGCCTTTGGGCCATAGAAACACCTGCATCAGCTTGCCTGGTCAGTAAAAGGGTCATGATGATTTTTTTTTTTTTTAAACCTTTATTGCACATTTTATAGTACACAGCGGAAAGCCTACAACCCAGTGGGCCGGCCGCTAACACGGTTCGTGATTCAAAATGCAGCATTTCAAAATAGTCATTAAGCCATCAGTCTCTGTATATATCCAAAATAAGGTCGCTGCAAAAGAAAAGTGCATCTCAGATATCGGTGTCGACGCTGGATGAGGTTTTTGATTTTACTTTTTTTGAAAACGACAAATTTCAACTTCAAACGTTAGGAATAATATTACGATCTTGCATGAATCAACACAGTTTGAGTTACAAGTGCCTCTAGGGAGAGGCCTACTTTAATCTCATACCCAGGTACTCGATCGCTCCCCACCAATTTTACCCTTACATCCACCCCCTGCTTCCCACGTATCAATTCTAATAGGAGATCCCGTACAGTATCCTTGGCTTCCCTTCTCCTCACACATCTCACCTAGCTTCACCCCTCTTCCTCGTCGGAGACATCTTGATCATCTTCCAGCAAGGGATCACAAATTTCCCCCCTGTACACATTCCATTTCGTCCAAACCTTATTCCATTTCCCTGGGCAGGCCCGGTTAGAATAAACTGCCCTTTCGGTTACCATCACCCTGTCCATATTCAGACACCATTGTGATTTGGTCGGCAATTCTGCCGCACCCCAGCGCTGTGCGATGTCTCGTTTTGCCACCATTAATCCTACCGTGACCCAGAGCTGTTCCTATCTGGAAAGGTCGGTAGGCTCCCATATGTTTAGTAAGCACCTCCGTGGGTCAGGCAACAGCGACAGATCTAATGTTTGCGAGATTGTGCGGAGTATCTGTTTCCAGTATTCCCGAATCTTGGGGCATTCCCATATGGTGTGGAAAAATGTTCCTTCCTCCCCACACCCACGAAGGCAGTAAGGATGTGGTGTCCTATGAATGCGGTGTAACATGGTCCTAGTGTAGTATCTTGAGTTGTACTAGCCGCAGTCGTGCCGAGATGCCCACTTCCTTAGGGGACTCAAGTGCCTCATTCCACTCATGTTTGTCCATTTCGCTAGTGTCACCCTCCCATTTCGCCTTTAACAGGAGTGTTGGATCCGGGAAATTATTGAGCAGTTTGCGGTAAGTGAGTGATGTTGCCCTTTCCATCATGCAATCAGTAAGGAGGCGGTCTTCCAATGGCGAGGACTCGGGCAGAGGTGTGTCGGGGGGCAGGGCTGCGAGCAATGCATGTTGTATTTGGATGTACCTGTAAAGTTCCCTGTCACCAAGGTCGTATAATTCTTTTAGCCGGGCAAAAGGTATCACCCCATTCCTCTCCCAAAGATCACCCACCGTGGAAATCCCTATAGTATCCCATGTGTAAAACCCTTGCTGTTCCTCATGTTGCCCAGCACCCGAGAGTCCCACAGCGGGGTCATCTTGGTGATCTTCCCTTTCCAACCCAGCGCTGCTGTTGCTGTATGCCACAACTGAACTGTTAGTCTAGTGGGCCCCAGTAAGGCACAAACTTTACGGTGATCATACAACGGACCCAACTGGCTGTTCGTGCTCGGTTTGAGGTGCGTGAATCCATTGGTTGATCGGCTTAAGGTGTGCTGCCCAGTAGTACAGTCTTAAGTTAGGTAGTGCAATACCCCCGTCGTACCAGCCTCTGTGCAGCTTGGATTGTGCAATGCGTGCAGGGAGGTTCCCCCATAGAAGGTTGGAAACCAGCGCTGCCACTTTCTGGAAAAACCTAGGGGCTACAAGATAGGGTGTATTTTCGAGGGCATACAAAAAACGTGGCAACGCCATCATTTTATAGAGTGCAGCTCTACCCAGGAGTGTTAGCGGAAGACCCGACCAGAACGTAACATCTCGTTTAAGTCTATCCAAGTGAGGCTTCAGATTCTTATCCATGAATTCCGTTGGGTCCCTAGTGACATGAATGCCCAGATACTTAAACGACGAGCCCACTATCGTTAGTGGGCACGCCTCGCCAAGGTTCGGGGCCTGCCCCTGCAAAACATACAGTTCCGACTTATTCCAGTTCAGCGTATAGCCGGAAACGCTGCCATGGGTGTCACAAATGTGTAACAAAGCCGGCACTCCGCATTCAGGGTCTGTTAGATAAATCAACATATCGTCTGCATATAAAGACAGTCGGTCCTCCCATCCCCCACTCCATGATACGCCCTTGAGGAGAGGCGAGGTCCTTATGAGGGTCGCGAGAGGTTCCAAAGAGATAGCGAACAGCAGGGGTGACAAAGGACACCCCTGCCGCGTGCCCCTCCCCAGCGGGAACGTGCGCGAGATATTGCCATTAGCTACCACGTGTGCCATCGGGTCAGTGTATAATAGTTTGACCCACGCAATAAAGCGGGGCCCGAATCCCAAGCGCTTCAGTGCCTCAAAAAGATATGCCCATTCCACCAGATCAAATGCCATTTTAGCGTCAAGCGCCAAAATTACTGCTGGTGTGTTGATGGAATTTGCTCTAGCCAGCACACCGTGCAGCCTTCGCAGATTCAACGCTGTGTTTCTGTGTGGCAGAAATCCGGATTGATCCTGGTGTATAATCGACGACAGATGGGGCAGGATTCTTGTCGCTAGGAGTTTAGCCAAAATCTTAACTTGGGCATTTAGCAAGGATATGGGGCGATAAGAGGAACACTCCTCAGGTGGTTTGCCTGGTTTAGGAATAGTTACGATGGTCGCCGCTCGCTGATCCGGCGGAAGGGAACCCTTCCCTAGACATTCTGTAAACATTCCCAATAGATGTTCACTGAGGGTCCCAGGCACTGCTTGGTACCATTCAATGGGTATGCCATTGGGTCCCATTGCTTTGCCCGGGTTTAGGGCCTGAATCGCCAGTTGGAAGCGGACATCACTGCCGATGAAATCCAACTCATTTGACGCTTCCGGTGACCATGTTTGGACCTCGATCGGAGCTAGGAGGTCTTTGGCCATCTCGGGTGTGATCACACGTTCCGGGGTGTACACCCGTTCAAAGTGGGCAGCGAGTAGCTCCGTGATACGCCTTGGGTCTGTGTGTACCGCCCCATGTTCGTCTTTCAGACGTTGGATCCCCCTGGAATTACCCTCCCGTTTATCAAGCCACGCCAGCATTTTCCCAGCTTTTTCACCCACCTCGTAGATTCTATTTTGAGTGTCGGTTATGTGTCCTTTTACTTGGATGCGCAGGTGGTCATTATATAGTTGTTGTTGAAGGGTTGATGGAGAGGGGTGCTGTTCATGGGCCGTGGTCCGTTCCTGTAAAGCCACCTCAAGATTGACCAATTCCTGAGACAGCTGTCTTTTATGACCTGTAATGGAGTCAATGGCTTGTCCCCGCAGGACCGTTTTATAGGCTTCCCAAAGTGTCTTGGGGGAACGCACTGAGTGTATGTTTTCTTGGAAGTATTGCTTTGTTGTTCTTTTAAGGACCTTGCGAACCTGTGGAACTTTAAAGTAGGTAGCGTGAATGGGGTAAATGCGTTTGCGTGATCGTGCCTGTGAAGAAAGTGTTAGCGTGAGTGGCGAGTGGTCTGAAATCCCTCGAGGGTGAATTACCATTGCATCTATATGTTGGAGGCCCTCTCCCAGCGTCAGGAAGTGGTCAATGCGAGAGAGGCTGCCATGCACAGCGGAGTGGAAAGTGTATTGATTCGTGCCAGGGTGTAAATGTCTCCAGATGTCAGTCAGTCCCATGGCCGCTGCAAACCGCTGGAGGTAGGAGACCCCCCCCCCCCCCCCCCCCCCCCCCCCCCCCCCCCGCCTGAACCGGCGTGGGGTGTTTATCAAGTTGTGTGTCCATAACTGCATTAAAATCCCCCCCCCAGGATGAGCTCGCCCTCGGGGAGAGTCAGAAAGAAGTCACCTACTTTTGGGAGGTGAACCGAGTGCAGTGCCGGTGGGATATACACTGAGACCAAATTAAAAAGTTTCCCCTCCCACTGCCCCTGCAAGGCCGCGAAGCAGCCCTGGTCATCAGTCTTAGCCAGTAAGGGGATGAATCGTGCGTTTTTCTGTATTAGGATACCGGTCCCCCTGAAACCGGACGTGAACTTAGAGTGGACCAACATTTTATATCCTCGTCTGTCCAAGGCCTTTGTAGCCCCCCCTACCAGATGAGTTTCCTGCAGTAGGGCTATGGTGAGCTGTTGTCTTTTAATTGCGGTCAGTACCAACCCTCGCTTGACCTTGTCCCCTAGACCTCTCACATTCCAAGACAGCAAACGTAAGGGAGGGCACTGTGCCTCAGGGTCCACTACCCCCCCTGCCGGGACAGAGTTATCAGCCATTAGGTACTCCGGGATTCATGATGTATTGGCCAAGAAGTGGATCTGGTATGGTGGCTATGCCAGTGCATAGCGAAGAGCTAAGGGACATCACGGGGGCTTACGATCATTGTCCATCCCACCCATCATGCACTGACTCATACAGGAATTAAAACATTGTCTTCGACCGTGTACATACATTCCTAACTGTAACAATACAAAACCCCCCCATCCCCCCTCCCTGCTACCCTGCCTAACGGACTTTCAACTGCCCGCCCCCCCAACTGAGCAGAGTGCTTAACCCATCCCGCAACCAGAGTACTTGCGTGTAGGGGGGAGAGTGTCTCCCCGAGCAGGCGGCATCCCTGCGTGCCGTAGGGGTGTTTGTGCCAGTGTCCAACTGCAGTTTATACAACAGTGTGTAAATGGTCGGCGATTGCCCTGTTCAAGAGAATTGGAGTATGGGGTTCATTCTTCACCACCAGCCCCCGCAAAACCACGGGACGGAGAACTCTCTGCTCCTCCACGCCCAGACATCTGTGAGCCAGTTCTGCTGTCGATTCTACGATCCTGGTCGGACTTGTCGCCTCCGCTGCCGGTCCACAGTATGCCATCCCTCAAGCCAGTCCCGGGCCGTTTCCGGAGTATCGAAAAACCATACTTTTTTGTTCGCTACCACTCGCAGCCGGGCCGGAAAGAGCATCGAGTACGGCAGCTCCTTTTCCCTCAAAGTTTTCTTTACCTCCAGGAACGTCCTGCGCTTCCTGGAGACCTCTCCCGTATAGTCTGGGAAGAAGGCAATTCTTGAGTTCTGTATTTGGATCGGCGGCGCCACCCTCGTGGCCTGCAAGATGGTGTCGCGGTCCCTGAAATTGAAAAGTCTCGCTAGTATTGGTCTAGGCGAACCACCTGTCTTTGGTTTGCCCCCCGGCACTCTATGGGCCCGCTCCACCGAAAAAAAGTTCGAGAGGCCTTTGGGCTGGAGTCTGGTTTTGATTAACTCTTCCACATAGAGGTCCATGGCGCCCTTGTCTTCAGATTCCGGCACTCCTTAAATTCGAACGTTATTGCGCCGGGAGCGCCCTTCTTGGTCATCCAACTTATCTCTGAGTAGTTTGTTATCCGTTTGCAGACGTTCCACCGCCGTTTGTAACTCGGACACATCTTCGACCAATGATTTAGTGACCACCTCGACCTGCTTAACCCTTTCATTCATTTTCTGTAGGTCCGCTCGTATCAGGGTGACTTCCATGGCTGTCGCGCCTACCGTTGGTTGCACCTGAGCCAGCGCCGCCAGAACGTCCTCTAGTGTGGCCTTCTTCGCCCCCTCGGTCTCCGACGTTTTCCCCGCATTTTTGCACTATTCTTTGGGAGGAGTCTGTCTCTCGTAAGCGAATTTGTCCAGTTTTGCCTGAGTAGTGGTATTCCTGGGGCCTCTGTTAGACATGGCTATGGTCTGACGATCCTTTTGGACCAACGCAGGTCCGTGATCGATTGAAGGAGGGCCGGTGTTTCGTTATCTTGCCGTCGTCCGTGGGGGGTCACGTTAGTCGACCGTTGCAGTAGTAGGCACCTGGGAGTTTTCAAGACCGCAGGTCTTCATCGCTCTGCCATGGCGGGCGGTTCCGCGGGGGTGGCTGCTGGGAGAGCCCGGGGCACAACGTGCAGCCAACGCCCAAAATGGCGGGTCCGACCGCCCGAGCCCCAGCGTTATCTGCGGCCCCTCCGGGCGTGGTCAGCGAATATCTACCGCCACAGGCCGTCTCGGGGCCCCACGTGCATCACCGGGCCGCCGGAGGATGATTACGGATTGTTCTGGCAGTGCGTCCCGGACACCGGTACTTCTGGCCAACCACCGCCGTTAAAAGATTACTTCCGGCTGGGTCCCAAGTTTACGCAACTCCGCTGCCTCCAGGAGAGTGCTAGGCCCCACCTCTCGCCGCCTTCTGCCAAGCGATGTCGCGCTGTTTCAGGGACTTCGCCGTCCCAAGATTGGACCACCGGGTGCTGCACGGCCTCTGGGTCCGATCAACCCCTCTAAGCACCTCGAAAATCAGGATAAATATGACGGATTTAAGTGGGAAGCCGCCTCGTCACGGGAGCCTCTCTAAGCTGCGGCCGCCATCGTTGGCTGCTAGCCACGCCCCCCGGTCATGATCTAATTGGGAGTACCCGTTAAGGACAGGTATGGCAATTCCTATCATCCCCTCATGGGACTGTCTTGGGATCGTCAAACGTCCTAGTAGGCTATTGAGCTTAGCTCTGAAAACCAAGATGCAGAGGTCCAAAGTCAAGCCTAGCTATTCCTCTTCTTAGTAGCATTATCTGTGGGCTTGAATTAGAAACTAAAGTTCTTTAAAACTACATTATATGTTTTCATCCTCCCTGAGAGCTTTAAAAGATCAACTGTTGAGCTACCAGCAAACCAACCCTCAGGCAGTTCTGCCAAAACCCTCCCGGTAGACTATGGCGTGTCCTACCAAAACAAAAAAAGTTACATCTGGTTCCAACTCTCATTTTCAACTATGCGGACTGTGGTGACGGCAATGATATTGTCACAGCTGGACTATGGGAATGCCTTGTATATTGGCCTTCCCAATAAGCTGTCGGGGAAAGCTCCAGGTGACCATGAATGATGCAGCAAGATTGCTGCTGAAACTACCAAGATTGACTCATGCCATACCACTTTTGCAACAACTATACTGGTTGCCAGTGAAATAGAGGGCCATGGTTTAGGGCTTGTGTATTGCTCACAAGATGCTATGTTACTGTGACAGTTTAAATTGAGGAACGCAGAGGCGTGATGTTCCCAAGCGCTGCCTACGTTCCTCCAAGGTGAATTTGCTGACCTGTTCATGCTTTAGTCAAGCAGTCTTGGGCGGCTGGCTTTTGTAATGTTCTCTTTTATTTATTTTTTATATATATATTTTTATTATAAGGGTATACAATCAAAAATGATGCAGTAATTTTTACATAGTCATGCATTTCCAGTTTGTCACAATACAGTGCACCGATTTCAATTGTAAATTAGTGCGTCCCCACAATTTCACTATCCGAGTCATCGATAATGTTTTGCAGCGTGAATCTTTCTGGATTCACTATGCTGTGCATATTCCGCGGTCTTGTGGTTGGGTCCGGATTCGTAGTCTTTTCTTTTTTTTTTTTGTTTTGTTTTTTTCTCGTCGCCCAGGTGGGCGTCGGCGTCACCCCTCCTTGGGTGTATTTCCGGTGACGTCGGCATGCTTCCTGCGGAAGCTCCCACCCTTGGGCGCCATCTTCAGATTATTTTTTTCCGCGGTCGGGTCTGTTGGGCTCCAGACATTTTTGGAGAAAGTACTAGGAAAAGATTGAAATTGGAGAAGATATCGAAAGAAGAAGACTACGAAAGACTTCGCCGAACACTGACCAGCAAAAAGAAGGAGAAATCATCGAGGACTTCGACGATCGTCTACGTCCGCGCGGCCAGGGAGGCCTAAACACTCGATGGACAACACGCCGTTCAAGTTCTGCCCTAACTGCCACCACAAGTTCGCGCAGAAAGACCAACACCCGGTTTGCAACCTTTGCTTACCGGTAAACCACTGAAGCGATGACTGCAACGCCTGCTCCGCCTTCGCCCCGAAGACCCTTCGTGTGAGGAAGAGCCAGAGGGTAGCGCACGCCACCCTCCAAGGAAAAGCCCCGACGCCATCGCTGTACGAGCTGGGGATGTCCTCGGAGGAAGAGGACAAAGCTGCCGCCGAAGACGACAGCTACACAGTCGTAGAGACCGATTACACGAAGACATCTGATAAGGTAGGAGACTCGTCGTTCCCCAAGAGCACGAGAGACTCCGAGTCTCGAAAAAACGAGGGCAAGACCCCGAAAGCGCCAACGCAGAGACACCTGGCGTCCGCGGCTACCCACAGGCCCAGCGGATCCTCTGAGAAGGAGTCCCTGGCGCCGAGAGCTGTTGAGCAGCAGAAGACGTCGAAGATCGTCCCCGAAAAGGACCGATCGACGTCGAGGGATAAAGACCCTAAAGCCTCGACGCCGTACAGGGACCCGAAACCCAGTTCGACGTCCAAGTCCTCGACGCCGAAACTCTCACAGCCGAGCCAGGCGCCGAAGAGAGTGGCCGAACAATCCGGCGCGGACAACGCGGCCAAGATGGAAAAGAAAAAATGGCGACTAGAAGCCGAAATGGAAAACATCTTGCAGCGGAAAAAGGATTTTGACGCCAAGATGAGAGCCTTCACGATTCCCCACAAGACCAAGCCACCCATGCAAGAACTGGTCGAGGAGGAAGACAAACACGTCGAACATGAGCCTGGCGCCGAAATGGTCGACGACCAGGAAGAGGACGAGAATCCCTACGAGGCTTACAGCTATGAGGAGGAAGAGGACAGCAGGTTGGACGCCGAGTCGGCCACCTCTGACCCGCAGGAGGAGGATTACCTGGATGTCGACACCGAGAGCCCGGAAGAGGCGGTCGACACATAACCCTCGAGGCCATCGCCGCCGGACGACATCGGGGCTTACAACTCGGTGATAAGGTCTGCGGCAGTAGCTTTCAAGCTCGACGAGGAGAAGCAGAAAGCGGACTTTCTCCTCGAGACATTACTCCCCACGCAAACAATGAGCCAGTATCTACCTATGCTCGACAGCGTCTTGGCGCAGGGGTTGGAGGCTTTCAGGGAGCCCGCAACATGCAAGGCAGTCACTCCCAGAACGGAAAAGAAGTACAAACATTCATCAAAGGACCCAGCCTACATTCGAGGCGTGGTCTCAGCTGACTCCATCATCACAGCCACAGCAAGGAAGAGGGCTAACGTGGCCACTACTTCTGGACCACCTCCTGATAAGGAGAGCAAAAGGATGGACTTAGTGGGCAGAAGGATCGAACGGAATGCCGCGACCCAATGGCGCATGGCTAATTCCAATGCCCTCATAAACGGGCACATGTACCAGATCATGGAGGAGCTAGGAAAACTGGTGAAAGACCTACCCCAGGAGGCCAGGCAGAAGGTCGAGAAACTGGTGGAAGACGGGAAGAATGCGGCAAATTGTTGCCTCAAGACGGCCCTGGATGGAGCAGACACCTCCAGCAGGCTCATGATGATGGGTGTCACGGAAAGAAGACACGCATGGCTCAGAATCTCGGGCTTCAAGCCTGAGGTGCAACACAGCATCTTGAACACTCCGTTCAACGGCGAAACGCTGTTCGGGACAACAGTTGACGACAAACTCAGTCAACTAAAGAAAGACAATGAAACTGCACGATCCATGGGAGCTTTGCAGTTTAGAGGCAACAAGAGGGGCACCCAGTCACGGAGGCCCGGTGGAAGAGGTGGAAACCAGCCAGGTACTTCACACCAGGCTTTCCAACAGACGCACCAGGCGGACTCGCAGGCGCAACCGAGTCAACAGAAGCAGTCCTGGCAGTACCAGTCACAGGGCCAGTCCTTTCGAGGGAGAGGGCATGGACGAGGACAGCATAAAAGAGGGGGCCAGCAGCCCGCCTCCAAATGACTTCAGAGACAGCCGTGTGCCCGCCCACAGAAAGGATCCCAGGGGGCAGCACGTACAAAGGGGTCAGGACGCAATGGACAACTACCACCACGTAACACCAGTGGGTGGAAGATTAAGATTCTACCTCCAGGAATGGAGAGAGATCACATCAGACAAATGGATACTAAACATCATCCAATTCGGGTACTGCTTAGAATTGGAAGGGAGGCCAACAAGCAGGAGACCAAAGCGAAAGCCACTAGCAAACGAACAGCTACAGCGGCTTCAGGAAGAAGCAAGAGAGCTCCTACAGAAGGAGTCCATAGAACGGGTTCCCCTCAAAGAAAGAAACAAGGGAATATACTCAACGTATTTCCTCGTGCCAAAGGTCGACGAGACAATTAGACCCATTTTGGACCTCAGGTTCCTGAACACATTCATAAGAACACAAAAATTCAAAATGACCTCCCTGCAGGAGGTGCTACCGCAATCGCAGATTGGGGACTTCATGGTCACGATAGACCTCAAGGACGCCTACCTGCACATACCAATGAACGTAAAGCACAAACATATGCTCAGGTTCACGGTTGGAGAAAGCCACTACCAGTTCACAACACTAGCCTTCGGTCTAAAATCAGCACTGAGGGTCTTCACAAAGTGCCTCGCGGCAGTCGCAGCGCACCTACGAAGGCAGGGAATACACGTATATCCTTACCTGGACGACTGGTTAGTGAAAGCAAACTCGTACCAGAAATGCAAGAAAGACGCACATACAGTGACGAGCACGCTGATAAACCTGGGGTTCTCCATCCATTGGAAAAAATCGTCAATGGAGCCGGAACAAGTAAAGATCTTCCTGGGGGCACAGATCAACACCTTACAGGGCAGGGTGTTCCCCAGCGACAAGAGAGCAGGGGCCCTGGTGAGGGAAACTCGCCTCTACCGGAAGGGACAAGCTCGGACAGTGAGGACTGCGAGCAAGATCTTGGGGATGATGGCATCATGCATCCACCTGGTACCAAACGTACGACTTCACATGAGACCCATCCAGGAATGACTCCAGGAACAATGGTCACAAGCTTCAGGAAGTTGGGAGGATCTAGTGGTTGTGACGCACGCAGTGCAGAAGGAAATGGCATGGTGGACCATGGAGAACATAGCAAAGGGAAAGCCTCTTACACCCCCAACACCAACAGTGACCATCACCACAGACGCATCCCTGAAGGGATGGGGCGCTCACATGGAAGAGCTCAAAGTGAGGGATCTGTGGACACCAACAGATGCGACAAAGCACATCAATTATCTAGAATTGAAAACAATCTTCCTTGCACTGAAAGCCTTCCAAACAAGACTGTACAAGCACAGGGTGTTGTTGCAGACAGACAACACCACAGCGATGTTCTACATCAACAAGCAGGGTGGAACACAGTCAACAATGCTTTTGACACTGGCGCAGAAGATATGGAGATGGGCCATCCCCCTCAGGATAGACCTACTGGCCATACACCTACCGGGGAAGGCGAACATTCAGGCAGACTGGCTCAGCAGACAAACATCGGCATCCCACGAGAGGGAGCTCAATGCTCAGGAGACTAAGTGGTTGTTCAACAAGTGGGGAACGCCATCAGTGGACCTGTTTGCAACACGCCAGAATGCCAAATGCCAAAGCTTCGCATCCAGACAACCCGAAGAGGGGTCCCTTGGGAATGCCCTATGGATAGATTGGTGCGGGAGATTTGCTTACGCTTTTCCCCCGATACCACTGATACAGAGTACTGAGCAAGTGCAGAGCGAGCAACATGACCCTGATGCTGGTCGCACCACAGTGGGCCAGACAGACATGGTACTCGCAGATCATGGAGATGGCACAGAGTGCACCCCACAGATTAGGCAGAAGAAAAGACCTGCTCTCCATGCACAACGGAGAGGTACTGCACCCAGAGCCAGAGAGCCTGAGCCTAGTGGCGTGGCTCCTGAGGACATAGAATTCGCACACTTGAGGCTGCCAGAGAGCACCCTCAGGGTCCTTCGGGAGGCACGAAGGCCCATCACACGGAAGTGCTACGTGGCAAAGTGGAAGAGATTCACAATATGGTGCAGGAAGGAAAGACTTCACAATAAAATGAAGGACTCCACAGTGCTAAAATACCTCACGCACTTACTGGAGAAAAAACTCAGCTCGTCCTCCTTAAGAGTCCACTTGGCAGCGATTGTCGCCTATACAAGGGGTGAGATGGGCAGGAGTTTCTTCACGTCACAGGTTGTGAAGAGATTCCTGGAAGGAGCGAAGAGGATCGCACCACCCAGGCGGGTGCCGCCACCGGCATGGAACTTGAACATAGTCCTGACGGAACTCATGAAGGAGCCCTTTGAACCACTCCACAAGGCCTCACTAGAAATGCTGACCATGAAGACCGCTTTCTTGGTTGCAATAACGTCCTTACGCCGAGTGAGCGAGCTTCAAGCGCTAACGCTGCAGGAACCATACATACAAATACACAATGACAGGGTTGTGATGAGGACTGACCCACACTTCTTGCCAAAGGTGGTGTCCAAATTCTACATGAACCAGTCCGTACAGATACCGAGTTTTTTCCAAAAACCAACAAATAGCGCAGAGCGAGCCCTACACACCCTAGACGCCAGAAGGGCGGTCATGCACTATATCGAGAGGACAAAAGGACACAGGAAGACAAAGCAGTTCTTCGTGTCATTCGCCAACAGTTTCATGGGAAAGGCTGTAACCAAGAACACTATTGCACGATGGATCCCACAAACAATCCAACTCTGCCACAAATGGGCAGGGCAAGAACTAGCAGAGGGGCCACGTGCCCACTCCACTAGGAAAAAAGGTGCTACAATAGCCTTCCTGGCTAATACACCCATACAAGACATATGCCTGGCGGCAACATGGGCTTCGGTGCACACATTCACGAAGCACTACTGCATGAATGTTCAGATGAACAGAGAAGCACAAGTCGGACAAAGGGTGCTCCAGCACATATTCAAAAACCAAAGCTCATCTTCCACCCAGCCGCCACAGAAATGAGAAACCGCTACAAAATCTATGCACAGCATAGTGAACCCAGAAAGATTCATGCTGCAAAACGAATAGTTTCTTACCTGTCGGTGTAGTTTTGCAGCTTGATGATCTTTCTGGATTCACTAGCGAACCCACCCACCTCCGCCAGAAAGATGAGGCTGGAGAAGGAGGTGGTCAAAAAAAAAAAAAACAGAAATGACTTTATATACAAAGCGGTTAAAAGAAGTTTCACCTACATAGAACATTGCCATCACTTCGGAGACGAAAGAAACACGGAAAAAAAGAATCCAAAGATGGCGCCCAAGGGTGGGAGCTTCCGCAGGAAGCATGCCGACGCCACCGGAAATACACCCAAGGAGGGGTGACGCCGACGCCCACCTGGGCGACGAGAAAAAAAAACAAAGAAAAGACTACGAATCCGGACCCAACCACAAGACCGCGGAATATGCACAGCATAGTGAATCCAGAAAGACCATCAAGCTGCAAAACTACACCGACAGGTAAACTATTCGTTACTCCCTGTGGCGGCTCCAACCGGTCACCTAGAGGGACTCATACAGTTATCCCCATGAGAGTTCCATTTACCCCAGATCTGTTCCCACTTCGTGGGGCAGCACCAACCTTTATAAGGGTCTGTCCAACAGAGACCCCTTATAGCAATCATGCACCAGTCCACGTCTTTTTCCCACTCAGGAGTTGGTACGACCTGTGCCCCCCAATGTCTAGCAACGTTGCGCTTTGCTATTATCATTTTTAGTGTTATCAATATTTGGTCTATGCAAATTAGATCATTCGCCTCCCATATATTGAGTAGACGCCATTTTGACCTGGGCCGTAATTCTGCCCTACACACCCATATCATTATGGTAATCAGTCTCCCAATATGATCTGATCTTCGGACATCCTCTTAATAGGTAATAGACTGTACCTTCCTGCCCACAAAGTCTTTGCATACCGCTGTATCCTCCCTGCACATTTTGACCAACGTACATCAAGGGAGGTAAGATCTATGCAGAATTCTGAGTTGGATGAGCCGTAATTTCGAGGATATGGCCCCCTCTTTCGGGGATCCAAGGCTTTCCTACCAGTCCTGGTCTTCCAGCTCCCTCCAGCTCTTTTTGCCAGTGTTCACGAAGTCTTTATAGGGGGGCAGAGGAGTTGCGTATTATTTTTTGGTTGGCCAGGGAGATTCCCTATGCTCCATGTAGTCTGTGAGAAGTCTATCCTCCAACGGGAAGGCTTCGGGAAGGGTACTTCCTCGCAGTGTGGCTGCCATAAGTGCTTCCTTCACCTGTAGATAGCTGAACGTTTCTGTTGCAGCAAGAGTGTATTCCTGCTGTAGATCAGCAAAGAGGACCCTCCCCCGAATTGCACCCCCCCCTCCTCTTTGCCCATTGATCCCCCACTTTCGAGATGACTATAAGGTCCCACTTGAATCATTTGCTGTCACACAGCTGGTCCAGTTTCTCACTCATGCAAAGCAGTGTAGATTGAGGTATTTCATCTTGCCAACCCAACCGTTTATGTACCTTGTGCCAGAGTTTTGCCATTTGGGACCTGTGAGTGTATTACCCCTGGGGTTGGTATAGAATGCTCGTGTGTAAACCCTGGTGCACAGTAGAAATCTATCCATCCTGTAGGCTAGCTCTTCATGCAGTTGGTGTACTGATTGATTGACTGCCAGTTGGGTTGCCCATTACTATATCTGGATATTTGATAAAGCTATGCCCCTGTCATACCATCCCCCTAACCAACTACTGCGATGCTATCCTTGGGGGATTCCCATCCCAGAGCAGATCTCGAACTTCACCCTCAATAGCTTGGAAGTAGGATTGTGAAATCTTGAATGGAGTGTGAAGTAAAGCATAGAGGAATCTGGGTAGTGCTAACATTTAGAATAGAGCTGCGCGCCCTAGCCAGGATAATGGTACTGATCTCCATTGTTGGACATCACTAAAGAGGTGTGCCAGGGGGCCTGTAGAATACGGGCATAGAACATGTCGGGGTCTGCAGTTAAAAACATCCCAAGATAACGGAAGCCCTCCTCCGCCACTGCTGCTTCACAATTAGACCATAAAATCATGGGCGGGTCCTGTAGTGTGAGAAGTATGCATTTGAACCAATTTATGGAGTAGCCTGAATATTTACCAAAATGTATGAATACATTTATAATTCTAGCTATGGAATGGCAAGGTGTGGCAATGTACAATGAAATGTCATCCGCATATAGGGATATATGTTCTTCCCATCCCTCTGTCCAATGGAGACCCCGTATCAGCCTGTCACCCCTGACCAATGTAGCCAGAGGCTCTAAAGCTACGGCAAAGAGGAGCGGTGATATGGCACAGCCCTGTTGCGTTCCACTCCGTAGAGGAAAGGCACCAGAGACCTGCCCATTCACTACCACTTTTTCTATTGGTCCTGTGTATAGGAGCGGAATCCAAGCCCAACATTTGGGACCAACCCCCATTTGTTCCTGCACCAGAAACAAATAATGGCCACTTGACTGTGGGAGTCTAGAGAGAGCACTACTGCTTCTTCTCGTATGGTATCTTTCCTGCCCATCACCACAGAAGGCGGCGTAGATTAAGAACTGTTTCTTCCAGGTATAAAACCAGATTGGTCTATGGGTGTAGCAAATGGGATTCAGCCTGGAACCGAGTAGTTTGGCTAATGTTTTGGTCCCTGCATTACGCAAGAAATTAGTCTGTATGAAGCGCAATGGTCTGCCGTTTTTCCTTGTTTTACAGATAACTATTATCGAGGCTAGTCGTTGGTCCTCTGGTAATTTACCTGTACTCCAACTCCGAGTGTATTGTGAGCAGGTGGGGTGCTACTTACAGGCTCATTGATTTATATAATTATATTGGATGGCCGTTCGGCCCCCTTGCCTTTACTATTGAGTACTTCAGATGGCTGAGACTATTTCCTCGACTGTTGGATCGCCTTTCAAAAATGCTGATTTTTCGGGTGGGAGCAAGGGGAGTAGGAGTCCTGCCAAAAGGGCTCTTGAGTCTTCAGCTGTGGCTGTAGACACAGGAGTATATAAGTGTGCATAATGGTTTGTGAATGCTTCAACAATATCCTGTGGGTGACCGAGGGTCTCTTTGTCTCTGGAGAGAGCGCTCAGACCCGCCTGTCAGAATGCTCCCACCTCTCGAGCCAGGCCAACAGTTTCTCAGCTTTATCTCCAATTTCATAGAATTTATGTCGCTTCACTGACTGTTTGGCTCTGGCTGCTTCCAATGCATGGACTCTGTATTCCTGTCTTTTGAGCGTTGATGTGTGCGATGTCTTATCTGTGTGGTCGCTAGTCTGTCTGGTCTCCAAGTTTGATTTGGTGTCCTCAATTTCCTCCACCGCTGCCCTCTTGTCTCTTTTATGACACCATAAGGGAGATTCTCTGACCTTTTATCACCGCTGTATAGGCCTCCCACAAGACCAGTGCAGATTCCACTTAAATGTCATAGTCCATGAATTAGGACAATGTAGCCTTCATCAGTCCCGTCCATATCTGTTGAACCTCCAGGCACCACAAATGCAGTGAAATACTCAGACGAAGGCTCTGCGTCTCTGCTGCATAGCTAGACATTATACCTTGTAGTTGGTTCAAGAAATGATCAAAATGAGAGGTTGCCAGTTGCATAGGCAGTTCGGGAAGTGAACAGTATCCTGATTTAGCAAAGTACTATGCGGAAATGTATGAATCTGTGTCAAAATCTGGAACTACTTTCTTGCTTTGGCTTAAACAGTAAGAAATTGCTGCTGCAAATGGTGTAACTGTCCCAATTACCTAAATCCAAGATAAGCCATCATTGGGGGATGTGCCCTTTGAGGTGTCCAGAAGGTTTGAAGAAAATGCCCCTTCAGCTCTGGAACTTTTCAAAAACAGAAGAGCTACCACTTGCTTCATGGGATTATCCCATGCCTGCCAATTCCACCACAAGCACAGGAAGTTCCAAGGATACTCCAGGGTCCTAATCTTATGCCAGCAGCAGCTGCTTATGCAGTACAGTGGCCTACAGCATTTCCATGGCACTAGAGATATAGGGCGTGTCAAGGGACAAGGACAACAATCCTCTGTTTCCACGTAAAACTAATAAACTCCTTCAGATTTCCTTCAAATGGGCAGCTGTGGCTGATGGGGGTGGATAGGAGGTTTCCTACCCTACTTCAGGACTGTTTGTAAATTGGATATGCCCTCCACTCTCTAATGCACCCCTAATTACCTCAAATTTACTTGCACTCACATTTTAGAGGACCATGCCAATATCCTTTCCGATATATAATTTGTTTTTTTTACTTGAAAACTTAAATTAGCTCTTAATATAGATGAAGGGGGCGCTCTCTGGACTCGTGGGTGCATTTTTGAACTGACCTTTGCTCCTTGCCTTGCTGCTGGTCGTCTGGTCTCCCTCCCGCCGCAGCAACCCCACATCCTCGCGGCCGCAGTGCGGAGGGGGACTACATCCCCCAGGCTCCTTTGTGGCAGAAGACGTCACCACCATTTCAGCGCCCGGAGGCGCTTTAAACGGAGGGCAGCCCTGCTGGAGCTGGCTCTCTCTGGACTCATGGGGGCATTTTTTAAGTGACCTTTGCTCCTTGCCTTGCTGCTTGTCGTCTGGTCTCCCTCCCAAAGCTGCAACCCCACATCCTCGCGGCCGCAGTGCGGAGGACTACATCCCCCAGGCTCCTTTGCGGCGGAAGACGCCACCGCCATTTCCGCGCCCGGAGGTTCTTTAAACAGAGGGCATCCCCGCGTCGCAGGACCGCGCACAGGCCGCCCTGGGCTAAGCCCGGACCAAGGGCGGGCCCGTTTGAGAACGGCTCGAGGACGGGACGGGGCTACCCTCTAACATTGATTTGCCAAGGTTAGTACGCATCTGTTACCAGGGGTCCTCCGTGGATTTGCAATTGGTATATTGGTATTCTGCCTCACAAGGGTTTCTCCACTGGAACATCATATTAAAGCAAGCTTATATTCATTGCCAAAATGACTACAAGGGCCGCAAAGGGAGGCACCTACTGGCACTATTATGGGAACGCTGGACCAATTTATTGTACTGGCCTCATCAATTTTAGCTCACGAAATTGACCGTACAGAAAGAAGATTGACACTGAACCCCACTTTTAATAAAAGGTCTTCAATAGGAAGGCAGGCTAGGGTGGTGTCCCCTACCACCAGCCCAGGCCCGAGGCTCACTTAAGTGAAGGTGCTGGGGTGGACCATGGGGTTCATTCTGCTCTGGTCCATTCAGCTAATAGTGATTCTGTTCACTCATGCTCCACCCAAGGTAACATGCCGGATGTACAATCTGATTTTACAGAATGTAGCATCTTGTCCGACCCCCCGGAGAGTACTAAAAGGGTCCGTCCCACCCGTGGTGTAAAATCTGGGCAACCAGTATTGGTTACCAAAAGTAAGCGTGGGGGAGCAGCCCATAAGGGCAGAAAAGCTCAAATCAAGAAGCCGAATGCTTTGGTTGAAACTCCAGGGGTTACATCGATATCACCAATTAATAGTGCAGAGGCCCTGACTCCGTCGGTGGCTGTGTTAGACCCAGTGATGCCACGTAGGATGGACACCACACTGGAATGGACACAAGAAATGTGGGACAAACTTGAGAAGCTCTTCTATAGGTCCTGTATCCCCCTCTACAACAGATTAGACACTATTGAAAAGAGACTCACAATCCTTGAATCTGCAGGGGCCACGGCCAAAGACATTAGTAGGCCAGGGTCTGTGGATGGGTCAAGGAGTGGGCATGGGGTTGTGGGTGTCCCCGTGGCCAGTCTAAGTCCTAACCCTCCTACCCAGACAATACAGGTGGCGGCACCTAAAAATAATTCCACCCCGATTGTTAGTGATTCCATCCCCCAAAGAAACATGTGTGGTGATAACGGAGTGAGGCCACCGTGTGGTATGGGAGAAGGGCTGGGGGGTTCTATTCTAGGGACTCAGTAACCAGGCTGTAGAAATAGGGTGCCCAATGATTTACCATCAGACTGCCTACCATGTATAAATCTTCCCCCAGCCTCCGCACCATATGTGTGTATCTTTACGGGGGTTCCTCCATTGAGACCAGGCCAACGAGAGAATTATACAGTCTTAAAAATAAGTGTATTCACTGGCTCAATGTGAATCGGTCTTTACCTCCTAGGGTGTTGGCTGAAATCTTATTAGTTAGAAGAGTGGATTGGGTTGGGTCTGGACACAAAACTACAAAGGGTGATAGTAGTATAATCAATTTCAGGGATACTAGAGCTGTTGAGCACATATGTGGCTGGGAATATCAAGGTACGGATTCTCTGTTTAAATCACTACCTCTAACATACTTTTACCCAGTTATTTCCCTAGGTCCTTCGAATGCCCAGGTAGGAAGGAGCGGGCTAGTCCACAGGCCTTGGGGAGGTGTTGGTGTCTGCACAGGGAATAGGTAAGATGTATTATCAGGCCTTGAGTAGTGCGATTGACATCAAATCACTCCCAACCATCAGGTTCCCGTATGTGCCCTGAAAGCTGAGAACCCCCTTAATTTCGGTCAAAGATTGGATGATCTGGTATATGGTGATCCTAGCTCAAACAATCTCCCGCCCGGCAGGACCATATCCTGTTTAGTGAATGTAGATAAAGTCCTGGTTGATGGTAGTTTTATATCTCCTGGTAGAATTGGGGCTAATTAACTGTTACAGACCATGAAGTTGACTTTATGTTATGTTATTGGTGTTTTGTAAAGCGCATGAATCACCCAGGGGCATCTCCGCGCTAACCTAGTCCAATTACTGAGAACAACGAAAGGCCAAGAGAAAATATCAGTATAAGAAAGCGTTCAGCTGTTTCCTGAAGGTCTGGTAGGAAGGTGCCTTGCGAAGCCCTTCTGGCAGGGAGTTCCAGTATTTAGGACCTACATATGAAAAGGCTTTACCTCCCAGGCGGTTCCGTTTGATCTGGGGGAAGGCTAACAGGGCCTTACTGTTAGATCTTAAATTACAGCGTGAAGTCTGTCTACAGAGTCTATTTTGCAGATACTTTGGGCGGGTGTCCATCAGAGCTTTAAAAACTAAACAGCACGTCTTAAAGAAAGATCTCTTTTTAACTGGCAGCCAATGGAGTTCCTTCAATAAAGGAAGCGATGGTGTGCCAGGGGGGGCGGTTCAAGACCATCTGAGCGATAGTATTTTGGTTTACTTTGAGCTTTGCTAGCTGTGTATCACCTACTTCTGCCAGCAAAGCGTTCCCATAATCCAACCGGCTGATCACTAAGGCCTGTACTACCGTTCTACTGTGGCTCAAGTGAAGATATGGAATAATTTTCCGCAGCAGCCGAAGGCTATAATAACAGGAACTCATGATATTGCTAACATTTTTTTTCATAGACCGGTCTTCCTCAAGTTGTATTTCTAGGCTTTTCACTGCGATCGAGGGCACTGGAGCGGTGCCCAGCTCTACTGGCCACCAGTCATCCAGTACGAGTTCCTGTCTTTTAGCCAGAAACATTAACTCTTTGAGCCCGGGACTGCCCTCTACCCAGGAAGGCTGTCCTTTGATAGTGGATTTCTATACCCAAAGGTCTAACAGTTTCACTCTTATCCTGGAATATCGCAGGGCTGGGCTCTAAACTAGCATTTCCTGAATGGTCAGACTTCATCGAAACTGACGACATATGTCTCTTTCAAGAGACATGGGCGGTGGAGCCCGTGTTTCGCCCAGGGTATCTTACCTTCCAGGTTCCAGTGGTAAAACAAGTGAAGGGCCGTGCAATGGGGGGGTTTGGTGATTTGGATACAGCAGGCTCTGCCATGTAAAGTATCCCAAGTCCCCACTAACAATATTGATATTCTTGTAATTAGAATTATCCCAGACCAGGGTCCTAGTTTGTATATCTTTAATGTCTATGCAAGAGGCCTCATTGGTGGGCGACGTTTACAAGTTGTAGCTGATGTGGAGAGGTTGTTGGATGGTATGCCGAGGAACATTGGTCCAATAGTGGTGAGGGACTTCAACACTACGTTTGAACCACTAGGGCTGGAGGATTAGTGTTTCATGGAGGATGAAGATGTAAAATGGGGTATACCTATCCTCTTGATTGAGCCTATAAAAAAATGGTCAGAGGCGGCCATTCAAATGAAAGGGATGTGTATAGGTCACCAGATGAGGGTCGCAAATGGGCAAACATTGTCCGATAGGATGGGGGCTGACACCTTTAATAACTGCCGCAGGTCTAGCTGTATTGACTATGTGCTAGTGAGTCTATCATTGTGGCAGTTTTTAAGGGATATGGTTGTTATCACTCGAGTGGAAAGCGATGATAACCCACTTATTGTAACAATGGCTGGGTTGTTTGGAGAAGCCCCATCTAACAGGGTAGAGGCAGGGGCCAGTGATTTGGTACTGTCTAATGACTCTCGCTATCTGAAATGGAGTAATGTCTTAGAACATCCAGAAACTTTGCTAGCTATGAATAATGAGGTAGACCAGGTAGTAGAAGTATGGGGAAGTAGTGAGGGAAGCCAGGCCCAGTTGTCCTATATAACAGAGATGCATACCGCGCTCTTTGACCGATTAAAGCCATTCTTTTGTAAACCTGCTAATTTTAGGAAAGGCGGAAACAAGAAAGCTGAAGGGTGGTTTAACGTGAAATGTCGGCACTCAAGGAGGGCATTGGGGGTAGCCTTAGGTGCTGGGGATCCAGTAAGTGTAAGGTTGGCGCGGGACTTGTATAGAAAAGCAGTCAAGGAAGCCAAAAAACTCTGGGATCAGGCAATATGGTAGGAGCTTATGGAAGCATGCGAGTCTCGCAACCCTAAATTATTCTAGGATATGTATAAGTGGGATAGGGGGGTGTGTGCCCAGAACCCCCGCAGAATAATGTTCCCCGCCACTTATGGGTCGAATACTTCAAACCCCAATATGCTTCCCTGGATGATGAGCGGAACACTGATCCGCTTGAACATGCATTTTTTACCAGTAGGATATTTTCCCTAGTGGAGGTGGATAGGGCGCTAGATACCATCACACCAGGACGTGCCCCTGGAACGGATAGCATCCCTGTGGATGTTTTCCTAAACCATTAGCCATCTTGGCGTTTGTATATTAGACATATAGCGAATGCAATTGCTTGTGGTGCTCCAATCCCGGCTTCCTGGAAAGGAGCCGAGAAATTCCAGTTTTAAGAAGGGTGACAAATCTGTAGCAGCTAATTATAGGCCAATTAGCCTTATAGACTCCATTCAAAAGATTATGGGTAGACTGATTTTACAAAAACTTCAGTCATGGATGGAAGATGAGCATGTCCTTACCCCACTGCAGGCGGGTTTCCGACCCCTCACAAGCACTATCGACCATTTCTTCCGATTTATTAATATCTACTGGAAGACAGTCGTTCCGGAGAAAGGGGCCCTGTATGCAGTATTTGTGGACCTGAAGGCAGCCTTCGACCTAGTGCCATGACGCAGGCTGTGGCGTGTCCAAAGTGAGATTGGGATGTCTCCCGAATTGTTATCTTTGATCGTCCGCCTACATGAGGGTAACCATGCACGTGTTCGGTGGGGGGCCAGGGGTGAGGTTACAGAGTCATTTGCCGTGAACAGGAGAGTGTGCCAGGGATGCGTGCTTGCATCTACCCTGTTCTCACTCTTCGTAAACGGGGTGGCCGAATTCCTATCAGTGGTCCCCTCCGATGCCCCTTTGCTGGTGGAAGAACATATACCGATCCTCATGTTCGCAGACGACACTTTGATAATTGCCAAAACACCCAGTGGTCTGCAAAAAGCCTTTAGCAGGTTTGAGGAATTCTGTTCCAATCGGGTCATAGTAATTAACACGGGGAAGACTAAGTTCATGTCTTTTAATGAGCATAGATCATTTCGGGGTAAGGTATACATGAATAATGCTCCTCTCGAAAAAGTTGATGCCTTCACCTACCTGGGAGTTACAGGCAGACATGAGGTGGTCAAACCAAATTGATGTGGCCACATTAAAGCATAAACAGGCAGCTAAATTTAAATCCTCCCTCTCCAAACCTATTAGCCCATTGATGGAGATCTATGGCATGAAGGTTTTAAGCTCCGCTCTGTACGGAGCCGAGTATGGGGGTTTACGAATGTATCCACCTTAACTGCAGCCGAAAACTCTTCTTTGCAGAAGGTTACAAGTGTTCCAAAAAGTACACCAATGGGCCCGTTACTGCTAGACCTGGGAGGGAAAGCAGTAAAGGATTTAGCGAAACTTCGCCCCCTTTTATATTGGCAAAAACTGTGGTGTACGGCTGAACCCTCACACTATGCTAAGGGCATCAAGATGTAATGGATGCAGATCGCTTCCATAAGGTTAAATGGTTGAGTGAGATTAGGTCGTTGTTGGTGGGCCTGAGTGAACTATGGAATGATCCCCTTAATGCTCCTTTTCCCTCAAAGAAGATTCTGAAGGAGATGTACTGGGATTTGATAATGGCCACACCATGTTCTAGTATCTAGTGGTTCAGTAAAGCATTTGACAGGCCGGTTTTTAGAATTTAAGTCAAGGCCGGCATTAGAACCTTACTCGGACTCCATCAAGAAACCTTTTGACAGGAAGCGGTATTTCCAGTTGAGGGTTGGTACCCTTCCTGTTAGGGCATTCACTAGCAAATGGCCAGGGGCTGCCGAGAATGTATGCCCAAGGTGTCAAGATAGACAAGAAACGATCAGTCACCTGTTGTTTTTTTGCCCATTATACAAGAAACCTCATTGTATGTGGGTTATACCCATTTGCAAGCTGTTGGGTTTTAGGAGGCATGAAGAGGCGCTGAGAGTCCTTACAACGGATCCAACACTACCAATATCAATCGCAATGGCCACGTTTTTGGGTTGGGCCTGGTTCATCCGATCTAGGGCGTTTCCCCAGGCCCATCCAAATGATGATCAGTAATGTTACCCTGTATCATTAGTAATGAACTGGAGTTATGAAATGCTGGCGGCTCAATGTTGATTTTTATGGAACTGTATATTTTAAACAAATTGTTGTAAGATTCTTTTTATTTGGCAGTTATCAAATGTTTAATACTTTTTTTAATGTTTTTAGGTCTGGAATATTTATGTATTTTAATCTGTATGATTGTAGTGTCTATGTTGTGCTCTTATGACATACCTGTCGAATAAAGCTATTGAAATTGATAAAGGTATTAAGGATTCCAGATAGTTAAAGATCTGTGCCTGATTATTCATATTGTGACTCACTCTTTTGTAACTTGTTGTCAAGGTCATGGATTCCGAGCTTTACAGGGGGATTGAGGGGGTCGTAGACTTTGTGTCTCAATATGTTTGGTTTTGCTATTGTTCGAGCTCGGTCTAACCATTTCTTAGGGTTATTCAAATCTTCTTTCTCTGCTGTATCATGTAAGACTGCAAGTTTGAGGGTGGGTAACCAAGGTAATTTCACTTATTTTATTTGCTTTTGAGCCTAGATTGCCTTCCAGTATGCTTGTATCACAGACCAGTACCATACACTTTGTAATATGGCTCGTTGTGGGTGATTACATCTCCAGCGGCCTGTAGCACTGATTGCGTCACGCACAAGTAGCCCTGACAAAATGTCTCAGACCTGCCACTGCAGTGTCTGAGTGCAGTTTTGAACTGCCATTTCAACCTGGCACGTGTACCCACTTGCCTGACCAAACCTTTCCTTTTACTACATGTAAGTCCCTGCTAAGGTTGTCCCAAAGCAGCTCCATGGGCAGGGTGCAGTGTATTTAAAAGGTAGATGTATTGGTATGTTTTACATGTCCTAATAGTGAAATACTGCTAATTTTGTTTTTAACTATTGCAAGGACTCGCTCTCCCTATCTGAAAGAGACAAGTTAGTGATAGATTCTTTACCTTAGAATATCCCCAGGCGTCAGACTGGATCCAGAAAGCTTTTGTCAGCAGTACCCCTGCGTGTCGATAGGCGTCGTCGTACGGCTCCATGTGCGTTGTTGTCTTATTTGCCGAGATGACTTCACTGGAGCTACTTGGACGTTCCCACGCGCGCTGACGTCGGTTTTCTCTTTCCGTGCCAGCAAGCGCAGATCCGGAGAGAGCGATACCCCGTCACTTGTTAACTAAGTCATTTTTTAGGTCTCTGCATCGAGACCTATTGTCACAGAGTTCGCTCTCCAGGGAGATAGAGCGGTGCACGAGCCGACCAGGGTCTGTGGACGCGCGCACACACGTACGCATGCACACACGTACGCAGACACACACACACGCACGCAGACACACACGCGCGCGCACACGCGCTCGCGCAGACACACACGTGCCAAGCGCCCAAAGCCCCACTTACCGCATCAGCGGCCTCAGCCGCCACTCCTGACTTCTGCTCTCACCGGTCCTCTGAGCCATCCACTCTGTGGGCTTCTCGCAAAGACTGAAGTCCCGCCCCACGACAGCCGTGAGCGTGCACATCCTGAAACCGGAAGTTCGGGAGCGTGCAAGCTCACGGCTTGTTTTGGGATCGACAACAAGTGGAAACAGGTAGTGCCTGCTCTGATGTTCCTTACCTCAGGGTCTGTATTTTGTTGACCTACTGTAAATAGCTGTTGACAAGTAATCAAATTAAAGGGGATTCTGCTAAAGGAGACTTTTTCCTCAGTCGTTTTGTTTTCCCTGTGGATTGGTGAACTCGCTGCCGATTTCCTGGCTTGAGGCTTTGCCTGAAGCTGACGCCTGAGTCACCCCGGCTAACAGGGGAAGGTAGAAGGGAGACACACCTCAATTGTTGGCTTACATCTTCCTTTCAGCTATCGCACGGCTCCTTCGCCGCTTCGTGACGCATTAGCTGATGAGCAACTTACTGTCCTGTGGAGTGCTACCGAGGCAAGCAGGTCTGATGCCCACCTAGACGAACCATGGGCAGATTTCTAGGCAGCAGGAAGCCCTTTACCCCTTCATTGTGAGTCTTGGCCTCTCTCACAGATTTGCCTCCGGGGAAGGAACCGGGCAGTGTAAGAATAGCCGAGGTTTACACTCCAGTGTCGGCGCATTTTTCGGATAGCGCGCCGCCTCTCACGCCTCACCTTTTCAGCGTCTAAATAAAGAACTGCGACATGGCGCGAGCTGTCACTCTTGTGGCGTCGTTTTGCTTTTTGTTTCCAGGTCTAATGTTCAACTTCTCCCATCCGATGGCTCGGTGATCATTTCAGAATCATTTCGAGCTGTAAGTGGTAACGCAGTGTTTCCCAGATGCGATGCAAGTGTCAACGCTGTCGGTTTTCTTAGAAGCCCACCCCACGCTGAATGTCAAGGCTGCTTGGTTTTATTTTCACTCCGTGCCTCTCTTCCTTTCACCACCCTGCACTGCCTGTCGCCTTATCGCACGCCTGCACATTCCTTTTTCACCCGTGCGTTCCTCTGTCGAGGGTTTCCTGTCTCTATCTCCCTCTTTCTCACCTTCGGACCTTTTCTCTGTGCTGCAGAAGGAGCACGCAAAATAAGTCTGACTCCAAAAACGAGTTCCAGTGCCCCCCACTGGCACAAATGAAGCACTGGCCGTTGGAATGATTACTTTCTTATGCTCATTGCACTGAAAATAATATTACATTCAAAAGGTTTGCGCAAAATCCTATTACTGGTATGAGAATCGTTTTTTGAAACTGTACTTGTTTGCATTGATATATTAAGTTCACACATTGATTCCTGGAGCAGATTGTTATCTTTTAAAACGTGCGGAACTGCGGATCTGCTGAAACTTGACATCTATTTATCTAGCTAGCTGGATCTCAAACCTATTACTTAGGAGGTTGAGCGTTGAAATTGTTGCATTTGCCGGATGGAATGGCCCTACTCGACCACCTGCGCTTGGTCGGAAGCATGGTCTCGTCACCAGAGTAGGCTGTGTCATTCAGGCAGTGATGACGCGCTAGCAGTGGGGGGGGCGTTTGTGGTAGTTAGGCGTCGCTTTTTTCGACGTGGGGCCCTCTAGGAACCTGCTGACAGGTGTCATGTAAAGGAAGATTAGATACATTCGCAAGAAGGAACTGTTTCATATGAGACCTAGGACACCAGTGTCTTTTTGTGGCAAGTTGGGACGCGGCTTTGGAGCAGCACACAACCCGGACATACCACAGGCCCCTTCTGATGCATCCCTGGAATGTATATATTCCTCGAAGGCCCTGAAGCCCTTTCCTCGGAATGAACAAAAACTCCTGGTGGCTTCAGTCCTCCGAACACCTCCTGTATGTTCCTTACAAATTACTCCAGTGTGGCCCTCTTTTAGGGTTACCAGAGCGAAAACGCCAGTTTTTTAAATATTTCGTAAGGCTTCCTTAAAATCTAAACTACTGCAGTCTCTTTACTTGGTTTATGATTCTAAGGTGATCCTGTGCAATTGGTGTTTATTTTCTAGGTTTTAATTATTCCTGCAGTACTTTAAAGTGATCTATTGCAATCTGAATCTGTGTCTATTTTGTATGATTATTCCTGTAATCTTACGTTGTAGTGATGATATATTTGGGTTGTTATTCCATAAATCTTTAGTAAATATCTGTTCAATCCTTGCAACTTTGTTCTGTATTTGTAAAACGCTACAAAGCCCCCGAGTTGTCTGCATTATACAAAACTGCAAAAATAAAATAAAAACTAAAGATTGAGGTTCTCTACATTAGCAGAGGAACCGTCGGGCCCAATCCAGGTGTGTCAACAATATGAATTGATATGGTTTTCCCTCAAACGGTCATCCCCTGGTAAGTTCCAAAGCTGGGGGCAGGATGAAGTCGGGCAGAGCGCGAGGCGGCGGACTCCCCCTCAGTACAGCCCTCTTTGCACTCCACGCGCTGCATGCACCTTCAGCTCCTACACTCGAGTTTGGGGTCCTATGCTAGAACCCTCTCAAGGCACGGGACTGTCACTCCTTTTGTGCACAGTTATCTCTGCAAACACCAGCGCCCCCTTTAAAGCATGCATATAGTCTCCTGGATACATACAGGGTACATCCCCTCCCACAATACAACAGTCACATCTATACATTCCCTCTAGTTGTAACTCCATCTGTGAACGACGCCAGGCCTGATCTTCTGCACCCCACCCTCACTAATTGGTTTCAGAGCACGTGTCCCAAGGCTGGGCCCTTTGCGAGACTGCAACTTAGCTTTAAAAGTGGCTCTTTAAATGAATTGAGCACAAGAGGATACAGGGTGAAACTTCTACTCTCGACACAAGGATGGGTTTAAAAGATCCGGCACACTAGAAGGCAGGCGGGCTCTGATGAGTTTGTCCAGTGGAGCTCTGGAGAGGTGTTTGAATGAGCTGTTTTCGTTCTGAATATGTTTTGGAATTTGAGGTCTGGCAGGCTGTCAACTGAAGTTTTTGAAAACAGTTCCTTAAAGGCACAGCAGTGCTCTCAGCCTGCGTGTAGTGCCTTTTTCCTTCAACCTGTTGTTTATCCCAGATTCCAACAAAAAACTAGTTATTCGTATGCACTTCTGTTGTTAAGGCAAGTTTGACTTAAATACGCTGAATTCAAACGAGGTTCACTTCCTCTCAACTTCCTAAAAAGTGGCCTGTCGTAGCCTTTTCTGCTCTCATTAAGTTGTTGCTTTTTAAAACCTACCATTGAAGACAAGGTATTCATGTAGATAGCTTTTAAGTGTTACCCTGCCACCGACGCTTTTCTGGCGACCTGTTCTTGTCATGTTTTGCTTGCCATGTGCTTACATTTCTTTGGCCTAGTTGGCTTGAAAGCTGTTCCGAATGACCAGGCTTTATTTCAATGAACTGAACAGCCTGCAATATTCGACTAATGTGTTAGAAAATAGATGCATTGATTGCCTACCTGGGCGAGTCTGTTTTTTGGTGTACAGTACGTTTACTTCTTGTAGTTGTTGTGCTTCGTGTGTGTGTGTGTGTGTGTGTGTGTGTGGCTGGCTCTCTGTGTGTGGCTGGCTCTCTGTGTGTGGCTGGCTCTCTGTGTGTGTGTGTGTGTGTGTGTGTGGCTATGTGTGTGTGTGTGGCTATGTGTGTGGCTATGTGTGTGTGTGTGTGTGGCTATGTGTGTGTGTGTGTGGCTATGTGTGTGTGGCTATGTGTGTGTGTGTGGCTATGTGTGTGTGTGTGGCTATGTGTGTGTGGCTATGTGTGTGTGTGTGGCTATGTGTGTGTGTGTGGCTATGTGTGTGTGTGTGGCTATGTGTGTGTGTGTGGCTATGTGTGTGTGTGTGTGGCTGTGTGTGTGTGTGGCTGTGTGTGTGTGGCTGTGTGTGTGTGTGGCTGTGTGTGTGTGTGGCTGTGTGTGTGTGTGTGGCTGTGTGTGTGTGTTGGGCTTTGTGTGGGTAGCTTTTTTTTTGTAGGTGGGTCTGTGTGAGTGTGGCTCTGTGTGAGTGTGGCTCTGTGTGTGTAGGTGGGTCTGTGCGAGGGTGGCTCTGTGTGTAGGTGGCTCTGTATGTGTAGGTGGCTCTATGTGAATGGCTCTGTGTGGGTGGCTCTGTGTGGGTGGCTCTGTGTGGGTGGCTCTGTGTGTGGGTGCAAATGCAATAGGTCTCGCATTTGCAAGAGATTAAGGTATTGGCATTGTAAATGACAATGCCATTTATTTATGTTTTAAAAAAGTCATGAGCAATGCCAATAGCTCTAACTTTAACAATGCTGAGACCCTTGCATTGTAAATGCTTGTTATTATTTGTGAGTACACTGTACCCCTGGTGCATAGGGATACCCGGTTTCAAGCTTTGCGAGGACGGTCTGTGCACCCGCATCGTGAGTGTCTCTTCTGCCTGGGTAGTGATCACGACACAGTTGTGCTCCTACTGCCGGGCCATGGCCCTGAAAACTTTGCGCAAACGGTCCCGAAAGTGGCTGGAGACCCCGGAGTCGGCCCCACGTCGTTCCCGGTCCCGTGAGAGGTCGAGGGCCCGGTCGCACAGCAAGCACCATCATTTGAAGTCTTTGCACTCTGAGTCAGGTAAGGCTAAGCACAAAAAGTTGAAGAAGCGTCGCATCTCTTCGTCCTCCCCTCGCCGGTTGCTGGACACGGCGGAGGGGGCAGGTGGCACCGCCCCTTCGGCTCCAACGGAGCCTGAGCAGTTACCGTTAGTTTACCCACCTTTCCCGGGTCCACAGCAAGAGTTTGTGTCTGCAGTGGCATGTATCTTCGGCCCGTTCAGCCCCGTCTGCATGCCTTCAGGCCCCGCTTTTCCGCGATCCGCGACGTCGCCAGCTCCGGCCTGACGGCGTCAATACCCAGAGGCCTCCATGGCTCTAGCTCCTTGTTCTTGCCAGTGGACCCCGTACAACCGACATAGACGCCGGCGGCCGATGCCGGCATCTACTTCTTTTCAGATGTCTGCACTGTGCAGGAGGTATGTCTCCCGACGCCGATCCAGACGGGGGACTTTTACCCTTTTTATTCACCCATGCTGGTGGCCCGGATTACACTCCGGCGCCTGGTTCACCATCCCCTTCAACTACTAAGTAGGCAAGTGGTACCTTTTCCACGGTGCTACGTAGGGCGGCCGAGGCTCTTAAGCTCCCTACAGTGGCTGTCAGGAACAACCTACTGACTAAAGTGCTTTGGCCAGCTTCTTTTTCTACAGAACCGCTGTTGCCGTTTAATGATGCACTTACTGATGTGCTTCTGGGCACTTGGTCCCGGCCCAACACAGGGGCCCCTGTGGACAAGGGTGTGGACCGACTCCATAGCCTGGCCCCGGGCGACCCTGCCTTCCTCACCCAGCACCCCACACCTGAGAGTTAAGTGTTTGAGGCCTTGACGTCCCAGAGTGTTTCCTCCTGCTCCACCAGACAAGGAATCCAAGAAATTGGAGCAGTTTGGGAAGATGTATTCTTCCGCAAGTTCTGGACTGCTGTCTGTGAACACTGTCTGTCTCTTGGGCCGCTATTCCCATTCTGTATGGGATGCGGTTGAGCAAGTGCGACCTCCGTGTCCGGAGGGGGCCCGCACAGTTCTCTCCTGCGCTCTTATGGAGAGGAGAGATGTGGCCAAGTTCACTATATGTTGTGGTCTTGATACCACTGATTCGTTGGGTAGGGCGATTTCCACAACGGTGGCTTTACGCCGTCATGCCTGGTTGAGAACGACTGTTTTTTTTCTGCAGATGTCCAGAATACTTTGATGGAAATGGCACTCGCCTTTTTGGTGATAAGGCGGATTCCACATTAGAGCGTTTCAAGGACTCTCGGGCCACGGCCAGGTCCTTAGGCCTTTCGGCCACACGTACTCCTTCCGCTTCTAACTTTGGTTCTTTTCGAATCTCTGGAAGGGGTGTACAAACATGTTTATTTCAGAACAAGCCTGCACAGCAACAGTCCCAGCGCAGCCGCGGACGTGGGGCTCGCAGAGGCGAGTCCTAGGGTCAGAGTGCGGGTCAGTCCAACACCCCCCGCTGCCAGTGCCTCCACACCTTCCTAGTCGAGTGTTTCAGGCCCACCAGACCCCAGTGGGTGGAAGGATTCGTCATCACCTCCCCCCCACTGGCGCACCATTACAACCGACAGGTGGGTTCTGGAGATTGTTTGAAGGGGCTACCCCCTCCCCTTCGAGCTGCCCCGCCCCCACCCAGCCATGCCAACGTAGTTCCACCCCATGTCGGGGGATCATTCGGCACTTCTCCAGCAGGAAGTTACTGCCCTCTTGGCCAAGGGAGCCATTGAGCGCGTTCCGACGCCAGAAGTAGGTCCTGGTTGTTACTCCCACTACTTCTTGGTTCCAAAGAAGGACAAGGGTCTACGTCCCATCTTAGACCTTCCGAGCATAAATTGCTTCCTCCGGAAGGAGAGGTTCAAAAAGCTCACTCTGGCTCACGTCTTGTCTGCTCTCGACCCACAAGACTGGATGGTGGCGCTGGACCTGCAGGACGCTTATTTTCATATTCCTGTCCTGCCGGCCCATCGGCGTTACCGGTGTTTCACGTTGGGCCAGGAGCCTTTTCAGTTCACCATGCTCCCCTTTGGGCTTACCAGTGCCCCTCGGGTGTTAACAAAAGTGATGGACGTGGTCGCAGCTCATCTGTGGAGATCAGGGGTTTCAGTCTTCTACTATCTCGACGACTGGTTGTTCAAGACGGGCTCGCCCCAGACGGTTGTCTCCCACCTCCAGACTACAGCCGACCTCCTGCTTTTGCTGGGGTTTTCCATCAACGTGCCGAATTCGCTCCCAGAAGCTCCTCTTCATTGGAGCGGTTCTGAACCCGGCGCAGTTTCGGGTTTATCCTCCCGAACAGAGTCCAGGGCATTCAGGCTATGATTCCGATCTTTCAGCCCTTGTCCTGGGTTTCGGTCAGGACGACCATGAGGCTGCTGGTACTCAAGGCCTCCTGCAACCTGCTGACCAACCATGCTAGGTGGCATAGGCGGGCTCTGCAGTGGGACCTGAAGTTCCAGTGGGTGCATAATCAGGGAAGCCAGTCCGATTACGTCCAGATCTCGGAGGGCACTGCACAACAATTGCAGTGGTGGCTCACGAATCTGCATTGGGTCTGTGAAAGATCCCTCTCCCTTCCCCAACCGGAGCACACAGTGGTGACGGATGCATCCCTCCAGGGATGGGGCGGCCACATGGGAGAGGTGGAGATTAGAGGCCTCTGTTCTCCGGTGGAGCCCCGGCTCCATATCAACCTTCTGGAGCTTCGAGCGATCCTTCTTGCACTGAAGGCATTCTTCCCCTCTGTCAGGGGGAAGGTAGTGCAGGTGTTCATGGACAACACCACCGCCATGTGGTATTGCAACAAACATGGTGTGGTGGGGTCATGGACCCTATGTCGGAAGGCTCTGCGCCTCTGGACATGGCTGGAACGTCACAGCATTTCCCTGATGGTTCAACACCTTACGGGTTCTTTGAACGCCAGGGCGGATGAACTCAGCCGCCGGTGTCTGATGGATCACAAATGGCGTCTTCACTCTGAGGTGGCGCAAGGTCTCTCTCAACAGTGGGGAGAGCCTTGGTTAGATTTATTCGCCACAGAAGAGAACATGTAATGTCCGCAGTTCTGCGCGTTGGAATTTCCAAGGCGGCACTCACTGGGTGACTCTCTTCGTCGTGAGTGTAGCTGCGCTCTGTTGTACGCCTTACAGCCTATACCTCTTCTACCCAGAGTGCTGAAGAAAATCGGGCACGACCGGGCCAAAGCCATCCTTGTGGCTCCAGACTGGGCTCAGAGTTTGGTATTCCGAGCTACTCAGTATGAGCCTGGATCCCCCGATCTGACTGCCTCTGCTTGGGGAATCTTCTGTCACAGCAGCAGGGTACGGTTCTCCACAAACCTGTCCAGCCTCCACCTACATGTGTGGAGATTGAGCGGTGACAGTTGATTCATTTGACTTGCCTCCCGAAGTCTGTGATGTCATTCTAGCAGCCAGGCGTCCCTCCACTAAATCTGTATATGCCTGCAGGTGGAACAAATTTGTGGCATGGTGCTAAGCCAAGACTGTGGATCCCCTCGCTGTCACTCTTTCTGAGGTGCTTTTGTTCCTTCTTTCTCTGACCCGGCAGGGCTCTGCTCTGGGCACTATCAAGGGCTATCTTTCGGCCATTTCAGCCTTTGAGGTTTCCAGACCAGCCTTCTCTTTCCGAGTACCCTGTTGTACTTTAATCGCACACGAGCATTCCGGGTGGATGACAAGCTCTTTGTTGGCTACGCAGGCACCAAAAAAGGCTGGACTGTTCACAAGAGGACTATCTCCCGCTGGGACGTCTTGTGTATCAAGGCCTGTTATTCTATGGCTAAAAAGGAGCCTCCGGTGGGGCTGCGTACCCATTCTACCAGGGCGACTGCAGCTACTACAGCAACGGGACGTGGTGTCCCCCTGCAAGACATCTGTCAGGCTGCCACGTTGGCTTCGCTTCACACTTTTACAAAGCAATATTGCCTTGACAGTCCGGTCCGGAGGGACGGTTTCTTTGGTTGTTCTGTTCTCCATGACTTTCTGGTGTAATCTTGTTCGCAGACCCACCACCGGGGTTGGTATTGCTGGGGTATCTATTCTAAGGTAAGGAATCGATCACTAACGTGTCTTTCAGATGCACAAGTTACTACTTGTGAAACGATATATCTGTAAGAAACATTGGTGATAGACTCCTTACTGCCCCACCAATCCTCCCTGTTCTGCAAACTGATTTCTAGGGTTAAGGTCATCCTTTCGGGCCCTAGTTTCTATGCACCAGTGGTCAGTATCTTATATGGCTCTGCGTACCTGTTGCGTAAAGTTGTGTACAGAACGGACATCCGCGCGTGTAAGTAGGTCCAGGGACGTCATCTTGGCGAATACGACACCTATCGACGCGCAGGGGTACTGCTGATGAAAGCTTTCCTGATCAGTCTGATGCCTGAGGATATTCTAGGGTAAGGAATCTATCCCTAACTAATGTCTCTTACAGATATATTGTTACACAAGTAGTAACTTGTGCTACAATAACATGGGGATTGCCTTGAAATATCATAAGTGTAGATTCCCATTGTGAGCAGATAGAGATTTAGCATTTGACAACTCTGAACTCACAATTTCATTATACTTCTTTGAGTGAAGTTGGTTTTTGAATTGCGTGTTTGAAAATGCCAATTTTAGAAAGTGGGCATTTTCGTGCTTAACCATTCTGTGCCTCTTCTTGTGTAGAGTACACTTCTGAGTTGGCTGACAGTTAGGATCTTGTGCCTTCACTCCAGACGGTCTCAGAGGGAGCTGAGGTGTGCCTTTCATATCCTGATGGGCCATCACTAGGTTGATGGGCCTGTCTGAGCCAAAGTGGTGGGAGGAGTTGTCAGTGACACCTGAATAGCGTTATGCTTGTCCTCAAACAAAGCTGTATCCCTCCTTCAGCCAGGTCAGAGAAAGGCCGGGTCTTGTGCACTGCAAAAACTTTCCTTTGAATTTTGCCTACTTCAAAGGCAGAAGGAAAGGGGTGTAAGTATTAGGCCTCTTACACCCCAAATTTAGAACACCTATGGACTGAGGACGTTCTGCCAGGAAGAAGAGCTGAATGCTATAGGATTGAATGCCTCGCTGCCTGTTGCTTTGTTGTGCTAGCCTGCTGCTTTTGTCCTGAGAGTGAAAGGACTGGACTTTGCTTTCTACATACTGCTTTAAAGGTTCTCCAAGGCCTTGGGTTTGCTTGCCTCCTGTTAAATCTCTGTCCCATCAAAGACTTCACCTGACAGTGCCTCAGGTCTTCTGCTAAAGATCCTGACTTGCCAAGTGGTGCCAAATCCAGTTCCTTGTCCCTGGGAAGTGTAACCTGGTGATCTTAAGAAGAAAATCCAGTCATCAGATCCCACCGCTTTTTTTCATTGGAGCATTGCTGCATAAGATCGCTGCTGCCTGCTCCGGAGCGAGGTTCCCGCTTGAAGCATGGACCACGGTGTTCAGCATAGGCCCCAGAGTGCCCTTGCAGCGCATCAGGAAAATAACGGCGAGTCCTGAGCACCGTGCCACCGAAGTCTGTGGCACCTGCTCAGACTCCCAACGCGGCACCTTCTCCATGGCATTGAAATCTACACATCGTGTCTAGATTTTCAACGCATTGTCCCTTGGCGCAGATTCTGCGACACCGCAGTAAGGAACCGAGGGAACCGATGCATCACCTCTCCTGCCAGTAAGGAACCAATGCATCACCTCCCCTGGATAGTAATGAACTAACGCATCTGATAGACATTCCTGATCTTAAAATCCTCTCCAGGCACCAGAATGAATCCGGACATTTTCCCAGCATTACATCTGCAAGTCTGTAGAGAACTTCATGTGACTCAGTCTCATGGGAGTGACATCCGCTAAGTCCATATAAGCCCTCCCGCCAACATCAGTTCCTTGTTTTGTGTTGTAACATGCATATCCTCACTGAAGTTCCTCTGGCTGTTTTGGACCTACTTGACTTTTTTTTTTTATCTGCGGAGCAGCATGCCTTTCTTCAATGTCCTTTGGGTTCAAGCCTTGTGTGACCTGTGTTCGACAAGTGCCTGGCATGGATCCTCACCACTCTATTTGCTTGTGGTGTCTGGCTGAGCAGCATGACTTGAGTGCGACTTTTGTCAGGAGCTCCGACCAAAAGTGTGTAAGGAACATCGCATGAAACTCCTGGCGGCACGGGTGTCCGACTTCAAAGTCTTATATTCCTCTGTCCCCTCAGCATTCTAGGGACCGACTGTGCATCCTTTCTAGGTGCCTTTCCCGCAGGCGTCAATCACCTTTGGCATCCGGAGGTCAGTCTGTGCAGGTGGTCGGTCATGGCGCCTCCAGGCCCTGTCACCTACCGCTGATCCCCACTCTTCTGTTGAAGTGCCGAAGCATGAGTCATCCCTATGTCTCCCCACTTGTCCTAGGGCCGGGGCTTCTCTGACGTAGATGAGACAATATTATCAGTCTCTTCTTGGGTCGTCACCTCCCTCTAAAGTGCCCTCTGTTTCCATGGAAGTGCAGGAGGCGATGTCTGTGACTCTGCCGGCAGGTTCTCCCTTGGCTTCAGGCCTTCTTTTGTATCCGACACCTCGGCAGCACCGGTGCACAGCCCATCAGGGATCGCACTTCTGGTCTACCTGCTCCATTACCTGCGTCAGGCTCTTGTCTGCAGGCTCCAATCCGTTTTCTTTCTGACGTTCAGGTGTTTCCTTCTCAGCATTGATCAGCTTCGGTTACGGTGTTTGGTGCAGTTCCAATGGAGCAGACTGTCTCAGACGCCCTTCTTCTGGTTTTTCCTTCTGAGGACTATGGTTTTGGAAATACTATGGAAGTTGTGCTGTCGTCCTCAAATTCCAGACACGGTACAACCCGCTATACAGTCTGGCCTGTTACTTGACTTGGGTGATGCCAGTGGCTCTGAGTCTTTGCCAGCCTTCGGTCGTCTCCTGGTTTGGTTACAGATGCAAGTTCCGCGCTGGTTGACCTGCTCCATCGAGTTTCGAATGCCCTAGATTTGCATCTTCCTTCGGAATTGTCCACAGACCTCTTAATTGGTGTTCTACACCCTGCCCAGTCTACTGTTAAGCCTGTACTTCCTTATAATGACTATCTTTTCAATATCCTGTTGGGTGCTTGACAAACCTGAAAACTGCTTCCTCTGGATAGCTTAGTTTCTCATAGGAATCACCTGGCCCCGGAGCATCCCTCCTGCCTACTTGGATATTCCTCTACTAAAAGCCTTGCGGTTCAGGCTGCTTTAGCCACACAGAATATTGATTTTCTTCCCCTGTCCCTCTGGAAAGGGAAGCCAGGAAATTTGACATTTGTGGTAGGTGTATTTTCTCTTCTAGTGCTTCTCTGCACTCTATGAACACTGTGTGCTTGCCCGCTTCTCCAATGCCTTGTGGGACTCTGGAGTGCCTCATGCCCTCCATTCTAGAGGAAGCCCGGAATGCTTTTGTTCCACTGGTACAAAATGGGCAGCAAGCTGCCACACTTGGCATCCACTGTGGTATGGATACTACCAGTTCTCTCGTGGTTTGGCCTTTTTCATTGCTCGACACGCACAGTTGCGTACTTCAGGTATTCAGAGGCTGTGCGAACTGATTTAATCCACATGCTTTTTGATGGCACCTCCTTCCTGTTTGGTGCGCATGCCAACTCTGCTTAATGCTTGATACTTAATCAAGGATAGTCCTAGTGGTTCAGAGCCTTAACTCTGTTGTACTAAGAGCATCAGGGACAGTTGTTCCCCTTGTTTTGACTTGTTCCCGTCGCCCTAGAGCGGACTTCTACTCTCTCCTCCATGGATACACCCAGTGTGGTTTCCTACTTTCTGCATGTACTTTTTGTCTCGTTTATGCTATCGGTGACCGGTTTACTTTCCAGCCATCTGGAACTTAACTTGCTTTGTGGTCTCCTGGGAGTCTGTTATTTTGCTTCTTTTGCCGTATTAATTTTTCTACCCGAGTACTCACTCTGCGGCAGGCATTCTGTTTATGTTGTGTGGCTGCTCGATTTGCCTTGTTTCCTGTTTTTGGGTTCCTTATCTTGTATGTCTGAGGCAGTTTTGTGAGCTACTTATGTCTTCGCCTTCCTCTTTTCTCTGCTCTTATGTCATATTGGGCTAAGCTGGTGCAGTCGGCAGACCACCTCTTTGTTCTGATTTGCTTTAATTTTCATCTTCAACACTTTTAATTGTGGCCCTTTTCTTTGCTTCGCTTTACTCTCTGGAACACATAGATTTTGTCTGGTCCCTCTATATCTTTTGGTCTGGCGTCTCCTTTTTGGGGATCTTTGGTGATCAGTTTGCAGCCCCTCCCCCAAGGAAGGTATTGCTTAGGTATTTGAGTCTAAGATAAGGAATTAGCTTTTTAGCTTCCTTTTCCACAGATGCCTCAGTTTTTTGCAGGCACAAAAATTCCCATATTAATGTTTGCGGACGATACACTTATAATGTCTAAACACTGAGTGGGCTACAGCGTGCGCTGCTGCATTTTGAAGAATTTTGCTCATTGCGTGGCCTAAAAGTCAATAGCTCAAAAACAAAGTTCATGACATTTTAACCAATATGGGTCATTCACTGGGGGCATGGTTATGGATGGGCAACCCTTGGAGCAGGTTGATGCATTTACTTATCTAGGCATCTCTGCATATTGAGACCATGGCTTTAAAGCTCAGGCAGTTGGCCGGGGCTATGATAAAGGAACATAAACATCACTAACTAAGCCCCTTACCCCGGCGCTGCAGATCTATAATTCAAAGATACTGTGCTCCAGTTCTGTATGACGCCGCGCTATGGCAATCTCCGAGAATAAGTTCCTGCGTGGGATCACACGCCTACCTCAAAGCACCCCCTTGCTCCCCCTGTGCTGTGATTTAGGCAGAAAAGCCATAGTAGGCCTTGCAAGACTACGTCCTATTCTCTACTGGCATATAATCTGGAGTACCCCAGAATTGGCCATCTTTGCAGAAGGTCTTAAAGAACTAATGGAGGCAGATCACTT